>NC_053391.1:584992688-585592688 GCF_905171765.1 Bufo bufo
CTAATATTTCGTTGGACCGCCTTTAGCTTTGATTACGGCATGCATTCGCTGTGGCATTGTTTCGATAAGCTTCTGCAATGTCACAAGATTTATTTCCATCCAGTGTTGCATTAACTTTTCACCAAGATCTTGCATTGATGGTGGTAGAGTCTGACCGATGCGCAAAGCCTTCTCCAGCACATGCCAAATATTCTCAATGGGGTTAAGGTCTGGACTCTATGGTGGCCAATCCATGTGTGAAAATGATGTCTCATGCTCCCTGAACCACTCTTTCACAATTTGAGCCCGATAAATCCTGGCATTGTCATCTTGGAATATGCCCGTGCCATCAGGGAGGAAAAAATCCATTGAAAGAATAACCAGGTCTTTCAGTATGTTAATGTAAAACAGAAGTAACAGCTCACGATCCTTTCTCACGCTGCACAGGAAGGGGCAATCCCCAGATCAAATCCAGCAAAAAAGGTCCCAGCAGACGTTCTTGTTTCCAATCAGTTTTTGTCACGGCTGTATGTGAGCAACAATAGTATACACAGTAAAAGAGCTACTGACCGGACCCAAACTAGGGAGGATAAAGGGTGACCCCTGTCAGACCCTCAAAGCTCTCCCTATGCTGCTAAGCACATGCCCGGATCCAAATGGCGGAACGAGGCATGCCCACGTACCTAAGACTGATGACCACTGTAACCCCTACAATAGTGGAAGGGGCACGGCCACCGGTGCCCTACTCAGTATATGGAGGGAACCGTGGCCACCTCAGATCCAGTCAGAAAATAATCTGGTACACAACAATGTCTGTACACTTAGCTGAAGGTGTTGCAGCCGCAGAGAAGACGGATCCAAGGACAGCTGGCAATATCCGGAGTGCTTTCTGCAGCAGAACACAGGTCCAGTGAACTGATAGCTACAAGTGAAGATACTAAAGCAAGAGCTACAACTGAAATGAGAACTATAATCCACGCCCTACAATAGGAGGAGGGGTGATATAAAGAGAGGGAAATCAAACGCATGAGGAACAGCTGGGAGGAAGGAAACCAAAAGTAAACAGAGCAGTGAGAACTCCTCCCAGCTCTAGTAGTGACATCATCACAGGGGTGGAGAAACAGAGCTGTGAGAACGTCCCAAAGCTCTGGTAGTGACAGTTTTATTCATTTATTGTAACTACAAAATAATAACAGGACGCGTTTCGGCCCGTCCAGCCTTTCTCAACTGCATGATGACAATGAAAACCTGATCACATTTATAGGTGCAGGATCACCTGGTCATGACATCATCAGCTGATTAAACAAACTGAACATACTGAAGATTCAGTATGTTCAGGTAGTCAGCTGACCTCATTCTTGGAGCACTCATTCTTGCTGAACCTAGACCTGACCAACTGCAGCAACCCCAGATGATAGCACTGCCCCCACAGGCTTGTACAGTAGGCACTAGGCATGATGGGTGCATCACTTCATCTGCCTCTCTTCTTACCCAGATGCGCCCATCACTCTGGAACAGGGTAAATCTGGACTCATCAGACCACATGACCTTCTTCCATTGCTCCAGTCCAATCTTTATGCTCCCTAGCAAATTAAAGCCTTTTTTTTTGGTTTGCCTCACTGATTAGTGGTTTTCTTACGACTACACAGCTGTTCAGTCCCAATCCCTTGAGTTCCCTTCGCATTGTGCATGTGGAAATGCTCTTACTTTCACCATTAAACATAGCCCTGAGTTCTACTGTTGTTTTTCTTCGATTTGATTTCACCAAACGTTTAATTGATCGCCGATCATTCAGGATTTTTTGTTCCCGCCACATTTCTTCCTCGAATACGATGGGTCCCCACTATCCTTCCAGTTTTCAATAATGCATTGGACAGTTCTTAACCCAATTTTTGTCGTTTCTGCAATCTCCTTAGATGTTTTCTCTGCTTGATGCATGCCAATGATTTGACCCTTCTCAAACAGACTAACATATTTTCCACGACCACGAGATGTGTTTTTTGACATGGTTGTTTAAGAAATGTGAAGCAACTCATTGCACCAGTTGGGGTTAAATAACTTATTGCCAGCTGAAAAATAATCGCCCATGCAGTAATTATCCAATAGGAGGCTCATAACTATTTGCTTCGTTAAATCTAGGTGGCAACTTTTTTTTTGGACAGGCAGTGTATTAGGTTGGTTTTACACACAATGAGGGAGATATTATTATGTTAAATAAGCCAGAATTCTGCCTCAGTTTATGCCCAAAAAAATGGGATACGTGCTTTGCACCACATTTATTATGTGCTTTAGACACTTTTAGCTCCTCACTAATAAAGAAAAGTGGCTTAGCGGAAAAAGGCACATGGTTTAGCTGGAAAGGGGCTCGATTTAAAGGGAATCTGTCACCACATACTGTAGCTCGCTATGAAACCATCTTACATGCAAAATGCCAACTTCGCAATACATTCTAATGGTGTTGTCCTATTTCCATGGGTGGCCCATGGTGGAGAAATTAGGCCTTTTATTTTATGCTAGTTAGCTCCATGGGTGCAAGGAGGCCATACCCCCACCACAGGGACAGGCAATGAAGACATTCTCGGCCCTGAAGTCTTGCGATTGCTCGTTCGCTTCACTATTCGGCCAGGCGTGGTACAGTAAAGAAGATCACCAGCCAATGGATTCTGTAATGCTCTTGCTCTGAACAGTACGGCCCCACTCTTGTTCCACCCAGGGGCTAATTGACATAAAATAAAAAGCCTAATTTCTCCACACTGGGACTACTGATGGAAATAGGACCATTAGAATGTATTGGAAAACGTGCATCTGGCATGTTAGATGGTTTCATAGCGAGCTATGTGGTGACAGATTCCCTTTAAAATGTGACTAAGTCTACTATCACACTAGCGTTTTGGCTTTCCGTTTGTGAGATCTGTTCAGGGCTCTCACAAGCGGTCCAAAACGGATCAGTTTGCATTCTAATGCGTTCTGAATGGAAAAGGATCCGCTCAGAATGCATCAGTTTGCCTCCTTTCAGTCTCCATTCTGCTTCGGAGATGGACACCAAAACGCTGCTTGCGTCTGATGAAACTGAGCCAAACGTTTTCACTGACACAATCTGGCACAATAGAAAACAGATCCGTCCTTCATTGACTTTCAATGGTGTTCAAGACGGATCCATCTTGGCTATGTTAAAGATAATACAAACGGATCCATTCTGAACGGATGCAGACGGTGGTATTATCTGAACAGATCCGTCCATGACGGATCCGCACAAAATGCGAGTGTGAAAGTAGGCTAACATGTCTAGCAAGATGCACCAAATATAACACATTGCACTGTGATTGTGGCAGTTTGGATAAAATTCTACTGCCAGATGTTACATTAAAGTGTATAGTGAAATATAAATCAACCTACATACAAAGCATTTTGGTTTCTGGCATTCAGTAGCATTCCTTTCCAAAATGCAGCATGCTCTGGATAGGGTATATTTCTGTCTCATTTTTAACTCCTTCCTGCATCTGGACATAACTGTACGTCCAAGGTGCAGGAGGGTTGAATGGAGCAAGAAAAAAATCACGGAAAATAATGCACTAACACAATAGATGCAAACATTATATATGGACTAATAACTAGGAGCAACACACTATATGTGCAGGGTCTGCTCTCCTAAATGTAGATGCCTATACGGCATAGATAGGTTTAGAGTAGGACCTGCCTGACTGAGACCACCTTGGCGCTGGTAGGCGGACACAGATGTGTTTTGATCAAAATATATTGGCTGAGAGTCTCAGATTTTATCATACCAGAATGAGGGCTTAGTCCATATATTATGTGTGCATCTATTGTGTGCACTATTTTCCATGATTTTTTTCTTTATAAATGTTGCCATGTACATCCGCATATTTAGTTATCATATTGCGCAGGATGTTTTGTATCTTTTTTTGTGATTTATGAATGGAGCAAGCTCACAATCTGATCCCACTCCACATGTGGCAGGTGCAGGCAGTCTAATACCGACACCCAGCCATAATGACTTGGATTGAGATAACTCAGATCCCAGTCATTTAACATCTTATATGCTGCGGTCAATACCAACCCCAGCATCTGAGATTTTAGACACCGGGGGGCTCCCTAGGTAAAATTGAGGGGTTAAGCTTGGTTACTGTGGTATTCTAGGGCATTGTAAAGGCTCCCAGGCCGGAACGGAACGTTTTTTGGCCGGAGAAAATACCGCAGCATGCTGCGCTTTTTGCTCCGGCCAAAAATCTGGAACACTTGCCGCAAGGCCAGATCCGGAATTAATGCCCATTGGAAGGCATTGATCCGGATCCGGCCTTAAGCTAAACGTCGTTTCGGCGCATTGCCGGAGCCGACATTTAGCTTTTTCTGAATGGTTACCATGGCTGCTGGGATGCTAAAGTCCTGGCAGCCATGGTAAGTGTAGTGGGGAGCGGGGGAGCAGCATACTTACCGTCCGTGCGGCTCCCCGGGCGCTCCAGAGTGACGTCAGGGCGCCCCAAGCGCATGGATCACGTGATCGCATGGATCACGTCATCCATGCGCATGGGGCGCTCTGACGTCATTCTGGAGCGCCCCGGGAGCCGCACGGACTGTAAGTATACCGCTCCCCCGCTCCCCGCTCCTACTATGGCAACCAGGACTTTAATAGCGTCCTGGGTGCCATAGTAACACTGAAAGCATTTGGAAGACGGTTCCGTCTTCAAATGCTTTCAGTACACTTGCGTTTTTCCGGATCCGGCGGGCACCTCCGGCAAATGGAGTACACGCCGGATCCCAACAATGCAAGTGTGAAAGAGGCCTTAGAGTATCACATATTGTTCCATAAAATTCCACACTGTGCTATAAAGTGCAATTGATAAGGTGCAATTGATAAGGTGCAATTGATGCAGTGCACTTATTGATTATTTGCTAATGTCCTTCAACAGTCTTTAGGTACACAAATCATTAGAAAGTCTCAATTGTATAGCATGTTATTATTTGGGTAATACTTCTAGTCAGGGGTTATCTATACGCAGTTTGGTATTTTTACTTACTGCTTATTATTCAGCTTTCTCTGCATCTGACTGTAGCGGCGTCCCACTAATAGTCAGTTCACTCACCCCTCTTCTTATACCCTGTGGCGTGCGTTTGTCTGCACTTTTCTTCAGAGCTGTTGCTGCGTGGATCGCAGACCTCCTTCCAGTCTCTGTTCGGATTCCTTCCGGTCTCTGTTCGGCGTCCAACGTGTTCACAATGTGTCACGTGATCGGAGCGTCGGAGCGTCCCACGTGACCTGGACTTAGTTCGATTCACTTGATTTAAGTTATTTATGTTATCTGGAGGCGGTACCAACCTCCGTACATGTAGTTCCTTGGCAATATTTCTATCGGTTTTTCGCAACAGTCTGTTGGATAGTTGCAATGCTGTAAGACGTCTTCTTAGTATAAGGATCTCATCCGCTCCTGCTATGCGCGTTTCGAGGTTGAGTACCTCTTCCTCAGTAGCTGGTTTTTGAGATCCTACATTCCTTCATTATATACCCATATGGGTTCCGCCCTTTAATCTAATTGAGGTTCCCTATAAAATCTGGTCAGGAATTCCTAAAATGTGGATTGTATATCCTCCTTTGGCTATATATATCGTATCCTATCCCACATTCAAAAATCTTCTTATACAATTTTCGTCCGATTTTAAATCTCATACGAATAAAAATTTCATACGATTAAAAATTTCATACGATTATATAATTATCGTACGATTATAATCTCTCTTTATAATTGGGTTGTTGACTATGTCTCATATATATAAAATGCATATAATTATACCTAAAATAAAATTTGAATAAAATTTACAATAAAATTATAACTTAATGCTATGATGCATCTAAAAATGATCTATCTTCACTCTTCAATATATTCCTGCGATTCTTCTGCGATTTCAGTTATTTCCTATTCACTTTCTCTCTTAGTGTGTGGGGGTGGGGGCCCTTCGCCGAGAGGAGATCGGAGTGCTGATATCACTGCCAGACTCCGATGTCCCATCAGCGAGGGACACCCATCCCTATATTTTACAGGAAGCCAAATATCTCAAAGTCTGCATCGAGACCTTCAGGTAGTAACGTGTTAAAATCATATATACGTCTTGCTTCCTGTCGTGACATATTGGAAATATGATCACCTCCCCTCCAATGTATATCCACTTTTTCGAATGCCATGAATGTTAACTGAGAGGGATCCTGATTATGAGAATGTTTAAAATGCTTTGACAGTGAGTGCTTCTCGTATCCTGTCCTAATTTTTGTCATATGCTCTGTAATCCTTGTTTTCAGTAATCTTTTTTTTTTTTTTTAAACAATTCTTTATTGTTATCATGTCAATGCGATACATCAGTAAAGTAAGATGCATATAAGGTGTATAGAAGAACAATCGGTTCACATTTTTTTTCTTCCAAATATATTATGAAAACATGACAAACCTATATTTTCAAATTTCTCCCCCCCCCACCCCTCCTGTCCCCCCCCCCCCCCCCTCCCTCCCTTCTCTGGATGTCCCGGCTACTTCTGAGGAACATTCAAACTTTCAAATTTCCTAGTCGATCCCTCAAGTCTTCTTGTAGATACCACTCTGTATATTTAAAAGGTCCCATTACTGAGGGGTACTCAGCATGTGGAATGTATTGTAGGATAAACCTTTTCCAAGTTTTATATAGCTTCTTTCCCAAAATTTCCTTTTTAGCAATAGCATTTTGCCATTCAATCTGAAAAATACGTTTGATCTGGGTTATCAATAGATCTAAACTAGGGACCTCTGCAGTCAACCACTTCGTCAGCAGGCACCTTTTCGCTTCCAACACTACTGTATGACCTAACATCGTCAGTTTCTTTTCCTCCCTGTTCCCATTGGCTTCATCAGTCTCCTTTTCATCCACTTGGAGCACCACCAGTGATGGCGTTAGACCTGTGAAGTTACACCCAATGCGCTCCAATATCTGGGCTACTTGGGTCCAAAACATATCTAGCTTGGGGCATTCCCATAGTGCATGGAACAGATCAGATTTTGGGACCCCACACTTGGGACAGGCTGTGAGTCTGTCGGGTTTAGCCGTTGATACCGGAAAGTCGAACCCATATATGGCATGGTGCAAGATTTTAAACTGAGTTTCTCTCATTTTTTCATTTGAGACTGCCCTGTAAACAGCTTGAAGCCCCGAGAGAGCCACCGGACCAACATCCCTTATGTTCAGCTGGATGCCCCATTTTTTGAATAAAGACCCTCGTAGGGATTCCTCCCAAGAATCTCTGAGAGTGTTATAAAGCATGGAAATTGAAGTCTTGTTCTTATTGCCTATTAGGGAGTCAAATTTGTTTTTTTGCCATTCCTTAGAAAGGTCTTTTAACAACCATCTCACATAACTCCTAACCTGCATATATGGGAGAGCATTCGGCCCTTGGAGAACCCATCTTTCCTCCACTTCCTTTAACGTCGCCCATCTGGTTTTCTTCTCGTGAAAGAGGTCTCCCATCTTAATTACCCCCTTATTAGCCCACGTTTGAAAAGACTTGTCTGTGTTTCCTGAGATAAAAGCAGGGTTGCCCCTAATGGGTAGGTGTTTAGAGAATTGAAATGATAGGCCAAAAAACTTCCTAATGTTCTTCCACGCGATAATCGTGTCTCTCAACATCAATGATTTTCTCGCCACCACTGGAAGCTGGGATACTCTCGTATGTACCAAAGCCATCAAATTCCAAGGGGCCGCAAGTTGGAGTTCTACATGCAAGTTAGAATAGTATGCTGATTCATTGGCCCAATCAATGATATGTCTGCTGAGACATGTCAAATTATACCCCCGTAGGTCTGGAAAGTTAAGACCCCCATGGCCTCTCCTGAGCTTTAGTTTTTTTAAAGAGAGCCTCGCCCGTTTCCCTCCCCAAAGGAATCTGACGAACCTACTTTCCATTTCAGTTACATCCGCGTGACGCAGGAGAGTTGGAATCGTCTGGAGAGGGTACATTAATTTTGCCACTCCCATCATTTTGATCAGGTGACTTCTCCCTACTAATGAGAGAGGCAGGTTTTGCCATCTATCCAAATCAGACTTTATTTTGGAAAATAATGGGGGAAAATTCAATTGATATATTGAATGCGGGGACTTCCCAATCTTGATCCCTAGATATGTAATTTGTTTTGTCACTTTCATGATGCCTATGCCTGAGGATCTCATATAGTCCCCATCATCTCCCTGCGCTAAGGGTAACAGTTCGCATTTGGACATGTTAATTGCGTACCCTGAGTACCTACCAAAATCTTTTAACAGCTTCATTACTTTTTCTAATTGATTTTTCGGATTTGCCATAAAAAGTATAACGTCATCCGCAAATAGTGCCGCTTTCACCCGAGCCTCACCTACTTTAATACCTTCAAACACTCTAGAGCAGGGGTACTCAACTGGCGGACCGCGGTCCAAATACGGACCGCGGCCGCCAGTTGTCCGGACCCCGGCCATCCTTCAGAGCGCTCCTCCAATCGATTCAGTTCAGAGTGATCCGATCCGTTTGAACCGGCTCAGCTCAGTCACAGCACACAGCAATGCTGACAGAGACGCTCACCTCACGCTGGCAGCAGGAGCCTGAGGGAGGGACTGGGAGGAGTCAGTAATATGATCTTAGAGTGGAAGCTGCTTCTGCCAGCCCCACCCCTCCCTGCCCACCAACCAATCACCGACCAGAGCTGAGGGGGCGAGGCCAGCACAGCACACTAGCAGCTCTGACTCGACTCCTCTGATGAGTAGTGCAGGGTCAGGAAGTCTAAATGAATGGAATGAGTCAAAAGAATCTAAAGATCCGACTCAGTTAGTGACTCATTCGATTCATTGAGTTAAAAGAGCCGTGAGTCAGACTGTAGAACAGGTTACACTGAGGCTGTGGCTCTTGTTGCAGCAGTGATAAGATTAAGGGACAGGAGCAGAGAGATAAGAGAAGGGACAGATGAGATGACACAGTTCAGCACATAGTTTTCCCTGTGCATTCACATTTCACATCACTTGGTTCCTTGTACTACTGTCAGTGTCAGACTGTTGTCACTGTGGGGAACAATGCACAACAGACAACAATTCACATTGCACACCACAGTGACAGCTTCCTCCTGTCCGCCTGTCCAACGTCAGCCTCAGCTTCCCTTTACTATAAAAAAATCACTCTTCCTGACTCACTCAATACTAATCAGAGACGAGTTCAACTTCAGAGAGCTGAAGTGCCGACTCACTGCAGTGTCACTGACTGAGTCAGCAGCTGCGCATGCGCACCGGCACCTAGAGTCTTCAGTTCACTTGCGAGTCAGCTCAGCAGTCTGACTCGCCAAGTGAACCGAAGATCCGATTCTGATCCGAATGAGCTGATTCAAATGAACCGATTCACCTAAAAGATCCGAACTTCCCATCACTATCTCCTGCACACTGTGCCGTGCAGGAGGAGGAGCTTACCGACGCACTTCCTCCTGTCCCAGAGCGCAGTGAGACAGGGCTCCCTCCACATATAGCGCTCCTCCTCCTGCACACTCTGGTACGTGCAAGAGGCGGAGCTTACCGGCAAACTTCCTCCTTCCCAGGGGCGCAGTGAGAGACGGCTCCCTCCACATGCAGGCACCAGCGCTTTCTCCCTCAGTGCGCTCACAGGTCCCTCCTCCCCTGCAGCAGCGGCAGCACATAAGGGAGCTTCAAGCTCCAAAGGACACTTACGTGCTGCTGGAGAGGGGAGGGACATCACCACTGCCACCAATGAAATAAATGTCACATTTGGAAAGTAAGGGGTGCGTGGAGAGGGCTACAGAGAGGCGGGAACACGTCACTGACTCCAGTGTCATGTTCCCATCTCCCCTGGGCCATCTTCTTTAGGTAACCTGATTAAATAAAGTGATAAAGCCCCATCAAACCATGATAGTTTTGTTCCGCATCCAATTCCCATTATTGGGGCATTGGATGCGGACCCCTTAGTTTCAATGGAGCGGAAAAAGATGCAGACAGCACACAGTGTGCTGTCTGCATCTCTTGGGGCCCCATTGTAATTAAGGGGCCGCATCCAATCCCCCAATAATGGGAATTGGATGCGGAACAAAACTATCATATGTCTGTTCTGTGGCTTGGGTTGCCACCCGGCCAGTAGTTCACCAGCAAGGCTGGTATTTTAGTTCCCTTGCCGGTGCCAGAATTTTCCTGTAAGGACTGTTAAGGTACTTTCACACTTGCGGCAGGATGGATCCGACAGGCTGTTCACCCTGTCAGATCCGTCCTGCCGCTATTTCGCCGGACTGCCACTCCCCATTGACTATAGCGGGAGTGGAGCTACGGTGCAGCATGGCAGTGCACGGCGTGAGGCCGCCAGACGAAAAAGTCGGACATGTAGTACTTTTAGTCTGGCGGCCTCTCACCGTGCTGCGCCGTAGCTCTGCCCCCATCCCTATTATAGTCGATGGGCACAGAGCAGCGGCACGGCGAAGTAGTGGCAAAATGGATCTGACAGGGTGAGCAGCCTGTCGGATCCGTCCTTCTGCAAGTGTGAAAGTACCCTTACTAATGAGCGCTTCCATCATGGAACGCCCATTAGTACAGCCGTTACCTCCACCGCAACTTGTGCTAGTAAAAAAATTAATAAAATTACGGTACCTCCACCTCCATTTGCTCACGCTGTGGAGAGCACTCCCTGCTGACTAGAAGCTCAAGACAGGACCTACAAGACGTCATCACGTTGGAGCACCGGTCCTGAGCTTGCAGTCAGCAACGAATGTTCACCGCAGCCAGGTGAATGCAAATTTTATTTTATTTTTTTGCAAAAGCAGAGAAGGGGGGCACTAATGGGGGCATTACTCTTACTGGGGGCACTAATGGGGACATTATTCTTACTGGGGGCATTATTCTTACTGGGGCACTAATGTGGCCATTACTAATTCTGGGACTTACCCGGGGCGCTCCACTATAACGTCAGAGCGCCCCACGCGCATGGATCACATGATCGCATGGCATCTTTACTGTTGGCGTTCAGCTCGGACCTTCACCTGACTGCAGACCCAGGTATGTGGACCTTTAATAAAACTAGTTGAGTACCCCTGCTCTAGAGCTACACAATTCCCTTGCGAGGGGCTCTAACGCTATATTGAACAAGAGGGGTGATAATGGGCAACCCTGTCGAGTACTTTTTTGCAACATAAATGGCGCCGACAAAAACCCCTGGGTATAAATCCTGGCTCTAGGGTGGTGATACATTTGGGAAAGATATTTTCTGAAAGCTCCAGAGAACCCCATTTTGTCCAGGACTGCACCCAGCCATGCCCACCGCACATTATCAAACGCTTTCTCAGCATCCAAGGTGAGCATGGCCGGGTGTTCCCCCCGCACTGGTATATTGTGAACCCTGTCAAGAACCGTCAAGACCGTCCTTATATTTTTTACCGCCGATCTCCCCTGAACAAAGCCCACCTGCTCCTGGCCTATCAAGCCAGGTAGCAGGCTAGCCAGGCGATCTGCTACAATTTTGGCCATTAGCTTTGCGTCGACATTGATCAACGATATTGGTCTGTACGACCCAGGCAATAGGGGATCCTTTCCTGGTTTGGACAATAGTTTGATGTATGACATGTTATCCCTATCTGAAGGAATACTCCCCTGGAGGACTCCGTTAAAGACCTCTAGTAAGACCGGTGAAATCTGAGATATTAGTGCTTTAAAGTATTCCCCAGTGAACCCATCCGGGCCTGGCGCTTTCGAGTTCCCCAGTCTTTTAATGGCTCCATGCATCTCTTGTTCCGAGATTTCTGCATTTAACATTTGGAGTTGTTCAGCTGTCAGCCTAGGTAAGTCTACCTTACCCAGAAGAGTATCCGTCAGGTCACATTGTCCCCCATCCCTGTACAGGGCCTCATAATATTTTCCCACAATATTATTAATTTCCGCGGGGTCGTGTACAACCTCACCCCCCGAGTTTTTCAGGCATGCAATATACTGAGGGGGTCTCATTCCTTTAGCCAAATTCGCCAGGAGTTTTCCTGATTTATTCCCATGCCTGAAAAACTTAGCTTCCATCTCTGAGCGTCTCAAAGACTCCAAGTCACTTACACATTTCTCAAACGTTTGCCTTTCTGTAACCCACCTCTTTTTATTGTCTTCAGAGGGGTCAGTCGTGAAGGTAAGGTAAGCATCTCTGACTTTTTGACTCGCTAAATTGAATGAATGACGGGCCTTTTTTTTAATACCATTAACATACCCCATGATTTTCCCTCGCAAGACCACCTTTGACGCATTCCAAAACAGGCCTGGGTCAGACATATGCACCTCGTTGTCCGACTTATATTCTTCCCACCAAATTCCCAGTTTCTCTACAAACTCTTCCTTCGCGCACAAGTTGGAGGGGAAACGCCAAATGTAATCTGGCCCTCTTGGGTAAGAATCTATTAGTGATAGGGATACTGTTGCGTGATCAGAGATGACAATGTCCCCAATCTCAGCACCCTCCACCCTGTGCATCAAAGAATGAGATAGAAAAATATAATCGATACGGGACCAAGAAGACTGCGAATTAGAATAAAAGGTATAGCTTCTATCATCAGGGTATAACTTGCGCCAAGGGTCATCCATTCCCACTCCACTCAATAAAGGCTGTAGTACACGATCCTGAGGTCCTTCCATCCCTACTCTATCGCCCGCCCTTCTCCTGTCTTCTAGCCCTCTAACTACAGAGTTGAAGTCCCCACCTACGATTTTATTCAGGCATGAGTCCCCCAGGAGGATCGCCTCCATGTCTCGGAAAAAGGCTCCATTATTCGAGTTTGGGCCATATATATTATATATACTATACTGAGAATCCTGAACCTGTAAGAGCACTTGTGCCCATCTGCCCATGGGATCCGCTGATTGTTGAACAACTGAACAATTCAAGTTTTTACTGATCAGAATTAGCACACCTGCCTTTCTATCCTGTGACGGGGCTCCTATCACTGTCCCTACCCACAGTTTCCTCATTCTATCAAAGTCTCCTTCCTTCAGGTGGGTCTCCTGCAGAAGAACAACATCTGGTTTTAACTTTTTAAGGTGCCTGAGGACCATCCACCTCTTTTGTGGTGCTCTCAAACCCTTAATGTTCCAAGAAATAATTTTCATATTGGTTTGATTTCAGAACACTATCTGTAACCTAATCCCCTCAGGACATCCAGAGAATATAAAATACCAAATATAGAGGAGGTAGTAGTCGTATCCTCTACTATCCCTTTAAATGGACCCCAACTGTTTCCCTTCCCCCAAAAAGTTGCCCCTTCAGTTAGAGCAGTAACCAACTGAATCAACGTAAGATAATAGAACTTCCTTTTTTCTGGGTTACAACCACGGCCCGCCTCACTGATCGCCCTTGTTAGGCCCCATTTCCTCCAAACCCCCCCTACTTGCGATGTTACTTAACAGAAACCTATAAAAACCATTATCTCCTAGCAGGAAGCATGTAACATAAAACTTCTCCTTGAACAGAAGACAAGAAAAATTGGCTACCACGTTTCCCGTAGTATACCAGGGTGGCCACGTCCGCCACGGACATATACTCGCAGCTTTAACTCAGTAACACACCCCTTAACATATAAAAGGATATCAATGTCCTCTCAAGCCCCCTCTAGGTTATCTTGCGGTCAACGCCTCAGGTTCATCAGGTCGCCTCTTCCAGGGGACCGTTGACGTCCGCGGCCTTGACTTCTAACTTCACCCTCTTGGCTGGTTTCCATTCTGCGTCGCTCCCCTTCTGACCGTCTACGATGTGGTGATTCTCCTCTACTTCTCCGTTCCGCATCCCTCTCAGTGTGACGTCTTTGCAGAGAGTCCATCATTTCTTCCGCCGCTGACGGTTCATGGAATATAATAGTGGATCCATCCGCATGCGTAACACGAAGCTTTGCCGGGTACATGAGTTGGAATTTTATTTGTCTTTTATAAAGCATAGAACACACTTGGCTGAATTCTCTCCTCCTTTTAGCCACAGCTGTTGAATAATCGGCAAATATAAGAACTGCGTGACCCATGATTTTAAGTGGGCTCTTCCTGGTCCTGAATGCTCTCAGAATGGCCTCCTTATCACAATAGTCCAGGAATTTCACAATCACCTGACGAGGCCTCAATGAAGCGCTATTTGAGCTTTGGGAACCGTTCGGGTGTTGTTCTGGCTGGGGCCCAATCCGATGCGCCCTTTCCACTTTATGGCAGCCCTCCAGTCCCAGTGCCCTAGGAAGGTCAAATTCACAGAGGCCCTTTAGAGACTGTGATTTAATGGACTCAGGTAGCCCCAAAAGACGCAAATTGTTCCGTCTGGACCGGTTCTCTAAATCTTCCACTCGGTCCAACAGCACCATATTTTGTTTGGTGAGATCATTTATAGTACGGACAGACTTTACATTATCTGCCTCTAGGGATACAGTTCTCTGCTCCAACTCTTCCAGCTTAGTATCATGCTGTGCAATAGCTTCATGCAGTTGCTGAAGGGACGCTGATAAGGTCTTGGTCAGCGTGTCCCTGATGTCTGGGGCAAGGTGAGTAGCCACCTCTATGGCTAATGTTTTGTAATCAATAGTTTTATAGTCCACGGAGAGGGGTGCTGCCGTATTAGGAGTCAGCAGAGATGACTCACCCCCTTCTTGCGTCCCCGGCATCTCCACTGGGGAAGAAGTGCACGCGTCCGCCATATTGTCTTGTGGTCTTCCCGCTCTGCCCGTTGCTACTGCTTTCTGCCCGCAGCTTCTTAAGAGGTACCGCTCCATATACCGGTCCTTATAATCAAGTAGGGGTTCTGGGCGCCGATCAGCTAGCCTCCCCCGACAGTATGGAGGGAAGGAGGCGATATTTTAGACGAGCAGTGGCCGGAGCTCCCTCACTCCGCTGCTCGCATCCCAGCGCCGGAACCGGAAGTTCAGTAATCTTTTTGTACGCCCTACACTTACCTGAAGAATTATTAGGAACACCTGTTCTATTTCTCATTAATGCAATTATCTAGTCAACCAATCACATGGCAGTTGCTTCAATGCATTTAGGGGTGTGCTCCTGGTCAAGACAATCTCCTGAACTCCAAACTGAATGTCAGAATGGGAAAGAAAGGTGATTTAAGCAATTTTGAGCGTGGCATGGTTGTTGGTGCCAGACGGGTCGGTCTGAGTATTTCACAATCTGCTCAGTTACTGGGATTTTCACGCACAACCATCTCTAGGGTTTACAAAGAATGGTGTGAAAAGGGAAAAACATCCAGTATGCGGCAGTCCTGTGGGCAAAAATGCCTTGTTGATGCTAGAGGTCAGAGGAGAATGGGCCAACTGATTTAAGCTGATAGAAGAGCAACGTTGACTGAAATAACCTCGTTACAACCGAATTATGCAGCAAAGCATTTGTGAAGCCACAACACGCACAACCTTGAGGTGGATGGGCTACGACAGCAGAAGACCCCACCGGGTACCACTCCTCTCCACTACAAATAGGAAAAAGAGGCTACAATTTGCACGAGCTCACCAAAATTGGACTGTTGAAGACTGGAAAAATGTTGCCTGGTCTGATGAGTCTCGATTTCTGTTGAGACATTCAAATGGTAGAGTCCGAATTTGGCGTAAACAGAATGAGAACATGTATCCATCATGCCTTGTTACCACTGTGCAGGTGTCACGGCCACGGTTATGGCCGTGACTCCTTGGGAGCCGCATACTGTTGCCCGCGGTTTTGGGTTGTAGTGTCAACCGCAGCTTGAGGCATAATGTAGTTGGCCTCAGGTGCGGTTGCCGCGGACAACAGCTATGTGTGCGGTTCCCTTGGAGTTATGTGCACGTTTGTAGCACGTTTGTATGTCTGTGTGCACTTTGTTTATGTTTGGTGTGTGTGACGGTAGTAGAAAATATCCTCGTCAAGCATTCCCTTCTTCCCATAAAAGAAAATCACCCAATATTCCACGAGTAGGAATATCCCTGGAATCGCCGAATAATCCACACATGAGTCAAAACTTAATGCTGGAACAAGACTGATTTACTGGTACACAGAACTCACACTTTATGCAGCAAAAACTCCTCCTCTGGGCCAGACTAGATAATTGAGTTTTAAGAATACACACAGCTCAATTATCCTAACACTCCTCCTCTGGGCCAGGCTAGACAATTGAGTTTTACCAATACACACAGCTCAATTATCTGCTGGCCAGAACATTTACAATTCTTAACAATTTCAGACAAGTACTTTCTATCCCACATACAAACATAATCTCAACATCATTGTCCGGTACACGAATACATTCATTCTTGACATTTGGAACCGAACAATATAGTCCTCAAAATAGCAGGGAGAGAATCAAACTGAAGCATATAGGCAATTGCATAAAAGTCCTTCACAATGGCCCCCCTTTTTCTCCCTGCTCCGGCAACTCGGTTGGACCTTTCCTGGTCCAGTAGGGTTGACGGGTTCAGAGCTTTTAGTCCGAGGTTAAATCCGTTTGGCGTGACAATCCATCGGCATTCCCGTTTTGCTTGCCTGGGCGATAATGAATCGTAAAGTCATAGGGCTGTAAGGCCAAGCTCCAGCGTAGCAAACGGGCGTTGTCCCCTGAAACCCGGTTAAGCCACACCAAGGGGTTGTGATCGGTGATGAGAGTGAACGCCCGGCCATAAAGGTAAGGTGTGAGCTTTTTGAGTGCCCATACCAAGGCCAAACACTCTTTTTCAATGGTGGCATAACTGACCTCCCTTGGCAACAGCTTCCGACTCAGGTATGCCACCGGGTGCTCTCCTCCATCCTCCCCGATCTGGCTTAGTACTGCCCCCAGTCCAAACATTGAAGCGTCTGTATGGACAATAAATCTTTTGTTAGGATCTGGGGTAACCAACACCGGAGCATTAACCAGAGCAGTCTTTAGTGCTTGGAAAGCCACCTCGCATTCCGGGGACCACAGGACTTGTCGGGGTAGCTTCTTTTTGGTCAAGTCGGTCAGGGGTTTGGCCAGGGCACTATAGTCGGGTACAAAGCGTCTGTAATAGCCGGCTGTGCCTAAGAAAGCCATGACTTGTGTCTTGGTGTGGGGAGTGGGCCAATTGGCAACGGCCTCGATCTTAGCCGGCTCCGGCCGTTGCTTACCACATCCTACTCGGTGGCCCAAATATTGTACCTCCGCCATACCCAAGTGACATTTGTCGGGTTTCAGGGTCAGCCCGGCCCCCCTGATCCTATCTAATACTACCCCTACGTGCTCTAGGTGCGCTTCCCAGGTATCGCTGTGGATGGCGATGTCATCCAGGTAAGCGCATGCAAAGCTCTGGAGACCCCTAAGTAACTGATCCACCATCCGTTGGAAGGTGGCCGGGGCGTTCTTCATCCCGAACGGCATAACCCGGAATTGGTATAGGCCGAACGGGGTGATGAAGGCCGACTTGGGTATGGCATCTTCTGCTAGGGGAATCTGCCAATATCCCTTGCATAGGTCTATTGTGGTCAGATACTTCCCTGCAGAGATACGGTCAAGCAGCTCGTCCATCCGTGGCATCGGATAGGCGTCCGTAACTGTCTTGTCATTGAGGCGCCGGTAATCTACACAGAAGCGGGTTGTCCCATCCTTCTTTGGCACTAAGACTACCGGCGAGGCCCAAGGACTTTCTGAGGGTTCGATTACGCCTAGCCGAAGCATCTCATCTATCTCCTTCCGCATCCCTTCCCGGACTGCTTCGGGGATACGGTAGGGAGGCTGTCTCAGGGGTGCCTGTCCTGGAGTCTCTACCTTGTGTATGGCTAGGAGTGTGTATCCAGGCTCCTGAGAGAATGTGGCCTGTTTTGTTTCTAGTAAGCGGACAGCTTGATCCCGCTCTTGCGGCTCCAGCTGTTCACCTAGCTGGACTTTCTTTATCTGGGTCATCCCTTCGTTACTGCCCAATAGGTCGGGAAGGGGTAGGGTCTCTGTGTCTTCTCCTGCTGGTGCACAGATCGCGGCTACCTCCTCTGCCCGTTCCTGATAGGCCTTGAGCATGTTGATGTGAAAGGTTCGTTTCACAGTGTGCATTTTCCCTGCACTGTGGCTGTCCGTGGCAACGTTTGGTTGTATGATGTACATGTGGTGGCAGTGTCCCGGCCTTCGGGCTGACTCCCAAGACACGCTTGCCACCCATGTCGTTGCCTGCGGCAACAGCCACAGTGTGTTTATTGTTTGGACACTTCCCCTTTAAGTTTTGTTTTCCCTTCTGTGGTTTTGGAAGGGTTAACTCCCTTTCAGTGTGTGTGAGTCACGGGGTGTGTCTGATTGTTGGGTGTGGCCTCTTGGCCCTATATAGCCTCAGTTGTAGGCAGTAGCCAGAGAGGGTGTTTCAGCCATGCTGGCTGTAGACATCCTCCTGGTTACTTAACAACTGCCAGTGGGGGCCAACCTTCTGGTCATAAGCAATTTTATATGTCCTTTGGTGTCTGGAAGATGTTGTTTGCTTTTATGTTTCTTTATTGCACCTGTGGTCCTGGGTTCCCGTGTGTTGTGTGTTTGTGTGCTGAGTCCTGCTGTCTGTGGGCAGTACACCCACATGGGTTCCAGGCTTGGTTGTCTGTGGCAGGTCAGTGTGATGTTTGTGGCAAGTACCTGCCACTGCCATAGGTTGCACTTGTTCTCCCTTCCTTGCAGCTTGGCCAGTGAGACTCCTGTTCCTCCGTATCCAGAAGGAACAAGATGTCTTACTCTGACTCCTAGCCTAGGGACCGGCGGAGGGCGAGTAGGGATCCGAGGTTCCTGCGCATGGGTCCTCCTACCTTCAAGGTCGGCCCATGCAGGTAGGAGTTAGGGTCAGGTTAGGGACGCTGTAGGAGGTGACCTGCTCCCTAATCCTGTTTGTCCTGGTCAAGCAGCGACCATCTTCCTTCCGGCACACGGCTGAGGGTTTCCCCCATCCTCAGCCGTGACAGCAGGCTGGTGGTGGTGGTGTAATGGTGTGGGGGATGTTTTCTGGGCACACTTTAGGCCCCTTAGTGCCAATTGGGCATTGTTTAAATGCCACCGGCTACCTGAGCATTGTTTCTGACCATGTCCATCCCTTCATGACCACCATGTACCCATCTTCTGATGGCTACTTCCAGCAGGATAATGCACCATGTCACAAAGCTCGAATCATTTCAAATTGGTTTCTTGAACATGACAATGAGTTCACTGTACTAAAATGGCCCCCACAGTCACCATATCTCAACCCAATAGAGCATCTTTGGGATGTGGTGGAACGGGATCTTCGTGCTCTGGATGTGCATCCCTCAAATCTCCATCAACTGCAAGATGCTATCCTATCAATATGGGCCAACATTTCTAAAGAATGCTATCAGCACCTTGTTGAATCAATGCCACGTAGAATTAAGGCAGTTCTGAAGGCAAAAGGGGGTCCAACACCGTATTAGTATGGTGTTCCTAATAATTCCTTAGGTGAGTGTATATACATACTGATCTTAAATTAAAAAGTAAAATGTATCCCAGACATGAAATGGGACAAGATATAATCACATTCAAGAAAAACGTGGAAGCGGATGTAAGAAAAATTAAAGGAGAGTCTAGAAGATTTAATAATCTGAAACCACATGAAATTCAGGCAATCAAACAATTGCAACAGAATGACAATGTAACTATTCGTCCCGCTGATAAAGGAGGAGCGATAGTTATTTTAGATACATGCAAATATGACAGTGAATGTAGGAGACAACTGGGAGACAGTGGAACATATAAGAAACTACTAAGAGATCCAGTAAGAGAATTTAGTGAATCATTGGGAGTATATGTAGAGGAGGGCTGTAAAAAAGGACTTCTCAATTAACAAGAATCCAAATTTATCATGGGAACTCCGAAACGTATGCCCGTCTTCTACATTATACCAAAAGTACATAAAGACCCGCTTGACCCTCCAGGGAGACCCATTATCTCTGGCATAGGATCTTAGAATTCCAATTTGTCCCAATATCTGGACAGATTATTACAGCCAGCAGTAAGGAAGACTTTTTCCTATATCAGGGATACTACCCAAATTGTACAAAGCATCGAGAGTTTGAAGTATGATCCCAATTGGATTCTGGGCACTCTCGATGTTAATTCTTTGTACACGATAATAAGGCACGATCAAGGAGTAAAGGCCCTGATACAACAGCTAACATTATATGGGGAATATTTACCAGAAAAAGTAAATTATATAGCGGAAGGGGTGGAACATATTTTAACCCACAATTATTTTTCATATGATTCCGAGTTTTTTCTCCAGATAAGAGGAACCGCCATGGGCACCAGGTTCGCCCCCAGCTATGCTAATTTATTTATGGCGCAATGGGAGGACCAATATTATAGCGCCAAAGATGGGGACGAACCTGGTGCTCTGGCGAAGATTCATAGATGACGTGATCTTTATATGGCAGGGAACAGAGGAAGAATTATCACTGTTCCTGTAAGACATAAATTTAAATGACAATAATATAAGATTTAGCTCAAGTGTTAGTAAAAAACAGGTAGAATTTCTGGATCTGACTATTAAAGTAGAAGAAGACAAACTGATATGCCACACATATCAGAAAGAAGTAGCCAGAAATAGCTACATTTTATACACAAGTTGCCATCTACCAAGATGGCTGCTAAATATCCCCAAGGGGCAGTTCAGAAGGTTGCGACGTAATTGCACAAAGGAAGATGACTATATGAGAGAAGCCACTACTATGAAGGAACAATTCCTTATGAAAAAATATCCTCCCAAACAGGTGGATAAATCCCTGATAGAAATACAAAAAATGGATAGAAAAATGTTTTTTCGTAGAAAAAGAAGAAGCAAGATCACACACAGATCAAAAAACAGATGATCAAAAAACAGATGATCTAGTTAGGATTATCCTACCTTACAGTGCACAGTATAAAAAAAATTGAAACCATCATTAAAAATCATTGGCATCATGTCATAAGATAAAATGATAGGACCGTACCTAATTAATGGCCCACTAATGGTATATACGAAGGCACCGCATCTAGCTTTAAAAGTAGCACCTACTATAAAAAATAAGAAAAGTACTAATCACAATCTATTCAATTTAAAGGGATTTTACAGATGCAATACGTGCAACAACTGTAAGAACACGAAGTTCCCGAAAAAAACTAGTAAGGTATCCTCTACTACGAATACATTCTCATATGAAATTGATACATTTTTATCCTGCAATACATCAAATGTCTTATATCTGATTGAATGTCCTTGCAGGAAACAGTATATACACTCACCTAAAGAATTATTAGGAACACCTGTTCTATTTCTCATTAATGCGATTATCTAGTCAACCAATCACATGGCAGTTGCTTCAATGCATTTAGGGGTGTGGTCCTGGTCAAGACAATCTCCTGAACTCCAAACTGAATGTCAAAATGGGAAAGAAAGGTGATTTAAGCAATTTTGAGCGTGGCATGGTTGTTGGTGCCAGACGGGCCGGTCTGAGTATTTCACAATCTGCTCAGTTACTGGGATTTTCACGCACAACCATTTCTAGGGTTTACAAAGAATGGTGTGAAAAGGGAAAAACATCCAGTATGCGGCAGTCCTGTGGGCAAAAATGCCTTGTGGATGCTAGAGGTCAGAGGAGAATGGGCCGACTGATTCAAGCTGATAGAAGAGCAACGTTGACTGAAATAACCACTCGTTACAACCAAGGTATGCAGCAAAGCATTTGTGAAGCCACAACACGCACAACCTTGAGGCGGATGGGCTACAACAGCAGAAGATCCCACCGGGTACCACTCATCTCCACTACAAATAGGAAAAAGAGGCTACAATTTGCACGAGCTCACCAAAATTGGACTGTTGAAGACTGAAAAAATGTTGCAACAAATAACAAAATATAGGCTCCACTTTTGTTGAAGTGTCTTTTTCTCCATACTTTATTTGCAAGTGTTCACAGACATATAGGACACAATATCTCTCTGGTGTATTGGCTGTTGACGCGTTTCGAAAACTTCTTATTCGTAACAGTTACGAATAAGAAGTTTTCGAAACGCGTCAACAGCCAATACACCAGAGAGATATTGTGTCCTATATGTCTGTGAACACTTGCAAATAAAGTATGGAGAAAAAGACACTTCAACAAAAGTGAGTGCTGGAGCCTATATTTTGTTATTTGTTGCACCTTTCAAAGGAGGTTGAAAAACCTGGCACCGTGCACACGGGTATACCCAAATTGCAAATTAGAGTGAGCTGGTATCTGCATTGGAAAAATGTTGCCTGGCCTGATGAGTCTCGATTTCTGTTGAGACATTCAAATGGTAGAGTCCGAATTTGGCGTAAACAGAATGAGAACATGTATCCATACTCTGATGGCTACTTCCAGCAGGATAATGCACCATGTCACAAAGCTCGAATCATTTCAAATTGGTTTCTTGAACATGACAATGACTTCACTGTACTAAAATGGCCCCCACAGTGACCAGATCTCAACCCAATAGAGCATCTTCGGGATGTGGTGGAACGGGAGCTTCGTGCCCTGGATGTGCATCCCTCAAATCTCCATCAACTGCAAGATGCTATCCTATCAATATGGGCCAACATTTCTAAAGAATGCTATCAGCACCTTGTTGAATCAATGCCACGTAGAATTAAGGCAGTTCTGAAGGCAAAAGGGGGTCCAACACCGTATTAGTATGGTGTTCCTAATAATTATTTAGGTGAGTGTATATGAGACATAGTCAACAACCCGATTATAAAGAGAAGATTATAATCGTACGATAATTATATAATTATATAATCGTATGAAATTTTTATTCGTATGAGATTTAAAATCGTATGAAAATTGTATAAGAAGATTTTTGAATGTGGGATAGGATACGATATATATAGCCAAAGGAGGATATACAATCCACATTTTAGGAATTCCTGACCAGATTTTATAGGGAACCTCAATTAGATTAAAGGGCGGAACCCATATGGGTATATAATGAAGGAATGTAGGATCTCAAAAACCAGCTACTGAGGAAGAGGTACTCAACCTCGAAACGCGTATAGCAGGAGTGGATGAGATCCTTATACTAAGAAGACGTCTTACAGCATTGCAACTATCCAACAGACTGTTGCGAAAAACCGATAGAAATATTGCCAAGGAACTACATGTACGGAGGTTGGTACCGCCTCCGGATAACATAAATAACTTGAATCAAGCGAATCTAACTAAGTCCAGGTCACGTGGGACGCTCCGATCACGTGACACATTGTGAACACGTGGGACGCCGAACAGAGACCGGAAGGAATCCGAACAGAGACTGGAAGGAGGTCTTCGATCCACGCAGCAACAGCTCTGAAGAAAAGTGCAGACAAACGCATGCCACAGGGTATAAGAAGAGGGGTGAGTGAACTGACTAGTAGTGGGACGCCGTCAGATGCAGAGAAAAGCTGAATAATAAGCAGTAAGTAAAAATACCAAACTGCGTATAGATAACCCCTGACTAGAAGTATTACCCAAATAATAACATGCTATACAATTGAGACTTTCTAATGATTTGTGTACCTAAAGACTGTTGAAGGACATTAGCAAATAATCAATAAGTGCACTGCATCAATTGCACCTTATCAATTGCACTTTATAGCACAGTGTGGAATTTTATGGATTTTATGGAACAATAT
Organism: Bufo bufo; assembly: GCF_905171765.1. Taxonomy (NCBI): domain Eukaryota; kingdom Metazoa; phylum Chordata; class Amphibia; order Anura; family Bufonidae; genus Bufo; species Bufo bufo. Next base: position 585,016,277 of record NC_053391.1, read on the forward strand.
GTGATACTCTAATCAACCACTAACTATCCTCAGGAATTATATTGATTTCTTCTAACCTCCAGGAATTTTTATGAATTTTTAGGGACTGATATACATTGTCTTATATAACAATTGGGAATAATATTTCACGTTTACGTTTATTGTATGCTATTTAATTGATTGCTAGGTATTGATTAGATTAACTTGGTGGACTATTGATGACATTTTAAAATAATAATAAATAAGTTGGTGGAAATTGTGGTTTCCAATTGTGGTTGAACCACAGCATAGTGAGAGCACCTGTCTGTGATTACAGGAAGGGTGAGCCACTATCTATACATCACTTACATTTATGCACTGGCGGTCTTGACCAATATTAAAACAATGCTATTGCATGGGGCCCCCAAGAGTCAGACAGCTCCATTCACTGTCATAGGCCTCAGGCCACTAGGCCTGAAGCCTATGAAGCAGTACAACGGCATAGCCTGCCACGATTACTGCGACCTCCTCTGCCGGGACAATGTCATACTTAGTTTTTTCTCTCACTACTGGCCAAAGTACAGTGGGGAGGGCATTAAAGAGGTTGTCCGGGCTTTTTCTATTGATGACCTATCCTCGGGATAGGTAATCGATATCAGATCGGCAGGGTTCCAACACCCGTCACCGCCGCTGATCAGGAGACGGTGCACGCAGTGTGCACATGCCATCTCCCTTCTCTCTTCCTGCTCCCCGCTGTATGTCTATGGGACAGCAGCAGCAAACAGAAGGAGATATGGGAGACGGACCCCCACCGATCTGATATTGATGACCTATCCTAAGGATAGGTCATCAATAGAAAAAGCACAGATAACCCCTTTAAAGAGGGCACTGCTTGGGGACATAAAAATTCTGGGGGCACTGCTGGGGTACAAATACTGGGGTATTCCTGGGGGACATTCAAATGCCTGGGGCACTCCTGGGAGACATACAAATGCCGGGTGCACTGCTGGGGGACATACAAATGCCAGAGCCAATGAAGGGGTGCATATAAATGCCGGGGACACTGTTGGGGGACATACAAATGCCGGGGACAATGCAGGGGGACATACAAATGCATATACATTAATATACATATATACAAATATAGAAATACATATATAGTAATATAGGGGGTGCTGCTGAGGGACATACAAATGTTGGGGGCACTGCTGGGGGACATACAAATATGGAGGGCACTGGCAGGGGACATACAAATACAGGGCACACTGCTGGGGGACATACAAATACTGGGGGCACCTCTGGGGGACATACAAATGCCTGGAGCACTGCTGGAGGACACACAAATATGGGGGGCACTGCTGGGGGACATTATAATAATACAGGGTGCACTACTGGGGCATTATAGTAACATGGGTACTGCTGGAGGACAAAATACAGGGGGCACTGCTGAGGGACATACTATTACCGGGGACACTGCTGGAGGACATATAAATGCATGGGGCACTGCTGGGGGACATACAAATACCAGGGGCACTGCTAGGAGGCACTACATGGGGCAATTATAAATACTGGGGGCATTATAGTAATACAGAAGGAACTGCTGGGGCCATTATAATAATACCAGGTGGCACTACTGGGGCCATTATAATAATACAGGGAGCATTGCTGGGGGCATAATAGTAAAACAAGGGATACTCCTAAGGGACATTCTAGTAATATAAGGGTCACTGCTGGGGGTAATAATACAGGGGCCACTACTGGGAAAATACAGATGGGAGAGCATTCTAAATAAAGTGGTAACTGCTGGGAAACATTATAATAATACTGGGGGCACTACAGTGTAGTAATTATAAATATGGGGGACATTACATACTGGTGCCCCTACTGGGGTATTATAAATACTGGGGGCAGTAGAGGGGGGCAAAATAACTGAATTATTACTACTGGGGATACTGTATGGGCATTGTTATGGGCACGATATGGAGGGCATTGCACTCTTGGAGAGCATTATCACTATTGGGGGTACTTAATGAGGGTACTCTGGGAGAGAATTACTATTGGTGGGATTTTTGGGAGCACTTTGGAGACTATCTGTATGGCATTGTTATTTTGTAAGTATTGTATTTGGGGGCATTTGAGAGCACAGTGGGCACAGTATTGGGGGTCGCAGCAGGATAATACTGTTGGGTCACCGGAAGGGAGGAGAATGGAAGAGTTAGGAAACTAAGATGCCTCTGTGATAAACTCTGCAGACATGAGACGCAGCTGAAATATTTTGTCATAGCCGTCTTGTCCGAATGAAGAAGATGAGGAAAGAGAACATCTACATCAGCGGAGACGACACTGCATGTAATAGGTACAGTCAGGTCCATAAAAATTGGGACATCAACACAATTCTAACATTTTTGGCTCTATACACCACCACAATGGATTTGAAATGAAACAAACAAGATGTGCTTTAACTGCAGACTGTCAGCTTTAATTTGAGGGTATTTACATCCAAATCAGGTGATCGGTGTAGGAATTACAACAGTTTGCATATGTGCCTCCCACTTAAGGACCAAAAGTAATGGGACAATTGGCTTCTCAGCTGTTCCATGGCCAGGTGTGTGTTATTCCCTCATTATCCCAATTACAATGAGCAGATATCAGTGAAGCAAGCCATCATTAGGCTGAAAAAACACAACAAACCTATCAGAGAGATAGCAAAACCAACCTTTGGGAAAAGTCTACTTGAAGACTGTGCCTACTGCTATTATAATCAAAATAGTCTGGTCATTGGTCTCCCTACTTGAGCTGAGGTTTTCTTCCTTGTTCTGCTTTCCACCCCGATGTTCATCAAACATCAATGGCACCCCAGCCACCACTAAACAGAAGACCCTGAAGTCCAGGGTGTGCCCCGGGGGGAAGAAGGGTTGCACTCCTCCACTTTGCGGTAAGCGCAACCTGGGAGAGAGCTGGAGCAGGGTTAGCCACTGTGAGCACAACGTCCACCCTCAGTGCCATCGCCACCACCCCCATCCACTGGTAGGTCGGTCTGTCGCAGCTCTGCTTCTTTTATTCTGAACATTTCTCAGTGAACAATGCTACTCCTATTTCTGCTACCACCACTCCCCTCCTCTCCTTGCTGTGTGCAGTTGCACGGCTAATCCTAATCAGCAATTAGGTTCCTCGTTTTTGAAGTTCCAGCTAAGGCATTTGTTTTCTGTTGTCTGCTGTGTAAAGACTTATGCCTGTTTACCGTGTTCTGGCTCCCAGCTGCTTGTCCTGACCTGTGTCTGTTTACCATTGTGACCCTCTGCTGCCATCTCTGACCTTGGATCTGTATCATGTATTCACAAGAACTCAGCCTGCTCAGACCCTGGCCTGATCCTGACATTGGGTGAGATTAATCAAAATTTGTGCAAAGTAAAACTGCTTAGTTTCCCATAGCCACTGGATTCCACCTTTAATTTTTCAGAGCTCCTTTGGAAAATGAAAGAATCAATCTGGTTGCTAATGGCAACTGTCACTTTTCATTTGGGCCTGTTTTGGTAAACTATGTGTTTGCCTTAATCTGGTGTCTCTGACTCCCATTGGGCAGCTGTAAACAATACCTTGACTACTCCAAGAGATAGCGGTCTGGTGGCTCCCTACAGTGAAGCCCAGATCCCTAGATATGGGTTAAATTGCGAATACCAGGGAGCCACCAGGATAACGCCCTTAGGTTTAGCCTGAAGTTAAACCAGTTGTGTAGTTTCCTGGCTATCACTACCAGCAAGGATATGACAAAGGTTGGTGTAGCTGGAGCTGGAGAAGATACAGCCTGCCTTGCTCCTACTCCTGTTATAGATTACACCGGAGATAACCATTATCAAATTGTCTCAAGTCAAGCCTTGCGAGGATAAGAGACAGCAGAGTGACCTACTCTATTCAGTTTCTACAGACACTGCTGTGGAGTGAGGGAAAACGGGTGAAAGACACCCTCATCACTAAACTACCATTAAGTCAGTATCATCTAAGTGCTGAATCAACACCAACCAATCTGCCTTAATATCCTTGCTGGTGCCAGAAGGTAATTGCACTAAAGCCTGCTACTACTGTTTCTTTTCTGAAGTTCCACTTCCACTTAGCAAAATGACTTTGTTACATTCAATTCTGGCTTGGTTCTTCAGTGCTACAACTTTAACTGCAACGGACTCCAGGGAGCGCCAGTCTGAGGTAGGACACTGTGACACAACTACACTATATCAGGGCCACTACAGTGGCGAATCCAGAGCCTGGTCTCGGGAGGGGCACTTCCAGATTATTTTCTGTCCGCCGCCACAAAACGATGGTGCTTATAGAACAGACTACACAGTGTAGCGGTATACTGTATATTGTGTGGCACAGTGTATGCTATATGTGTATAACAAACATATTCCACATGAAAACTTACAATTACTTGGCTTGACCCTTGGGGATCTCGGACGCCACTACCACACTTTGTCTGGGGGGCTCGGTGGAGCTGATGTTGTGTTTTATCCTAATGAGAAAGATTTCATAATCAGGATTTGGAGAAGGGCAAGAGGGATAGCAGAGCAGGGAGAGGCTGGTGCTGCTACTAGGGGGCTCATACCATGGGGGAGTAATAAAGCCCACCATAATGCCCCCCCCCAGTAGTAATAATTCTCCTTATAATAGACAGTGCAAAAAATACCCCCTTGTAATGCCCCCAGTTGAGCTAATGTCCCCATAGTGCCCCCATATTGTGCCAGTATAAAATACCCCTATATAGTGCCCCCAGTAAATGCCCCCATAGTGCTCCTCTCCCCCCTTCCTCCTAGTGCCCCCATAATGTACCAGTATAAAATGCCCCATATATAGTGCCCCAGTAGATGCCCTCAGTGTCCCCCATAACTTGCAAGTATAAAATACCCCTTCTTAGTGCCCCCCGTAGATGACCCCATAGTACTCCTCTCCCTCCTTCCCCATAGTACCCACCATAATGTCCCAGTATAAAATGCTACTGTACAGAGCCCCCCCATATAAGATACCCCTTCTTTGTGGCCTCTGTAGATGCCCCTATAGTGCCCCCAATAATGTGCCAGTAATAAGTGCCCCCAATAATGTGCCAGTAATAAGTGCCCCCAATAATGTGCCGGTAATAAGTGCCCCAAATCATGTGCCAATAAAATGTACCCCCAATCATGTGCCAGTAAAATGTGCCCCCATAGATGCCCCCCATCATGTGCCAGTAACAAGAGCCCCCCCATCACGTGCCAGTAACAAGAGCCCCCCATCACGTGCCAGTAATAAGAGCCTCCCCATCACGTGCCAGTAATATGAGCCCCCTCATCACGTGCTAGTAACAAGAGCACCCCCAATATGCCAGTAACAAGAGCCCCCGCAATGTTCCAGTAACAAGAGCCCCCCCAATGTGCCAGTAACAAGAGCCCCCCAATGTGCCAGTAACAAGAGCCCCCCCAATGTGCCAGTAACAAGAGCCCCCCCAATGTGCCAGTAACAAGAGCCCCCCCAATGTGCCAGTAACAAGAGCCCCCCCAATGTGCCAGTAACAAGAGCCCCCCCAATGTGCCAGTAACAAGAGCCGCCCCAATGTGCCAGTAACAAGAGCCCCCCTAATGTGCCAGTGACAAGAGCCCCCCTAATGTGCCAGTAACAAGAGACCCCCTAATGTGCCAGTAAAACTATTGTACATATAAAAAAAAAGAAAACACTTATACTTACCTCCATGTCAGCGATGCGATGCAGGCCTCTTCCGGCTTGTGTCCCGCACTGTACGGCTCAGGCGGCGTGAGTGACGTCATCGCGCCGCCTGCGCCAGCCTCTGATAGGCTGTCGGCCTAGTGCCTGCAGCCTACCAGAGGAAGGAAAAGGGACACGCCTCTCCCTTCCCTGCCCTGCCACAGCACAGCCATCTGTATCGCTGTCCTGGGGACGGCGATACAGATGACTATGGAGATGAGCGCTTCATGGAATGGAAGCGCACATCTCCCTGTGCCCTGCGGCCGCCGCCCCCCACTTCTGAGCAGCTCAATTGCCCAATTGCCCCCCCCCCCGAATCCGCCAGTGGGCCATTACCACTCACATCCTGTACACCAGCTCCCACAGGGGCTCGCTGCAGTTCCACACCCATGCCATAACACACTGGTCTCCCTACCTCCTGCATGTAAGAGCTGACAGGAGAGAGATGACAAGGCAGAAAGGGCAGACAGGTTTAAGCTGCATCACATAGGAGAACATGGAGACCCTGCGGTGTGAGGAGACAGCAGCTCTGTGTCACTAATCTGTCATGGCTGCTATTACACAGAGCATTGCAATGTGGTGAGACTCTACCGCCTCTGTCTCTGCAAAGCTAGGCATGATGGGAAAGGTAGGATTCATTAGTAGAACCATAGCTGACAGGAGAAGGAATCAAGATGGCAGACAGCCCACAAATGACACAGGAAATAAAACAGGTATACACATATTCTTTAATAATGGCCTATCCTGCACTATATAGGTGAAGAAAGAAAATCCTGCAGTGCTTCTTTAAATGACGCGCCTGTGTTTTTATGGCTATATAAGTCAGAATGCTGTATTTTCGGCACAGTAAGCATAATTATCTCTGTGTACAGCATATTTTCATCAAACAGTCTAATATTAGTTACGTGAGATGTTGTTCATGTTGTAGGGCTACTAAAGACACATCTGCTTAGCACAGCATGTAGATCCATATAAATGTCCCACACTACCTAGCCGTAAAGAATGTCCTGCATTTGGTATAATTCCGGGAAATTTATGACGGCTTTAAGCAGGTTTGGTCACCGGGGAATAATTAACACTTCACAGTCCATCAGATTACTTAGATCCAGGCGCCATAGCAACCATTTGGCGGCTGTTCATTGCCATTAAAAGTTATTGCTGACAACCTCCACCTAGGCTGGATGATACAGAATGAGGAGCAAAATAGAGAATAAATTAAAGACCTGACATAGCTGAAGTGCGTACACAGACGCACTCCAGGACTTGGGGGATGATGCTCTCAGACATGGGCCTGGTTGAATGGCCATGGAAGCATGTGTCATGTACATTTGTGGGTGTAAATTGAATAAGGTCTCATGCACATTGGTGTGTTACGGCTCCATACGGAGCTGTAATAGGGGCCCTTAGATGTATATGGAGCCTTGCCGTACTTCCATTTGCTTTTGATTTTGTATAGGATCTTACAGAAAAAATGCTGTGTCTAATTCTCTCACATACGGCTCCACATAGAATTATGTTCGTGTTGCCCATAGCAACCAATCACACCGCAGCTTTCGTTTCTCAAAGCGCTCTTGAAAATTGAAAGCTGTGCTGTGATTGGGGCAGTTTTTCATTTAGACAATTCCGTACACGTGGCTCTGCTGGGGACATGAGACCAAACACTTCCTTCCTATACCGTTCTACATAGTTCTGTCCTCTTCTGACATGGCCGCCATCATATATAGAAGTACATTTTTACTATTGTTAATTAAAGTAAAGCTCCTCCTATGAAGTCACTTAATAGCAATTCCATAATATATTAAATATGTATAGACATGGTCTTAGCCAAATTTTCCTTCACTAGCTCTCAATGACCTAGGGAGAATGGCTTCTTGGCACCCGACACCATACTCACCAATATTTCAGTTGGTAAAATTGGGGCATATAAGCTCCACCCCTGGGAATGTCCTGAACCAGCACCGAAATGCCCACTTACAGGCAGGGTTATGTTAGGCCCAGCCATTTTTTGCCCAGGACAAAGCAAATTTGCCAGGACTGTCTCTGAAAATCAGGGATTCGTGACAGTTGGCAAGTATGCGATATACATGTCTGATACTCAATACTCATGCCCCACCCCCCACCTATATCTTTCTGTCAAATGTGTATAACAAGCTTATCAAATTCAAGATTCACTGCAGTTCTAACAGTTACAACATAGGGGTCCTGTGTTTTTTTTTTGGCGGGCCTATTTTTCTATTGCTAGTACTATGGTACCGTACTGCCAGAAAAATGTTGTACAGTGCCAAAACATTATAAGCCCGTTCAAAGTGACTTTTTTATATTGCTCCACTAAGGTATTCATCTTGGGGAAATTTGGACATTTGAAGCATTATTTTTTTTTTTTACTTTTTTTAAATATATTTTATGCAGAAAAAAGCAGCGGCCTCCTTGTTTCAAGTCTCGCGCAAGGAGGCCGCTGCCCCGTCGACTTCAAGCTGGCCGGCACTATAGCGCTGATGGAGAATAAAACTGCGTTTTTTGAACTTTGATGAAATATATGATTATTAACAGGCTGCGGGCTACTATGAAGTACTGCTGGCGGGGGTAGATGCATTTTTGAGGTGACAGGTTCCCTTTAACAACAAACAAAAGGCAATAAATTGCAATAAAACTGTTTTCACAATTAGATCAACATTAGGATTATTAGGCCTCATGCACACGACCGTTGTTGTGTTCCGTTCCGCAAAATGGGGTTCCGTTGTTCCATGATCCGTTTCCGTTTTTGTTTCCGTGTGTCTTCCTTTATTTTTGAAGGATCACCAGACATAAAGGAAAGTTAAAAAAAAGTCTAAGTCAAGTTTGCCATGCAAATGATAGGAAAAAAACAGACACGGATGTGGATGACAATCTTGTGTGCCTCCGCGTTTTTTTCACGGTCCCATTGACTTGAATGGGTCCGCGAACCGTTTTCTGTTAAAAAAATAGGACAGGTTATATTTTTTTGACGGCGGATGACAAACGGTGCATTAGCCGAGTTTTCAACGGACCCATTGAAAGTCAATGGATCCGCAGAAAATCACGAAAAACGGGACAACGGACACGGAAGAAAACAACGGTCGTGTGCATGAGGCCTAAAACTTATTTACTGCAGGATATTATGTGTCTGATCTCCAATTGCATTTAATCAAAATACTTCCTATTCTTTTACATTTAACATAATGTGTAAATACTTAACTTTAAAGGGGTTTTAACACATCAGCAAATACTGTAGTACTTATCATGTAGATATAGTTAATACAAGCCACTTACTAATGTATTGTCTTACTATGTGATTGTCTATATTGCTTCCTTTGCTGGCTGGATTCATTTAGCCATCAAATTATACAATGCTTGTTTCCATGGTTATGGCCACCCTGCAATCAATCAGTGGTGGCTGTGCTTGTTAGATTGATTTTTCCATGAAATTATACACTGCTCGTTTCTATGGTTACAAACACCCTGCAATCTATCACTGCTGGTCGTGCTTGCACACTATAAAAAAAATCACCAGCCTATGCGCACTGCCACGGTCCCGATCACCAGAGAGGCTGGCATTTATTCTTATAGTGTGCAAGCACCACCACCAGTGATAGATTGCAGGGTGGTTGTAACTATAGAAACGAGCAGTGTATAATTTAAAGGAAAAATCAATCTAGCCAGCAAAGGAAGCAATATGGACAATCACAATACATTAGCGAGTGGCTTGTATTAACTTTCTCTATATGATAAATGACACTTGCTGAGGTGAGACAACCCCTTTTAGCATTATATAAAAAAAAGTTCAAATCACCCCCCTTTCCTTAAAATAAAAATAAACATCATGGGCCCATACTATTAAAATATAACAATATTAATGGCATACGGCAAATGGCGTAACGGGAAAGAAAAAATGACAATTTGCAATTTTTTGTCACTTCAACTACCCAACAATTTTTTTTTTAAAAGTGATCAAAAAGTCGCACACACTTCAAATTGGTATCACTGAAAAGAACAGATCGTCCCGCAAAAAAATGAGCCATCACACAGCCTCGTACACATAACTACAAAAAAGTTATAGGGGTCAGAATATGGCTATAAAAAAAAATACATTTCCTCAAAGGTTTTCATTTTTTTTTTCAGTATTAAAACGCAAGAAAAATTATAAAAGTGTGGTATCGTTGTAACCATACTGACCTGGAGAATTAATATAGCAGGTCAATTTTATCGCATAGTGTACAGTGTAAAAAAAAAAATTGAAATGAATGGTTCCGCATATGGTTCACAAAAAATGGAATGGAAACGGAAAGAGAATACATTTGTGGGCATGAGCCCTAAGGATGAGTGAACATGCTCTAACGGTTCAGTATTCGGGCTGAACTTTTCAAAAAGTTCAGTTTCAGTCTAACTTAATTTTATTTTTTCGTGATTTGTTTAGGGCAAGAGTGGGAGAGAGAACACCAAGTACATAAATGTGTGTTTCTCAACAATATATATGCGTTGTCTAAATGATACTCTTTCTCATTATGGAGAGCCCATGGTATGCTGTGTACTCAGTATTGTAGGCCAGACAATGTGCCTGGTACGTTGAGTACATGTACGGAGTATTGTAGGCCAGGCGATGCCCCTCTGGGTTTCTGGGAAATATATTTAAATTAGCTTTCCTTTTCTGACCCGGCAGATGTTAGACATGATTATGTGCATATATTTTACCCAGAAATCCAGAGAAGCATTGTCTAGACTACAATAGTCATTATGTATATTAACTAGTCTCCATAATAGAAATAGTACCCACCCAGAGGTTTCCCCTAGGCCTTCCAACTAGAAAATTTGTTTTCATCTGCTTCTCTCTGATTAAGGGCTTTTGTCCTGAAAGAACTAGCTGCAGATGTGAGTCTGGCTTAACTATTTTTCTCGCTTTGCTACATAAGCCTGTTTAAAAGTCAGGAAAGCATCTCTGCCAATCTGCTGTGTGAAAATAATAAATTGCTCATTGCTGCCATGTTCCCCTGACAGTTTACCTATTTGTTGTGCAGCAAGTAAGTATAATTATAGCTCCTTCCTATTTATCTGAGAATACATCATCAGTATAGCAAAGACAGACAACACTTTCAGCAAATTTGCTTCGCTATTTTGGATCAACTTCATACAACGACACCTCCAAAATAACCTTCAACTGAAAGTGAGACAAGAAAATTACAACACCCTACAAAGCTTGCACCACTCTCCATAAAACATGCAAGCTAGTTTTATTTCTAGAAGGACATGTGAACCATAATTTCTCAAGAGAGACTTGTATTACTTGGTTGACTTGCCTTGAGGGGTTCTCTTTGGGGTGCTTTTTATCATTAGGGAGATGAAAAAATAAGAATGAGTATTGTATGCCAGGCGACACTACGTTTGGTTACTAGGAGGAGTATATGCAAAAAAAGAAAAGAGGGGATATCTTATTTAATGCCAGAAAAATTTATATATACAATTTGCCATATACTCTTTCTAGAAACCAAGAGTAGTGTCGCCAGGCATACAATACTCATGTATATTTTTTGGTCTCCCTAATGATAAAAAGCACCCCAAAGAGAACCCTACAAGGCAAATAAACCAAGTAAGACAACATAGCAGCAATATGAATGCTGCATGATTTTCACACAGCAAATTGGCACCTGCCTTTTAAACATGCTTTTGTAACAAAGCAAGAAAAATAGCTGTCAGCTTCACATCTGCAACTAGTTCTTTCAGGACAAAAGCCCTTAACCTGGTTGGACAGTTTCTGCTGAGCAGGCGCAGAAGAAAGATGTGTGAGCTGTTGTTAACTAGGCCTAGTCCATTGAACCTTCATCCCAGAGACCTAAAGGTTTTTTTTCATCTCAGACAATGGGGCATATCGCTAGGATGCACGGCACGCTCCCATTCACTTCTATGGGAGAGGCGGGGATTTTCCAGTACCGAGAAGAGCCCGAATAACAGAGATTCTAAGTCGTTGCCCAAAAAGAAACCCCACAATGACGCTAGGGTGGAAGGAAGGCTTTCGGACTTCCTCCCAGCCTGATCAAAAATTACCAACAGTACTTGAATTCTTCAGTCTTTGCAGGAGGGATTCAGACAGGAATTCAAGTGTCTTCCCCTAGAAAAAAAATTGGTAACATAGGTGGGCCCGAGAGCTCAGGGGGCTCTAGAAAGAGAAGTAAAGAAGCTTATTCTAAAAGGCGTGCTTATCTCTTGTCCTCCATCAGAAGAATGTATGGGATTCTATTCCAGCCTTTTTCTTGTAAAAAAACAAATGGATATTTCAGGACCATCATAAATTTAAAGGGATTAAACAAGTTATTAGTATACAGGAAATTCAAAATGGAGACAATAAAGTTAGTAGTGGACCTCCTATACAAGGACGGTTACAGTGGGATGCGAAAGTTTGGGCAACCTTGTTAATCGTCATGATTTTCCTGTATAAATCTTTGGTTGTTATGATAAAAAATGTCAGTTAAATATATCATATAGGAGACACACACAGTGATATTTGAGAAGTGAAATGAAGTTTATTGGATTTACAGAAAGTGTGCTGTAATTGTTTAAACAAAATTAGGCAAGTGCATAAATTTGGGCACCACAAAAAAGAAATGAAATCAATATTTAGTAGATCCTCCTTTTGCAGAAATTACAGCCTCTAAACACTTCCTGTAGGTTCCAATGAGAGTCTGGATTCTGGTTGAAGGTATTTTGGACCATTCCTCTTTACAAAACATCTTTAGTTAATTCAGGTTTGATGGCTTCCGAGCATGGACAGCTCCCTTTAAGTCACACCACAGATTTTCAATTATATTCAGGTCTGGGGACTGAGATGGCCATTCCAGAATGTTGCACTTGTTCCTCTGTATAAATGCCTTAGTGGATTTTGAGCAGTGTTTAGGGTCGTTGTCTTGTGGAAAGATCCAGCCCCGGCGCAGCTTCAGCTTTGTCACTGATTCCTGGACATTGGTCTCCAGAATCTGCTGATACTACTGAGTGGAATCAATGCGTCCCTCAACTTTGACAAGATTCCCAGTCCCTGCACTGGCCACACAGCCCCACAGCATGATGGAACCACCACCATATTTTACTGTAGGTAGCAGGTGATTTTCTTGGAATCCTGTGTTCTTTTTCCTGCATAACGCCCCTTGTTATGGCCAAATAACTCAATTTAAGTTTCATCACTCCACAGCACCTTATTTCAAAATGAAGCTGGCTTGTCCAAATGTGCTTTAGCCCACCTCAAGCGGCACTTTTTGTGCTGTGGGTGGAGAAAAGGCTTCCTCTGCATCACTCTCGCATACAGCATCTCCTTGTGTAAAGTGCGCCGAATGGTTGAACGATGCACAGTGACTCCATCTGCAGCAAGATGATGTTATAGGTCTTTGGTGCTGGTCTGTGGGTTGACTCACAGACTCTGACTGTTCTCACCATTCGTTGCTTCTGTCTATCCGAGATTTTTCTTCGTCTGCCACTTCGAGCCTTAACTTGAACTGAGCCTGTGGTCTTCCATTTCCTCAATATGTTCCTAACTGTGGAAACAGACAGCTGAAATCTCTGAGACAGCTTTCTGTATCCTTCCCCTAAACCATGATGGTGAACAATCTTTGTCTTCAGGTCATTTGAGAGTTGTTTTGAGACCCCCATGTTGCTACTCTTCAGAGAAAATTAAAAGAGGAGGGAAACTTACAATTGACCCCCTTAAATACTCTTTCTCATAATTGGATTCACCCGTGTATGTAGGTCAGGGGTCACTGAGCTTACCAAGCCAATTTGAGTTCCAATAATTAGTTCTAAAGGTTTTGGAATCAATAAAATGACAATAGTGCCCAAATTTATGCACCTGCCTAATTTTGTTTAAACAATTATAGCACACTTTCTGTAAATCCAATAAACTTAATTTCACTTCTCAAATATCACTGTGTGTGTCTCCTATATGATATATTTAACTGACATTTTTTATCGTAACAACCAACGATTTATACAGGAAAATCATGACGATTAACAAGGTTGCCCAAACTTTCGCATCCCACTGTATATGGTGGTCCTGGACATCAGGGACGCATATTATCATCTCCCAATATGCCAGGCTCATCAGAAATTCTTAAGAGTGGCACTGAAGGTATTTTCAGTTCCAGGTGCTACCCTTTGGGATCTCAATGGCGCCACGGATCTTCACAAAGCTCGTAGCGAAAATGGCAGCCCATATAAGAGAGAAGGACATCCTGTCTGTGCCATATCTGGATGATTTCCTCATCATAGCCCAGTCGAACGGGCCTGTTTCGCCCAGATGGAACAAGTGATCTGCATTCTGAATTCTCTAGGGTGGATAATCAATGCGGAGAAGTCCAGAATGGTTACTCAGAAGGTTCAACAGTTCCTCAGTTCCAGATCTGCTTATTCCGAATCCTTCTCTGTTTATCAGAAAAGGCATGTCAGCTCTGGGAACTCTAACCTCCTGCATTCCGACGGTTCTGTGGGCTCAATCTCACTCCAGGAGCCTTCAATGGGAGATTATCCAGACATGGTCAGGGAGAGGAGTTGGACAGAAAAATTTCAATTTCCAGACAGACATACAGTTCCCTAAAATGGTGGTTGGATCCAGACAATCTTGTCCTGGGGGTTCCCTGGAGGATTGTGGACCCAATAGTAGTGACTACAGATGCCAGTACAGTTGGCTAGGGAGCTCACGTCCAGGGCAGGGTTCTGCAGGGTCTTTGGGACAGATCGATATGTGCAGCTTCTTCAAATGTAAAAGAGTTGATGGCGGTTCTTCTAGCCTTGCAGGAGATTTTGCCCTCGCTCGAGAATTGTCATCTAAAAGTTTTGTCAGACAATGGTTCCGTTGCAGCTTTTTTGAATCATCAGGGAGGGACCAGGTCTATAGAGTTACAACAAATAGCTGATCAGATTTTTTCCTTACTAGAAGGAAGAGTCCTCTCTTTGTCGGCCCAGAGGAGTGGATAACCGACAGGTGGATTTTTTGAGTCGCCACAAACTAGACCAGAGAGAGTGGTCTCTGGATCAGGGGGTTTTCTCCCAACTAGTACAACTTTGGGGGGAATCATCGGTGGATCTCTTTGCTACAAGATCCAACAGGAAGGTGGAAACGTTTTTTTCCTTCTTTCCGAGAGACTCTCCTTCGGCGGTGGAAGCCTTTCTACAGCCGTGGGACCAGGACCATCTTCTCTATGCATTCCCTCCTCCTAAGTTAATCTCCAGGGTTCTCAAGAAGATAAGGGAGGACAGGGCTTTGGTGATCATGATAGCACCTTTTTAGCCCCGTCGTGCTTGGTTCACTTGGCTGAGACTTCTTTCAGTCAGAGAGCCTTGAGTGCTACCAGAGATCCTCAGCCCCCAGTGCTTAAACACCCTGAAAGACCAGGCCACTTTTTACACTTCTGACCTACACTACTTTCACCGTTTATTGCTCGGTCATGCAACTTACCACCCAAATGAATTTTACCTCCTTTTCTTCTCACTAATAGAGCTTTCATTTGGTGGTATTTCATTGCTGCTGACATTTTTACTTTTTTTGTTATTAATCGAAATTTAACGATTTTTTTGCAAAAAAATGACATTTTTCACTTTCAGTTGTAAAATTTTGCAAAAAAAACGACATCCATATAGAAATTTTGCTCTAAATTTATAGTTCTACATGTCTTTGATAAAAAAAAAATGTTTGGGTAGAAAAAAAATGGTTTGGGTAAAAGTTATAGCGTTTACAAACTATGGTACAAAAATGTGAATTTCCGCTTTTTGAAGCAGCTCTGACTTTCTGAGCACCTGTCATGTTTCCTGAGGTTCTACAATGCCCAGACAGTACAAACACCCCACAAATGACCCCATTTCTGAAAGTACACACCCTAAGGTATTCGCTGATGGGCATAGTGAGTTCATAGAACTTTTTATTTTTTGTCACAAGTTAGCGGAAAATGATGATTTTTTTTTTTTTTTTTTCTTACAAAGTCTCATATTCCACTAACTTGTGACAAAAAATAAAAAGTTCTATGAACTCACTATGCCCATCAGCGAATACCTTGGGGTCTCTTCTTTCCAAAATGGGGTCACTTGTGGGGTAGTTATACTGCCCTGGCATTCTAGGGGCCCAAATGTGTGGTAAGGAGTTTGAAATCAAATTCAGTAAAAAATGACCTGTGAAATCCGAAAGGTGCTCTTTGGAATATGGGCCCCTTTGCCCACCTAGGCTGCAAAAAAGTGTCACACATCTGGTATCCCCGTACTCAGGAGAAGTTGAGGAATGTGTTTTGGGGTGTCTTTTTACATATACCCATGCTGGGTGAGATAAATATCTTGGTCAAATGACAACTTTGTATAAAAAAATGGGAAAAGTTGTCTTTTGCCAAGATATTTCTCTCACCCAGCATGGGTATATATAAAATGACACCCCAAAACACATTCCCCACCTTCTCCTGAGTACGGAGATACCAGATGTGTGACACTTTTTTGCAGCCTAGGTGGGCAAAGGGGCCCATATTCCAAAGAGCACCTTTCGGATTTCACTCGTCATTTTTTACTGAATTTGATTTCAAACTCCTTACCACACATTCGGGCCCCTAGAATGCCAGGGCAGTATAACTACCCCACAAGTGACCCCATTTTGGAAAGAAGAGACCCCAAGGTATTCCGTGAGGGGCATGGCGAGTTCCTAGAATTTTTTATTTTTTGTCACAAGTTAGTGGAAAATGATGATTTTTTTATTTTTTTTTTTTTCATACAAAGTCTCATATTCCACTAACTTGTGACAAAAAATAAAAACTTCCATTAACTCACTATGCCCATCAGCGAATACCTTGGGGTCTCTTCTTTCCAAAATGGGGTCACTTGTGGGGTAGTTATACTGCCCTGGCATTCTAGGGGCCCAAATGTGTGGTAAGGAGTTTGAAATCAAATTCAGTAAAAATTGACCTGTGAAATCCGAAAGGTGCTCTTTGGAATATGGGCCCCTTTGCCCACCTAGGCTGCAAAAAAGTGTCACACATCTGGTATCCCCGTACTCAGGAGAAGTTGAGGAATGTGTTTTGGGGTGTCTTTTTACATATACCCATGCTGGGTGAGATAAATATCTTGGTCAAATGACAACTTTGTATAAAAAAATGGGAAAAGTTGTCTTTTGCCAAGATATTTCTCTCACCCAGCATGGGTATATATAAAATGACACCCCAAAACACATTCCCCACCTTCTCCTGAGTACGGAGATACCAGATGTGTGACACTTTTTTGCAGCCTAGGTGGGCAAAGGGGCCCATATTCCAAAGAGCACCTTTCGGATTTCACTCGTCATTTTTTACTGAATTTGATTTCAAACTCCTTACCACACATTTGGGCCCCTAGAATGCCAGGGCAGTATAACTACCCCACAAGTGACCCCATTTTGGAAAGAAGAGACCCCAAGGTATTCGCTGATGGGCATAGTGAGTTCATGGAAGTTTTTATTTTTTGTCACAAGTTAGTGGAATATGAGACTTTGTATGAAAAAAAATAAATAATAAAAAATCATCATTTTCCACTAACTTGTGACAAAAAATAAAAAATTCTAGGAACTCGCCATGCCCCTCACGGAATACCTTGGGGTGTCTTCTTTCCAAAATGGGGTCACTTGTGGGGTAGTTATACTGCCCTGGCATTTTAGGGGCCCAAATGTGTGGTAAGGAGTTTGAAATCAAATTCAGTAAAAAATGACGAGTGAAATCCGAAAGGTGCTCTTTGGAATATGGGCCCCTTTGCCCACCTAGGCTGCAAAAAAGTGTCACACATCTGGTATCTCCGTACTCAGGAGAAGGTGGGGAATGTGTTTTGGGGTGTCATTTTATATATACCCATGCTGGGTGAGAGAAATATCTTGGCAAAAGACAACTTTTCCCATTTTTTTATACAAAGTTGTCATTTGACCAAGATATTTATCTCACCCAGCATGGGTATATGTAAAAAGACACCCCAAAACACATTCCTCAACTTCTCCTGAGTACGGGGATACCAGATGTGTGACACTTTTTTGCAGCCTAGGTGGGCAAAGGGGCCCATATTCCAAAGAGCACCTTTCGGATTTCACAGGTCAATTTTTACTGAATTTGATTTCAAACTCCTTACCACACATTTGGGCCCCTAGAATGCCAGGGCAGTATAACTACCCCACAAGTGACCCCATTTTGGAAAGAAGAGACCCCAAGGTATTCGCTGATGGGCATAGTGAGTTCATGGAAGTTTTTATTTTTTGTCACAAGTTAGTGGAATATGAGACTTTGTAAGAAAAAAAAAAAAAAAAAAAAAATCATCATTTTCCACTAACTTGTGACAAAAAATAAAAAATTCTAGGAACTTGCCATGCCCCTCACGGAATACCTTGGGGTGTCTTCTTTCCAAAATGGGGTCACTTGTGGGGTAGTTATACTGCCCTGGCATTTTCCAGGGGCCCTAATGTCTGGTAAGTAGATAAATGACCTGTGAAATCTGAAATGTGCTCTTTGGAATGTGGGCCCCTTTGCCCACCTAGGCTGCAAAAAAGTGTCACACATCTGGTATCTCCGTACTCAGGAGAAGGTGGGGAATGTGTTTTGGGGTGTCATTTTACATATACCCATGCTGGGTGAGATAAATATCTTGGCAAAAGACAACTTTTCCCATTTTTTTTATACAAAGTTGGCATTTGACCAAGATATTTATCTCACCCAGCATGGGTATATGTAAAATGACACCCCAAAACATATTCCCCAACTTCTGCTGAATACGGAGATACCACATGTGTGACACTTTTTTGCAGCCTAGGTGGGCAAAGGGGCCCAAATTCCTTTTAGGAGGGCATTTTTAGACATTTGGATACCAGACTTCTTCTCACGCTTTGGGGCCCCTAAAATGCCAGGGCAGTATAAATACCCCACATGTGACCCCATTTTGGAAAGAAGACACCCCAAGGTATTCAATGAGGGGCATGGCGAGTTCATAGAAAAAAAATAATTTTGGCACAAGTTAGCGGAAATTGATTTTTTTGATTTTGTTCTCACAAAGTCTCCCTTTCCGCTAACTTGGGACAAAAATTTCAATCTTTCATGGACTCAATATGCCCCTCAGCGAATACCTTGGGGTGTCTTCTTTCCAAAATGGTGTTATTTGTGGGGTGTTTGTACTGCCCTGGCATTTGAGGGTCTCCACAATCATTACATGTATGCCCAGCATTAGGAGTTTCTGCTATTCTCCTTATATTGAGCATACGGGTAATGAGATTTTTTTTTTCCGTTCAGCCTCTGGGCTGAAAGAAAAAAATGAACGGCACAGATTTCTTCATTCGCATCGATCAATGTGGATGAAAAAATCTCTGCCAAAAAAAAAAAAAGGAGGGGAAAGGCGTCTGCCAGGACATAGGAGCTCCGCCCAACATCCATACCCACTTCAGCTCGTATGCCCTGGCAAACCAGATTTCTCCATTCACATCAATCGATGTGGATGAATAAATCATTGCCGGGATTTTTTTTTTTATATATACAAAGTGTTTGCCAAAGTATATGAACACCGCCACCTCCTCAGCTCATATGCCTCGGCAAACATATCTTTTACTGCAGAGGAGAAATCTCGTCTTGCAGCGCCGCATACACCGACTTGCGTGTAATCTGACAGCAGCGCAATGCTTCTGTCAGAATGCACATCAGTGCTGCAGCTAGTCGATCGGTTGGTCCACCTGAAAGGTAAAAAAAACAAAACAAAAAAGAAAAAACCAGGCCGCAACGCAATAAATTTATTAACTGTTGAACAGAACATAGAAACTTTTTTTTAACTTTTTTAACTGAACGTTTAACTTTTTTACTTACCGGTAATTTTTTTTTTGTTTAGTTTTTTTTACCTTTATAGAACAAACCTCTCCTTCCCCATGGGACAATGTGCAAAGCGCAAATTGCCCAAAGATGTGGCGAAGTACATTATGCACTTTATCCCAGGTGAAAGGAGAGGTTTGCAGCAGCTGTGAGTAAAAGGGCCCTAATAGCCCTGTGTGCCTGTCCTGTGAGATGCAATCCCTATGCTAGGTGTACCTGTGTGTGGTACTTCCGGAAACACTCACCAAAGCATAGGGCAGGGTGGTCAGGACAGTCAGGACAGAAATAGCGGGTGTCACGCCTTATTCCACTCCTGCTACAGACACGACATTTTTTTCGGGGTGGCGGTTGGGTTGAGGTACCAGCAACGACACTGGGGAAATGTCGCTCGTGTAGACGGCTAACTACACTGGTGGATGGGGCCACGGAACCTCCTGGGTAAAGGAGGTTCTCGATGATCTCTTCCTGGAATTTGAGGAAAGATCGTGTTCTCCCAGCCTTACTGTAGAGAACAAAACTATTGTACAGCGCCAATTGAATTAAATATACAGACACCTTCTTATACCAGCGTCTGGTTCTGCGGGAAACTAAATAGGGAGCCAACATCTGGTCATTGAAGTCCACCCCTCCCATGAGCGCATTATAGTCGTGGACTGAGAGGGGCTTTTCAATGACACGGGTTGCCCTTTCAATTTGGATTGTCGTGTCTGCGTGAATGGAGGAGAGCATGTAAACGTCACGCTTGTCTCTCCATTTCACCGCGAGCAGTTCTTCGTTACACAAGGCAGCCCTCTCCCCCCTTGCAAGACGGGTGGTTACAAGCCGTTGGGGGAAGCCCACGCGACTAGTTCGCGCGGTGCCACAGGCGCAAATCCGTTCTAGAAACAAATGCCTAAAGAGGGCCACACTTGTGTAGAAATTGTCCACATAAAGATGGTACCCCTTGCCGAATAAGGGTGACACCAAGTCCCAGACTGTCTTCCCACTGCTCCCCAGGTAGTCAGGGCAACCGACCGGCTCCAGGGTCTGATCTTTTCCCTCATAGATCCGAAATTTGTGGGTATAGCCTGTGGCCCTTTCACAGAGCTTATACAATTTGACCCCATACCGGGCACGCTTGCTTGGGATGTATTGTTTGAAGCCAAGGCGCCCGGTAAAATGTATTAGGGACTCGTCTACGCAGATGTTTTGCTCAGGGGTATACAAATCTGCAAATTTCTGGTTGAAATGGTCTATGAGGGGCCGAATTTTGTGGAGCCGGTCAAAAGCTGGGTGGCCTCTGGGACGGGAGGTGGTGTTGTCGCTAAAATGCAGAAAACGTAGGATGGTCTCAAATCGTGTCCTGGACATAGCAGCAGAGAACATGGGCATGTGATGAATTGGGTTCGTGGACCAATATGACCGCAATTCATGCTTTTTAGTTAGACCCATGTTGAGGAGAAGGCCCAAAAAAATTTTAATTTCGGAAACTTGGACTGGTTTCCACCGGAAAGACTGGGCATAAGAGCTTCCCGGGTTGGCAGATATAAATTGTGTGGCATACCGATTTGTTTCTGCCACGACTAAGTCCAAGAGCTCCGCAGTCAAGAACAGCTCAAAAAATCCCAGGGCCGAACCGATTTGAGCCGTCTCAACCCGAACTCCAGACTGGGCGGTGAAAGGGGGAACTACAGGTGCGGCTGAAGTTGGTGACTGCCAATCAGGGTTTGCCAGCACCTCAGGGATTCTAGGGGCTCTACGGGCCTGTTTGCGCGGTGGCTGCGACGGGGTAACTAGTGCACGTGCCACCGTACCAGCTTCAACTGCCCTTCTGGTGCTCGCCACGTCACCATGTTGTACGGCAGTGCTGGTACTAGGTCCAGGAAGGGCTGCGCTGCTGGTGTATGCCTCACCACGTGATCCGGCAGCGACAGCCCCACTCTGCTGCTCTTGAAACGGATCCTGCGTAACCTGTGGTCTAGCGACACGGGGCCGGGTACGCCTGGTGCTGCCAGGGACCTCCACCTCCTCGTCCGAACTTTGGGTCAGAGAGCCACTGCTTTCCACAGGTTCATATTCTGACCCGCTAGATTCATCAGATGAGGGTTCCCACTCCTCATCCGACTGGGTCAGAATCCTGTAGGCCTCTTCAGAAGAATACCCCCTGTTTGACATTTGGACTACTAAATTTAGGGGTATTCCCTGAGACTACCCAAGAAAAAAAGCAAACCTGTCTTACAAAGGGGAGGCTAGCGAAGTACCGGAGGCTGCTGCGGTTGGTAAAAAATATCAAAACTGATTTTTTTATCGCCGCAGTGCTTGTAAAGTGAATGTGCAGTGATCAAAAAACAAAATTTTTTTTGTCACTGCGGTGGGGCGGGCGTGGGTGAACGCACGTGTGGGCGACCGATCAGGCCTGATCGGGCAAACACTGCGTTTTGGGTGGAGGGCGAACTAAAGTGACACTAATACTATTATAGATCTGACCGTGATCAGTTTTGATCACTTACAGATACTATAAAAGTACAAATGCTGATTAGCGATACGCTAATCAGCGAATAAAAGTGACTGCGGTGCGGTGGGCTGGGCGCTAACTGACGCTAACTACCTAACCAAGGGGCCTAAACTATCCCTAAAACCTAACAGCCAATACTAGTGAAAAAAAAAAAGTGACAGTTTACACTGATCACTTTTTTTCCTTTCAATAGTGATTGACAGGGGCGATCAAAGGGGTGATCAAAGGGTTAATTGGGGTGCAGGGGGGTGATCTGGGGCTAAAGTGTGGTGTTGGTGCTACTCACTGTGAAGTCTGCTCCTCTGCTGGATCCAACCGACGAAAAGGACCAGCACAGGAGCAGACAAGCCATATAACAGATCATATTTACTAATATGATCTGTTATCTGGCTTCTGATTCGATTTTTTGAAAATCGCCAGCCTGCCAGCCAATGATCGTTGCTGGCAGGCTGGTGACGAAATACTTCTTTAACTTTTGCCGGCCCGCGATGCGCATGCGCGGGCCGGCAATGCACGAAATCTCGCGTCTCGCGAGAGGACGCACCGGCGCGTCCACCCAGAACAACAGGACCGCCGCAAAGACGCAATCCTGCGTACGGCGGTCCTGAGGTGGTTAAGCCAGGGCCCAGTCATCCACCCTCCGGTAAAGTGCCTTCACTTGACGGCCTGGTTTTTGAAAGGTCACTGCTAATACATAGAGGATTGTCTGAATCTGTTATTTCCACTTTGCTTAAAAGTAGGAAACTGGTGACCACCAGGATCTATGCTAGAACCTTGGTGGCTTTCTTTGCTTTCCTGGGAATTGATCCTATCCCACAGTGTAGTTTATTCCCAGGATTTTGCATTTTCTTCAGAAAGATGTTGACTCTTAACTCCTTAAGGACACAGCCTTATTTCACCTTAAGGACCAGGCCATTTTTTGCAAATTTGACCAGTGTCACTTTAAGTGGTGATAACTTTAAAACGCTTTGACTTATCCAGGCCATTATGAGAATGTTTTTTTCGTCACATATTGTACTTCATGACACTGGTAAAATGGAGTAAAAAAAAAATCTTTCAATTTCTCTACTTCTATAATACATAGTAATACCTACAAAAATAGTTATTACTTTACATTCATAAATCACAGAAAAAAAATGCACCAAACGGATATGCCACTGACTATACTAGCTAGTCATACAAGCAGATATTAAAATCTGAGACTTTTGCCAATAAATTCCTGTCAGGAACACATCGGAGCCCCTCATGCACCATGTCACGATCTCTCAGCATGGCAAGGGGTCCTACCACTACACTAACTATGGTGTGAACACGGTCTGAAGGTGATGAAATCCAGCTCACAGCCAAGCTTCCACACAACCGCATAGCAGGACAACTAATGCAATGTGAATAAAGCAAGACTGTAAGCCACACCCATATCAGACCATGTGATGGAGGCTACCAGGTGCAAAAGAATGTTAAATGCCAGGTGAAGGCACATTCAATACATATGGAACAAAATCACAGATATATAGTGGCCAATATGGGGGAACTGCTATTACTTTACATTCCCCATATGTCCACTTCATGTTAGGATCATTTTGGGAATGACATTTTATTTTTGGGGGACGTTACAAGGCTTAGAAGTTTAGAAGTAAATCTTGAAATTTCTCAGAAATGTTCAAAAACCAACTTTTTAAGGACCAGTTCAGGTCTGAAGTCACTTTGTGAGGCTTACATAATAGAAACAACCCAAAAATGACCCCATTCTAGAAACTACACCCCTCAAGGTATTCAAAACTGATTTTTACAAACGTTGTTAACCCTTTAGGTGTTCCACAAGAATTAATGGAAAATAGAGATACAATTTCCAAATTTCACTTTTTTTGGCAGATTTTCCATTTTAATATTTTTTTTCCCGTTACAAAGCAAGGGTTAACAGCCAAACAAAACTCAATATTTATCGCCCTGATTCTGTAGTTTACAGAAACACCCCATATGTGGTCGTAAACTGCTGTACGGGCACACGGCAGGACGCAGAAGGAAAGGAATGCCATACGGTTTTTGGAAGGCAGATTTTGCTGGACTGTTTTTTTGACACCATGTTCCATTTGAAGCCCCCCTGATGCACCCCTAGAGAAGAAGCTCCAAAAAAGTGACCCCATTTTAGAAACTACGGGATAGGGTGGAAGTTTTGTTGGTGCTAGTTTAGGGTACATCTCTATATTACACTTTTTGTGAGGCAAGGCAACAAGAAATAGCTGTTTTGGCACCGTCTTTTTTTGTTATTTACAACATTCATCTGACAGGTTAGATCATGTGGTATTTTTATAGAGCAGGTTGTCATGGATGCGGCGATACCTAATATGTATCCAAATTTTTTTATTTATGTAAGTTTTACACAATGATTTCATTTTTGAAACAAAAAAAATCATGTTTTATTGTCTCCATAGTCTGAGAGCCATAGTTTTTTTCAGTTTTTGGGTGATTATCTTAGGTAGGGTCTCATTTTTTGCGGGATGAGATGATGGTTTGATTGGCACTATTTTGGGGTTCATATGACTTTTTGATCGCTTGCTATTACAGTTTTTGTTATGTAAGATGACAAAAAATTGCTTTTTTTACACCGTTTTTATTTTTATTTTTTACTGTGTACACCTGAGCGGTTAGGTCATGTGATATTTATATAGAGTAACTTATTACGGATGCGGCGATACCTAATATGTATACTTTTATTTATTTATGTAAGTTTTACACAATGGTTTCATTTTTTAAACAAAAAAAAAATCATGTTTCAGTGTTTCTATAGTCTGAGATCCATAGTTTTTTCAGTTTTTGGGCGATTATCTTGGGTAGGGTATGATTTTTGCGGGATGAGATGACGGTTTGATTGGCACTATTTTGGGGTGCATATGACTTTTTGATCGCTTGCTATTACACTTTTTGTGATGTAAGGTGACAAAAAAATGGTTTATTTAGCACAGTTTTTATTTTTTTTATTTTTTACTGTGTTCATGTTTTACTGGGTTAGGTCATGTGATATTTTATAGAGCCGGACGATACGGACGCGGCGATACCTAATATGTATACTTTTTTTTTATTTATGTAAGTTTTACACAATAACAGCATTTTTAAAACAAAAAAAATGATGTTTTAGTGTCTCCATATTCTTAGCCATAGTTTTTTAATTTTTTTGGCGATTGTCTCAGGTAGGGGCTCATTTTTTGCGGGATGAGGTGACGGTTAGATTGGTACTATTTTGGTGTGCGTACGCCTTTTTGATCGGTTGCTGTTGTACTTTTTGTGATGTAAGGTGACCAAAAAATTGTTTATTTAGCACAGTTTTTATTTTTTATGGTGTTCATCTGAGGGTTTAGGTCATGTGATATGTTTATAGAGCCGGTCGATACGCATGCGGCGATACCTAATATGTCAATTCCCCCCCCCCCCCTATTTTTGACCAATTTTTTTTAACTTTATTTGGGGAAAATGAAGTTTTTGTTTATTTTAACTTGAAACTTTTAATTTTTTTGGGGGGGGGGAAACTTTTGGGGGTCTAATCCTTTACACTGCATTCCAATACTTCTGTATTGGAATTCATTGGCTGTATGAGTAATACTGTGTGTATTACTCATACAGCTTCCGGCCTGTGAGATCCAGGGGGCTGGATCTCACAGGCACGTCACAGTAAAGCATCGGCGATGCCTCAGGAAGGCATCGCGCTGCCTTCCATGCCATCGGGTGCCCCCTACAGCCCCATGGGGACCCGATGGCTCCGCCGCCGCCTGCACCATAAATAGGCGCAAACCATGCATTTAGCCGAGGTGCCTGGTCAATGATTTGAGCAGGCACCTTGTTCCGATCACCGCCCGCCATGCTTCGGTGATCGGAAATACACAGGGCGTACAGGTACGCCCTGTGTCCTTAAGTACCAGGACATCAGGGCGTACCTGTACACCCTGTGTCCTAAAGAGGTTAAATGTTCTTTTTTTTTTGTAGCAATCGCGTCAGCTAGAAGGATAGGGGAGATCCAGGCCTTGTCCATCAATCCCCCATATACTTCCATCCAGGAGGATAGAATAGTCCTTAGACCAGACCCAGCTTTCCTTCCTAAAGTAGTGTCAAACTTCAATAAGTCTCAGAAGGTGGTTCTTCCGTCCTTTGGTACCAATCCCAGGTGTCAAAAAGAGTTGGCGTTTAGTTGCTTAGATGTCAGGAGATGTGCTCTAGCTTACCTATATGCTACTAGGGAATGGAGGAAGTCAGGTGCCTTGTTCATTCAGTATTCAGGTCCTAATAAGGGACAGGCTGCTAGCAAAAGTTCCAGAGCCAGGTGGATTAAGCAGGCTATCTGTCTAGCTTATGTTTCCTTACAGAAACCAGTACCTATGGGTTGGACAGATCACACCACAAGAGTGGTATCTACTTTGTGGGCAGAGAGCGGATGTGTCTATCCACGATATTTGCAAAGCAGCTACCTGGTCTTCTGCTCTAACCTTCTATAGGCACTATAGACTGGACCTCTCTTTTGTCTCTGACCTTTCTTTTGGTTGTAATGTCTTGCAGGCTGTTATCCCACCCTAACTCTCTATCTCTGGGATCTCTCCTGGTGCTGTCATAGGACGAAGGGAAAAAATTATGATTACTCTTACCGGTAATTTGATTTTACAGAGTCCATGACAGCACCTTTATATTCCCTCCCTTTGTTGTTGGTGATGGGTCTTGGTTATGGTGCACAGGGTGCGCAAATAAAAAAAAAGAAGAAAAGTTTGATAAATTAAATGGATTCAGATAAATCAAAAGGATGGATATCGGGGATGCTCTCTTTCGTCTCTGAAGATCACTGATGAATGGAGAGGCCCCTCCTTCTTAAATATCTGTGGGTTTCCTGTCCTGGGCGGAGGATCCTCTCTCCTGGTGCTGTCATGGACTCTGGAAAATCAAATTACCGGTAAGAGTAATCATCATTTTTGTTATATGTCATAGTTCTAGAGATTTACTCAGTACATGAAGCACTGAACACATAATTATAGCAAACCTAGTTTGACTAAAGTCACTGTTGCAAAAAAGACATGTTGATAGTTGCTGCTCCCTTGGGCTGAGCTACAGCTCCTGAGACTTGCTTGTAGGGCTTTAAATTAACTAAAGGAATACTCAGGGCCGGTGCAAGGATTTTTGCCGCCCTAGGCAAAGATCCATTTTGCCGCCCCCTCATGTCACTCACTCACTGACAGACACACACACACACACTGACAGACAGACACGCACTCAGACACTCACTGAATGACGTACACATACACTCACTGACAGACACACATACACTCACTGACAGACACACATACACTCACTGACAGACACACATACACTCACTGACAGACAGACTAAGATGAGCCCTATGTAGTGAATGGGGCGGTGGGATCACTAGTCCGCACCACTGACACTAAGAGGAAAACACCAAGGAGAGGACAGACAATACAGACAAACATATAATCCCAGGTGGGCGACAACAGCAGACCACCAAGGCCCAACAGGGATCCGGAGGGTAACGTTCTGGAACAACAACCAGGGAACACAGCTACACAGCTCCAGTGGGTCAGTATAGAAGTACAGGCAGGAAGCTCTATATCTGGCAACCAGAGAAGAGGGAGAGGGGAATATAAGGAGGTTGGGAGTGCTGGACAAGAAACAGCTGAGGAGGAGAAGCTACGGATCCCTGAGTGAGCCAAAAAGGATTGCAAGGCAAACCCAGAAAGCTACCATTAATAAACAGCACTGTCTTTAGACATAGAGCGTGCAGCCACCCGCTGCGACTTCCTGACCCCGGGTATAACGGAGTCAGGCGTGGCTCTTGACACCCTCATGACATATACTCACTGACAAACATACACTCACTCACTGACAAACACACAGACACTTAGTGACTGACAGACATCCACACTCACTGACATACACTCACTCACTGACATACACACACAGACACTCAATGACAGACACACATACATTTACTGACAGAAAGACAGACATACATACACTCACTCACTGATATAAATACACAGGCAGACACTCACACAGTCAAACACTTGAACACTCACCTCCCTGGGGTCCAGTGTGGTGCAGCTCCTCAGTCCTCCAGCGCACCGTTTAGTATGCCGGGGCCGGAATGACGTCATATTCCGGCATCACAGAGGGCGCACGAGGGAGGACTGGGGAGCTGCTAGAACAGCCTCCCTTGCCGCCCGCCTTCTCTCCTCCGGTATTTTACTGGCAGAGCAGGCACCTGCCATCAGGGTAAGCATATGCCTGCTCTGCCATATTTAAGAAGGACCTCCACCTCCTGGCCACCCTGTAACGGCGCTGGGGGCGGCTCAAGAGCCGCTCGCCCAGGGCTGCAGCCCCAGTCAGGGGGAGTCCACCAGGGCACCCCCAGCAGGCCGGCGCCCTAGGCGAATGCCTAGTTCGCCTATATGGTTGCACCGGCCCTGTTTCTACTTATGAATTGTCCACATTTGTTTAGGTCATTGAACTGGTTTTTGTTGCTATAGCTTCTTTCTATGGTTTTGTCAAAGTATGTCCATTAACCAAATTGTCCATTTTCAGCCAATCTTTTTGAGGTGAAAATGTGGAAAGAGGTGATGTTGGTTGCTGGTAAACACTCAAACTTGATGACAACCAGCAATTATCTGAGTGGCCCAAAAAAACAGGCATTCTTGGGCACACATTTCTGTAGCTTCTGCTAATCCTCTAAGTCTAAGAGTTCCATCAGACTTTGGGTCATAGTTACCATCAGCTTCAGTTATCTTGCCCGGAGAAGCTTGGTGACAGATTTCATCCCATAGTGAATATGTCCAATTGAATCACCCTATTCAAAATTGTGGTATTTAGCTAATAAGTGGACAGGCACACTCACATATGAGGTCACGGGAGAATGCTAAAAATATAAAGCTCTATTTATTAGATAAAATCACATAATAATGTATGTCTCAATAGTAGAACATATAGCAATTAAATAAAAACAATAATAAAACAATAGTGATAAAACAATGATCAAAGTTGGTAAAACTTGGTCATTCCATATAGAGCTTCCACTATATAGTATTTTGAGTCCCACTTTTCTTATGTTAAACTGATGCAGTTTTATTTGGGTACTGTACTTGTCCCGATTTCATACAGACAAATAATACTTGCAAAATGGACTAGCCCCATAAAGATGTGTATGCAGCTAGCTGGGTTAGTTGGCTCAATATAGAACAGTTCAGGTCAGGTTAATTGGCTAAGTATAGAACAGTTCAGGTCAGATTAATTGGCTGAGTATAGAACAGTCCAAGTATATATATATATATATATATATATATTTCGCTTGACCGCAGTTCCCAAGGTTTGCGTTTAAGATTTTTCAAGGTTTTGGAAATGAGAAATGAACTCACGTTTTATGAATGTCCAGAGTCACTTGTTATGGTAGCCCAGTATTGGGCACTTACCTCTCCTTCTTCTTCAGGAGCCGGCGGACATTAGCCATGTGCTCACGGCGTCTTGCGCTGTCTGTTCTGTTTCGCGCTCTCGGCGCCGAAATCTCGCGCGATCACGAGGACGTCTCCTCACTCGCGGAGTTCTCTATGATGAGAGGTGTTTTACCATTAGACTCCTTATTCATAGATCAGTCGTGATTTTTCTTTCTTAAATACTCTTTCGTTGCATGGCCATGTTCATTAATAACCAGGTCTTTTTTGGCAAGAAACAACCAAACGCGTTTCGAGGAGATTCACTTACTCTTCCTCAGTGGAGTTCATTTCTTATTTCCAAAACCTTGAAAAATCTTAAATGCAAACCTTAGGAACTGCGGTCAAGCGAAATATATATACTTGAACTGTTCTATACTTTAACTGTTATATACTTGAACTGTTCTAACTTAGGCTACTTTCACACTAGCGTTCGGAGCGGATCCACCTGATGTTTCATCAGACGGATCCGCTCCGATAATGCAGACGTCTCCGTTATTACTTAGAAAATTTTCTAAGTCTGAAAGTAGCCTGAGCGGATCCGTTCAGACTTTACATTGAAAGTCAATGGGGAACGGATCCGCTTGAAGATTGAGCCATATAGTGTCATCTTCAAGCGGATCCGTCCCCATTGACTTACATCAAAGTTCATCAAAGAGGGGCGCCTCTGGGGCAGCTGAACTGATATTGTCAGCTGCACACCGTTTGCCATGAGGACGCTGTATTTAAGCAGCAAAGCGCGCGCCCTGTGTCTAACACCCGCCCCTGGGGGTGGAATAGTCCGGTCACATGATCGGAACGCCACGCCCCCCTCAGCCGAGGCGGCCGGCCTGTGGACCGCACCGCATCAGGCCGTGGAGCGCAACGCAACGTCCGGTCACGTGGGGCGGCTGGGAGACGGGCTAGATGCAGCGCCTGTTGCTGGGCAACTGACCGACGCCAGGAGTGCTCAGGCGTCTGAACTTTTGGGGTCCCCCTCTCCTCAGGACCATCAATGTCCCATTATTCCAATCCTATTGATCCACTGATCTAAGGTATGTCCTCATTTCTTTTTCTCCCTAATATATGTGAACCCTTTCATTCTTCTAGATCCTCATGTTGAATACATTTTTCCTTGCAGGATTATATTTGCACATTTTTTGGATCTCTTCCCCTGATGATTTATCACCTGAAACGTGACATGTTGGGAACCATCCTATAGGGCAACATTAGGGATACCCGCCTTATTTAGGGTAAGGTATCCGGACAGGGCCGCCCCTTGCGGGGTAGGAACTCTGTGTAGATAGGCAGGTGAAATACAGCGCTGCCCCCTCCCCCATTAGGGCTTTTTAGGGACAACGGTTCCCTGCACCAGTCTACAACCTGAACTTACCTACGACTACATCTAACCCTCGGCCCAGACGCGGTATTATTTCCACCACGCTAGGCTGATCCCTATCAGGGGGCGTCTGAATGGTAAGACTGTTCCATTACATTCTAGCCATATCGCAAGTATCTGTTTGTGGCGCTATATATTTTATATAAACTACCAGTAAAAGTTATATTTTAAAGCTCTCCCAAATTTGCTATTTTGTTCGCCGCTCGTGAGCCCCTTCAAACGGTGCGCACGAGCGGACACCCGAACGCTAGTGTGAAAGTAGCCTTAACCTGACCTGAACTGTTCTATATTGAGCCAACTAACCCGGCTAGCTGCATACACATCTATATGGGGCTAGTCCATTTTGCAAGTATTATTTGTCTGTATGAAATCGGGACAAGTACAGTACCCAAATAAAACTACTTGCGTCAGTTTAACATAAAAAAAAAGTGGGACTCAAAATACTATATAGTGGAAGCTCTATATGGAATGACCAAGTATTACGTTACCAACTTTGATTATTGTTCTATCACTATTGTTTTATTATTGTTTTTATTCAATTGCTATATGTTCCACTATTGAGACATATTTTATGCTGTATGTGATTTTACCTATTAAATAGAGCTTTATATCTTTAGCATTCTCCCGTGACCTCATATGTGGGTGTGCCTGTCCAATTATTAGCTAGATTTCATCCCATGCCTGAACCAGAGAGAGTGTGAGATCATAGTTCTGCTTCCTACATGGTTGTAGTCTCTAAGGCTCCTGTCACTGTAGCTTTTTTGTAAGGGCTCTTTCACACCTGCGTTGTTGTCTTCCGGCATAGAGTTCCGTCGTCGGGGCTCTATGCCGGAAGAATCCTGATCAGGATTATCCTAATGCATTCTGAATGGAGAGAAATCCGTTCAGGATGCATCAGGATGTCTTCAGTTCCGGAACGGAACGTTTTTTGGCCGGAGAAAATACCGCAGCATGCTGCGCTTTTTGCTCCGGCCAAAAATCCGGAACACTTGCCGCAAGGCCGGATCCGGAATTAATGCCCTTTGAAAGGCATTGATCCGGATCCGGCCTTAAGCTAAACGTCGTTTCGGCGCATTGCCGCATCCGACATTTAGCTTTTTCAGAGTGGTTACCATGGCTGCCGGGACGCTAAAGTCCTGGCAGCCATGGTAAAGTGTAGCGGGGAGCGGGGGAGCAGTGTACTTACCGTCCGTGCGGCTCCCGGTGCGCTCCAGAGTGACGTCAGGGCGCCCCAAGCTCATGGATCATGTGATCACATGGATCACGTCATCCATGCGCATGGGGCGCTCTGACGTCATTCTGGAGCGCCCGGGGAGCCGCACGGACTGTAAGTATACCGCTCCCCCGCTCCCCGCTCCTACTATGGCAACCAGGACTTTAATAGCGTCCTGGGTGCCATAGTAACACTGAACGCATTTGGAAGACGGTTCCGTCTTCAAATGCTTTCAGTACACTTGCGTTTTTCCGGATCCGGAGTGTAATTCCGGCAAGTGGAGTACACGCCGGATCCGGACAACGCAAGTGTGAAAGAGGCCTAAGCCATCAGGTAGATGCAATGTAACATATCATTGGGACTGCATGCTGCTGTTGTCACAAGTAGCATTCAGAATCTCCTGCAATGGTAAGTTCTATCTATATATCTACAGATGGAGCAGGGTTAGCACTCCAGCTCTTAACTCGAATTTCTTAACTCATCGCGTTATCTTGAGACAAAAGCCATTGAAAAGCAATTATCTATCTATCTATCTATCTATCTATCTATCTATCTATCTATCTATCAACTATGTCTGTCTACATAATCAAGCAGGCATGGTAATTAAGGCCTTCAGTAACTTTTTAGTCATCTCAGTTTCTTCCTTCTCTGTTTTCCAAATGTCAAAACAAATATTGACGTCCATTACAGCTCCCCCTGGGGTTGTCACCCAGCTTTCCCAAGCTCTTGAATAAATATGCATGGATACATTCTCACCTCTGTACTGCTGCATAACCAAGCAGATTGCCATTTAAGACTATGGGAAACACAGGTGGCAGCCATGGGTCAGCAAATGGAAGTAACTGACTATGTATATGTGAAGCTGTAACTTTGGAGTGTTATTTCATGCATTGCTGATGCAGAGCAACGCTCAGTGTTTGCACTTTAATATTTCCACTTTCAGTTAAACATACTCTGCCAGATTCTCTTGGGGCACATAATGAAGACACAGAAGAAAAGATACTTCATCAGAAACATTTCATTACCCGAGCCCCTCGGCAGCACTATATAAATATGAGCTATGGCCCAGCTGATAAGTTACTCAGCATCTAATTGCTGTAAATTACCTTCATGTTGAGGAATAAAAGGGAAATTGCATGTGTTTCTATACTACATACATTATTAGTAGGCCTGTGCTCAGTTTTTGTTTTAATGTACCATATGAATGGTCAATGAAGATCTTCTTTTTCATGTATGGTATTGCATTTCCCATATAATTCCTTCATATAAGTAAAAGGCTCTTATATCATTTTATGCATATATACATTTATTATATATATATTTTAGGGGGCTAAAACTTGCTTAGGCTATTTTCACACTTCTGGTAGCATTTTCCGGCAGGCTGTATCCGTGCTACTGCAAGTCCACCGTGCCGCCGGAGGTCTCCTCCGGCACCATTCACTATAATAGGATTGGGCCTCAGCATGCTGTAATTTCTGTCCAACTGCTCGTTGGCATGCTTGCCGTGCTGCGGCCGGACCTCCGGCCAGCTCCCATTATAGTGAATGGGGCCGGAGCGGACCTACGGCGGCGCGGTGGACAACTGATACTGTAAGGATAGGCCACATTCATTAAATTGTAACAGTCGTTTCAGTTTATTTTTAATCTCTTCTTGTCATGTGGCATACATGTACAGTCGTGGCCAAAAGTTTTGAGAATTACATAAATATTGGAAATTGGAAAAGTTGCTGCTTAAGTTTTTATAATAGCAATTTGCATATACTCCAGAATGTTATGAAGAGTGATCAGATGAATTGCATAGTCCTTCTTTGCCATGAAATTAACTTAATCCCAAAAAAATTTCCACTGCATTTCATTGCTGTCATTAAAGGACCTGCTGAGATCATTTCAGTAATCGTCTTGTTAACTCAGGTGAGAATGTTGATGAGCACAAGGCTGGAGATCATTATGTCAGGCTGATTGGGTTAAAATGGCAGACTTGACATGTTAAAAGGAGGGTGATGCTTGAAATCATTGTTCTTCCATTGTTAACCATGGTGACCTGCAAAGAAACGCGTGCAGCCATCATTGCGTTGCATAAAAATGGCTTCACAGGCAAGGATATTGTGGCTACTAAGATTGCACCTCAATCAACAATTTATAGGATCATCAAGAACTTCAAGGAAAGAGGTTAAATTCTTGTTAAGAAGGCTTCAGGGCGTCCAAGAAAGTCCAGCAAGCGCCAGGATCGTCTAATAAAGAGGATTCAGCTGCGGGATCGGAGTGCCACCAGTGCAGAGCTTGCTCAGGAATGGCAGCAGGCAGGTGTGAGCGCATCTGCACGCACAGTGAGGCGTAGACTTTTGGAAGATGGCCTGGTGTCAAGAAGGGCAGCAAAGAAGCCACTTCTCTCCAAAAAAAACATCAGGGACAGATTGATCTTCTGCAGAAAGTATGGTGAATGGACTGCTGAGTACTGGGGCAAAGTCATATTCTCAGATGAAGCCTCTTTCCAATTGTTTGGGGCATCTGGAAAAAGGCTTGTCCGGAGAAGAAAAGGTGAGCGCTACCATCAGTCCTGTGTCATGCCAACAGTAAAGCATCCTGAGACCATTCATGTGTGGGGTTGCTTCTCATCCAAGGGAGTGGGCTCACTCACAATTTTGCCCAAAAACACAGCCATGAATAAAGAATGGTACCAAAACATTCTCCAACAACAACTTCTTCCAACAATCCAACAACAGTTTGGTGAAGAACAATGCATTTTCCAGCACGATGGATCACTGTGCCATAAGGCAAAAGTGATAACTAAGTGGCTCGGGGACCAAAACGTTGACATTTTGGGTCCATGGCCTGGAAACTCCCCAGATCTTAATCCCATTGAGAACTTGTGGTCAATCCTCAAGAGGCGGGTGGACAAACAAAAACCCACTAATTCTGACAAACTCCAAGAAGTGATTATGAAAGAATGGGTTGCTATCAGTCAGGAATTGGCCCAGAAGTTGATTGAGAGCATGCCCAGTCGAATTGCAGAGGTCCTGAAAAAGAAGGGCCAACACTGCAAATACTGACTCTTTGCATAAATGTCATGTAATTGTCGATAAAAGCCTTTGAAATGTATGAAGTGCGTGTAATTATATTTCACTACATCACAGAAACAACTGAAACAAAGATCTAAAAGCAGTTTAGCAGCAAACTTTGTGAAAACTAATATTTTTGTCATTCTCAAAACTTTTGGCCACGACTGTACATCGCATGTCGGATATTTAAAGATGGCTCCCACTTTGGAGAGGAAGGAGCACCATAGCTGCTGGGTGCCTGGTGTTTTACACAGCAGACACCCGGAGCTAAAGTCTGTGATTGGCGGTAATGCCGATCATGGAAAATTTAACCCCCTCAGATGTCGTCAATTGTGACCACGCATCTGAGAGGACTTTCCCTGGGATCGCAGCCCAAAAGCACTCTCCTCACGGTGATCAAAGGAGCCATTTGGTTGCCATGACCCTCTGAAGGATCCAAGGCCTACCACAACTATGTAACTATGAAGGCCTGCCCGTGCAATGGTAATTCATTGCAGTGTATGGGACAAGCAATCTGATTACAAATAAAAATGAAAAATAGACATCATAGGTATCACCAAGTCCTAAAATGCCTAAACTATTGAAATATAAATGTACCTAACTTGTACGCCATAACAGAAAAAAAAAATCTACGGTAAATGCCCGATTCACAGTTTTTTGGTCGCTTCGCTTCCCCAAAAAATTGAATAAAAAGTGATCAAAAAGCCATGCACACCCTAAAATAGTATGAATAAAAGCTACGGATCGAAAAAAATGAGTTCTCACACAGCTCCGTAGATGTAAATATAAAGCAAGTTATGGGGATCAGAATATCGTGATGCAAAGTTTTATAAAGAGAATGAAGGTAGTTTTACCACATTGGGAACATAAAAACGAGACCATAAAACTATGGTGGAATTGCATTTTTTTCCCAATTCCACCCCATTTGGAATTTTTCCAGTTTCCCATCATATGCAATATTAAATGGTGCCATTAGAAAGTGCAACTTGCCCCACAAAAAAAAAAGCCCTTATACGTCTGTTAGCGGAAAAAATAAAAAAGTTATGGCTCCGGGAAGGCATGGAGTGAAAAACTAAAATGCAAAAATAGAAAATTGCTTTGTCAGGAAGAGGTTAATATACTGTACAAATAGGGATGTTAAAATTTTTGTAATATACTTAATTATGACATGTTAATTTGTACTAGAAAACAGGGTGCAAAGAGTCTTCTTAGCAAAGCTCTGAGATTTGCTAAGGGAAGTCTGTCTTCAGTCTTCAGATTTCTACTGAGTGCTGAAGACACAAGAGTGTAACATGCAGAGACTTCCAGACGCCTCTTGTCACTACCCCAGACCTTGACTATGTTTATGTGCCCTATCACTGCCCATCACTCTACCTATCTGACTTGTTACACACAGGCTCTCCTTATTAAAGTATTAACTTATTCTAGCACATAGAAACACATTTCCCTAATAAAGTATATGACAAAAGTGTTTAACATCCCTGCCCCTACACAATATTAAAAATAACATGCTCAGAATTTAAAGCAATATTAATAATGATATTACAAGCTTCAAAATATGAATTGCATCTCGAAAGGAGTGAAAGTATATGTGATATGATGAAACGCATAGTCTGAACACAATAAAAATGATTTATTTGAATTTCCACAAAATTTTGTCAGCAAGCATTGCTGGGCATATTTGACACATTTTAATTTTATTCTTTCTTTTTCTGTCTGTCTCTGTTTCAATTTTTGTTGGAATAAGGATGCATGGATTAAAAGAAGTGTGCAGTGTGAGTGATTTAAGGCACAAGTACACATCACGGTTTGGCTTTCCGTTCTTCTGATCCGTCAGAAGAAGAGAGAGAGAGAAAAAAAAAATGGATCCTGTAAAAAAAAAAACATCCTGTTGCATCAGTTGTCATCCATTTAAGCCATTTCCGTCTGAGATCCGTTTTTTAAACGGGAAAAAAAGTCCTGCATGCAGTAATTTTGTTTCCATCTAAAAAAATTAATCTCAGACAGAAATGGCTCAAACAGATGACAACTGATGCAATGGGATCCGTTTTTACTGGTCCTGTAAAAAAAAAAAGATCCTATGCAATCCTGACAGAACAGGAGAACAGAAAGCTAAACGGTCATGTGAACTCAGCCTAAGGCCCGAGTACCATGTAGTAACTGTGGGAGGGTAGTGTGCTGCGCAGCTGAATACCATGTGACACAAACCACAGCAGTTTGCCACGGTTTCTTGGCAAGAACAGATGAAGCTACACTTAACAGAAGTGGCAACAACCCACTGTGGTTTTTCGGCATGATATACTACCAACTCGTATTCACTATGGAAACCCAACCTGATGACTTTGTTGGCAAATACATTGATTGGCAAAATAAATAATGCACCAAGGAGTTGTTGAAATGGAATGAAACCTTCTATATGTGAATGTAATTATGATACATGTACCATATTTTTGCTCCATGAGACACACCTTTTCCCCCTCAAAAGTGTGTGTGTGTGGGGGAATGGCAGTGTGTCTTATGGAGTGAATACTAGTGAGTGCTCCCATTATGTAAGCGTTTACTGGTACACACTAGAACCAGGGAGCGGTGAATACATTGCTCCTTGTGCTGGTTTTCTCAGGGTGCCAGCTGCGTACAGCGTCAGGACATAGTGAGCAAGACTAAGGAGCGGTGGGTGCAGGAAAAGTTGCTGCATCAGCAAAGGGGTGGCACGGTCCAGAACTGGAGAGATAAGCTATTTATTTTATTTCTGATCGGTGTCTGCTCTGAGGTCTGATCTAAGGTCTGATGTGGGCCTGAGGTATAATAATCAGTAAGATTTGGGGGTCTGATCTAAGGTCTGATGGGGATCTGAGGTCAAATGAGAAATGGGGTCTTCTTTGGGGCTCTGATCTGAGGTCTGATGGTGGTCTGATGAGGAATGGGGATCTGATCTGAGGTCTGATGAGGAATGGGGCTCTGATTTGAGGTCTGATGAGTATTGGGGGTCTGACAAAAACTGGGGTCTGATTTGTAGAGATGATCGGATGTCTTATTGAGGATTGAGATGTCTGATCTGAGGTCTGAAGAAGATTGTGGGTCTGATTTGGGGGTCTGATCTGAGGTCTGATGGTGATCTGATGAGCAATGGGGATCTGATCTGAGGTCTGATGAGGAATGAGGCTCTGATTTGAAGTCTGATGAGTGTTGGGTGTCTGACGAAGACTGGGGGTCTGATTTGTAGAGATGATCTGAGGTCTTATTGAGGATTGGGAGTCTGATCTGAGGTCTGAAGAAGATTGTGGGTCTGATTTGGGGGTCTGATCTGAGGTCTGATGGAGATTGGGGGTCTGAATTTGAGGTCTGATGAACACTGGGGGCCTGATCTGAGGTCTCATAAAAAATAAAAAAAATATTTTCTTCCTCTAAATCCTGGTTGCGTCTTTTGTAGCGAAAAAAACCATAAGTGATTACAATATGAGAGTGAAGGGATAAGTTTATTAGGGAAAACTGCTAAGTTGAAAGGAGACTCTAGTACCCTGTTGGGGCA
Organism: Bufo bufo; assembly: GCF_905171765.1. Lineage (NCBI taxonomy): Eukaryota > Metazoa > Chordata > Amphibia > Anura > Bufonidae > Bufo > Bufo bufo. Next base: position 585,054,936 of record NC_053391.1, read on the forward strand.
CCTCTAGGCTGGATACAAGATGACTCATGGTTGGGCATGGAGGCATACAGGTTCTGTATGGTACCCTGCGGCACATATTCCCACCAATGTTTCAGCTGGGCCTGTAGATCGTACTAGTAGGTTGCTGAAACAAGCATCCCAGCTGGTCCCATAAATGCTCAACTGGCAATAAATCTGGCAACTGGGCAGGTCAAGGAAGTGTTGCAATCTAGCAGAGAATCCTGGGAAACCCTTGTTGTGTGTGGGTGAGCAATATCACACTGAAAAATGCCAGTGGAAGCCCTGCCATGAGAAGCAACACATGTGGCGCAGGATGTCCTGCACATATCGCTGACCTGTTAGTGTACCTTCACTACTAGGGTGACCGGCTCTCTGATGAAATGGTTCCCCAGATCATCACACTAGCAGATGGGGCAGTGTGTTGCTCCACAGAAACGTGCCACAGCAAAGCACGTTGGAAGCTCCCACCACAGTACAGGTTTCTTGTTCACGACACCACTGAAAACCGAGGTGATGGTGGCTGGCTGTCAATGGCAGAATACATATTGGGTGCAGTGATACCAAATTTCTGTCTGCTAAGTGCCTGGAAATGGTCCGGGCAGAGACAGGGGTGTGCAAAGAAGGTGTGTCTGGATGGTGGAAAACAAAACTGTGGGAGCTGCTTGTGCTTGTTGGTGGATCTCTATCGGTGGTCTGTCTGGGCCATCAAGACCCTGTTTGCCATGTGTGCATGCCCTCACATAACCATTGCTCCAAACACTTTCTAACAGGTAGGTCAGAATGGCCTAGATGGCGGGCAATTAGTCAACATCCTGCTTCTCTCCAATTGCAACTGTCCTGGGAAGGGAGCATGCTAGAGGAGGATGGAAGTAGTGGTAGTAACACTGCTGGGGGTAGTAGTACTCATGTTCGTGGTCCTCACTCTGATGCTCCCTGGGGCCATGCAATGATAGGAAGATGCACACTTTCTTCCCTCTGGGCGCACCTTGTGTTTTGGGAGTTCTCTTGCCTTGCGGTGGTTCAGGGTGCCCTTGGTGTCAGTGGGTGTTGTCAGGTGCAAGGCAAGGTCCAGTGGCAAATAAAGTTCAAGCACCTCAGTTACAGTTCTCAGCATCATGGACTGGCAGATCTTAGACGGTTTTGCAATTTCCACCATTTTTACAGTTTCACAGGTTGTAAAGATGAACATGCCAAATTGTTGTCTCTCTGAGTTAATCTTCCCTAGTTCAAGCATCCAGACATTTCGGTGAAACTCTTCTCTTGCAAATTTCTGCACTAACAAACGGTTCCTCACTTTAACTCTGTACCAACAATGTGGCACTACAAATTCCCACTGTGGGGTGTAGTTCTTAGCACTTCCTTGGTCTGCCTCCAAAGTATGTCCAGACTCCTGAAGCCTTTCACCTCCTGAACATGTTAGCTGAGGAGTCCAAAAGTCTCTCCACAGTCTTTGTTGCACGCACCAGCTCTTAACACTGCTCCACAAATGTCTCTTTTGTTCTCTTGTCCCCTCATAGGCTGGTTTAAAGGTTTTTTTCTTTACTCTGGCTGGTACTCTAGCCAGGGCTGTTTATTTCTGCTTGCTCTCACTGCTCTGTCTCTCACTAGACTACACTGAACTATACTTCACTCCTCCCTATGGGGAGGGTGGCTGTCACGGTGCGGAGTGGGGGAAACCTCACCACCAAACACCGAAGGGAAATGGGGATGACAACTAGGCCTAGACATTGAGGACAGGGAGTAGGTCACCTCCTTATGCCACCCTAATCCTCGCCCTGACTCCTAGCTGTATGAGTGCACCCAGATGGTAGGAGGGCTCATACACAGGAACCTAGGGCACTAATAACCTTAACGATCCCTGGAATAGAGACAGGGCTGAGACGACCTGTTCTTCCAAGACACAGATGAACAGGAGTCTCCATGGCCTAGTTGCAAGGAAAGGAAAAGACAGAGTACAGCCACTGGATCGGCAGGTAAGAGCCCAGAACTACAAGCACTTACCTGCCACATCAACGACTGGAACCCATGCATCTGTACTGGAACCCGAACACCAACCAGGATGCAGCACAGAACAACAAACACGAAATCCAGCAAACCAGTAACTGCCTGTACCCCCATGCGGACATTGCGGTGCATGGCGGGCCCCCGGCAGAGCTGCTCACAGACTTGTTGTCCCCCTCCGGGAACCCTGGGGCCCTCTAGGACTGGGCAGATGGAACACCCAGGACAGGAGCAAGGCTCCAGCACCAACAGAGGCTGGAGGACAACTGACTCAGCCTACAAGCCACAGGCAATATAAACAGCAAGTGACCACACCCAGCCAGGTAGTTAACCCCTCCAGCACCAGACAGGGAAGGAAACCCAGAGGAAGGAGCAAAAACACCAACAATGCTGCAAAACACACGTTGCACTTGCATGCACGGCTAATGTGTCACAGCGCACAAAAACCAGACCGAGACACAGCCGTGACAGCGGCACAGCCCCACCTAGCTACGGTTACTAACTGGCCTATTAACTCTCTGACAGTGTGTAGACAGGGAATGACTATACCACATATAAAAGCACCTTTGCAGTGAAAAACTGTACCATTGGGGCACTGCACAGTGATGCACCTCCTCTCAAAGTCTGTCAACTGGGCAAAATGTCTTTGATTGTGTCATAGAGGCATCTTAGCAGTCAACGATTTCTCACAAGAGGTACCCCTATCCAAAGGTAGCCTCTGAGAGCCTATTCATCGGGTAACAGGCAAAGAACTTTTACGCCCCTCTTGCGGCAAAGACCCAGTGTCTAAACAGAACACATCTGTAATCATTTATATATCTGCCAAAACATAACTGCATGCCAAGTTTTCTATCTGGGTGTGTTATTGTTTTTGTCAATCAGTGTACATGGTGGAATTACATTGGAACATTTCTTCCTTCTCAGTTTCTGGTAAAGTTTATACTGTGCACTTTGCATTGCACCTATGGCTTCTATATCAGTGGTCATCAACCTCTGGCAATCCATCTGCTGTGAAAACTATGCTCCCAGCATGCACTTACTTGGCATTCTGGGAACTCCCATGTAAATGAATGGAGCTTGCTGGTATTTGTAGTTTAAAAAAAAGCTGGAGTGACAGGGGTTGTGGTCCTTGCTCTTTATGTACGGCTCTGCTAGAAAAGCAGGGCAATGTACTATAGCAGTAGCTCTCTTTTTTGCCATAGACTGTCCAATACCTATCAGTCACAATTCCTCTAAAACGTCATCCAGGTGTGATTTGCATTCATGGGGTTAGTGTTATTTATAGGATACAGGGCTATAAAAGAATTAGAAAAAACATTAGTAAATTGAGGTATCACATTTTAGTCGATGATAATGCAGATGTCCAAGAAGTTGCTGCTGCACCAAAGTGGTTTATTTTAATATGTGCACCCTACAGGGCCTTCTACATAAAACCAAGCATACCAAAAATGGAGCAGTTACCATAAAGATCAATGTGGTCACTTGCTTCATGTAATACGAGAGGTAGTTGATTAGTTGCTACTGAGAACTGCTATACTATTAGTTTGCATTAGTTTTATTTGAGGTTAGTAAGGCTGCTGAGGAGAATGTTTCACGGATTCTTTTCATGTAATTACCGGTATGGTATGTTCTTATTAAAAATAGAGAAGTCTGGAGGCATATGTTTCTCCCCAGCAGCAAGACCGCCTTGATGGAAATGTCTATTTGAGCCCTTGCCATGATTTTTCAAACCACTGACCATTGGTAGCTTGAAAACTTGAGCCTCTCCTGCCATATCTAACTACTTGCATTTCTGGGGCATCTTTTCGTTAGAATGTATGTCAGTATAATGTACCATTCCTCTATTATTGTACCATTCCTCTATTATGTTGTACCATTCCTCTATTATTCCTGCTAGAAGTTTATGAATAAATTGCCAGCATTCTGCAATAAAGGTTAATCTGGGTGCTACCAGCTGGGAAAGGGGGGTGTCTCAGCACAGCCTTATACTGGCAGGATTGATTAGATAGTGTCAGGCTGTGTAGGGACCCCCACCCCAACTGGTAACACCTACTGCTGGCAAATAAATCATTGAAAAGTTTGTACGTATAATAGAGAAGTGGCTCAACATGGAGTCAGAAGAATAGATGCTCCAAGATCATTATTACATGGAGAATGCAAGTAGTTACTATAACAGACATGTTACGAGAGGTGACAGGTCTTCTTCAGTGGAGTTTCCAATATGAGACATCTATTGCATACCCACAGGAAGGATATGTCAGCATTGTCTGATAGATGCGATCCATAGAAGTGAATGGAGAGAACATGGACACATGTGGCCAACTCTTTATTGAGACGACCCCCCCGTTCTAGACATAGGTACAGATCTGCATCTATCAGACATTTATGCTATAAAATGTCTAAGATGTTAGAAATGTTAAGAATTGATACAGAAGTATTGTTTCATCAGGCAGGTATTGTGAAAATTATCTTCCTGAGAGTCCAATTATAAGGTCAGATAATAATAATATATATATATTATTATTATGATTATTATTATTAATTATTAAAGCGCCATTCATTCCATAGCGCCGTACATTTGAAAAGGGGTATACATACATAATACAGACAATGCATTAATCATAAACAAGACGAGTTACAAACTGGTACAGAAGGAGAGAGGGCCCCTGCCCGTGAGGGCTTACAATCTACATGGTATGGGAGGAAGGACACAGTAGGTGCGGGTGAAGTTGGTCAAGGCGTATAGAGGCAGCAGTGTCACTGGTTGTAGGCCTTGTTTTCAGGTTTCTTTTGAAGGATTCCACTGTAGGTGAGAGTCTGATATGTTGGCGGTAGCAAGTTCCAGAGTGTGGGGGATGCATGGGAGAAATCTTGGAGGCGATTGTGGGAAGAGTTGAGGAGAGGAGAGAAGGAGGTCTTGTGAGGATCGGAGATTGCGTGTGGGGATGTATCGGGAAAGTAGTCAGAGATGTAGGGAGGGGACAGGTTGTGGATGGCCTTGTATGTATTTGTTAGTATTTTGAACTGAATTCGCTGGGCAATAGGGAGCAGTGAAGGGAATGGCAGAGGGGAAGAGGCTGAGAGTAACAGGGTGGGAGGTGGATTTGTCGGGAAGCAGAGTCAGTGGCGTCGCCAGGGGGGGGCCAGAGGGGGCCACGGCCCCCCCATCATCATGCTGTGCCCCCCCATGTGCCCCCCCAACTAAAATGCCCCCCCCCAAGTGAGCCGCCGCCGCCGGGCACAGGGAGATGAGCGCTTCCATTGCACTCATCTCCTTAGTAATCTGCCTGTGCCAGCGGAGGTGCAGGGAGGGAGAGGCGTGTCCCTTCCCCTTCCTCTGATAGGCTGCAGGCACTAGGCCGGCAGCCTACAGAGGCCGGCGAAGGCGGGTGGCGATGACGTCATCGCACCGCCGAGCCTTACAGGCGGGACACAGGAAGAGGTCTGCATCGCATCGCTGACACTGAGGTAAGTTAAGTGGTTTTTTTTGTTGTTTTTTTTTTTTTACAATAGTGTTACTGGCATTGGGGGGGGGGGGGGGGCAGTATTACAATGGGGGACTTATTACAATGGGGGGGGCTTATTACAATGGGGGGGCTTATTACAATGAGGGGGGCTTATTACATGGGGGTGCTTATTACAATGGGGGGGAACTTATTACAATGAGGGGGGGCTTATTACAATGGGGGGGCTTATTACAATGAGGGGGCTTATTACAATGGGGGGCTTATTACAATGGGGGGACTTATTACAATGGGGGGACTTATTACAATGAGGGGGGCTTATTACAATGGGGGGGCTATTACAATGGGGGGGCTTATTACAATGAGGGGGGCTTATTACAGTGGGGGGACTTATTACAATGAGGGGGCTTATTACAATGGGGGGGGCTTATTACAATGGGGGGGCTTATTACAATGGGGGGGCTTATTACAATGGGGGGACTTATTACAATGAGGGGGGCTTATTACAATGGGGGGCTTATTACAATGGGGGGGGGGTTATTACAATGAGGGGGGCTTATTACAATGGGGGGGCTTATTACAATGAGGGGGCTTATTACAATGGGGGGGCTTATTACAATGGGGGGATTATTACAATGAGGGGGCTTATTACAATGGGGGGCTTATTACAATGGAGGGGGCTTATTACAATGGGGGGGCTTATTACAATGGGGGGGCTTAATACTGGCACATGATGGGGGGGCTTAATACTGGCACATGATGATGGGGGGGCTTAATACTGGCACATGATGATGGGGGGACTTAATACTGGCACATGATGGGGGGCTTAATACTGGCAAGTGATGGGGGGGCTTAATACTGGCACGTAATGGGGGGCTTATTACAGGCACGTAAATGGGGGGCTTATTGCTGGCACGTAATGGGGGGCTTATTACTGACACGTAATGGGGGGCTTATTACTGGCACGTAATGGGGGGCTTATTACTGGCACGTAATGGGGGGCTTATTACTGGCACAGTGATGGGGGGGCCTATTACTGGCACGTGATGGGGGGCTTATTACTGGCACGTGATGGGGGGGCTTATTACTGGCACGTGATGGGGGATTATTACTGGCACGTGATGGGGGGCTTATTACTGGCACGTGATGGGGCTCTTGTTACTGGCACGTGATAGGGGGCTTATTACTGGCACGTGATGGGGGGCTTATTACTGGCACGTGATGGGGGGCTTATTACTGGCACGTGATGGGGGATTATTACTGGCACGTGATGGGGGGCTTATTACTGGCACGTGATGGGGCTCTTGTTACTGGCACGTGATAGGGGGCTTATTACTGGCACGTGATGGGGGGCTTATTACTGGCACGTGATGGGGGCTTATTACTGGCACATGATGGGGGGCTTATTACTGGCACGTGATGGGGCTCTTGTTACTGGCACATTGGGGGGCTCTTGTTACTGGCAGTGGCACGTTATTGAGGGCACTTATTACTGGCACATTACTGGTGGGCACTATAGGGGCATCTACTGAGGCCACAAAGAAGGGGTGTTTTATATGGGGGGCTCTGTACAGTAGCATTTTATACTGGGACACATTATGGTGGGTACTATGGAGAAGGGGAGACAGGAGTACTATGGAGTCATCTACGGGGGGCACTAAGAAGGGTATTTTATACTTGCAAATTATGGGGACACTGAGGGTATCTACTGGGGCACGATATATGGGGCATTTTATACTGGTACATTATGGGGGGCACTAGCAGGAAGGGGGGAGAGGAGCACTATGGAGCCATTTACTGGGGCACTATATAGGGGTATTTTATACTGGCACATTATGGGGGACATTAGCTCAACTGGGGGCATTACAAGGGGGTATGTTTTGCACATTATAAAGAGAATTCTTTCTACTGGGGGGCATTATGGTGGGTTTTATTACTCCCCCATGGTATGACCCCCTAGTAGCAGCACCAGCCTCTCCCTGCTCTGCTATCCCTCTGCCCCTTCTCCAAATCCTTATTATGAAATCTTTCTCATTAGGATAAAACACAACATCAGCTCCGCCGAGCCCCCGGCCAAAGTGTTGAAGTGGCGTCCGAGATCCCCAAGGGCCAAGCCAAGTAACTGTAAGTGTTCATGTGAAATATGCTTTTTTTATATATGTACACTCCTGTGAGAGGCGGGGAGGGAGATCTGTGGATGACACTGTTATAGGGAGGGAGATCTGTGGATGACACTGTTATAGGGAGGGAGATCTGTGGATGACACTGTTATAGGGAGGGAGATCTGTGGATGACACTGTTATGGAGGGGAAATGGGGATGACACTGTCATGGGGTGGATCTGGGGATGACACATATAGCATAAGATGCTATATACGGTATGTGGCATCCACAGATCCCCCCCCATAGCAGTGTCATCCACAGATCCCCCTCTCTATAAAAGTGTCATCCACAGACAGCTGGACTTTTCTTCCCTGTTGCGGTTTTAGGTATTGGGTAAAGTATTGTAGCATTATCTAAGCGTACTTGTGTAAATGTATCATGTTATAGGCTGCCCCCCCTACTTTTGTCCTGGCCCCCAGTGTGCCCCCCCAAAATTTGAAAGCTAGAGACGCCACTGAGCAGAGTTGAGGATAGATTGGAAGGGTGCAAGAGGAGAATGTTGCAGTAGTCTAGGCGGGACATGATGAGGGCATGTACAAGCATTTTCGCACATTTAAAGTTAAGGAAAGCGCGGATGCGGGAGATGTTTTTTAGTTGGAGGCAGCAGGTGGTGGAAAGGGCTTGGATGTGCGATCGGAAGGAGAGGGCAGAATCCAAGGTCACTCCAAGGCAGCGGACTTGGTTGACCGGGGAGAGCCATTGATCGTGATAGATAGGTCTGTTGGGGGGGGGGGTTTTGAGCAAGATGGGGGGGGAAGATGATGAACTCTGTTTATCCATGTTAAGTTTTAGAAAGAAGGAGGATATGGAAGATAGGCATTGTGGGATTCTGGATAGTAAGGTGGTGATGTCTGGACCAGAGAGGTAGATCTGTGTGTCGTCAGCATAAGTGATACTGAAAGCCATTGGACTCTATGAGATGTCCCAGGCCAAAAGTGTAGATAGAGAAGAGCAGGGGTCCTAGGACAGAGCCTTGCGGGACACAAACAGAGAGGGAATGAGACGAGGAGCTGGTGCGAGAGTGGGAGACGCTAACGTCCCAGTCTGTGAGGTATGATGTGATCCAGGAGAGGGCCAGGTCAGTGATGCCAAGAGATGAGAGAGTTTGCAACAGAAGGGAGTGGTCGACAGTGTCAAAGGCAGAGGACAGGTCAAGGAGAAGGAGGACAGAGTAATGTTTTTTGGTTTTGGCTGTTAGTAGGTCATTGGTGACTTTGGTAAGGGCAGTCTCAGTCGAGTGGTGGGGTCGGGAAGCCAGATTGTAGGTGGTCAAAGAGGGAGCAGGAGGAGAGGTCGAGAGGACAGTTCAGAATGGACATGTTGTTCAATAGCTTTTAGGCATACGGAAGAAGTGATATGGGGCGATAACTGGGCAAAGAAGATGGGTCAAGTGAAGGCTTTTTGAGGATGGGTGTAATGGTAGCATGTTTAAAAGCAGAGGGGAAGACACCAGAGGTTAGTGATAGGTTGAAGAGATGAGTTAGGGCTGGATAAACAATGTGATGAGGTTAGGGATGAGAAGGGATGGGATAGGGTCAAGTGCACAGGTGGTGAGATGTGATCTGGAGAGTAGAGGGGAGAGTTTTTCTTCTGTAATGGTGGAGAAGCGGGTTTTGGGAGAAGAGGCCCGAGCAGTTGTGTAAAGGGTCTGTGGGGAATGTGTACTGAAGCTTTCTCTGATGTTGACTATCTTTTGCTTAAAGTATTTGGCAAAGGTCCTCAGCTGAGAAGAGAGGAGAGGGTGGGGGCACTGGGGACGGGGAAGGGAGTTAAAACTGCTAAAAAGTTGTTTAGGGCTGTGGGCCAGGGAAGATACGAGAGATGAGATATAGGCCTGTTTTGCATCAGCGAGTGAGGATTTGAATATGAGGAGGGATTGCTTGTTTGCAGTGAATTGATCTTTAGAATGGGATTTCTTCCATCGCCGCTCAGCAGCCCTGGAAGCTTGTTTGAGTTTTATTTGGTCAAGTTGGTGTGCCAGGGTTGTCTGTTGATTTTTCGGGTTTTGTGTGTGAGGGGGGCAACAGTGTCCAGAGCTGTACTTATGGTGGTGTTATATAGGGTGGTGGCAGCATCTGGGTCTTGGAGGGAACAGATGGTAGAGAGTGGGAGAAAAGAGTCAGAAAGCAAGTGAAAGTCAAGATGTTTAAGGTTCCTGTGGGTGTGTGTTAATGTGTGTACCAGGGGAGCAGTAAAAGAGACCAATGAAGAGAAGGTGAGTAGGTTGTGGTCGGATAGGGGAGAGGCGAATTAGAAAGGTTAGATAGGGAGCAGAGGCGGGTAAAGATTAGATCCAGATCCATATGTTGGTTAGAAGCTATAATGAGTGTGGAAGTGACAAGGAGAAGCATTAGACTAAGAAACAGCCATCTTATCAGACCCAAACAAGTGCCGGTCTCTGGGGGAGAGAAGAATACTCTAACAGAAGGTTAAGTGGTCATTTCAATGGGAAAGTACATGGACAAGAAGTTAGTGAAGGTTATGCATGTGTCAGGCTGTGGACTTCACTGCATTCGGTTGGTTTAATAGCTTCAGGCACCCTCGCAACCCAAGAGAGAGACTGGACATCTGTGAAAAGACTATACCCCGCGGCGGGGCATTGTAGTACTTTTAAGATAGAGTAAGAGAAAGAATTAATACTCCTTTGGCTGGATTGGGAAGATTGCTTTGTTACCAGAAAAGGGACTCAGAGAAGACCTTAATATTTCCTCTTCCACCTATCCTTCTAAAGAGACTGTGCCTACCCTCGAAAGTACACTTATTAACTGCTGAAATTTACAGTAAAAACTGTTTGCTGGTTGCACCCAGAGCTGGCTCTATCCTTTTAATGCTGCCTTCATTACTTTGTATAGCAGCACTAGGGACCGCTGATTTCACTCTCAAAACCACCAACACAAGGGCACCCTGAATGCCCACAGACAGGGGACCCCAAAACCATGGTGGGCCCTGGGTGGAAGAAAGGGTTCACCCCCCCTCCACTGTCCAGGGTGCGCTGGAGTAGGATCGCCACCGTGAGTACTACCTCCCCCATTCTTTCCTCCCTCACACCTCCCCAGCAGGTCAGCACACTGCATATCTATCTATATTTATTCCATCAATCCATCATCTGTCTTTCACAACTCAGTATTCACAGTAGTGTTGATCGAGCACCAAAGTGCTAGGGGTGCTCGGGTGCACGGGCCGAAGACCTCGGGATGCTCAATGGAAGTCAATGGGAGAACTCGAGCATTAAACCAGGCACCCCCTGCTCTGAAGAGGGGAGGGTGTCTGGTTCATAGGAAAAGGTCAGAAATTGATGGAAACACCACTGAAATGGTTCGGGAACAGCATGGGGAGGATGTCTGTATGCATCTTGGATTCCCAGATCGCTGCTGGGAATGATGTTGTCCCAAGTAGTACGCCACTTTTATAGACTGACAATAATACGAACCAAAACAAAGATAAAATTAATTTTAGAGGAAAAATTGTTAGGAAACATTCTTTCTGTATATTTACTTGTATATAAAGTGCAAGTGCTGCCACAAATTACAAGGAAGAGGCACTCCGATACAACCTGTATATCACATAAAGGAGGGCCTCATTCACATTGTGATACAATTGTTCAGGTAGTGGGACTCCTACACTCATAAAGCCTATGCACTTAGTGAAATGGCTGCGAAAAATAACAAGGAACCGGCACTCTAATACACCCTTTATTGCACATAAAGTAGGGCATCATAAACCCAATTATGATTGATGGCCTGACGGTGAGCTGACCCTCTAAAAAAATGATATGCGAGGGCCTGCTGGTGAGCTGACCCTCTAAAAAATTATATGTGAGTGTCTGCAGGTGAGCTGACCCTGTAAAAGATTGTAGATAAGGGCCTGCTAATGAGCTGACCCTATAAAACATTATATGGGAGGGCCTGCAGGTGAGCTGACCCTGTAAAACACTACATGCGAGGGCCTGCAGGTGAGCTGACCCTGTAAAACATTATATGCGAGGGCCTGCAGGTGAGCTGACCCTTTAAAATATTATATGCGAGGGCCTACAAGTGAGCTGACCCTATAAAAGATTGTAGGTGAGGGCCTGCAGGCAAGATGACTCTGTAAAAGATTGTAGTTGGGAGCCTACAGGTGAGCTGACCCTATAAAACATTATATGCGAGGACCTGCAGGTGAGCTGACCCTGTAAAAGATTGTAGGTAAGGGCCTGCTGGTGAGCTGACCCTCTTAAAAATTATATGAAAGAGGCCTGCAGGTAAGCTGACCCTATAAAACATTATATGCGAGTACCTGCAGTTGGGCTGACCCTGTAAAAGAATCTAGGTGAGGGCCTGCTGGTGAGCTGTCCCTGTAAAACATTATATGCGAGGGCCTGCAGGTGAGCTGAACCTGTAAAACATTATATGCGAGGGCCTGCAGGTAAGGTGACCCTGTAAAACATTATATGCGAGGGCCTGCAGGTGAGCTGACCCTGTAAAAGATTGTAGGTGAGGGCCTGCTGATGAGCTGACCCTCTAAAAAAGTTATATGCGAGGGCCTGCAGGTGAGCTGACCCTCTAAAAAATTATATGCGGGTGCCTACAGGTGAGCTGACCCTATAAAAGATTGAAGCTGAGGGCCTGCTGGTGAGCTGATACTTTTTAATAATTATATGCGAGGTCCTGCAGGTGAGCTGACCCTTTAAAAAATTATATATGAGTGCATGCAGGTGAGCTGTCCCTGTAAAAGATTGTAGGTGAGGGCTTGCTGGTGAGCTGACCCTATAAAACATTATAAGCGAGGGCCTGCAGGTGAGCTGACCCTGTAAAACACTATATGCGAGTGCCTGCAGGTGAGCTGACCCTGTAAAACATTATATGCGAGGGCCTACAGGTGAGCTGACCCTGTAAAAGACTGTAGGTAAGAGCCTACAGGTGAACTGACCCAGCAAAACATTATATGCGAGGGCCTGCAGGTGAGCTGACCCTGTAAAACATTGTAGGTGAGGTCCTGCTAGTGAGCTGACCCTCTAATAAATTATATGTGAGGGCCTGCAGGTGAGCTGACCCTATAAAATATTGTAGATGAGGGCCTGCAGGTAAGCTAACCCTGTAAAACATTATATGCGAGGGCCTGCAGGTAAGCTGACCCTGTAAAGGATTGTAGGTAAGAGCCTTCAGGTAATCTGACCCTGTAAAAGATTGTAGGTGAGGGCCTGCTGGTGAGCTGACCCTCTAAAAAATTATATGCGAGGGCCTGCAGTTGAGCTGACCCTCTAAAAAATTATATGCGAGTGCCTGTAGGTGAGCTGACCCTATAAAACATTATATGCGAGGGCCTGTAGGTGAGCTGACCCTGTAAAACATGATATGCGAGGGCCTGCAGGTGAGCTGACCCTGTGAAACATTATATGCAAGTGTCTGCTGGTGAGCTGACCCTCTTAAAAATTATATGCGAGGGCCTGCAGGTGAGCTTACCCTGTAAAAAAATTATATGCAAGAGCCTGCAGGTGAGCTGACCCTATAAAACATTATATGCGAGGGCCTATAGGTGAGCTGACCCTGTAAAAAAATTATATGCAAGAGCCTGCAGGTGAGCTGACCCTATAAAATATTATATGCGAGGGCCTGAAGGTAAGCTGACCCTGTAAATGATTGTAGATGAGGGCCTACAGGTGCGCTGACCCTGTAAAACATTATATGCGAGGGCCTGCAGGTGAGCTAACCCTGTAAAACATTATATGCGAGGGCATGCAGGTCAGCTAACCCTGTAAAACATTGTAGGTGAGGTCCTACAGGTGAGCTGACCCTGTAAAACATTGTAGGTGAGGGCCTGCTGGTGAGCTGACCCTCTAATAAATTATATGTGAGGGCCTGCAGGGGAGCTGACCCTCTAAAAAATTATATGCGAGTGCCTGCAGGTGAGCTGACCCTCTAAAAAATAATATGCGAGTGCCTGCAGGTGAGCTGACACTGTAAAAGATTATAGGTGAGGGCCTTCAGGTAAGCTCACCCTGTAATAGATTGTAGGTGAGAGCCTGCAGGTGAGCTGACCCTCTAAAAAATTAGATGCGAGTGCCTGCAGGTGAGCTGACCCTGTAAAAGATTGTAGGTGAGGGCCTGCTGGTGAGCTGACCCTATAAAACATTATATGCGAGGGCCTACAGATGAGCTGACCCTGTAAAACAATATATGCGAGTGCCTGCAGGTGAGCTGACCCTGTAAAACATGATATGCAAGGGCCTGCAGGTGAGCTGACCCTGTAAAACATTATATGCGAGGGCCTGCAGGTGAGCTGACCCTGTAAAAGATTGTAGGTGAGGGCCTGCTGATGAGCTGACCCTCTAAAAAAGTTATATGCGAGGGCCTGCAGGTGAGCTGACCCTTTTAAAAAATTATATGCGAGGTCCTGCAGGTGAGCTGACCCTCTAAAAAATTATATATGAGCGCCTACAGGTGAGCTGACCCTATAAAAGATTGTAGGTTAGGGCTTGCTGGTGAGCTGACCCTATAAAACATTATATAGGAGGGCCTGTAGGTGAGCTGACCCTGTAAAACATATGCGAGGACCTATAGGTGAGCTGACCCTGTAAAAGATTGTAGGTGAGTTCCTGTAGGTAAGCTGACCCTGTAAAAGATTGAAGGTGAGGGCCTGCTGGTGAGCTGACCCTCTTAAAAAATTATATGCTAGGGCCTGCAGGTGAGCTTACCCTGTAAAAAATTATATGCGAGTGCCTGCAGGTGAGCTGACCCTATAAAACATTATATGCGAGTACCTGCAGTTGAGCTGACCCTGTAAAAGAATCTAGGTGAGGGCCTGCTGGCGAGCTGTCCCTGTAAAACATTATATGCGAAGGCCTGTAGGTGAGCTGAACCTGTAAAACATTATATGCAAGGGCCTGAACGTAAGATGACCCTGTAAAACATTGTATGCGAGGGCCTGCTGGTGAGCTGACCCTGTAAAAGATTGTAGGTGAGGGGCTGCTGATGAGCTGACCCTCTAAAAAAGTTATATGCGAGGGCCTGCAGGTGAGCTGACCCTCTAAAAAATTATATGCGAGTGCCTGCAGGTGAGCTGACCCTCTAATAAATTATATGCGAGTGCCTACAGGTGAGCTGACCCTATAAAAGATTGTAGATGAGGGCCTGCAGGTGAGCTGACCCTATAAAACATTATATGCGAGGGCCTATAGATGAGGTGACCCTATAAAACATTATATGCGAGGGCCTGCAGGTGAGTTGACCCTGTAAAAGATTGTAGGTGAGGGCCTGCTGGTGAGCTGACCCTGTAAAAAATTATATGCAAGGGCCTGCAGTTGAGCTGACCCGCTAAAAAATTATATGCGAGTGCCTGCAGATGAGCTGACCCTGTAAAAGATTGAAGGTGAGGGCCGCTGGTGAGCTGACCCTATAAAACATTATATGTGAGGGCCTGCAGGTGAGCTGACCCTGTAAAAACATATGCGAGGGCCTGCTGGTGAGCTGACCCTCTAAAAAAATTATATGCGAGGGCCTGTAGGTGAGCTCACCCTGTAAAAAATATATGCAAGTGCCTGCAGGTGAGCTGACCCTATAAAACATTATATGCGAGTACCTGCAGTTGAGCTGACCCTGTAAAAGAATCTAGGTGAGGGCCTGCTGGTGAGCTGTCCCTGTAAAACATTTTTTGCGAGGGCCTACAGGTAAGGTGACCCAGTAAAACATTATATGCGAGGGCCTGCAGGTGAGCTGACCCTGTAAAAGATTGTAGGTGAGGGCCTGCTGATGAGCTGACCCTCTAAAAAAGTTATATGCGAGGGCCTGCAGGTGAGCTGACCATATAAAAAATTATATGCGAGTGCCTACAGGTGAGCTGACCCTATAAAACATTATATGCGAGTACCTGCAGTTGAGCTGACCCTGTAAAAGAATCTAGGTGAGGGCCTGCTGGCGAGCTGTCCCTGTAAAACATTATATGCGAAGGCCTGTAGGTGAGCTGAACCTGTAAAACATTATATGCAAGGGCCTGAACGTAAGATGACCCTGTAAAACATTGTATGCGAGGGCCTGCTGGTGAGCTGACCCTGTAAAAGATTGTAGGTGAGGGGCTGCTGATGA
Source organism: Bufo bufo (assembly GCF_905171765.1). Lineage (NCBI taxonomy): Eukaryota > Metazoa > Chordata > Amphibia > Anura > Bufonidae > Bufo > Bufo bufo. The sequence continues at coordinate 585,070,623 of NC_053391.1, forward strand.
GCTGACCCTCTAAAAAAGTTATATGCGAGGGCCTGCAGGTGAGCTGACCCTCTAAAAAATTATATGCGAGTGCCTGCAGGTGAGCTGACCCTCTAATAAATTATATGCGAGTGCCTACAGGTGAGCTGACCCTATAAAAGATTGTAGATGAGGGCCTGCAGGTGAGCTGACCCTATAAAACATTATATGCGAGGGCCTATAGATGAGGTGACCCTATAAAACATTATATGCAAGGGCCTGCAGGTGAGTTGACCCTGTAAAAGATTGTAGGTGAGGGCCTGCTGGTGAGCTGACCCTGTAAAAAATTATATGCAAGGGCCTGCAGTTGAGCTGACCCGCTAAAAAATTATATGCGAGTGCCTGCAGATGAGCTGACCCTGTAAAAGATTGAAGGTGAGGGCCGCTGGTGAGCTGACCCTATAAAACATTATATGTGAGGGCCTGCAGGTGAGCTGACCCTGTAAAACATATGCGAGGGCCTGCTGGTGAGCTGACCCTCTAAAAAATTATATGCGAGGGCCTGTAGGTGAGCTCACCCTGTAAAAAAATATATGCAAGTGCCTGCAGGTGAGCTGACCCTATAAAACATTATATGCGAGTACCTGCAGTTGAGCTGACCCTGTAAAAGAATCTAGGTGAGGGCCTGCTGGTGAGCTGTCCCTGTAAAACATTTTTTGCGAGGGCCTACAGGTAAGGTGACCCAGTAAAACATTATATGCGAGGGCCTGCAGGTGAGCTGACCCTGTAAAAGATTGTAGGTGAGGGCCTGCTGATGAGCTGACCCTCTAAAAAAGTTATATGTGAGGGCCTGCAGGTGAGCTGACCATATAAAAAATTATATGCGAGTGCCTACAGGTGAGCTGACCATATAAAAGATTGTAGGTTTGGGCCTGCTGGTGAGCTGATCCTCTGAAAATTTTTATGCGAGGTCCTGCAGGTGAGCTGACCCTCTAAAAAATTATATGCGAGTGCCTACAGGTGAGCTGACCCTGTAAAAGATTGTAGGTTAGGGCTCGCTGGTGAGCTGACCCTATAAAACATTATATGGGAGGGCCTGTAGGTGAGCTGGCCCTGTAAAACACTATATGTGAGGGCCTGTAGGTGAGCTGACCATGTAAAACATTATATGCGAGGGCCTACAGTTGAGCTAACCCTTTAAAATATTATATGCGAGGGCCTGCAAAAGAGCTGACTCTGTAAAAGATTGTAGGTGGGAGCCTACAGGTGAGCTGACCCTATAAAACATTATATGCGAGGGCCTGCAGGTAAGCTGACCCTGTAAAACCTTATATGCGAGGACCTGTAGGTGAGCTGACCCTGTAAAAGATTGTAGATGAGTTCCTATCAGTGAGCTGACCCTGTAAAAGATTGTAGGTGAGGGCCTGCTGGTGAGCTGACCCTCTTAAAAATTATATGCGAGGGCCTGCAGGTGAGCTTACCCTGTAAAAAATTATATGCGAGTGCCTGCAGGTGAGCTGACCCTATAAAACATATGCGAGTACCTGCAGTTGAGCTGACCCTGTAAAAGAATCTAGGTGAGGGCCTGCTGGTGAGCTGTCCCTGTAAAAGATTATATGCGAGGGCCTGCTGGTGAGCTGAACCTGTAAAACATTATATGCGTGGGTCTGCAGGTAAGGTGACCCTGTAAAACATTATATGTGAGTGCCTGCAGGTGAGCTGACCCTATAAAAGATTAAAGGTGAGGGCCTGCTGGTGAGCTGATCCTCTAAAAAATTATATGCGAGCTCCTGCAGGTGAGCTGACCCTTTAAAAAATTATATATGAGTGCCTGCAGGTGAGCTGACCCTGTAAAAGATTGTAGGTGAGGGCTTGCTGGTGAGCTGACCCTATAAAACATTATAAGCGAGGGCCTGCAGATGAGCTGGCCTTGTAAAACACTATGCGCGAGGGCCTGCAGGTGAGCTGACCCTGTAATACATTATATGCGAGGGCCTGCAGGTGAGCTGACCCTGTAAAAGATTGTAGGTGAGGGCCTGCAGGTAAGCTGACCCTGTAAAAGATTGTACGTGAGAGCCTACAGGTGAGCTGACCCTGTAAAAGATTGTAGGTGAGGGCCTGCTAGTGAGCTGACCCTCTAATAAATTATTTGTGAGGGCCTACAGGTGAGATGACCCTCTAAAAAATTATATGCGAGTGCCTGCAGGTGAGCTGACCCTATAAAAGTTTGTAGATGAGGGCCTGCAGGTGAGCTGACTCTGTAAAACATTATATGCGAGGGCCTTCAGGTGAGGTGACCCTGTAAAACATTATATGCGAGGGCCTGCATTTGAGCTAACTCTGCAAAACATTATATGCGAGTACCTGCAGGTGAGCTGACCCTGTAATAGATAGTAGGTGAGGGCCTACTGGTGAGCTGACCCTGTAAAACATTATATGCGAGGGCCTGCAGGTGAGCTGACCCTGTAAAACATTATATGCGAGGGCCTGCAGGTGAGCTGACCCTGTAAAAGATTGTAGGTGAGGGCCTTCAGGTGAGCTGACCCTGTAAAAGATTGTAGGTGAGGGCTGCTGGTGAGCTGACCCTATAAAACATAATATGCGAGGGCCTGCAGGTGAGCTGACCCTGTAATACATTATATGCGAGGGCCTGTAGGTGAGCTGACCCTGTAAAACATGATATGTGAGGACCTAGTGGTGAGCTGACCCTGCAAAACATTATTTGCGAGGGTGTACAGGTGGGCTCATCCTGTAAAAAATTGTAGGTGAGGGCCTGCTGGTGAGTTGACCCTCTAAAAAATTATATGCAAGGGCCTGCAGTTTAGCTGACTTTGTAAAACATTATATGCGAGGGCCTGCAGGTGAGCTGACACTGTAAACGATTGTAGGTGAGGGCCTGCAGGTGAGCTGACCCTCTAAAAAATTATATGGGAGTGCCTGCAGGTGAGCTGACCCTGTAATAGATTGTAGTTGAGGCCGGGCCTGCAGGTGAGCTGACCCTGTAAAAGATTATATGCGAGGGTCTGCAGGTGAGCTGATCCTATAAAACATTATATGCGAGGGCCTGCAGGTGAGCTGACCCTGTAAAAGATTGTAGGTTTGGGCCTTCAGGTGAGTTGACCCTGTAAAATATTGTAGGTGAGGGCCGCTGGTGAGCTGACCCTATAAAACATTATATGCGAGGGCCTGCAGGTGAGCTAACCCTGTCAAACATTATATGCGTGGGCCTGCAGGTGAGCTGACCATGTAAAACATTATATGCGAGGGCCTTCAGGTGAGGTGACCCTGTAAAACATTATATGCGAGGGCCTGCATTTGAGCTAACTCTGCAAAACATTATATGCGAGTACCTGCAGGTGAGCTGACCCTGTAATAGATAGTAGGTGAGGGCCTACTGGTGAGCTGACCCTGTAAAACTTTATATGCGAGGGCCTGCAGGTGAGCTGACCCTGTAAAACATTATATGCGAGGGCCTGCAGGTGAGCTGACCCTGTAAAAGATTGTAGGTGAGGGCCTTCAGGTGAGCTGACCCTGTAAAAGATTGTAGGTGAGGGCTGCTGGTGAGCTGACCCTATAAAACATAATATGCGAGGGCCTGCAGGTGAGCTGACCCTGTAATACATTATATGCGAGGGCCTGTAGGTGAGCTGACCCTGTAAAACATGATATGTGAGGGCCTACTGGTGAGCTGACCCTGCAAAACATTATATGCGAGGGTGTACAGGTGGGCTCACCCTGTAAAAAATTGTAGGTGAGGGCCTGCTGGTGAGTTGACCCTCTAAAAAATTATATGCAAGGGCCTGCAGTTTAGCTGACTTTGTAAAACATTATATGCGAGGGCCTGCAGGTGAGCTGACACTGCAAAAGACTGTAGGTGAGGGCCTGCAGGTGAGCTGACCCTCTAAAAAATTATATGGGAGTGCCTGCAGGTGAGCTGACCCTGTAATAGATTGTAGTTGAGGCCGGGCCTGCAGGTGAGCTGACCCTGTAAAAGATTATATGCGAGGGTCTGCAGGTGAGCTGATCCTATAAAACATTATATGCGAGGGCCTGCAGGTGAGCTGACCCTGTAAAAGATTGTAGGTGTGGGCCTTCAGGTGAGTTGACCCTGTAAAATATTGTAGGTGAGGGCCGCTGGTGAGCTGACCCTATAAAACATTATATGCGAGGGCCTGCAGGTGAGCTAACCCTGTCAAACATTATATGCGTGGGCCTGCAGGTGAGCTGACCATGTAAAACATTATATGCGAGGGCCTGCAGGTGAGATGACCCTGTAAAAGATTGTAGGTGAGGGCCTGTAGGTGAGCTGACCCTATAAAACATTATATGCGAGGGCCTATAGGTGAGGTGACCCTATAAAACATTATATGCGAGGGCCTGCAGGTGAGCTGACCCTGTAAAAGATTGTAGGTGAGGGCCTGCTGGTGAGCTGACCCTGTAAAAAATTATATGCAAGGGCCTGCAGTTGAGCTGACCCTCTAAAAAATTATATGCGAGTGCCTGCAGATGAGCTGACCCTGTAAAAGATTGTAGGTGAGGGCCGCTGGTGAGCTGACCATATAAAACATTATATGCGAGGGCCTGCAGGTGAGCTGACCCTGTAAAACATATGCGAGGGCCTGCTGGTGAGCTGACCCTCTAAAAAATTATATGCGAGGGCCTGTAGGTGTGCTTACCCTGTAAAAAAAATATATGCAAGTGCCTGCAGGTGAGCTGACCCTGTAAAACATTATATGCGAGTACCTGCAGTTGAGCTGACCCTGTAAAAGAATCTAGGTGAGGGCCTGCTGGTGAGCTGTCCCTGTAAAACATTTTTTGCGAGGGCCTACAGGTAAGGTGACCCTGTAAAACATTATATGCAAGGGCCTGCAGGTGAGCTGACCCTGTAAAAGATTGTAGGTGAGGGCCTGCTGATGAGCTGACCCTCTAAAAAAGTTATATGCGAGGGCCTGCAGGTGAGCTGACCATATAAAAAATTATATGCGAGTGCCTACAGGTGAGCTGACCATATAAAAGATTGTAGGTTTGGGCCTGCTGGTGAGCTGATCCTCTAAAAAATTTTTTGCGAGGTCCTGCAGGTGAGCTGACCCTCTAAAAAATTATATGCGAGTGCCTACAGGTGAGCTGACCCTGTAAAAGATTGTAGGTGAGGGCCTGCTGGTAAGCTGACCCTGTAAAAAATTATATGCAAGGGCCTGCAGTTGAGCTGACCCTTTAAAAAATTATATGCGAGTGCCTGCAGATGAGCTGACCCTGTAAAAGATTGTAGGTGAGGGCCGCTGGTGAGCTGACCCTATAAAACATTATATGCGAGGGCCTGCAGGTGAGCTGACCCTGTAAAACATATGCGAGGGCCTGCTGGTGAGCTGACCCTCTAAAAAATTATATGCGAGGGCCTGTAGGTGTGCTTACCCTGTAAAAAAATATATGCAAGTGCCTGCAGGTGAGCTGACCCTATAAAACATTATATGCGAGTACCTGCAGTTGAGCTGACCCTGTAAAAGAATCTAGGTGAGGGCCTGCTGGTGAGCTGTCCCTGTAAAACATTTTTTGCGAGGGCCTACAGGTAAGGTGACCCTGTAAAACATTATATGCGAGGGCCTGCAGGTGAGCTGACCCTGTAAAAGATTGTAGGTGAGGGCCTGCTGATGAGCTGACCCTCTAAAAAAGTTATATGCGAGGGCCTGCAGGTGAGCTGACCATATAAAAAATTATATGCGAGTGCCTACAGGTGAGCTGACCATATAAAAGATTGTAGGTTTGGGCCTGCTGGTGAGCTGATCCTCTAAAAATTTTTATGCGAGGTCCTGCAGGTGAGCTGACCCTCTAAAAAATTATATGCGAGTGCCTACAGGTGAGCTGACCCTGTAAAAGATTGTAGGTTAGGGCTTGCTGGTAAGCTGACCCTATAAAACATTATATGGGAGGGCCTGCAGGTGAGCTGGCCCTGTAAAACACTATATGTGAGGGCCTGAAGGTGAGCTGACCATGTAAAACATATGCGAGGGCCTGCAGTTGAGCTAACCCTTTAAAATATTATATGCGAGGGCCTGCAAAAGAGCTGACTCTGTAAAAGATTGTAGGTGGGAGCCTACAGGTGAGCTGACCCTATAAAACATTATATGCGAGGGCCTGCAGGTGAGCTGACCCTGTAAAACATTATATGCGAGGACCTGTAGGTGAGCTGACCCTGTAAAAGATTGTAGGTGAGTTCCTATCAGTGAGCTGACCCTGTAAAAGATTGTAGGTGAGGGCCTGCTGGTGAGCTGAACCTCTTAAAAATTATATGCGAGGGCATGCAGGTGAGCTTACCCTGTAAAAAATTATATGCGAGTGCCTGCAGGTGAGCTGACCCTATAAAACATATGCGAGTACCTGCAGTTGAGCTGACCCTGTAAAAGAATCTAGGTGAGGGCCTGCTGGTGAGCTGTCCCTGTAAAACATTATATGCGAGGACCTGTAGGTGAGCTGAACCTGTAAAACATTATATGCGAGGGCCTGGAGGTAAGGTGACCCTGTAAAACATTATATGTGAGTGCCAGCAGGTGAGCTGACCCTATAAAAGACTGAAGGTGAGGGCCTGCTGTTGAGCTGATCCTCTAAAAAATTATATGCGAGCTCCTGCAGGTGAGCTGACCCTTTAAAAAATTATATATGAGTGCCTGCAGGTGAGCTTACCCTGTAAAAGATTGTAGGTGAAGGCTTGCTGGTGAGCTGACCCTATAAAACATTATAAGCGAGGGCCTGCCGGTGAGCTGACCCTGTAAAACACTATATGCGAGGGCCTGCAGGTGAGCTGACCCTGTAAAACATTATATGCGAGGGCCTGCAGGTGAGCTGACCCTGTAAAAGATTGTAGGTGAGGGCCTGCAGGTAAGCTGACCCTGTAAAAGATTGTACGTGAGAGCCTACAGGTGAGCTGACCCTGTAAAACATTATATGTGAGGGCCTGAAGGTGAGCTGACCCTGTAAAACATTAGATGCGATGGCATGCAGGTGAGCTGACCCTGTAAAACATTGTAGGTGAGGTCCTACAGGTGAGCTGACCCTGTAAAAGATTGTAGGTGAGGGCCTGCTAGTGAGCTGACCCTCTAATAAATTATTTGTGAAGGCCTACAGGTGAGATGACCCTCTAAAAAATTATATGCGAGTGCCTGCAGGTGAGCTGACCCTATAAAAGTTTGTAGATGAGGGCCTGCAGGTGAGCTGACTCTGTAAAACAATATATGCGAGGGCCTTCAGTTGTGGTGACCCTGTAAAACATTATATGCGAGGGCCTGCATTTGAGCTAACTCTGCAAAACATTATATGCGAGTACCTGCAGGTGAGCTGACCCTGTAATAGATTGTAGGTGAGGGCCTACTGGTGAGCTGACCCTGTAAATCTTTATATGCGAGGGCCTGCAGGTGAGCTGACCCTGTAAAACATTATATGCGAGGGCCTGCAGGTGAGCTGACCCTGTAAAAGATTGTAGGTGAGGGCCTTCAGGTGAGCTGACCCTGTAAAAGATTGTATGTGAGGGCTGCAGGTGAGCTGACCCTATAAAACATAATATGCGAGGGCCTGCTGGTGAGCTGACCCTGTAAAACATGATATGCGAGGGCCTACTGGTGAGCTGACCCTGCAAAACATTATATGCGAGGGTGTGCAGGTGGGCTCACCCTGTAAAAAATTGTAGGTGAGGGCCTGCTGGTGAGTTGACCCTCTAAAAAATTAGATGCAAGGGCCTGCAGTTTAGCTGACTTTGTAAAACATTATATGCGAGGGCCTGCAGGTGAGCTGACACTGTAAAAGATTGTAGGTGAGGGCCTGCAGGTGAGCTGACCCTCTTAAAAATGATATGGGAGTGCCTGCAGGTGAGCTGACCCTGTAATAGATTGTAGTTGAGGCCGCGCCTGCAGGTGAGCTGACCCTGTAAAAGATTATATGCGAGGGCCTGCAGGTGAGCTGATCCTATAAAACATTATATGCGAGGGCCTGCAGGTGAGCTGACCCTGTAAAAGATTGTAGGTGTGGGCCTTCAGGTGAGTTGACCCTGTAAAATATTGTAGGTGAGGGCCTGCTGGTGAGCTAACTCTCTAAAAAATTATATGCAAGTGCCTGTAGGTGAGCTGACCCTGTAAAACATTATAAACGAGTACCTGCAGGTGAGCTGACCCTCTAAAAAATTATATGTGAGTGCCTATAGGTGAGCTGACCCTGTAAAAGAATCTAGGTGAGGGCCTGCTGGTGAGCTGTCCCTGTAAAACATTATATGCGAGGGCCTTCAGGTGAGCTAACCCTGTAAAAGATTGTAGGTGAGGACCTACTGATGAGCTGACCCTGTAAAAGATCGTAGGTGAGGGCCTGCAGGTGAGCTGACCCTCTAAAAAATTATATGCGAGTGCCTGCAGGTTATCTGACCCTTTAAAATATTGTAGGTGAGGGCCTGCAGGTAAGCTGACCCTGTAAAAGATCGTAGATGAGAGCCTACAGGTGAGCTGACCCTATATAACATTATATGCAAGGGCCTGCAGGTGAGCTGAGACTCTAAAATATTGTAGGTGAGGTCCTGCAGGTGAGCTGACCCTGTAAAAGATTATAGGTGCGGGCCTTCAGGTGAGCTGACCCTGTAAAAGATTGTAGGTGAGGACCTGCTGATGAGCTGACCCTCTAAAAAATTATATGCGAGGGCCTGTAGGTGAGCTTACCCTGTAAAAAAATTTTTTGCGAGTGCCTGCAGGTGAGCTGACCCTATAAAACATATGCGAGTACCTGCATTTCAGCTGACCCTGTAAAAGAATCTAGGTGAGGGCCTGCTGGTGAGCTGTCCCTGTAAAACATTATATGCGAGGGCCTGTAGGTGAGCTGAACCTGTAAAACAATATATGTGAGGGCCTGCAGGTAAGGTGACCCTGTAAAACATTATATGCGAGGGCCTGCAGGTGAGCTGACCCTGTAAAATATTGTAGGTGAGGGCCTGCTGATGAGCTGACCCTCTAAAAAAGTTATTTGCAAGGGCTTGCAGGTGAGCTGACCCTCTAAAAAATTATATGTGAGTGCCTGCAGGTGAGCTGACCCTATAAAAGATTGAAGGTGAGGGCCTGCTGGTGAGCTGATCCTCTAAAAAATTATATGCGAGCTCCTGCAGGTGAGCTGACCCTTTAAAAAATTATATATGAGTGCCTGCAGGGGAGCTGACCCTGTAAAAGATTGTAGGTGAGGGCTTGCTGGTGAGCTGACCCTATAAAACATTATGAGCGAGGGCCTGCAGGTGAGCTGACTCTGTAAAACACTATATGCGAGGGCCTGCAGGTGAGCTGACCCTGTAAAACATTATATGCGAGGGCCTGCAGGTGAGCTGACCCTGTAAAAGATTGTAGGTGAGGGCCTGCAGGTAAGCTGACTCTGTAAAAGATTTTACGTGAGAGCCTACAGGTGAGCTGACCCTGTAAAACATTATATGTGAGGGCCTGAAGGTGAGCTGACCCTGTAAAACATTATATGCGATGGCATGCAGGTGAGCTGACCCTGTAAAACATTGTAGGTGAGGTCCTACAGGTGAGCTGACCCTGTAAAAGATTGTAGGTGAGGGCCTGCTAGTGAGCTGACCCTCTAATAAATTATTTGTGAGGGCCTATAGGTGAGATGACCCTCTAAAAAATTATATGCGAGTGCCTGCAGGTGAGCTGACCCTATAAAAGTTTGTAGATGAGGGCCTGCAGGTGAGCTGACTCTGTAAAACATTATATGCGAGGGCCTTCAGGTGAGGTGACCCTGTAAAACATTATATGCGAGGGCCTGCATTTGAGCTAACTCTGTAAAACATTATATGCGAGTACCTGCAGGTGAGCTGACCCTGTAATAGATTGTAGGTGAGGGCCTACTGGTGAGCTGACCCTGTAAAACTTTATATGCGAGGGCCTGCAGGTGAGCTGACCCTGTAAAACATTATATGCGAGGGTCTATAGGTGAGATGACCCTGTAAAAGATTATATGCGAGGGCCTGCAGGTGAGCTGACCCTGTAAAAGATTGTAGGTGAGGGCCTTCAGGTGAGCTGACCCTGTAAAAGATTGTAGGTGAGGGCTGCTGGTGAGCTGACCCTATAAAACATAATATGCGAGGGCCTGCAGGTGAGCTGACCCTGTAATACATTATATGCGAGGGCCTGTAGGTGAGCTGACCCTGTAAAACATGATATGCGAGGGCCTACTGGTGAGCTGACCCTGCAAAACATTATATGCGAGGGTGTGCAGGTGGGCTCACCCTGTAAAAAATTGTAGGTGAGGGCCTGCTGGTGAGTTGACCCTCTAAAAAATTATATGCAAGGGCCTGCAGTTTAGCTGACTTTGTAAAACATTATATGCGAGGGCCTGCAGGTGAGCTGACACTGTAAAATATTGTAGGTGAGGGCCTGCAGGTGAGCTGACCCTCTAAAAAATTATATGTGAGTGCCTGCAGGTGAGCTGATCCTATAAAACATTGTATGCGAGGGCCTGCAGGTGAGCTTACCCTGTAAAAGATTGTAGGTGTGGGCCTGCAGGTGAGCTGACCCTGTAATAGATTGTAGTTGAGGCCGGGCCTGCAGGTGAGCTGACCCTGTAAAAGATTATATGCGAGGGTCTGCAGGTGAGCTGATCCTATAAAACATTGTATGCGATGGCCTGCAGGTGAGCTTACCCTGTAAAAGATTGTAGGTGTGGGCCTTCAGGTGAGTTGACCCTGTAAAATATTGTAGGTGAGGGACTGCTGGTGAGCTGACCCTCTAAAAAATTATATGCGAGGGCCTGCAGTTGAGCTGACCCTCTAAAAAATTATATGCGAGGGCCTGTAGGTGAGCTGACCCTGTAAAAGATTGTAGGTGAGGGCCGCTGGTGAGTTGACGCTATAAAACATTATATGCTAGGGTCTGCAGGTGAGCTAACCCTGTAAAACATTATATGCGTGGGCCTGCAGGTGAGCTGACCATGTAAAACATTATATGCGAGGGCCTGCAGGTGAGATGACCCTGTAAAAGATTGTAGGTGAGGGCCTGTAGGTGAGCTGACCCTGTAAAACATTATATGTGAGGGCCTGCAGGTGAGCTGACCCTAGATAACATAGTATGTGAGGGTCTGTAGGTGAGCTGACCCTGTAAAACATTATATGCGAGGGTGTACAGGTGCGCTGACCCTATAAAACATTATATACGAGGGCCTGCTAGTGAGCTGACCCTCTAATAAATTATTTGTGAGGGCCTACAGGTGAGATGACCCTCTAAAAAATTATATGCGAGTGCCTACAGGTGAGCTGACCCTGTAAAAGATTGTAGGTGAGGGCCTGCAGGTGAGCTGACTCTGTAAAAGATTGTAGGTGAGAACCTACAGGTGAGCTGACCTTATAAAACATTATATGCGAGGGCCTGCAGGTGAGCTGACCCTGTAAAACACTATATGCGAGGGCCTGCAGGTGAGCTGACCCTGTAAAATATTATATGCGAGTGCCTCCAGGTTATCTGACTCTTTAAAATATTGTAGGTGAGGGCCTGCAGGTAAGCTGACCCTGTAAAAGATTGCAGATGAGAGCCTACAGGTGAGCTGACCCTATAAAACATTATATGCAAGAGCCTGCAGGTGAGCTGACCCTCTAAAAGATTGTAGGTGAGGTCCTGCAGGTGAGCTGACCCTGTAAAAGATTGTAGGTGAGGACCTGCTGATGAGCTGACCCTGTAAAAAATTATATGCGATGGCCTGTAGGTGAGCTTACCCTGTAAAAAATTATATGCGAGTGCCTGCAGGTGAACTGACCCTATAAAACATTATATGCGAGTACCTGCAGTTGAGCTGACCCTGTAAAAGAATCTAGGTGAGGTCCTGCTGGTGAGCTGTCCCTGTAAAACATTATATGTGAGGGCCTGTAGGTGAGCTGACCCTGTAAAACATTATATGCGAGGGCCTGGAGGTGAGCTGACCCTGTAAAAGATTGTAGGTGAGGGCTTGCTGGTGAGCTGACCCTATAAAACATTATAAACAAGTACCTGCCAGTGAGCTGACCCTCTAAAAAATTATATGTGAGTGCCTATAGGTGAGCTGACCCTGTAAAAGAATCTAGGTGAGGGCCTGCTGGTGAGCTGTCCCTGTAAAACATTATATGCGAGGGCCTGGAGATGAGCTGACCCTGTAAAAGATTGTAGGTGCGGGCCTTCAGGTGAGCTAACCCTGTAAAAGATTGTAGGTGAGGACCTGCTGATGAGCTGACCCTGTAAAAGATCGTAGGTGAGGGCCTGCAGGTGAGCTGACCCTCTTAAAAATTATATGAGAGTGCCTGCAGGTTATCTGACCCTTTAAAATATTGTAGGTGAGGGCCTGCAGGTAAGCTGACCCTGTAAAAGATTGTAGATGAGAGCCTACAGGTGAGCTGACCCTATAAAACATTATATGCAAGGGCCTGCAGGTGAGCTGACACTCTAAAAGATTGTAGGTGAGGTCCTGCAGGTGAGCTGACCCTGTAAAAGATTGTAGGTGAGGTCCTGCAGGTGAGCTGACCCTGTAAAAGATTATAGGTGCGGGCCTTCAGGTGAGCTGACCCTGTAAAAGATTGTAGGTGAGGACCTGCTGATGAGCTGACCCTCTAAAAAATTATATGCGAGGGCCTGTAGGTGAGCTTACCCTGTAAAAAATTATATGCGAGTGCCTGCAGGTGAGCTGACCCTATAAAACATTATATGCGAGTACCTGCAGTTGAGCTGACCCTGTAAAAGAATATAGGTGCGGGCCTTCAGGTAAGCTGACCTTATAAAAGATTGAAAGTGAGGGCCTGCTGATGAGCTGACCCTCTAAAAAATTATATGCGAGGTCCTGCAGGTGAGCTGACCCTCTAAAATATTATATGCGAGGGCCTGGAGGTGAGCTGACCCTGTAAAAGATTATAGGTGCGGGCCTTCAGGTAAGCTGACCTCATAAAAGATTGAAAGTGAGGGCCTGCTGGTGAGCTGACCCTCTAAAAAATTATATGCGAGGTCCTGCAGGTGAGCTGACCCTCTAAAATATTATATGTGAGTGCCTATAGGTGAGCTGACCCTGTAAAAGATTGTAGGTGAGGGCTTGCTGGTGAGCTAACCCTATAAATCATTATAAACGAGTACCTGCAGGTAAGCTGACCCTCTAAAAATTATATGTGAGCTGATCCTGTAAAAGAATCTAGGTGAGGGCCTGCTGGTGAGCTGTCCCTGTAAAACATTATATGCGAGGGCCTGGAGATGAGCTGACCCTGTAAAAGATTGTAGGTGCGGGCCTTCAGGTGAGCTAACCCTGTAAAAGATTGTAGGTGAGGACCTGCTGATTAGCTGACCCTGTAAAAGATCGTAGGTGAGGGCCTGCAGGTGAGCTGATCCTATAAAACATTATATGCAAGGGCCTGCAGGTTATCTGACGCTTTAAAATATTGTAGGTGAGGGCCTGCAGGTAAGCTGACCCTCTAAAAGATTGTAGATGAGAGCCTACAGGTGAGCTGACCCTATAAAACATTATATGCAAGGGCCTGCAGGTGAGCTGACACTCTAAAAGATTGTAGGTGAGGTCCTGCAGGTGAACTGACCCTGTAAAAGATTGTAGGTGAGGTCCTGCAGGTGAGCTGACCCTGTAAAAGATTATAGGTGCGGGCCTTCAGGTGAGCTGACCCTGTAAAAGATTGTAGGTGAGGACCTGCTGATGAGCTGACCCTCTAAAAAATTATATGCGAGGACCTGTAGGTGAGCTTACCCTGTAAAAAATTATATGCGAGTGCCTGCAGGTGAGCTGACCCTATAAAACATTATATGCGAGTACCTGCAGTTGAGCTGACCCTGTAAAAGAATATAGGTGCGGGCCTTCAGGTAAGCTGACCTTATAAAAGATTGAAAGTGAGGGCCTGCTGGTGAGCTGACCCTCTAAAAAATTATATGCAAGGTCCTGCAGGTGAGCTGACCCTCTAAAATATTATATGCGAGGGCCTGGAGGTGAGCTGACCCTGTAAAAGATTATAGGTGCGGGCCTTCAGGTAAGCTGACCTTATAAAAGATTGAAAGTGAGGGCCTGCTGGTGAGCTGACCCTCTAAAAAATTATATGCGAGGTCCTGCAGGTGAGCTGACCCTCTAAAATATTATATGTGAGTGCCTATAGGTGAGCTGACCCTGTAAAAGATTGTAGGTGAGGGCTTGCTGGTGAGCTAACCCTATAAATCATTATATACGAGTACCTGCAGGTGAGCTGACCCTCTAAAAATTATATGTGAGCTGATCCTGTAAAATAATCTAGGTGAGGGCCTGCTGGTGAGCTGTCCCTGTAAAACATTATATGCGAGGGCCTGCAGGTGAGCTGACCCTGTAAAACATTATATGCGAGGGCCTGCAGGTGAGCTGATTCTGTAAAAGATTATAGGTGGGGGCGTGGCCAAGCAGCCGAGTAAGATGGAAGCCTGAATCTGGGCTCCTGCTTCACCGAAGCGTTTCAGACCTGCTAATCCCCACTAAATCCCACCGAACTGAGGTCTGTTCTTTCTTCCCAGCTCCTTGCATGCCTCCATGATGACCAGAGGCAGGAAAAGCTTGAAACAGCAGGGTAAATTGAAGTTTTTCTTTACCCAGGAGAAGACCAAAGATGGTGCCGGCGGAGAAGGCGCACGGAGCACGCCAGGCTCCAGCCCTTCCTTATCAGCAGGCTGACACTCACCGACCGGGCCCATGCAAAACAAGTCTCCCTCCAGCGCTTCTTCTGCGGAGTCCCCTCCTGTAGCAACTCCGTACAGACCTCAGAGTATGGCAGAGGAGTCCCTTCCCGCTCCCTCTGGAAGCGCCGATACCCAGACAAGCAACGACCAAGACGCCATGGTCCCAGCAATTCCGGTGAGTGCACATCTTCCCCCAGGGGTCTGCCGGGTACACCCTCTATACATGAGGCGCTGCAAAGTCTGCAAACAACAGACCAACCAGCCTCTGAGACCCTGCTGAAAGACATGTTGCTGGCATTTCACCACTCCATTACAGCACAGATCTCAAAATCGATCGTCCAGATCCAGGCTACTGTTAAGGAGCTGGGGGATAGAATGGTGCATGTGGAGACCAAAATGGGAGAATTTGCTACCTCCCATAATACATTAATTGATTCTCATGAGCTCCTCTCTGAAGAGGTCACCCAGCTTAGAGCAAAGATCGCAGACCTGGAGAATCGTTCCGGCGGGGGGTCCCAACCTCAAACTGCGGGGGGTCCCAGAAGACGTCGCTGCGTATGAGATAACGGTCTATATTCAAAATTTGATAAGACTGCTCCTACCTAAATGTGTGGATCGCGATCTAATAATCGACAGCGCGCACAGAATTGTCAAGCCCAAGCACCTACCTGATGACGTCCCAAGAGATGTACTGGCTAGGGTGCACTTTTTCCACATTAAGGAGCAATTCCTCACAGCCGCAAGGAAAATGGAGACTCTCCCGGCCCCTTATGAGGGGGTTAAGATTTTTGTGGACCTCTCAGCTGCGACACTAAAGCTTCGGAAGTCTCTTGCCCCTATTACTACAGCTCTGAGAGCGCACTCCATTGCTTACAGATGGGGCTTCCCCGTCAAGCTTTTAATCCACAAAGACGGCTCTTTGGTGGTGATCCGCTCAGTTGCTGAAGGGAAAGCGACCCTAGCTTTGTGGAACATTGTTGTAGAACCCATACAAGACCCTGATGTTCCCAGACGTCACCATGCATCGGGAGAATGGCAGTTGGTGGAAAATAGGCGACGAAAGAAAGCGCATTAAAGGGGACCTTTTTTCGTCTCTACCTCTGTAGAGCAGAAGTCCTATTATTCTTTGTTCTGGCATTTGGCAGGACTCTATCCCCACTAGTTGCTGAGGCGCAAACATTTGCCTTGCTAACCTGTTGTGACTCCCCAGTCACTGTTTGTGTTTGTCACCTTTCTGTTCAAATTTTCTACTTACTCCTGGCAGAGTTTCACTTTTTGCTATGCTTACTTGTGTGTATTCGCTGCTGTTGGGATTGTGCCTCCCTCCACTTCAAGGCACTTCTTGCGTTGAAAGCAATACTGATTAAGAATGGTACTAAAGCTTAGCTCTTTAAATGTTAGGGAGCTGAATAGCCCTTACAAACGCAATCTGATGTGGAGGGAGGCCCTTTCCCTACAGTGTGACATTTTTTGCGCCCAGGAGACGCACATAATAGCTGAGGATGCTGACCGTCTCAAACATAGATGTTTTCCAGTTGTTCTCCAGGCTCACTGCACCAAAAAGAAGCGAAGGGTGCTGCTAGCAATTAGGAATACTATAGTTTATACTGCGGTGTCTTCTATCGTTGACTCCGGAGGGCGGTATATCATACATGTCTGTTACCTAAACAATATCCTATATACCTTGGTAGGGCTATATGCACCTAATGACCTTCTTTACATATCTCTCCCTAACACGTGTTGGGACTGTGCAATAAATTATTTACAGTTGGTCACTAGGACCATAGATGTCCCTGATTTACACGTGTTATTAATTCTAAAATTTAGCCTTTATTTATAGCATTTATCATTTATGCACCTAATGCACACGCCCAACGTTTCCTCCAAAAGCTCTTTAATAAGATCCAGTCTGTGCAACAAGGAAGGGTCCTCATCTGCGGAGATTTTAATATTGTTCCAGATGCATCTGTGGACTCTTCCTCTTCTATAAGAAAGAACCCCAATACATTGATGAACCTTCTCTCCAAAATGTCCTTATACGACATATGGCGCATACATCACGCCATGGAACGAGATTACACTTATTTCTCCCCCTCACATCTAACATACTCTCGTATAGATTTAGTTCTGGTAGATAGAGCTTCCCTCTCGACTATCACAAACTCAGACATAGGAACAATATCCTGGTCAGACCATGCGCCTACCTCAGTAACGATTTCAGAACAATATAACCGCCCTCCGAATCCAACTTGGAGAGTAAATGAGTATTTAATTGCAGACTTGGAGTGTCAGACTGAGGTAAAGGTTGCTCTGTCTGAATATTTCCAGAACAATGTAAACACAGTAGATAACCCGTCTATTGTTTGGGCAGCACATAAAGCCTATATTAGGGGTATTTTTATCAAGCTAGGACATAAAGCTAAAAAGAAGAGAGAGCCCCTCACTACATATCTGCTGAACAAAATTCGAGCACTAGAAATTCTGAATAAAGCGTCACTCTCTCCTTGTTATTCAGAGGAGCTCCGTTCTCTCAGGGCACAGCTAGGGGAGCACATGCTGCACAGGTATGAACTGTCTTTGAAAAAAGCCAAGCCATGTACTATTCACAAGCAAACAAAGCAGGGAAACTATTGGCAAATAGAATTAAATGCAGGGCCCAAAACTCCCAGATTGCTTTTCTCTGGGATTCCTCTAAAACCCACAAAATTTATGACCCGAAATAAATTGCGAATAGGTTCATGTCCTTCTACTCAAAGCTATACAATCTAGCAGATAACAAGGAGGTGGTTCAACCTTCTGACCATGACATCAGTACTTTTCTTAATTCCCTTTCACTGCCTTCCATGTCTGAGGATCAGAAAGTTAGGTTATGCTTGCCCATTACTTTAGATGAAATAATGAGCATTATCAAAAAGCTACCCCATCACAAAAGCCCTGGACCGGATGGTCTGTCCAATTCCTACTATAAACTTTTCTCTGAGATTCTGGGTCCGCATCTTCAATCGTCCCTGGTGAGGATTATGACGGAAGGACACATGCCTAGAGAAATGCTAGAGGCCACTATTGTCACCTTGCCGAAACCCGGTAAAGAACCAACAATTCCCCAAAACTTTCGGCCTATTTCCTTCCTCAATACCGACGTAAAGATCTACGCTAAGTTATTGGCAAACAGGTTGGCGACGATTATTCCGACCTTGGTTGCCCCTGACCATGTGGGATTTGTCCTGGGCAGGCAGATCACTGATAATTCCAGGAGAGTGTTTAACCTACTAGATAGGGTCAATAGGATGCGAATGCCTACGGTATTCCTTACACTGAACGCTGAGAAGGCATTCGACCGAGTGAATTGGTCATTTGCCTTCTCGGTGCTCCAAAAAATGGGCTTCCCTGATGCTCTTATTAAAGCAATAGAGGCATTATACAAGAATCCAGCTGCCTGAGTTCTAACTAACGGAGTCCTGTCAGACCCCTTTAGCCTCTCAAATGGTACGAGGCAGGGCTGCCCCCTGTCCCCTCTTATTTTCATACTGTCTCTGGAGCCGTTAGCGCAGGCTATCAGACAAACTGAAAATATCTCGGGAATTCAGATTGGAGACAGGCAACACACTCTCTCATTATATGCAGATGACATAATTATATCCCTCACCAACCCAGTCCTGTCTTTACAGGAAGTCAGGAAGGTTATCCATACCTATGGCTCCCTATCATTCTACAAACTTAACGAGAGCAAATCCCAGGCCCTCCCTTTTTTTGTTCCCAACCAAACCTTGGAGCATCTAAAAAAGCTTTACTCCTGGGACTGGCAGTCCATAGGGGTCCAATACCTTGGGGTTCAACTTACCCCCACTATTCAAAAACTATATGATGCAAACTTCCCTCGATTCCTCCTAGATTTTCAGAAGGAATTGGAGAACATAGCAAAAATGGAAATATCGTGGCTAGGCAGATTGGCAGCCTTCCAGCAGCATGTGCTCCCTAAGCTTCTATATTTGTTCAGGATTCTCCCACTGGAACTTCCCAGTTCCTTTTTCAACGCTGTTAATAAATTACTTAATAGGTTTGTTTGGAAGAAAGGTCCACCCCGCATTGCTAAGTCAATTATGTCCAAATTTAAGAAAGTTGGGGGATTAAATCTCCCAAACATTTACGATTATTACCTAGCTACTAGGGTACATCAACTTAAGGAATGGTGGACCGTTGACAACCCCAAACACTGGGTCCACATTGAGCAGACCCTCGCTCCAGCTCACAACTTAAAAGCAATGCTGCTAGCCTCCCTCTTTAATGAAGCACCGTCACAACCTCTCCCATACCTACTTTCCACTTCTTTGAAAGCCTGGAAACGATATCATAGTGGTGGTCACGGAACGATAGCTTCTATAGCGAAATTCACCCCAATAGAGGCGCTGCACTACCTCATTCCTGACCTCTCCCTGGAGGGGTGGAGGGATGGAGGCGCAGTAACGGTTGCAGATTTGCTTCACCAGGTGGGACTAAATTCTTTTGAAAATTTGCAAACCCGTTTCAATATACATAAAAATGATTTTTATAAGTATTTAAGGATTCGCCACCTACTGGCCTCAAATCCTACGCTTACTGTGAACGTACACATTGAGCTTCTGAACCAGTGGAACCTGACACACTCCAAATCGAAGGGAATCCGCCCTCTCTACTCGTTTCTAGGCTACAAAAACTCTTTTGTAAAGACTACCCCCATTATCTCATCGGAACAGGAATTGGGACGCAGTATCCCCCCAGCACAGTGGTCCATAGCTATTAATTACGCGACTAAAAGACTGAAGTGCGTGTCACATCTTGAATCATACACGAAAACATTACTCAGATGGTATTTTACCCCTCTGAGACTGAGCCGCATCTACCCAGGTTCTGGGCTGCTGTGCTGGAGGGGATGCGTTGGCAAAGAATCCCTTTTACACATTCTTTGGGGCTGCCCCCTGTTACAGGAGTTATGGTCCAGTATTTTCCAATTAGTCGAAGGGGCATCAGGCCGCGAGCTAATTAGAGACCCAGCTCTGGCCTTGCTCTTTATTGATATCACAGAGATCCCTTATAAATTCAGGACTATTGCTATGCATCTGTTCCTGGCCACAAAATTGGCCATAACTAGGTACTGGAAAAGCTCAACGATTCCGACAGTACGGGAAATTTTAAGCTCACTGGAAACCACCAGATCATTCGAAAAGATGATAGCACACAAAGGTTTTGCGCTACGTAGATTTGAAACGGAATGGGCGCAGTGGACCAACATATCCCCTAGCAGATAATATGTAATATGCTAGCTTTGATCACCAGTGTAGGTTATGGGCATGTTACACTGATCACACTGGAACCTGTGATGCACACTACATAGCCTTGATCTAGGTATAATTCTCTGCCCTTTCTCTGCCTGTTGTTTGGTTATTTTTCTTAATTTTCATGTCTTTATTTTATCAGATGTTGTTACCTGAACTGCACTAATGCCGCATCAAATAGCTTCTAAAACGCTATAAATGGAGTACATATTAACACCTTGCTCCTACTTATTAGTGTATAGTATTTCTGTACATTAATGTAATGTGCTATGATGTACGGTTATTTTTATACCAATCCTTTGTATACTGTCTATTTTGGATAAATGAAAAAATCTTCAATAAAGCTATATTGAACAATAAAAGATTATAGGTGCGGGCCTTCAGGTGAGTTACTTGTAGGTGAGGACCTGCTGATGAGCTGCCCCTGTAAAAGATCATAGGTGAGGGCCTGCAGGTGAGCTGACCCTCTAAAAAATTATATGCGAGTGCCTGCAGGTGAGCTGACCCTATAAAAGATTGAAGGTGAGGGCCTGCTAGTGAGCTGACCCTGTAAAAAATTATATGCGAGGTCCTGCAGGTGAGCTGACCCTTTAAAATATTGTAGGTGAGAGCCTACAGGTGAGCTGACCCTGTAAAACATTATATGTGAGGGCCTGCAGGTGAGCTGACCCTATAAAAGATTGTAGGTGAGTTCCTGCAGGTGAGCTGACCCTGTAAAAGATTGTAGGTGAGGGCCTGCCAGTGAGTTGACCCTCTAAAAAATTATATGTGAGGGCCTGCAGGTGAGCTGATTCTCTAAAAAATTATATGCGAGTGCCTGCAGGTGAGATGACCCTGTATAACATTATATGCGAGTGCCTGCAGGTGAGCTGACCCTGTAAAACATATGCGAGGGTCTGCATGTCAGCTGACCCTGTAAAACATTGTATGCGAGGGCCTGCAGGTGAGCTGACCCTGTAAAAGATTGTAGGTGAGGGCCTGCAGGTGAACTGACCCTGTAAAACATTATATGCGAGGGCCTGCAGGTGAGCTGACCATGTAAAACATTGTAGGTGAGGGCCTGCACGTGAGCTGACCCTGTAAAACATTATATGCAAGGGCCTGCAGGTGAGCTGACCCTGTAAAACATGATATGCAAGGGCATATATGCAAGGGCATTATATGCGACGAATAAGCATGTTGATATGATGGAAGAGGAGGAGGAAGATGAGAAAAGGAAGATTCAACCATACACCCATTTTTTTGGGTGGAAGGGGTGCATTGAAATAGTGTATTCAGTACATTATAAACAACACATTTAAAGTGCCTTTATGTTAATCATGTTTTCTCTGGCGGAGTCGAGAAATCAGGGTCAATCCAGCCCTTTTTCATTTTTATAAGAATCAACCTGTCAGCATTTTCAGTTGACAGGCGGATTCGCTTATCTGTTATAATGTCCGCAGCAGCACTAAATACCCGCTCAGACAAAACGCTGGTGGCAGGGCAGGTCAGCACCTCTAAGGCGTAGAGCGCCAGTTCGTGCCACGTGTCCAGCTTGGACACCCAGTAGTTGTAAGGCACTGAGGGATCATTGAGGACGCTGACACGGTCTGCTATGTACTCCTTCACCATCTTACAAAATGTTTCCCTCTTTGTGACAGTAGGCCGCGCAATCTGTCATAAAACTGTCGCAGATTTGGGAGAGTGTTGCTCTGCCTCTGTTGGAACTGCTGTGTGTTCCCCTTGTCTCCCCTCCTCGGTTGCCCAAGAAACTACGGACTCTGCCGCCAGCGTTGACAGATGGAAATTTTTGGAGCAATTTTTCAACAAGGACCTTCTTGTATTGCAACGTTTTGCTCATCCTCTCCACCAGAGGAATGAGAGATGAGAAATTCTCTTTGTAGCGGGGGTCAATAAGGGTGAACAACTAGTAATCCGTGTTGTCTAAAGTGAGTATAACGTGCGGGTCGCGGGAAAGGCAGCCTAACATGAAGTCAGCCACGTGTGCCAGAGTACCAACAGACAAGACTTCCTCATCTTCTTCCTCCTATTCTGCCCACCCACACAGAACAGATGGAATTAAACTTCCATGGGTACTACCCTCTGTAGCAGAGGCAACTATCTCCTGTCCTCCTCCTTTTCATCGTCCAATTCGCGGTGAGAAGACGAACTGATGGTGGTCTGGCTATCACCCTGTGTAATGTCTTCCCCAATTTCCACCTCTTCCACATGCAAAGCGTTGTCCTTAATTGTGAGCAGCGAGCGTTTGAGTAGATACAGAAGTGGTATGGTTACGCTGATAATAGCATTATCGCCGATCACCATCTGTGTTGATTCCTCAAAGTTTCTTAAAACTTCACAGAGGTCAGACATCCATGCCCACTCCTCGCTTGTGAAAAGCGGAAGCTGACTGGAAAGGCAACGACCATGTTGCAGCTGGTATTCCACTACTGCCCTCTGCTGCTTACAAAGCCTTGCCAACATGTGGAACGTCGAGCTCCAGTGTGTGCTCACGTCGTACAACAGCCGATGAGCTGTCAATTTCAAGCTCTGCTGCGGCATTGACAGACCGGAAATGGGCACAAGCAGCGCACCTTCACCAGTAGCTCAGGCAAATTGGGGTAGGTTTTGAGAAACCGCTGAACCTCTAAGTTGAACACGTGGGCTAGGCATGGGATGTGTGTGAGCTTGCTGAGCTCCAAAGCCACCACCAAGTTACGGCCATTATCAGACACAACCATGCATGGTTCTAGGCTGAGTGGCGAGAGACACAGCTCAGTCTGATCTCTTATCTTCTGCCACAACTCTGCTGTGGTGTTCTGTTTGTCCTCCAAGCATATCAGATTTAGCTGGCCTGTTGCCGTTTCCGCACTGCAGTGGTACACTGCTTCCAGCTACCGACTGATGACTGACTGGTGCTGCACGCGGATAATTCGGAGGTGGAAAAGGAGGAGGAGGCGGAGGAGGAGAAGTGGGGGTTGGAGCCACTAACGTAGGTGCTGGCGGAAACCCTGATTGACGTAGGGCCCGCAATCCTTGGTGTCGGTAGCACCTGTGCCATCCCAGGGTACGACTCGCTCCCAGCCTTCACAACGTTCACCCAGTGTGCTGTCAGGGAAATGTAGCATCACTGGCCGAATGCACTTGTCCGTGGTTAAGTGGACCTTCCCAATAACTGCGTTTGTCCGGGCACGTGTGATGTTACGGGACACTTGTTGGCGTTCCGGCCAGTCAATCACTGCAATGCCAGTAACCAACATGGCTATGGCATTACAGTGAGGGCAGTACTTACCTGCAAGTTTTTTGGCTGCGTAGCAGCTAAGAAACGTGCGGGGAGGAGACTCGAGCATTGCGCTCGAGCACATGCGGTATTCGGCCGAATACCGCCATGTGCCGTGCATTGGGATGCTGGAGCCGAACTAGTGTTCGGCCGAGCATGTTCGATCAACACTATTCACAAGGGCTGATCCTTGAATGAAAGCAATGACTGATTTCCAGAAAAGTTCTTTCATTTGAATAGATGCACTTCAAGTTACAAAGTCTCCCTTGTAATCCTTTGTAAACCAGGAGGTAACATACGGTATGTTGGAACCGTAAACAGAGTAATAATTTTAGGTCGCCTTCTTCTTGTCAGGTTAATCCTGTGAACACAGGAGGTTATATATTACATGCTTTGACCCCCACTATATCCACAGAGTCTATGGCACTTGACCTTGACTATCTCATGGATGGTCAGTGGTGAGCCTAATGGTATGTATCTTGTGAGCTGCATCTCATAACCTTGAGGTATTTCATCCATATGAGCCATGCAAGCTTCTTCAGTAGAGATGAACTTTGATTTGACTTTGATCTACAGTGACTTGTACTGTAATTCTCACTCCTGTATTAGTTATAAGTTTTGCAACAAGAAATGTTAAATATTTTGTAGAATACCATGTGCTTTTCAAGCTGATATGACGATGATTGTAACAGTGGTGCAGTCTGTCCCATAAATACCACTACATTAACCAAGATAATTGACTTCTAAGGTACTAAATTGCTGTGTAGTAAATTATATACTAAGCATACTTACAAAATGTATCTGGGGATAGCAAAAAGGATTACTATTTTTGAAGACTTGGGATCATGTCTCACTTGGATGTTCGATAGTAATTTCTGAAAGGTGATTGAACAGGCTGTCCGGGCTAAGAAAATAGCCTGGACTTTTTGCTTTTTTCTAGAAACAGCACCACTTTTGTCCACGACTTGTGCCTGGTATTGCAGCTCAACTCCATTCACCTGAAATGGAATTGAGCTGCAATAGCAGAAAAAGCCCCTGGACAAGAATGGCGCTGTTGCTGAAAGAACAAAAGAGACTTCTTTTTCTAATCCCGTACAGCCCCTTTAAAGCTCTGGCTATATTAAAGCACCAATGTTTCTTCTACTTTGTGTTGTGCTATATATTTTCTTTGGACAGGAATAATGTTACTTATTCTCTGTATTTTCTTCTGTTTCCATGAATTCTTCTCAGCGACAATGTTTTATGGACTGAGGTCCCCTTCTGCCCATTGGCAGGCTGGCAGTGATTTATCAACCAGTTCTCTCCTTTTACTGTGCAGACAGCTATGTGAGGCAGCCCATGGAGCACCTTTCAGAAAAGCCCATTGATGGGATTGTAACCTTTGAAACTCTTTTACAATCCGTCTTATCTCAAGACAAAAACTGGCAGAAAGGTCATCATTTACATCCTACTAGATGACTGGAGGTTCTCTGCTAAGAAAAAGGATTGTGCAAAACATTGATTTCTGACTACTTCTCCTAGATGTACTATATAGCTTGACCTCCATCTAATGCTCTTGACATCATATGCTCTGAGTCACCCATTGTCTGGCATAATATTAAACAGAGTCTACAACTAGTGATGGCCTTGCGGTTCACCCGGCAGTCGGTTCGTGGCGAACTTTGCGCGTTCGCGATCCGCCGAACATGCGAACATATGGCGATGTCCGCACGCGCCATATTCTTTTGAATTGCGCTGAACTTTGACCCATGACACATCCATCAGGTGGGACAGGACAGCCAATTGAGACGTTTCAGCACATGGACACACCCCCAACCCTATAACAGAACCCGATCTGGCAGCCATTTTACATTATGTGTTTTGCCAGTGTAGGGAGAGGTTGCATTTTGGAGCAGGGACAGGCTATTAGGAACTTAGGGACACCAATGCTTGCTAATAGGGCCACAAAAGTCCTTTTAAGGACTGGTAACGTTCTGCTAATGATAGGTGTGATACACAGAGGGGTGTGATATAGTGTGAGCGCGAATATTCGAATTACGAACATTTATCGCGAATATCGCAACTTCGAGAATTTGCGAATATTCGTAATTTTTTTCACTTGAAAAATCTGCAATGTAATGATCGCGTAATATGCGAATATTACGCAATCAATACAGGCGTGGGTCAAAAAGGAGTATATAGTACTAGAATATAGTGCTATATATTATTTTTTTAGAATATTTAGCATTTTTATTCCATCTGAAGTTATGATTCGTCCCTGCTTAAGTTGCTTGTCAAGCAATTTAAGCAGGGAGGAATCATGACTACAGATGGAAAAAAAAATGCTGAATATTCTAAAACACGAATATATAGCACTATATTTGAAATAGTGCTATATATTTGTTTTTTAGAATATTCGTCAATGACGAATAGTCTAAAAAACCAATATATAGCACTATATTCGAAATAGTGCTATATATTTTTTTTTTTTACAATATTCGTAATTTTGACAAGCAACTTAAAGGGAGTCTGTCATCAAAGTTTCACCTTTTTAACCCTTCCCATAGCTTTCTAGCAGCCTTACATAATAAAAACGTTACCTTTATGAGCAATCCTGGACTTATAAAACCGGCAAAAAACAACTTAGTAGCATATGCAAATGAGGGCTCGCAAGTGCCCAGGGGAGGCGTTACCCTCGTAGGTGCCCAGCTAGCTCAGCCTTATTGTCGCTTCCCCCCGCCCATTCTTTCCCTCTGACCGCCCATCTACTTACTTCTTGTTTGGCCGAGATCCCGCGCCAGCGCACTCAGTCCGTCATTCTCATTCCTTGTATGGCATCACAGTAATTAATGCGCATGCGCCGGCTTTGCGCCGTTAATTACTGTGATGCCGTACAAGGAATGAGCATCGCAGTGTGCATGCCCCGGCCGACGGACTGAGTGCGCAGGCGCGGGATCTCGGCGATACAAGAAGTAAGTAGATGGGCGGTCAGAGGGATAGAATGGGCAGAGGGAAGCGACGATAAGGCTGAGCTATCTGGGCACCTACGAGGGTAACGCCGCCCCTGGGCACTTGCGAGCCCTCATTTGCATATGCTACTAAGTTGTTTTTTGCCGGTTTTATAAGTCCAGGATTGCTCATAAAGGTAACGTTTTTATTATGTAAGGCTGCTAGAAAGCCGGATAATCCACAGTTGGTAAAGTGGTGTGCGACAACGTTGCCAATCTGCTGAGCGCATGCAGCGATTCGTTGCCAAATACCCGGGGTCCAGGAGTTCTTGCAGCAGGCCAGGAAAATCTCTGGCCATTTTAGAAGATCTTACACGGCCATGGCTCGCCTTGCTGACGTTCAGCGGCGACACCACTTGCCCGTCAGACGTCTGATTTGTGACAGCCCGACGTGCTGGAACTCCACCTTGTATATGCTTGATAGGTTGCTCCAGCAGAAATGTGCCGTTAACAACTACCTGTACGAACTCTGTGGCAGGACAGGTTCTGGGAAGCTTGGTTTCTTTTCACCGCACCAGTGGCTGCTCATGCGCGACGCATGCAGACTTCTGTGGCCATTTGATGAGATCACCAAACTGGTCAGTCGCAGCCAGGGCGCCATCAGTGACATCGTACCTTACGCCTTCTTTCTGGAGCGTGCATTGCGTAGTGTCATTGATTAAGCTGTCGAGGAGCAGGAGCTGGAAGATGAGGAAGTTGCAATGCTGAATGAATTCCCAGGGGGCTACTCCATCTGAAACAAGTCAGCAGGAGTCTGAAGAGGAGTCAGAGGAGGATGGTGGCTGGGGGGAGGAGGAGGAGCAAGAAGAGCAAGCAGGCTTAAAACTTTTATGGCATCCCTGGTGCTGTCCGTGGCTGGGGGTGAGAGACCGAGGACGACATTCTCCTGGGCAATGAGCAGGAGCCAGGGTGCTCCACTGCTTCAAATTTAGTGCAAAGGGGGGCCTTCATGCTCCAGTGTTTGAAGATGGACCCCCGTATAAAAAGCATATAGGGCAAGGACCTGTACTGTGTGGCAACGTACTTAGACCCCCGGTACAAACACAAAATGGCGGACATGTTACCAGCATCACAGAGGTCTGTCAGAATGCAGCATTTCCAGGCCTTGCTGCGAGAGATGCTGCATTCTGCTGTTGCGGGTGCTGTCAGAGGAATTTCCACCCACAGCGAAACAGGTGCGGGTACCAATCTTACCGCGCCTGAAATAAGAGGGCGGTTTGAAGATGTGTTGGTCACTTTGGATATGAGATCATTCTTGCAGCCAACCCATCGACAGCCGCCCTCCGGATCCAGCCTCAGGGAACGCCTAGACCAAATGGTGTCTGACTACATTGGGTTAACGGCCGATGTGGACGCTCTGAGAAGCGAGGAACCCCTGGACTACTGGGTGTGCAGGCTTGACCTGTGGCCAGAGCTGGCACAATTTGCCATGGAACTGTTGGCTTGCCCCTCGTCGAGTGTCCTGTCCGAAAGGATATTCAGCGCAGCAGGGGGGATTGTGACCAATAAGCGCACTCGCGCTACCTCACATTTTTAAAAATGAATGAGGCATGGATCTCAACACCTGTGATGACCACGTGTAATTTAATTTCCTTGTGCCAGCCCACACAGAACAAAGAATGGTCCTTTCCTTATGTATATACAGCGGCATAAAAGGCCTTTTATGTCAGGTGAATGCCTAATGTATCTCCTGTATTGGCTGACAGTTACATATTTATCCTGTGAATGCCTAATGTATCTCCAGCCACAGAATCCAAAGTTCTGTGCTGTCAGGTGAATGCCTATTGCCTAATTTTGGGTCCTGTACTGGCCGACAGTTACATATTTATCCTGTGACCGCCTAATGTACCTCCAGCCACAGAATCCAAAGTTCTTTGCTGTCAGGTGAATGCCTATTGGCTAATTTTTGGGGCCTATACTGGCCGACAGTTACACTTTTATCCTGTGACCGCCTAATGTACCTTTAGCCACAGAATCCAAAGTTTTTTGCTGTCAGGTGAATGCCTTATGCCTTATTTTTGGGCCCTGTACTGGCCGACAGTTCAATTTTTTATCTATAGCCACATAATCACACCCTTGTCTCACTCCTCTGCCTCTCATTATGGTGGCGTATGAACCGCATTCACCATAAGGACCTTCTAATGTCACAGGGTCATGTGACTGTGCCCCTCACCTCGTACTGTGCCCCCTTTTACCCTGCATTTTGCCCTCTTACTACACCCTGTGCAGTGCCCCTAGTCATTCCCTGTACTGTGCCCTCTTATACCCTTTTATCCGGTCACGGTATGGCGGTGTTAACCGGTCACTGTACAGAGGTGATATCCGGTCAATGTATGGCGGTGGTATACAGTAACTGGATGGCCATAACTGTATCCCTTTCCCTGCCCATGCCATCCTTTTTTAGACCTGGCATGAGCGGGAAAAATATGCAGATTGCGGTGCTAAGGACCTTTGCACCACAATCTGTGTCAGAAATAGGCCTAACATAGACGTATTTCTATATATAAATGACCACCTAACTGTATTATTATTCGGGGGTAGGGCTAATATCTTTATATTATATAGATTCTAGTGTATTATACTGTGCCCTGTATTGTATAAGTCCAGGTAGCGCTCTGTCAGTACATGGCAGCCTCCCCTCTCCGCCACGCTGTTCCTCTGTGTACTGGTGCTTATTCTGACACTAGGGCTGGGTTAACATCCTATTTTTGCCATCCATTTAATGCATACCAAAAATGTATGCGTTAACAGATGCCTCAGACTGATGCCGTACAGTGGCGTCTGTTCACCATACAGTTCCATGGTAGAAAAAAAATTTACGTTAACATATGTATTTTTTTTATGGACTCTGCAGGATAGAAAAATGTTGAGTGCTGCACATTTGTATGCATCAAACCGATAGGAAATACAATTTTTCTAGACTCCAGCAGGGCAAATTTTTTAGAGTTTCCCTTTAAGACGCATAAAAATGGCCCCTGATTAAAATACATATTTTTGGTGGGAATTTTTGCCAATGATCCCCCTTTGGTATATCACTGTCCATGTTGTGGGACTATTTGTGTACTTCTAGTAAGCGTTTGTGGACTGCAAATATGACCTAAAGGTTTTTCAGGTTCACCTGCCATTAAAGTGAATGAGGCCCGCGGTTTGCGTGGTTCACGAAAAGTGAGGAGCGGCCTGAAAAAGACATAGAACGGGAGACAAACTCTAGCCTAAATATATGGTGCAAGAACCTGGCCACTTACTGTAATTGTGGGTTAAGTTTAATGTTTTCTATAAGTCCCTCTCTTTTCTATGTATGTCACTGGATCTGGTTATTAGCCAAAGCAATTCTACACTGTTTTCACATTCACATATTAAAAAATGCCTGTTGGTGGCCCCAGTCAACATCGTATGACTAAAGATCCACACATCTAAGTTAAATGTAAGTACTAGACAGGGGTTTGCTTCTCCGTGATGCAGTAAGACCAAATTTTTCTTAATATCTGGAAACCTCCTATAGAGGAACATCTAGTAATTATTCACCAAAATGAATCCAACCCAACATGATATGTGAATTTATTGACTTTCTAACTATTGTATGTGGCATTAAACAAAAGTCTTTGGATACGTTCCTGGAGTTTTGGGGTATTAACATAAGCAATGATTGCTAGAAGACATAAATATGGAGAAAAGACATGAAGGAATTCAGAGTAGGTCCTTATGAAGTCCTAGAGGTGGAAAAAACTGAGTCTGCTAGCTTGGTGACAGATGAGGGGTACCAGTGGGCCTCTTAATCAATTAGGTGCACCTAACGTCAGTGAGCTTATAAGTAACTCTGGAATAGGAAACGTCATCTTTAATATAATCTGCCCCAGGTGTTTTGTGGATTATTTTTGCATTGTGGCTTTCAGTTAGGCTAATTTCACACCAGCGTTTTTGCTGGATCTGTCATGGATCAGCAAAAATTCTTCCGTCACGATAATACAACTGTCTGCATCTGTTCTGAAGCCCGTTCCGGTTGTATTATCTCTAAAATAGCCAAGAAGGATCCATCATGAACACTGTTGAAAGTCAATAGGGAACGGATCAGTTTTCTAATGTGTCCGAGAAAACGGATCCGTCCCCATTGACTTACATTGTGTGTCAGGACCGATCTGTCTTGCTTGCTGAGTCAGGACCGATCTGTCTTGCTTGCTCTTGCTCACTCGCTCGGCCGCTCCATGGTGCACTGAGGATGGAGCGGCCGAGCGAGCGTCCTCCACTCAGTGCGCCTCCACCAACTGAAGACCGGCGCGAGATTTAAAACGCAGACAGGGCCAGTCAGAGGACGAGCGCATTGGCTGGTCCTGTCAATCAACATGAGGAGGGGGCGTCATTATGAATGGAGGACTACCGCCCTACCTGCTGCTAGAGAGGTAATTTGCATATTATAAAAGTCAGTTTTTTTATATAACTACTGAACCAAACTGAGTAATAGCATTATATATTGAGAAATCGCAGCATAAGGATTTTAAGGAGACAAAAAAAAAAATGAGTTTAGTGGAGTGACAGAAGCCCTTTAAGTGTGCATGCGTATGGAGAAGTTGGAAGGGATAGCTGATGGGTATCTATCTATCTATCTATCTATCTATCTATCTATCTATCTATCTACCTGTCTATTTACCTAAAGTATCTATCTACAGTATCTATCTATCTTTCATCTATTCCACACACATACAGTAAATATATAGGCCCCGGGGATTTTTCATTTTTGTTACCAATTTTTACTACCAAGCCATACATTTTTAATTTTTCATTCACATAGCCGTATGAGGGCTTGTTTTTTTTTTTTTTTTGCATGACAAGTTTTACTTTCTAATGGCACCATGTAATATTGCATACGATATAGTAGGAAGCTGGGAAAAAAAGTTTGGGAAATTGGGGGAAAAAAAAACAATTCCGTCTCAGCTTTACGAGTCTTTCCCTATGCGGAAAAACTGAACTCTTATCTCTATTCTCTGGGTCAGTACAAATACAAAGATACCACATTTATCAAATTTTTTGAAAGTTTTATACTGAAAAAAACTAAAATGTCGTCAAATTTATTTTGTTTGCATTTTATTGCCCTATTTTGATCTCTTTACCTATTTTATAGTTATAGCTCTGGAGCTGTTTGAGGGCTTATTTTTTTCAGGGCAATCTGTAGTTTTTATTGATACCATTTTGGCATGTAGAAACATAGAAACATACAGTTGTGTTCAAAATTATTCAACCCCCACTGAAATTGAGTGTTTTGGCCAGTTTGACATTGATTTTGATCATTTCAGTCATCTTGTTTACAATTAAATCAAAGAGGCACTTGTAAGTCAGACAAATATAAAATAACATTTATAATGAAATAACCACAAATGTATTTTCTGTGCTCACATCATTATCAGTTTTATTTAACCCCCATGTGACATTCAATCTTAGTACTTAGTATAACATCCTTTTCCAGTTATAACAGCTTTTAAACGTGAAGCATAGCTTGACACAAGTGTCTTGCAGCGATCTACGGGTATCTTCGCCCATTCTTCATGGGCAAAAGCCTCCAGTTCAGTCACATTCTTAGGCTTGCGCGCTGCAACTGCTTTCTTTAAGTCCCACCAGAGATTCTCAATCGGATTTAAGTCTGGTGACTGCGATGGCCACTTTAAAATGTTCCAACCTTTAATCTGCAACCATGCTCTAGTGGACTTGGAGGTATGCTTGGGATCATTGTCCTGTTGAAAGGTCCAACGTCTCCCAAGCCTCAGGTTTGTGACGGACTGCATCACATTTTCATCCAATATCTCCTGGTACTGAAGAGAATTCATGGTACCTTGCACACGCTGAAGCTTCCCTGTACCTGTAGAAGCAAAACAGCCCCAAAGCATTATTGACCCCCCGCCATGCTTCACAGTAGGCAAGGTGTTCTTTTCTTCATAGGCCTTGTTCTTCCTCCTCCAAACATAGCGTTGATCCATGGGCCCAAACAGTTCTAATTTTGTTTCATCAGTCCACAGAACACTATCCCAAAACTTTTGTGGTTTGTCCACATGACTTTTGGCATACTGCAGTCGACTCTTCTTATTCTGGCATGGAGTCCTTCATTACGCAGTGTGCGCCTTATTGTCTGAGCTGAAACTTCAGTACCCACATCTGACAAATCTTTTTTCAGTTCCTCAGCAGTCACACGGGGACTTTTCTCCACTTTGCGCTTCAGGTTGCGCACAGCAGTCGAAGTCAGCATCTTCTTTCTGCCACGACCAGGTAGCGTTTCAACAGTGCCCTTTGCCTTGAATTTGCGAATGATGCTTCCTATGGTGTCTCTTGGTATGTTTAACATCTTTGCAATCTTCTTATAGCCATTGCCCTTACTGTGAAGAGAAATCACCTCTTCTCTTGTCTTCCTGGACCATTCTCTTGACTTCACCATGTTTGTAAACACACCAGTAAATGTCTAGAAGGAGCTGAGTATCACACTCCTTTTAAATCTGCCTAATTGGTGCTTATTATGCTTGATTGCTGCTCCTTGACATCCACAGGTGTTTTCAATACCTGATCGAAAACACTTGAATGAACCTCTGTTCTTAAGAGTGGTAGTCTTTAAGGGGTTGAATAATTGTGTCAATGAAGAAATCACAAAAAAAACATTTAATACTGTATTACAAAAACAATTGATGTCTTTTTAGTTGCATTTGGTTCTTTAAAAAGTCCTTGTAAGATTTCATTCTGAACACAATTACAAATGTACACTAAATTCCCTAAAACCCTTTACAGCATTGGGGGTTGAATAATTTTGAACACAACTGTAGAATGTGTCAGAAGATTAAAACCATTTGGCCCATCTAGTCTGCCCAATATACTGAATACTATGAATAGCCCTTGGCCCTATCTTATATGAAGGATGGCCGTATGCCTATCCCATGCATGCTTAAACTCCTTCACTGTATTTGCAGCTACCACTTCTGCAGAAAGGCTATTCCATGCATCCACTACTCTCTCAGTAAATAAATACTTCCTGATATTACTTTTAAACCTTTGCCCCTCTAATTTAAAACTATGTCCTCTTGTAGCAGTTTTTCTTCTTTTAAATATTTTCTCCTCTTTTACCTTGTTGATTCCCTTTATGTATTTAAAAGTTTCTATCATATCCCCTCTGTCTCGTCTTTCTTCCAAGCTATACATGTTAAGGTCCTTTAATCTTTCCTGGTAAGTTTTATCCTGCAATCCATGTACTAGTTTAGTAGCTCTTCTCTGAACTCTCTCCAAAGTATCAATATCCTTCTGGAGATATGGTCTCCAGTACTGCGCACAATACTCCAAATAAGGTCTCACTAGTACTCTATAGAGCGGCATGAGCACCTCTCTCTTTCTACTTTCTGCTAGCATTTCCTGCTACTCTATGACATTGTCTGCCTACCTTTAAGTCTTCTGAAATAATGACCCCTAAATCCCTTTCCTCAGATACTGAGGTTAGGACTGTATCACTGATTTTATATTCTGCTCTTGGGTTTTTACGCCCCAGGTGCATTATCTTGCACTTATCATCATTAAATTTTAGTTGCTAGATTTTTGACCATTCCTCTAGTTTTCCTAAATCCTTTTCCATTTGGTGTATCCCTCCAGGAACATCCACCCTGTTACAAATCTTTGTGTCATGAGCAAAAAGACTCACCTTACCATCGAGGCCTTCTGCAATTTCGCTGATAAAGATATTAAACAATATGGGTCCCAGAACAGATCCCTGAGGTACCCCACTGGTAACAAGACCATGGTCTGAATATACTCCATTGACTACAACCCTCTGTTGTCTGTCCCTCAGCCACTGCCTAATCCATTCAACAATATGTGAGTCCAAGCCCAAAGACTGCAATTTATTGATAAGCCTTCAATGTGGGGACAGTATCAAAAGCCTTAATAAAGTCCAGATAAGCGATGTCTACTGCACCTCCGCCATCTATTATTTTAGTCACCCAATCAAAAAAATCAATAAGATTAGTTTGACATGATCTCCCTGAAGTAAACCCATGCTGTTTTTCATCTTTCAATCCATGGGATTTTAGATGTTCCACAATCCTCTCCTTAAGTATGGTTTCCATTAATTTCCCCACTATTGATGTCAGGCTTACTGGCCTATAGTTGCCCGATTCCTCCCTACTACCTTTCTTGTGAATGGGCACAACATTTGCCAATTTCCAATCTTCTGGGACGACTCCTGTTGCCATTGATTGGTTAAATAAATCTGTTAATGGTTTTGCTAGTTCGCCGCTAAGCTCTTTTAATAGCTTTGGGTGTATCCCATCAGGCCCCTGTGACTTATTTGTATTCATTTTAGACAGCTGACTTAGAACCTCTTCCTCTGTAAAGACACATCCATCAAAAGATTCATTAGTCTTCTTTCCTAACTGAGGACCCTTTCCTTCATTTTCCTTTGTAAAAACTGAACAGAAGTATTCATTGAGGCAGTCAGCTAGTTCTTTATCTTCTTCCATATACCTTCCTTCTTTTGTTTTTAATTTGGTAATTCCTTGTTTTAGTTTCCTTTTTTCATTTATGTATCTGAAGAATGTCTTATCGCCTTTTTTTACTGACTGAGCTAATTTCTCTTCTGCCTATGCTTTAAAAGCTCTTATAACTTGTTTGGCCTCTCTCTGCCTAATCTTATAAATTTGCCTGTCATCCTCATATTTTTTTTTTATAATTACTAAATGCTATCTTTTTGTTTTTAATGATTTTGGCCACTTCTGCTGAGTACCACAGTGGTCTCTTCCTTTTTTTTTTACTTTTACTGACAAGCCTAATGCAATTTTCTGTTGCCTTCAATAGTGCCACTTTTAAGTAGTCCTATTTCTCCTGGACTCCATTGAAACTGTTCCAATCTGATAGGGACTTAAATACCACTAATCTAATTTTAGAAAAGTCTGTTTTTCTAAAATCTAAAATTTTTGTTTTTGTGCGGTGTGACTCAGTCACTGTACTTATAGTAAACCACACTGACTGGTGATCACTAGATCCCAAGCTTTCCCCTACAGTAATATCAGATACCAAATTCTAATTTGTGAAACTAAATTTAAAATGGCCTCCTTCCGGGTTGGCTCCTCAACTACTTGCACTTGTACTCCTGGCAGAACTAGCTATTTTGGTTTTCTAGTTTACATCAGGAAGATTAAAGTCTCCCATAATGATAACTTCCCCCTTCAATGTCGTTTTAGGTATTTCCTCAACTAGTAGATCATCTAATTCTTTGACTTGGCTAGGTGGTCTATATATCACACCTACACGAGTTACCTTATGATTATCAAGCTGCAAGGTAACCCAAACGGACTCTAAATTGGTCTCGCTAACTTGTATCAAATTAGATTTCATGCTATCTTTCACATACAGGGCCACCCCTCCCTCTTCTTGCCGTCTCTGTCTTTCCTGTATAGAGAAAACCCTGGTATTGTTATATCCCAGTCATTACTCCCATTTAACCACGTCTCAGTAACAGCCACTAAATCTATATTCTCAGATGCCATTATAGACTCAAGTTCATTGATCTTATTCCCTAAACTGCGAGCATTTGTAGACAAGAATCTGAGCTTGTCATTTCTTAACCTATGTGCTACTGGCATCTTCTGGCATTGTTCCGGGGGGCAGTCGGACTGCTAGATTATCACTCTTTTGCCCCCCTCTCCTAGTTTAAATGCTTCTTAGCAAATACTTGGAACTGTTCACTGAGGACATTCGTTCCCTTGAGAGAAAGATGCAAACCATCTTTCTTGTACAGTTCTTTTCCATTCCAACGAGAGCTAACATGAGACACAAACACCATTCACCAAGCCATACATTGAATTCCTTGATGCGCATCTTCCTGTCATGCTGAAGGTTATGCACAGGCAAAACTGCAGAGAAGGAAACAGTTGATGCAACCTCCCGTATATAATTTCCAAGTGTGTGAAAAGCTTCCTTCACCTTTGAAACCTCATTGCAAGCCAGATCATTTGTTCCAAGATAGACAATAACATCCACCTCCCTTTCCTGCTTTGCTTGCCTAACAATATTAAGGATCCGTCGTCTATCCCTGCTAGCGGTAGCACCAGGGAGACATCTCACAACACCATTTTCCTCAAACTTCACACCTCTTATGATGGAATCGCCAACTAACAGCTGCTTACTATCAGTCCTCACCTTCTCCTTTTTGTCTATGGCTGCAGTCTTGCATACTTTAGGCTTGGGAGATGATTGTTTCTCACCCACTGTGCTTGAGCCATCCTCCATGTTGCTCTTGCACTCTGAAAGTGATGCAAATGAATTATGGAGAGCCACAGACTGTGGGACATGACTTTTTGATCACTTTTTATAAAAATTTTAGGGGAGGTAAAGCAATGAAAAAATTGAGAATCTGCCATTTTGCTTTTTTCTCAAATTTTGTTGTTTGCCTTATGGGATAAATATTTTTATATTGATATTGTATGGGCATTTTTGGTGATGCCTATGATGTTTATTTTTTCAATTATTTTTATTTTAATAATTATTATAATGTTTTCCCTCGTTTTATTTACACTTTTTTAATTGTTCCCCTAAGGAACTTGAACATGGGATCATCAGATCACAGAAAATTACAGTAATAGTAGCATTGGAGTCCATGAGAATTTCACTATGTTCCTATGGAGCCCTGACACAGGAACATCACTGTGGCAGCCTCAGATTATTCAGGAGGACTGGGGCTGCCATAGGGAATGAACGGCTCCCCTGATCGTTGCTAGGGGTATCAGTTCCAAGCCCGGAAGCACAGTTCTTCTGGGTTTTCAGCCTTCAGATGCCATGGTCACATTTTATAACGCGATAATGCCTATCGCACACATTAGCCCCAGGCTTCTGCTGTTTGAAACAGCGTGCGGGCTGCGTATTTAAACAGATAAACAGGGGAATTCCGCAATACATGTATGCCAGCAGTCGTTTAAGGGTTAAGGCATGTTTCTGTCACAAAATTGCCAATGGTAAATCTATTAAAGGATCTGCAGAAGAATTCCGAGGCAGATACTTGTGTTTGCGCTATGGATACACAGTTGGAGTGCCGTGCGTCTGCACCTGGAATCCACAGCTTTCTTATGCAGAATCTGAAAGAATAATGAAAATGCAAATTTTTATTGTGGATAATTTTTATCTATCTGTATACACATATATATATTACAGACCAGGGGTGCACCTAGCTTTTCTGCTGCCTGAGGCAAAAACTGAAACGGCGCCCCCTCTTCACAATGCCAATTTCCTAACCTAACTCCTTCCCTTCAGCCCATGGCCCTTCGGATGCCCTCTTGCTCCTACCTGGTGCTGCCTGAGGTGATTGCCTCACCTGGCCTCATAGGTGGTGCACCCCTATTACACACATACATATACACATATATTACACACAGAAAAAAGCAGTAGGTAAAGGCTCTGATTACATGGCAGTAGTCACAGCTTCCTAAGCCTGGCAGAGCAGGTGTCCTTCCCCCTCCTTCTTGGCCCTACTGCTAAGCTAGAGCAAATTACATCTACCAAGTAAGCTCTGGCAGTTGTACAGGACAGTGAAGGAGGAGACAGAGGAGATAGGAGGGGGACGTTAATGAGATAATACAGGGAAAGGTTCTTAAGGTAGCAGTTTCCGCAGGAGAGCGTTCAGCTAGAAGCTCATAGTTGCAGTGCTGCCCTCTCTGAGATTGTGCCGGGTGCCGCTTAAGGCCACTGGTTCAACTCACCTTATGTTATGTGTGGCCCTGCCTGTAAGATGAACAGAGATTATATATTGATATATTTCTGTTTCTCAGAGGGCTTTGTGGCGTTAGGTAGCTAGTCAGTGTGATATAACAGAGAGAGAGACAGACACAGTTTAAAGTGCTCCTGCTTGTAGCTAGCTGGTGAGCAGTGAGCATTGCTAGTGGGAATTAGGCCTCCAGATCCTGGTGACGACCGCGATCTGAGAGGGGGATTTCTGTATTGTAAAGTGCTACAGAATATGTTGACGCTATATAAAAAAAGACTATCATTCCATGTCCAACGCAACAACTGACTGACTTGTTTTATTACCCTTAGAGTGGGCCAGGAAACCTGCGACTTGTTTCTTTTCCGATCACAGCTCAAAGTGTATGTGGGTGAATTACAGTACACCTGAAAGAAAGAGATGCCCGTCTCTGATTACAAGCCAGATCCTAGTTCGAAGTGTACAGTATGTGGGTGAGTTCTGACTGATATAATTTTGCATACTTATGGTATATTTGAAAGGATAGCATAGTGTTTAGAAAGAGCTTAGGGACTACTACCTCCATAATTTTTTCTGCCTGTTCTACCCATTTGCTGACACCTCAGTACCTTACACATGTGTATCTGACCCTTGTGAACTACACCAGGACTATTCAAAGAGGTACTGTAGCTGCTTGGTAGTTCCCTGACGTGAAGACCAGATCCCTGTATAGGGGTTAAAGTGTAAAAACCAGGGAACTGCCGAGATAACAGCCTAAGGACTACCCCTAAGACAAACCTGCGGCATAGGTAAGTACTATGGATCCAATATGGCTACATACAACTGGTATTAAGTTATAATTATGTCACAGTATAAAGTAGTATGGCTTTGGATCTAAATAGGAGCTTGGTTTAATGTTTTGATGAAGTGATACAACCTCTACGGTATCTCAGGATCATCTTACCTTCTCCGGATGTGTACCTAATTAACATCATCCACATTGATGTAATACAATACTATAAGACAGTTCTGTTGTTTGGGGCTCATCGTTATTATTTTTGCTTCTGCTTTTTTACTTTTATTTTTTTCTTGTGAAAATTAATACTGATGTTTCTTTATAATAATGACAGAAACACTGTCATTTACCCAAATCGTTTTATTTTTTATGTTTCTTGATATGGCTAGTGTCTGAGAAAGACCTGTGAGCTGAAATGTAACACAATAATTACCGCAAGACAGGTTTTTGCTATTGTCTGATTGCAAATGAGCATAGGGTGATTAAGGTGCTAAATTTGTTGTTGGGGGAGGAGCTTTTGTGTATATATAGCAACATAGTATTAGCTTGCCTAATTATAGCTTGCATCATTCTCAAAGTGCAGCATTTATAAGTGCATTTAAGTTATTCAGGAGACTAACTTAGAGCTTTTCCACTGTAGCAGAACTTCAGCTGTGTATTTGGTGGCAACTCAGACACTCTGCTTCAGAACAGGTAAGGAATTTGTTAGACAGGTTTTTTCTATTGTCTTATTACAAATGAGCATAGGGTGATTAAGATTTTAAATTAGTTTTTGGGGGAGGAGCTTTTGTGTGTATATAGCAACATAGTATTAGCTTGCCTTATTATAGCTTGCATCATTCTCAAAGTGCAGCATTTATAAGTGCATTTGAGATATTCAGGAGATACTGAGGAGGTAATCTGGAGGTGGATACAATCTAAAAAAGTAAGATTTTTTTGTTTAAAATCTTTCCCCTCTTTAAAATGGCAGACCTGGTTCTGTGCAGGAATTGTTGTGCTTTTATTTCAGGTTCCACTCTTCGGAGGTTTGGATGCTGTCTGATCTGTAGACAGCTCTCCATAATGCAGCAGGAAATTGCATTTTTGAAATCTGAGATTTGTAAATTAACTGTTAAACAAACTTAGGCTGGGAACGTTGCAGTGCCACTGCCACAGAGACCCCTAGAAATGGAAGATGGGTTACTGCAGGTTCTGGTAGACTTAGCGTTGATGATAGAAGACATGTCCCACATCCTGTGGCTCTCCATAATTCATTTGCAGCACTTTCAGAGCGCAAGAGCAACATGGAGGATGGCTCAGGCACAGTGGGTGAGGAACAATCATCTCCTATGCCTAAAGTATGCAAGACTGAAGCGAAATACAAAAAGGATAAGGTGAGGACTGATAGTAGGCAGCTGTCGGTGGGTTATTTTATCATAAGAGGTGTGAAGTTTGAGGAAACTGGTTTTGTGAGATGTCTCCCTGGTGCTACCGCTAGCAGGGACAGACGACGTATCCTTAATATTGTTAGGCAAGCAATGGATGTTATTGTCCATCTTGGAACAAATGATCTGGCTTGCAATGAGGCTTCAAAGGTGAAGGAAGCTTTTCATACACTTGGTAATGATATACGGGAGGTTGCATCGACTGTTTCCTTCTCTGCAGTTTTGCCTGTGCATAACCTTCAGCATGACAGGCAGATGCGCATCAAGGAATTCAATGTATGGCTTGGTGAATGGTGTCTGAACCAAGGGTTTGGCTTTGTGTCTCATGTTAGCTCTTGTTGGAATGGAAAAGAACTGTACAAGAAAGATGGTTGCATCTTTCTCTCAAGGGAGCGAATGTCCTCAGTGAAGAGTTCAAAGTATTTGCTAAGGAGCATTTAAACTAGGAAAGGGGGGCAAAAGAGTGATAATCCAGCAGTCCGACTGCCCCCCGGAACAATGCCAGAAGATGCCAGTAGCACATAGGTTAAGAAATGACAAGCTCAGATTCTTGTCTACAAATGCTTGAAGTTTAGGGAATAAGATCAATGAACTTGAGTCTATAATGGCATCTGAGAATATAGATTTAGTGGCTGAGTAATGACTGGGATATAACAATACCAGGGTTCTCTCTACACTGCGTGCAGAATTATTAGGCAAATGAGTATTTTGACCACATCATCCTCTTTATGCATGTTGTCTTACTCCAAGCTGTATAGGCTCAAAAGCCTACTACCAATTAAGCATATTAGGTGATGTGCATCTCTGTAATGAGAAGGGGTGTGGTCTAATGACATCAACACCCTATATTAGGTGTGCATAATTATTAGGCAACTTCCTTTCCTTTGGCAAAATGGGTCAAAAGAAGGACTTGACAGGCTCAGAAAAGTCCAAAATAGTGAGATGTCTTGCAGAGGGATGCAGCACTCTTAAAATTGCAAAGCTTCTGAAGCGTGATCATCGAACAATCAAGCGTTTCATTCAAAATAGTCAACAGGGTCGCAAGAAGCGTGTGGAAAAACCAAGGCGCAAAATAACTGCCCATGAAATGAGAAAAGTCAAGCGTGCAGCTGCCAAGATGCCACTTGCCACCAGTTTGGCCATATTTCAGAGCTGCAACATCACTGGAGTGCCCAAAAGCACAAGGTGTGCAATACTCAGAGACATGGCCAAGGTAAGAAAGGCTGAAAGACGACCACCACTGAACAAGACACACAAGCTGAAACGTCAAGACTGGGCCAAGAAATATCTCAAGACTGATTTTTCTAAGGTTTTATGGACTGATGAAATGAGAGTGAGTCTTGATGGGCCAGATGGATGGGCCCGTGGCTGGATTGGTAAAGGGCAGAGAGCTCCAGTCCGACTCAGACGCCAGCAAGGTGGAGGTGGAGTACTGGTTTGGGCTGGTATCATCAAAGATGAGCTTGTGGGGCCTTTTCGGGTTGAGGATGGAGTCAAGCTCAACTCCCAGTCCTACTGCCAGTTTCTGGAAGACACCTTCTTCAAGCAGTGGTACAGGAAGAAGTCTGCATCCTTCAAGAAAAACATGATTTTCATGCAGGACAATGCTCCATCACACGCGTCCAAGTACTCCACAGCGTGGCTGGCAAGAAAGGGTATCAAAGAAGAAAATCTAATGACATGGCCTCCTTGTTCACCTGATCTGAACCCCATTGAGAACCTGTGGTCCATCATCAAATGTGAGATTTACAAGGAGGGAAAAGAGTACACCTCTCTGAACAGTGTCTGGGAGGCTGTGGTTGCTGCTGCACGCAATGTTGATGGTGAACAGATCAAAACACTGACAGAATCCATGGATGGCAGGCTTTTGAGTGTCCTTGCAAAGAAAGGTGGCTATATTGGTCACTGATTTGTTTTTGTTTTGTTTTTGAATGTCAGAAATGTATATTTGTGAATGTTGAGATGTTATATTGGTTTCACTGGTAAAAATAAATAATTGAAATGGGTATATATTTGTTTTTTGTTAAGTTGCCTAATAATTATGCACAGTAATAGTCACCTGCACACACAGATATACCCCTAAAATAGCTAAAACTAAAAACAAACTAAAAACTACTTCCAAAAATATTCAGCTTTGTAATTAATGAGTTTTTTGGGTTCATTGAGAACATGGTTGTTGTTCAATAATAAAATTAATCCTCAAAAATACAACTTGCCTAATAATTCTGCACTCCCTGTATATAGGAAAGACAGGGAAGGCAAGAAAGGGGGAGGGTGGCCCTGTATGTG
The DNA here is from genome assembly GCF_905171765.1 of Bufo bufo. Classification (NCBI taxonomy): domain Eukaryota; kingdom Metazoa; phylum Chordata; class Amphibia; order Anura; family Bufonidae; genus Bufo; species Bufo bufo. The sequence goes on from NC_053391.1 coordinate 585,113,003, forward strand.
AAAGATAGCATAAAATCGAATTTAATAGAAGTTAGCGAGACCAATTTAGAGTCAGTTTGGGTTACGTTGCAGCTTGATAATCATAAGGTAACTTGTATAGGTGTGATATATAGACCACCTGGCCAAGTCAAAGAATTAGATGATCTACTGGTTGAGGAAATAGCTAAAATTACATTGAAAGGGGAAGTTATCATTATGGGAGACTTTAATCTTCCTGATGTAAACTGGAAAACCAAAATAGCTAGTTCTGCCAGGAGTACAGATATTCTAAATTCCCTACTGGGATTATCTCTACAGCAAATAATTGAGGAGCCAACCTGGAAGGAGGCCATTTTAGATTTATTCACAAATGGGAATTTGGTATCTGATATTACTGTAGGAGAAAGCTTGGGATTTTGTGATCACCAGTCAGTGTGGTTTACTATAAGTACAGTGACTGAGTCACACCACACAAAAACAAAAGTTTTAGATTTTAGAAAAACTGACTTTTCTAAAATTAGATTAGAGGTATACGAGTCCCTATCAGATTGGAACAGTTTCAATGGAGTCCAGGAGAAATGGGACTACTTAACAGTGGCACTATTGAAGGCAACAGATAATTGCATTAGGCTAGTCAGTAAAAGCAAAAAAAGGAAGAGACCACTGTGGTACTCAGCAGAAGTGGCCAAAATCATTAAAAACAATAAGATAGCATTTAGTAATTATAAAAAATAAAAAAAACGAGGATGACAGGCAAATTTATAAGATTAGGCAGAGAGAGGCCAAGCAAGTTATAAGAGCTTCTAAAGCACAGGCAGAAGAGAAATTAGCTCACTCAGTGAAAAAAGGTGATAAGTAGAGTTGAGCGAACACCTAGATGTTCGGGTTCGACGAGTTCGGCCGAACTTTCGAAAAATGTTCGGGTTCGGGATCCGAACTCGACCCGAACTTCATCCCGAACCCGAACCCCATAGAAGTCAATGGGGACCCGAACTTTTGGGCACTAAAAAGGCTGTAAAACACACCCGGAAAGGGCTAGAGGGCTGCAAAAGGCAGCAAAATGTAGTTAAATCCCCTGCAAACAAATGTAGATAGGGAAATGATGAGTTAACATAAAATAAATAAAAATTAAACAATATTAATTGGAGTGAGGTCCCATAGCACAGAATCAGGCTTCAAGTCACCCACCAATGGAGAAGGTCACTTACTATTATTTTGACCACAGCACCCAGACAAAGGAGAGAGGTCCCACAGCAGAGAATCAGGCATCATATCACCCACCACAGGAGTAGGCCACCATTTAGTTACTTTGACCCCTACACCCAGACGGAGGAGAGAGGTTACACAGCAGAGAATCAGGCATTTAGATCACCCACCACAGGAGTAGGCCACCATTGAATCAGACCCCGGCAACCATGTCAGATGGCACAAGCATAAGCTTTATATCAATCAGCACAGGAGAAGGCGACTTTGACAGACTTTGACCCCTACACCCGGACGGAGGAGAGAGGTTTCAAAGCAGAGAATCAGGCATTTAGATCACCCACCACAGGAGTAGGCCCCAATTTAATGGGACCCCGGCAACCATGTCAGATGGCACAACCATCAGCTTCATATCAATCAGCACAGGAGAAGGCGACTTTGAAAGACTTTGACCCCTACACCCAGACGGAGGAGAGAGGTTTCACAGCAGAGAATCAGGCATTTAGATCACCCACCACAGGAGTAGGCCCCCATTGAATCAGACCCTGGCAACCATGTCAGATGGCACAACCATCAGCTTTATATCAATCAGCACAGGAGAAGGCGACTTTGAAAGACTTTGACCCCTACACCCAGATGGAGGAGAGAGGTTTCACAGCAGAGAATCAGGCATCATATCAACCACCACAGGAGAAGCCACCATTTAGTTACTTTGACCCCTGCACCCAGGAAGAGGAGAGAGGCACCACAGCACATATTCTGGCATCATATCAGCCACCACAGGAGAAGCCACCATTGAGTTACTTTGACCCCCGCACCCAGGAAGAGGAGAGAGGCACCACAGCACATATTCTGGCATCATATCAGCCACCACAGGAGAAGCCACCATTGAGTTACTTTGACCCCCGCACCCAGGAAGAGGAGAGAGGCACCACAGCACATATTCTGGCATCATATCAGCCACCACAGGAGAAGCCACCATTGAGTTACTTTGACCCCTGCACCCAGGAAGAGGAGAGAGGCCCCACAGCACATATTCTGGCATCATATCAGCCACCACAGGAGAAGCCACCATTTAGTTACTTTGACCCCTTCACCCAAACAGAGGAGAGAGGTTCCACATCAGAGAATCAGGCATCATATCAACCACCACAGGAGTAGGCCACAATTTAATGGGACCCCGGCAACCATGTCAGATGGCACAACCATCAGCTTCATATCAATCAGCACAGGAGAAGGCGACTTTGAAAGACTTTGACCCCTACACCCAGATGGAGGAGAGAGGTTTCACAGCAGAGAATCAGGCATTTAGATCACCCACCACAGGAGTAGGCCCCCATTGAATCAGACCCTGGCAACCATGTCAGATGGCACAACCATCAGCTTTATATCAATCAGCACAGGAGAAGCCACCATTGAGTTACTTTGACCCCTGCACCCAGGAAGAGGAGAGAGGCCCCACAGCACATATTCTGGCATCATATCAGCCACCACAGGAGAAGCCACCATTGAGTTACTTTGACCCCCGCACCCAGGAAGAGGAGAGAGGCACCACAGCACATATTCTGGCATCATATCAGCCACCACAGGAGAAGCCACCATTGAGTTACTTTGACCCCTGAACCCAGGAAGAGGAGAGAGGCCCCACAGCACATATTCTGGCATCATACTAACCACCACAGGAGAAGCCACCATTGAGTTACTTTGACCCCTGCACCCAGGAAGAGGAGAGAGGCCCCACAGCACATATTCTGGCATCATATCAGCCACCACAGGAGAAGCCACCATTGAGTTACTTTGACCCCCGCACCCAGGAAGAGGAGAGAGGCACCACAGCACATATTCTGGCATCATATCAGCCACCACAGGAGAAGCCACCATTGAGTTACTTTGACCCCTGCACCCAGGAAGAGGAGAGAGGCCCCACAGCACATATTCTGGCATCATACTAACCACCACAGGAGAAGCCACCATTGAGTTACTTTGACCCCTGCACCCAGGAAGAGGAGAGAGGCCCCACAGCACATATTCTGGCATCATATCAGCCACCACAGGAGAAGCCACCATTGAGTTACTTTGACCCCCGCACCCAGGAAGAGGAGAGAGGCACCACAGCACATATTCAGGCATCATATCACACACCACAGGAGAAGGCCTCTTTCAGTGATTTAGGCCTTTGGACCCAGACAGAGGAGAGAGGCACCACAGCACATATTCTGGCATCATATCAGCCACCACAGGAGAAGCCACCATTGAGTTACTTTGACCCCTGCACCCAGGAAGAGGAGAGAGGCCCCACAGCACATATTCTGGCATCATATCAGCCACCACAGGAGAAGCCACCATTTAGTTACTTCGACCCCTGCACCCAGGAAGAGGAGAGAGGCACCACAGCACATATTCTGGCATCATATCAGCCACCACAGGAGAAGCCACCATTTAGTTACTTTGACCCCTTCACCCAAACAGAGGAGAGAGGTTCCACATCAGAGAATCAGGCATCATATCAACCACCACAGGAGTAGGCCACAATTTAGTTTATTTGACCCCTGCACCCAGGAAGAGGAGAGAGGCCCCACAGCACATATTCTGGCATCATATCACACACCACAGGAGAAGGCCTCTTTCAGTGATTTAGGCCTTTGGACCCAGACAGAGGAGAGAGGTCAGAGATTAGCTTCATATCCCCCAGCACAGCAGAAGACCGCTTTATTTGACTTAGGCCTCAGCACCCAGACAGAAGACAGAGGTAGCATGGCAGAGGTTATGGCTTCATGTCACCCGTTAGTTTAACCGGCCACTTTCATCTGGTTAGGCCCCGGCGCCCAGACAGAGAAGAGTTTCATTCAACTGTGGGTTTCATAAAATTTGTATCAAATAAAGAAGTGGCCCGTAGCACAACAAGACATGTTTTAGGCAGTTAATAAGGACTACTCTGCACAAGGGAGGGACAGGTTCTGTGGGATCCATGCCTGGTTCATCTTTATGAAGGTCAGCTTGTCCACGTTGGCTGTGGACAGGCGGCTGCGCTTGTCAGTAATGACGCCCCCTGCCGTGCTGAATACGCGTTCAGATAAAACGCTGGCCGCCGGGCAGGAAAGCACCTCCAAGGCATAACATGCTAACTCTGGCCACGTGGACAATTTCGAAACCCAGTAGTTGAATGGGGCCGAACCATCCGTCAGGATGTGGAGGGGTGTGCAGACATACTGTTCAACCATGTTAGTGAAATGCTGCCTCCTGCTAACACGTTCCGTATCAGGTGTCGGTGCAGATAGCTGTGGCGTGGAGACAAAACTTTTCCACATTTCTGCCATGCTAACCCTGCCCTCAGATGAGCTGGCCGTGACACAGCTGCGTTGGCGACCTCTTGCCACTCCTCTGCCTTCACCTTCCACCTGTTCCCCTGTGACATGTGGGAATGCTCTCAAGAGCGCCTCTATCAGCGTGCGCTTGTACTCGCGCATCTTACGGTCGCGCTCCAGTTCAGGAATTAAAGTGGGCACATTGTCTTTATACCGGGGATCCAGCAGGGTGGCCACCCAGTAGTCTGCACATGTTAAAACGTGGGCAACTCTGCTGTCGTTGCGCAGGCATTGGAGCATATATTCGCTCATGTGGGCCAGGCTACCCATGGGTAAGGACAAGCTGTCCTCTGTGGGAGGCGTATCGTCATCGTCCACCGTATCCCCCCAGCCACGCACCAGTGATGGGCCTGGGCTGCCACCCCGCTGTGAACTTGCGTCATCCTCGTCCCCCTCCACCTCCTCCTCCTCATCCTCCTCGTCCTCCAGTACAGTGCCTTGGCTGGCGACTTGTGAACCTGTCCTCTGCTGCTTAAACAAACCTCCCTCTGAGCCACTTCGAACAGACTGGCCCGAAAGTGTTAGAAACGAGCCCTCATCCTCCTCCTCCTCCTCCACCTGGGCCACCTCCTCTAACATCATTGCCCTAAGTGTTTTCTCAAGGAGACATAGAAGTGGTATTGTAACGCTGATAACAGTGTCATCGCCACTGGCCATGTTGGTGGAGTACTCGAAACAGCGCAGCAGGGCACACAGGTCTCGCATGGAGGCCCAATCATTGGTGGTGAAGTGGTGCTGTTCGGCAGTACGACTGACGCGAGCGTGCTGCAGCTGAAACTCCACTATGGCCTGCTGCTGCTCGCACAGTCTCTCCAGCATGTGCGAGGTGGAGTTCCACCGGGTGGGCACGTCGCATATGAGGCGGTGAGCGGGAAGGCCGAAGTTCCGCTGTAGCGCAGACAGGCGAGCAGCGGCAGGATGTGAACGGCGGAAGCGCGCACAGACGGCCCGCACTTTATGCAGCAGCTCTGACATGTTGGGGTAGTGGTGAATGAACCTCTGCACCACCAAGTTCAGCACATGCGCCAGGCAAGGGATGTGCGTCAAACCGGCTAGTCCCAGAGCTGCCACGAGATTTCGCCCATTATCGCATACCACCAGGCCTGGCTTGAGGCCCACCGGCAGAAACCACTCGTCGGTCTGTTGTTCAATACCCCGCCACAACTCCTTTGCGCTGTGGGGCCTGTCCCCCAAACATATGAGTTTCAGAATGGCCTGCTGACGTTTACCCCGGGCTGTGCTGAAGTTGGTGGTGAAGGTGTGTGGCTGACCGGATGAGCTGGTGGAAGCAGTGGAGGAGGAAGCCGAGTAGGAGGAGGAGGCTACAGGAGGCAGAGAATGATGCCCTGCGATCCTAGGGGGCGGAAGGACGTGCGCCAAGGAACTGTCCGCCGGGGGCCCAGCCGCCACTACATTCATCCAGTGTGCAGTTAGTGAGATATAGCGTCCCTGGCCGTGCTTACTGGTCCACGTATCTGTGGTTAGGTGGACCTTGCCACAAATGGCGTTGCGCAGTGCACACTTGATTTTATCGGACACTTGCATGTGCAGGGAAGGCACGGCTGTCTTGGAGAAGTAGTGGCGGCTGGGAACCACATACTGCGGGACAGCCATGGCCATCAGCTGTTTGAAGCTGTCTGTGTCCACCAGCCGGAATGACAGCATTTCAAAGGCCAGCAGTTTAGAAATGCTGGCGTTCAGGCCAAGGGCTCGAGGGTGACTCGGGGGGAATTTGCGCTTCCTCTCTAAGGTTTGAGATATTGAGAGCTGAACGCTGCTGTGTGATATAGTGGAGACGCTAGTTGACGGTGGCGGTGGTGTCGGTGGCACATCCTCTGTTTGCTGCTCGGCAGGTGGCAACATTCCTCTCGAGGCGGAAGCCGAGGCAGCAGCGGTAGAGGGAGCAGGGGGAGCCTCAGCGAGTGCCTGGTTTTTAAGGTGTGTACCCCACTGCAGTTCATGCTTTGCATGTAGATGCCTGGTCATGCAGGTTGTGCTGAGGTTCAGAACGTTAATGCCTCGCCTCAGGCTCTGATGGCAGAGCGTGCAAGTCACTCGGGTCTTGTCGGTAGGACATTGTTTAAAGAAGTGCCATGCCAGGGAACTCTTTGAAGCTGCCTTTGTGGGGCTGGGTCCCTGTTGGCGATGTCCAGTAGCAGGCGAACTCTGGGGGCGGCGGCTCGTCTGCTTTGGCCCCCTGCTCCCTCTTTGGCTTCGCTGTTGTCTCGGTCTCACCACTACCTCTTCCTCTGAACTGTGAAAGTCATCGCCACGACCTTCAGTCCATGTGGGGTCTAAGACCTCATCGTCCTCTGCATCGTCTTCCACCCAGTCTCCCTCCCTGACCTCCTCCTGTTCAGTCTGCACACTGCAAAAAGACGCGGCAGTGGGCACCTGTGTTTCGTCATCATCAGAGAGTCGGTGACTCTGCTGTGGTGGTATTCCCATGTCCTCTTCATCTGGAGACATAAGTGGTTGTGCGTCAGTGCATGGTATGTCTTCCTCCACTGGGGAAGGGCTAGGTGGACGCCCCTGGGAAACCCTGGAAGCAGAGTCTTCAAACAGAAGAAGAGACTGCTGCATAACTTGTGGCTCAGACCGTTTCCCTGATATGCTTGGGGGTGATGTGACAGACTGATGGGCTTGGTTTTCAGGTGCCACCTGTGCGCTTTCCGCAGAAGACTGGGTGGAAGACCATGTGGTGAACGTGCTGGAAGCACTGTCGGCCACCCAATCGATTAATGCCTGTACCTGCTCAGGCCTTACCATCCTAAGAGCGGCATTGGGCCCCACGAGATATTGCGGTACATTCTGCCGGCTAGTTGAGGGAGTTCGTTCCCTACTGTGTGCGCCTGGGGCCGAACGGCCACGTCCTCTACCAGCAACAGAGGCTCCACGGACACCACCACGACCGCGTCCTCGTCCCTTAATAGTATTTTTCTTCATTGTTGCGATTCAACTCGCACCACAATGAAATATATTATTTTTTATAAGCAAAATCCCCTCACTGGAATACTTTCAGTCTTTTGACTGTATGGATTACAGATGGAATGACTGTTATATGTGAGTACCGCTTTCTTTGACAGATTCTAGTATGGGTACATATATGTTTTCCCAACCCCAGCACATTAGTTTGCTAATTCCAGATGTATGAAACGCAGGCCTAACTGTATCTAGTATATTGAACGCCAGATAAACTAACTTGGCCTTTTTTAAATAAAAAAAAAATTCCCTCACTGGAATACTTTCAGTCTATGGACTGTATGGATTACAGATGGAATGACTGTTATATGTGAGTACCGCTTTCTTTGACAGATTCTAGTATGGGTACATATATGTTTTCCCAACCCCAGCACATTAGTTTGCTAATTCCAGATGTATGAAACGCAGGCCTAACTGTATCTAGTATATTGAACGCCAGATAAACTAACTTGGCCTTTTTTAAATAAAAAAAAAATTCCCTCACTGGAATACTTTCAGTCTTTTGACTGTATGGATTACAGATGGAATGACTGTTATATGTGAGTACCGCTTTCTTTGACAGATTCTAGTATGGGTACATATATGTTTTCCCAACCCCAGCACATTAGTTTGCTAATTCCAGATGTATGAAACGCAGGCCTAACTGTATCTAGTATATTGAACGCCAGATAAACTAACTTGGCCTTTTTTAAATAAAAAAAATCCCCTCACTGGAATACTTTCAGTCTTTTGACTGTATGGATTACAGATGGAATGACTGTTATATGTGAGTACCGCTTTCTTTGACAGATTCTAGTATGGGTACATATATGTTTTCCCAACCCCAGCACATTAGTTTGCTAATTCCAGATGTATGAAACGCAGGCCTAACTGTATCTAGTATATTGAACGCCAGATAAACTAACTTGGCCTTTTTTAAATAAAAAAAATCCCCTCACTGGAATACTTTCAGTCTTTTGACTGTATGGATTACAGATGGAATGACTGTTATATGTGAGTACCGCTTTCTTTGACAGATTCTAGTATGGGTACATATATGTTTTCCCAACCCCAGCACATTAGTTTGCTAATTCCAGATGTATGAAACGCAGGCCTAACTGTATCTAGTATATTGAACGCCAGATAAACTAACTTGGCCTTTTTTAAATAAAAAAAATTCCCTCACTGGAATACTTTCAGTCTTTTGACTGTATGGATTACAGATGGAATGACTGTTATATGTGAGTACCGCTTTCTTTGACAGATTCTAGTATGGGTACATATATGTTTTCCCAACCCCAGCACATTAGTTTGCTAATTCCAGATGTATGAAACGCAGGCCTAACTGTATCTAGTATATTGAACGCCAGATAAACTAACTTGGCCTTTTTTAAATAAAAAAAATTCCCTCACTGGAATACTTTCAGTCTTTTGACTGTATGGATTACAGATGGAATGACTGTTATATGTGAGTACCGCTTTCTTTGACAGATTCTAGTATGGGTACATATATGTTTTCCCAACCCCAGCACATTAGTTTGCTAATTCCAGATGTATGAAACGCAGGCCTAACTGTATCTAGTATATTGAACGCCAGATAAACTAACTTGGCCTTTTTTAAATAAAAAAAATCCCCTCACTGGAATACTTTCAGTCTTTTGACTGTATGGATTACAGATGGAATGACTGTTATATGTGAGTACCGCTTTCTTTGACAGATTCTAGTATGGGTACATATATGTTTTCCCAACCCCAGCACATTAGTTTGCTAATTCCAGATGTATGAAACGCAGGCCTAACTGTATCTAGTATATTGAACGCCAGATAAACTAACTTGGCATTTTTTAAATAAATAAAAAATTCCCTCACTGGAATACTTTCAGTCTTTTGACTGTATGGATTACAGATGGAATGACTGTTATATGTGAGTACCGCTTTCTTTGACAGATTCTAGTATGGGTACATATATGTTTTCCCAACCCCAGCACATTAGTTTGCTAATTCCAGATGTATGAAACGCAGGCCTAACTGTATCTAGTATATTGAACGCCAGATAAACTAACTTGGCCTTTTTTAAATAAAAAAAATCCCCTCACTGGAATACTTTCAGTCTTTTGACTGTATGGATTACAGATGGAATGACTGTTATATGTGAGTACCGCTTTCTTTGACAGATTCTAGTATGGGTACATATATGTTTTCCCAACCCCAGCACATTAGTTTGCTAATTCCAGATGTATGAAACGCAGGCCTAACTGTATCTAGTATATTGAACGCCAGATAAACTAACTTGGCCTTTTTTAAATAAAAAAAAAATTCCCTCACTGGAATACTTTCAGTCTTTTGACTGTATGGATTACAGATGGAATGACTGTTATATGTGAGTACCGCTTTCTTTGACAGATTCTAGTATGGGTACATATATGTTTTCCCAACCCCAGCACATTAGTTTGCTAATTCCAGATGTATGAAACGCAGGCCTAACTGTATCTAGTATATTGAACGCCAGATAAACTAACTTGGCCTTTTTTAAATAAAAAAAATCCCCTCACTGGAATACTTTCAGTCTTTTGACTGTATGGATTACAGATGGAATGACTGTTATATGTGAGTACCGCTTTCTTTGACAGATTCTAGTATGGGTACATATATGTTTTCCCAACCCCAGCACATTAGTTTGCTAATTCCAGATGTATGAAACGCAGGCCTAACTGTATCTAGTATATTGAACGCCAGATAAACTAACTTGGCCTTTTTTAAATAAAATAAATTCCCTCACTGGAATACTTTCAGTCTTTTGACTGTATGGATTACAGATGGAATGACTGTTATATGTGAGTACCGCTTTCTTTGACAGATTCTAGTATGGGTACATATATGTTTTCCCAACCCCAGCACATTAGTTTGCTAATTCCAGATGTATGAAACGCAGGCCTAACTGTATCTAGTATATTGAACGCCAGATAAACTAACTTGGCCTTTTTTAAATAAAAAAAATCCCCTCACTGGAATACTTTCAGTCTTTTGACTGTATGGATTACAGATGGAATGACTGTTATATGTGAGTACCGCTTTCTTTGACAGATTCTAGTATGGGTACATATATGTTTTCCCAACCCCAGCACATTAGTTTGCTAATTCCAGATGTATGAAACGCAGGCCTAACTGTATCTAGTATATTGAACGCCAGATAAACTAACTTGGCCTTTTTTAAATAAAAAAAAAATTCCCTCACTGGAATACTTTATGGCTTTTCACTGTATGGATTACAGGTGGACTGGTATTAGTAGGGGTGACACAAGCACACCCAAGTCCCTGATGTAGGATTTCTATGGCACAGACCACTATTACAAGTGATTAATGGACGTTGGGAGAGATTGTGCTGCAGCACTAGTCCCAAGATGGCCGCCGCCTATCAGCCCAGTAACATGTGCCACAAAATGGTCTGCACAACCTTTAAAAAAAATAGCCTTGGACTGTGCTGCTAAATCGCTATTGGTCTGAATCCCAGGTGTAGATGTCTGACTTGTTTGGAGCTTTGGAATGCACACTGTGGCAGCTTCTGCTGCAGCACTACAAGTCGCAAAATGGCGGCCGGCGGTCAGCCCAGGTACATGTGGATGGAAAAATCACTCTGGCCACTCTAAAAATAGCCAATCCCTATCAAAAAAGCAGCTCAGCTGCAGTTGTTCAGATGAATCACAGGTGGAGGAGAGAAATTTGCTTCCAGTTATTCAATTATCCCTGCCTATTCTCGCCCTAGCATCAGCTGCGTCTATCCCTGTTCTATTCACATCGGGAGTGAGCACGTCCCGACGTGCGCACAAGCTTATAAAGAGGCTGAGTCACATGCTGCACTTGGCCAATCACAGCCTTGCCAATAGTAGGCATGGCTGCGATGGCATCTTAGGGCAAGTAGTATGATGCATGTTGATTGGCTGCTTTGCAGCCTTTCAAAATGCGCCAAAATACATGCCGAACGACGAACCCGAACCCGAACTTTTACGAAAAAGTTCGGGTTCGGGTCCGTGTCACGAACACCCCAAAATTCGGTACAGACCCGAACTATGCTCGAACTGTTCGCTCAACACTAGTGATAAGACATTCTTCAGATACATAAATGAAAAAAGGAAACTAAAACAAGGAATTGCCAAATAAAAAACAAAAGAAGGAAGGTATATGGAAGAAGATAAAGAACTAGCTGACTGCCTCAATGAATACTTCTGTTCAGTTTTTACAAAGGAAAATGAAGGAAAAGGTCCTCAGTTAGGGAGGAAGGCTAATGAATCTTTTGATGCATGTGTCTTCACAGAGGAAGAGGTTCGAAGTCAGCTGTCTAAAATTAATGCAAATAAGTCACAGGGGCCTGATGGGATACACCCAAAGCTACTAAAAGAGCTTAGCGGTGAACTAGCAAAACCATTAACAGATTTATTTAACCAATCACTGGTAACAGGAGTCGTCCCAAAAGATTGGAAATTAGCAAATGTTGTGCCCATTCACAAGAAAGGTAGTAGGGAGGAATCGGGCAACTATAGGCCAGTAAACCTGACATCAATAGTGGGGAAATTTATGGAAACCATACTTAAGGAGAGGATTGTGGAACATTTAAAATCCCATGGTTTGAAAGATGAAAAACAGCATCGGTTTACTTCAGGGAGATCATGTCAAACTAATCATTGATTTTTTTGATTGGGTGACTAAAATAATAGATGGCGGAGGTGCAGTAGACATCGCTTATCTAGACTTTAGTAAGGCTTTTGATACTGTCCCACATAGAAGGCTTATCAATAAATTGCAGTCTTTGAGCTTGGACTCCCATATTGTTGAATGGATTAGGCAGTGGCTGAGGGACAGACAACAGAGGGTTGTAGTCAATGGAGTATATTCAGACCATGGTCTTGATACCAGTGGGGTACCTCAGGGATCTGTTCTGGGACCCATATTGTTTAATATCTTTATCAGCGAAATTGCAAAAGGCCTCGATGGTAAGGTGTGTCTTTTTGCTGATGACACAAAGATTTGTAACAGGGTTGATGTTCCTGGAAGGATCAAAAATCTGGCAACTAAAATGTAATGTTGATAAGTGCAAGATAATGCACCTGGGGCGTAAAAACCCAAGAGCAGAATATAAAATCAGTGATACAGTCCTAACCTCAGTATCTACGGAAAGGGATTTAGGGGTCATTATTTCAGAAGACTTAAAGGTAGGCAGACAATGTCATAGAGCAGCAGGAAATGCTAGCAGAATGTTTGGGTGTATAGAGAGAGGCATTACCAGTAGAAAGAGGGAGGTGCTCATGCCGCTCTAAAGAGCACTAGTGAGACCTCATTTGGAGTATTGTGCGCAGTACTGGAGACCATATCTCCAGAAGGATATTGATACTTTGGAGAGAGTTCAGAGAAGAGCTACTAAACTAGTAAATGGTTTGCAGGATAAAACTTACCAGGAAAGATTAAAGGACCTTAACATGTATAGCTTGGAAGAAAGACGAGACAGAGGGGATATGATAGAAACTTTTAAATACATAAAGGGAATCAACAAGGTAAAAGAGGAGAAAATATTTAAAAGAAGAAAAACTGCTACAAGAGGACATAGTTTTAAAAGTAGTGGATGCATGGAATAGCCTTCCTGCAGAAGTGGTAGCTGCAAATACAGTGAAGGAGTTTAAGCATGCATGGAATAGGCATACGGTTATCCTTCATATAAGATAGGGCCAAGGGCTATTTATAGTATTCAGTATATTGGACAGACTAGATGGGCCAAATGGTTCTTATCTGCCGACACATTCTATGTTTCTATGTTGACTAAATAAAAAAAATTCTACTATCAAAGAAAAAAACCTGTATGCTGTAGTTTCTATTTATTACTGAAGACAGGGTTGGAGCCCTACATACAGCAATACCACAGACTGTGACAAAGATTTATTGTCATTATGCCAACCCAGCAGTGCCAAATACCACAGTGCATCACCAAATACTGCCCTAGCAGCACAAAATACCTCCTCAAAAACTGCACCTCTGGGGTGGCCAGTGCCAGCTGCCAGATTCTGTCCTACTCCAGTTGCCTCAGGATGGCAATACATTTGAATTCAGGAGGGGAGTATCATATCATAACTTATCTTGTTGGTAGTCACGGGAAATTTCCCTGTAGGGTCTATGACTATTCCACCCTGCACAGAGCGCATGTCTCCAACTGAATGTGAACAGAGTCTTAGCTCTGTAGGACAATCTTCTATCTATAGCATAGATAAAATAGCTACTAACAGAGATCTGTATCTCAATATGCTTACGGGTATATATTGATATGGTTTGGTCGTGCTGTTCTTTCATGTAATTATGTATACAGCACCATGCTATTTCAAGTTAATGACGTAGATTTCTTGAATCTTGCCATAGACTAGTTCTGAATGATGATGTTATAAGTATCTGCCAGTTCTTCAGCAGCCCCATAACAAGTACATAAGGGGTTGTCCAGGAATGGAAAACGAGATTCTGTTTTTCCCAGAAACAGGGCCACATCAGTTCATAAGCTATGTCTGGTATTGCAGTCCATCCTTATTCAAGTAAATTAATTGAGCTGAAATACCTGCAAAAGTCCATCAGCAGGTGTGGGGCTGTTTCTGGTGTTTTATCTGGGTGATCTAATTAAAAAAAAAATTCTGGTAGTTGTCATTTTGCAATGTATCTCTTTTACCTTTATTGCTCTTATCTCCCGTTCTGGGTGGTGGTCACATGACTGTGTCCAGGCAGTTCTTTCTTATTTTCTGTGATGTTATGTCCATGAGCGGGTCAGTGATAGGGGAGTGTCTATGTAACTAGCCTGGTTGGAGGAGCTATAAACTAGCTGGGTTTTAGGGGTGGTGCTGGCGCTGTGGCTGAGAAAGGAGAAGTGCATCATGGGTTTGGTTGGATACAGCTACAGGAAGTGATACATACAGGAACTACTATGGAGTATGTTTGTTGAAAACTATAGTAATCTCAGAAAACCCTGTTGAAGTAAACCTGTCACATTGAAAATGGTGTCCAATCTGCAGGCAGCATGTTATAGAGCCGGAAGAGCTGAGCAGATTGTCATATAGCTTGGTCCTACCCAGTGATTGACAGCCTTCTCTGTATAAGTGTTAAAACAGTGATCAACAATAGGACCACCTACTGGACTCTTGAAGCCAGAAGAGATTTAAGTGAATAAATGAAGTGTTATAGTGAATCCTCCCATAAACTGTATATCAATCTGCTCAGCTCGCCTTGCTGTATAATATGCTATGGTTTGGACTGCATTGTCCCTTTAAGGATTGGCACTGCAAGTAATATGAATAATGTAAAAGGTCGATTATTTAAAAATTAATATATAATTAACTTGTATCTATTTTTACATCTAAAACCTATGAGTATTGCATAGGATACAGCGATATACTAAACCCTTATTAATATTGGCTTGTTCACAAATCCTAGCTTATATATAGATATGTATCTATGTTTTATTATAGTGTGCCAAAGACATCAAGTAAATAACAAGGTGTTACCCAGATATTACAATTCATGAAGGACAAAATTCCCATGATGTATGAAAAATGGGATAATACTCGAGCTCTAAAATAGAAGATGTGGTTTCTAGAACGGACCCATTAACCAACCAGAGTGCTTAAACTTTATCACTAAATGACAAAATAATATTATCATAGTCCTTCCATTATTTATCAGATCAGAGCAGGAAGGTTTATGTGTCGCCACTAGACCAATATTGCTCCTCATCATTTTCCATTTTCTCAGCATAGCCCTCATATATGTGGTTGTTCGGTGATGTACACAAGCTTTCTCTGACTTCTTAAAAGGTGCATGTTTGTCATTTTTCATCGTATTGCCTTAACCTGAAATTAAAGAAGACAGATTGTGTTTGAAAGTATCACATCAATAACAAAACAGTTATCAGGAGAAAACTAGCAATGGCTCAAAGTAATTCCTGTCTGTAAGAAAGTGCCGGGATCACATGGGGACATTAGTCATAGGAATGAAGAAAGTCGTTTTTCTCTAAAATAAAGAAGACTTGATGGGCTTACTGATTCGTATCTCCTCTTATATCCTGTTTGTTTTATTGTGTTGAACATAGTCAATCATGGCAGCGCGCAATAGGCACTTGTCCTGTATCTCAATGTCATAGGTTGCTTGTGGGCCAGCATTCAGCATCCAACTTGAGTGTAGGAGCCAAGTCAGTATATAGCATATACAGCATACTTGCCAACTCTCTGGGAATATCTTGGAATCTCGTGTAAAAAGGGGAGACCCTCCTGGACTTGAATTTCCCAGGTGCCACAGCCCTAACTGTGTGTGACATCATTGTTGTTCTCATCAGCCCAGCGTCCAAACACACCTCTAGGGGGAGGCACAACATCATGTAAAGATGTGGCATACCTTAAAAGGGGAGTGGTTTAAAGGGGCTACTAGCCATAACTTCCTTATGACAGGCCATGTGGGTTTGCTATAGGACCTCTTAGAGCAAGGAACCTCTGGTTAACCAAATTCATTTTACTATTGCATAGTAAGTATCTGTGCACAACACTTCTCTATGGGGAAAAAAATAGCTGTCAAACATTACGTTGGGGAATTGGTCTGTGGCAAGAATATACCTTTCTCTGTTGGCAGACAAAACACAACACCATTATGATTGGCCCAGTTTGATCATAGCAATGAGGCAACCTTACTTCTATGCATACCACTGATTGAAACCACCTAATTATATATATATATATATATATATATATTGCTTTAAAAAAGTAGTTATACCCCTTGAACTTTTCCACTTTTTTTTCAAGTTACACCCACACACTTAAATGTATTTTATTGGGATTTTATGTGATAGGCCAACATAAAGTGGCAAGTATGTGTGAAGTGAAAAGAAAATGATACATTTATTTTTTATTTTTAATAAATAAAAATCTGGAAAGTGTGGCGTGCATTTGTATTCCGCCCCCTGTACTCTGATAACGCTAAATAAAATCCAGTGTTACCAATTACATAGTAACATAGTACATAAGGCCGAAAAAGACATCTGTCCATCCAGTTCGGCCTGTCATCCTGCAAGTTGATCCAGAGGAAGGCAAAAAAAAACAACCTGTGAGGTAGAAGCCAATTTTCCCCACTTTAGGGGAATAATAAATTCCTTCCCGACTCTAATCAGGCAATCAGAATAACTCCCTGGATCAACGACCCCTCTCTAGTAGCTATAGCCTGTAATATTATTACGCTCCAGAAATACATCCAGGCCCCTCTTGAATTCCTTTATTGTACTCACTATCACCACTTCCTCAGGCAGAGAGTTCCATAGTCTCACTGCTCTTACTGTAAAGAATCCTCTTCTATGTTTGTGTACAAACCTTCTTTCCTCCAGACGCAGAGGATGTCCCCTCGTCACAGTCACAGTCCTGGGGATAAATAGATGATGGGAGAGATCTCTGTACTGACCCCTGATATATTTATACATAGTAATTAGATCTCCCCTCAGTCGTCTTTTTTCTAAAGTGAATAACCCTAATTTTGATAATCTTTCAGGGTACTGTAGTTGCCCCATTCCAGTTATTACTTTAGTTGCCCTCCTCTGGACACTCTCCAGCTCTGCTATGTCTGCCTTATTTACAGGAGCCCAGAACTGTACACAGTACTCCATGTGTGGTCTGACTAGCGATTTGTAAAGTGGTAGGACTATGTTCTTATCACGGGCATCTATGCCCCTTTTGATGCAACCCATTATCTTATTGGCCTTGGCAGCAGCTGCCTGACACTGGGTTTTGCAGCTTAGTTTGCTGTTTATTAAAATTCCTAGATCCTTTTCCATGTCAGTGTTACTGAGCATTTTACCATTTAGTATGTACGGGTGACTTGCATTATTCCTTACCATGTGCATAACTTTACATTTGTCACTGTTGTACTTCTTCCTGGGTCAGACAGGACACTTTTAATGGGGAATTTATTTTTACATTCAACATTTCATTTGACGGTTTATTTTCCTCAGTGAATACATTGGAGAAAAAAATATTTAACAGCTTCCCTTTTTCCTCGCCGCTCTCTGCGACTCCCCCCTCATTACTCTTTAAAGGGCCGACACCTTCAGATTTATACTTTTTAACATTTATATAATTGAAGAACATTTTAGGGTTAGTTTTACTCTCTTTGGCGATTAATCTCTCGGTCTCTAGTTTGGCCACTTTTATTTGTTTTTTACATGTTCTATTTTTTTCCTTATAGTTTTTGAGTGCTTCCGTGCTACCCTCCTGTTTTAGTGATTGATATGCTTTCTTTTTGTCATTTATTGCTTTCTTTACAGTTCTATTTATCCACATTGGTTTCTTTTTGTTCCTTAACCTTTTATTCCCATACGGTATGTACCTCTCACAATGAGATTTTAAGATGCTTTTAAAGATATCCCATTTTGTGGCTGTATTTTTATTTTTGAGGACTTTGTCCCAGTTAGTTAGGCCTATGGCCTATGGCCTTCAGAAGTCACCTAATTAGTAAATAGAGTCCACCTCTGTGCAATGTATTCTCAGTATAACTACAGCTGTTTTGTAAAGGTTTGTTAGTGAACATTAGTGATCAAACAGCATCATGAAAACCAAGGAACACACCAGACAGGTCAGGGATAAAGTTGTGGAGAAGTGTAAAGCAGGGTTAGATTATAAAAAAATATTGCAAGCTCTGAACATCTCACGTAGCACTGTTCAATTCATCATCTGAAAATGGAAAGAGTATGGAACAACTGCAAACCTACCAAGACATGGCCGTCCACCTAAAATGACAGCCCAGGCAAGGAGTGCAAAAAAGAGAATTAAACAGCACCTCCAAAATATATATATAAAAATGGGGCACAGGTGCACACTATGTTGGCTATAACACAATGGGGGCCATTTGCTAATCTGAAATATTACTATATTAGGTGTATTTCAGGCACAGATAGTGGCACAAATGACCTGCGACTTTGCCCCGCTCACGCCAGGTCTAAAATTGTGGGCGGGGAAGGGGACGGGCCGGCATTCACCATTTTCTATGTTTTTTTTAGGCGTAGAAAATGGTCTAAATTTAAGACAGCTGAGAAGCTGTCTTACATTTAGAGCTGGCGTTTGATGCGTTGAAGTTATGGAGAAGCCGGTGCCTCTTCATAACTTTGGCAGAACCACCGCCAGCTATGGGCCTGTATTAAGACTGGCGTCTAAAATACTGGTCTTAATGAATGTGACCCAATGTGTATAATTCAAAGTAGCAGCACACTGCTGAATGCACAAAGACACAGGTGAACAGTGAATACATGAAAGTATACACTGAATTACTGCTATACTATATTATTGATCAAGAATATGTCTGGCTCATCTACCAGTGACAAGGTGGCTTCTAACAGAAGAGACCTACTCTAACAGTCATGCCTCTCCTGGGCTTTTGGCCTACAAGTTTCAGGGCAAAGTTGAAAGCTGTGTATCATTTTCATTAAGAATGGCCATTTACCTACATTATAAGATTCCTTACAATACAAATGTTCCTCCAATAACAGCAGTTTTGCTGTTGTGACTTTATATATGAGACTTCGACAAGCTATATGTTTGAAGGAAAGGAAAGAAAAAGTTGCCAAGTTGAAGCAACACAGTAGACATGACTGTGAAATGATATTTATGCTTTCACAGCACACAGATGATAACCAGTGGCATGGTTGTGTGCTTTTCGGATAAACAGACATTTATTAAATGATATCAAGGGAAACCTAACTCTGGTCTGAATGATCCCTCTGCACCTATGAACTGATAGACACTAACAAGTTAATAAAACATTATCGTCTGGAGTCCAGTAGAACAGTAGTTCTGGTCAGGCCATCATACCTCTAATACAATGCAGTATATATATAGAACTTTGATCTTTAAGGATATGAAAAACAATATTCTTGCCACATTTCTACAGCTATGACTATTTATCATATTGATTGTCTTCTGTCTGTTTAGTATATGCACAGTATTATGTTTGCATTTTTTTGGTATTTTTACACCTCAGCTATACAAAAAAACATCTCTGTATTGCAGGGGTCAGAAACCACCAGAACTCCAACTGCTGTGAAACTACAACCATAAGCACTTACTTGGATGTTCTCAGAACTCTCACAAAAGTGAATGGAGCATGCTGGGAATTGTAGTTTAATTCTCAGATATCTCACAGGGTAGGCTTTTCCTAAAGATTGGATATAGGCAATGGAAATGGTAAATTTAAATCTCTCTCTGTAGATTTAAGCAATCTTCCCATATGACCAAAGGTGTTCAAATTCTCTTAATATTTCTCTGCAATGCCCATCTGCAGGGTGTAGTCCTAGAATGGATGAGCCAGTACATTGCAAAAGTGTGGTGGGTGCCAGAAGCAATATAACCCAAACCATGTGCAGTAAAGTCTAAAGCCGTATGCATGCATTACCTTGACTGTATTAGTCTAAGCTCCCATTCAATGTTTCTTTCTTCAGCATTTAGTTCCCAGTTGCTTTTCTGGCAGCCTTCACTAACAGGAATGGTGTTTTCCTGGAGAAGGGTTCTGTCTTGGCTTATTGTACTTAGCAGCAGCACACACCAAACAAGTTTTTTCTCTCTCTGGCTTGCTTACCAAAAAACTCCCTAGCCAGGGGAAATAGATCAGACACACTACCCAGTAACTATTACTGAAGACTGCCAGTTTGCTATTTCCTACCCATATTCAGCCTTTTGGAATGCAGTGTGCATAGCAAAGTCAGATTAGCTATATGTACCACTTTTGCATAGCTAGCCTTTCAGAAGCATCTTAACCTAACTGTGAACCATACAATAACTTTAGCAGTGAAGCATAGCAATAACCCTTCAGCAGTGAACCACTAAGTCACTGCACTCACACTACCAAGCTTCTGGTCATATGTGGCTTTTTTCCCCATAACATATAATGTCTGCATGGTAAAATCATATATAATTTTTTCAGGATCCTAAGAAGCAAAGCCCAATTGCCGGGCTTCCCAGATACTTGTGCATGTGATATATGGGACAGTGGAATGCTGAGGCAAACTATATTTACAGTTTTTAAGATTTTACATGGACTTAGCCTTATATCTATTATTTTTAGGGAATTTAAACATGGGCCATAAGAAATTCTGCTTCGGAAATAAATTGCCCGCAAGCAAATGGTGCTTACAAATGTGCTCAGAATTTGTCTCTCTCTGTACAGCATTTATGTTGGTTATCCAGAAAAAAGAATTAAAAGCACTGACTCATAAAATTTGATCATCACAATTACATTTGATTGGGGGCTGCAGCTTTAACTTTCTGGTTTCATTTCACTGATATGAAACAATTTAGCTCATTTTTGTTTTAGTTTTTTTTTTCCTTTGGAACCAATGCCCCATTTGTTGGCAGTGACCTTAAAAGCTTAATTAAAAACTAATGCAGTGTGAGAGTGTGAATCCGCTAGCACTCCCAGGGCTCTGGAGCTTGTCAAAAAAAGTCCCATTCCAGCTTTCCCATTCTCCCAAGCAGTTTTTCCTCTCGGCAACATTAATGTTTTTAATAGCACTGGGATACATATGACCTTGGAAATTAATATGAAGTCTTGCATTAACTCCACATAGGCTTGCTTGCTGTCTGCACACCCTCAATGTAGTGAATGGTAGTGGAGCTATGCTGTGGGCTAAGATGTAACTTTGAATTGAGTCCTAAAAGGAGCAAACCAATACAAGATGGCTAATGTCATAAGAATCACAGTGACCTAAACATGTTCTTGAAAAGTAGGGCTTGCCCGATTGCCCGGACTAAGCAGAAGGAACACATGCAAAATGAAACCATTCAAACTCCCTGCGTATATAAGGCTACTTTTACACTAGCGTTGTTAGAATCCGGCAGGCAAACCGTATGCAAACGGATATCTTTTTTTTCCCGGATCCTATTATATGCGGTGATATGCAGGATCCGTCTCGTCCGTTATCATCCAGTTTCAAACTGAATAACGGATCCGGTATTTACATTTTTTCAAAGATCAAAAGCGAAACTAGCTCCTCCTATATCCCAGCACAGGCGCAGACTGGAAAACCGGATCCAGCGATGCAGCAAGTTCCAGAACACTTGGTACCGGATCCGGCATTAATACATACCGGATCCGGCAAGTACGGTATTGTTCCGGGATTTTGGCCGGAAAAAATACTGCAGCAAGCTGCTGGATGTTGTCTGGTCAAATACCGTACAAGGGACGGAACGGAAGACATCCTGATGCATACTGAACGGATTGCTTTCCATTCAGAATGCATTAGAACAAAACTGATGCGTTTTTTTCTGGTATTGAGACCCTTTACTGTATTTCAAAAGCGAAAAAGAATAACGCTAGTGTGAAAGTACTCTTACCCAGGATGGGGCTGAACTCTTGGCTTTAGTCTGACCTCAAGTGTTCTATACTTTACCTACAAGATTTTATACCACTTGTGTTTTTGTGACCATTCTGTCCATCTCTGTCTGCCAACAAAAATGATGTACCATGAAACCTCATCAAAAGGCCACCTCTTTGAGATGAATAGCACCTTATCTAGATGGAATAGCTTTTGACAGATTTTCAATTATACTGGTTATGATAAATAAAATAATAAATAAATATTTTATTCATACTGGGCATCTTTTTTGTGAAAACCATGTCCCTAGAAAACCACTTTTCACTTTATTTTTGGGAGGTAATAGTATTTTTATAGTAATGCATGTCCAGCTACTATTGAAAATGTAGTCAGAAGCCATTATTGTCATGCTCGTGTGTGGGAGGAAAACACCACACCGAGCATAGGAGGGAAAGGGGATACCGGAATAAGGCCTGGAAACTAGGGAAGGATGATGGACACCTCCTAGAGAAAACCCTAACTTCAGTCCTGACTGACTACCAGTATGAACAGGCTCCAAAGGTAGGCAAGTTCATACACCGGATACCTAGAATCCTATCTCACCCTATAGGACCCTGGAACTAATGTCAGAACTGAGTCTACCTGTTCCTCCAATGGGAAGGATGGACAGGAGTCTCCCTCAGGCCTAATAACAAACAACAGGGAAAGGCAACACAAACACATATATATAAACAAAATACAAAAGGGAAAGGAAACACTTATCTTCAATGAAGCTTTGGTAGCACCAGGAACTCAGCCGAGAACCAAACACAAGCTAACCACAAGTCCAACAGAACCTATAAACCGCATAGCAAAGTGGGAGAAACAACAATAAATAGAGAAGGTAAAATTACCACAATAGCCACACCTGGGGAAAGAAGGTGTGGAAAGCACCAGAAACAACACAGACGTCATTTTATCCAAAAGGAAAACATGTCAGATCAAACCACGTGTTGCCAGATCTCCTGCCACCTGTCGTGGGAATGTCCGTATGTCTCGGTACGTCCTTGACAATACCCCCCCTTCTTTGGATGACCTCCGGGCACCCAGGACCAACCTTATCCGAATGAGACCTGTGAAAAGCTTTAACCAAACGACTGGCATTCACGTCAGATGCCGGTACCCACATCCTCTCCTATGGTCCATAACCCTTCCAGTGAACAAGATACTGAAGAGATCTATGGAGAACTCGAGAGTCAATAATCTTGTCGATCTGCTATTCCAAACTACCATCCACCATGACAAGAGAACGGGTGGCAAGGAGGACAACTCCAAAGGTTCAACATATCTCTTCAACAAAGATTTGTGAAACACATTATGAATTTTCAGAGCCTGAGGAAGTTCAAGACAAAAATCTACAGGATTAATAATGGCAGTGATCTTATATATGGACCAATAAACCTTGGACTCAAGTTCAAAGAAGGAACTTTCAACTAAATATTTCTTGAGGACAGCCACACAAAATCACACACACTTAGGTCTGGACCATTCATAAGTTTCCTGCCAGCCACATGAATTTTCTGCGATATAGAAGACAATGATGACGAAAAACGTTCCTCCTCAGGGATACCGGAAGTATCCGAACCAGAGAATGTGTCAAATTGCGGGTGAAACCCATATGCCCGAAAAAACGTCAACTTACCAGTGGACTCCTGTCTCCGATTGTTTATGGCAAACTCTGCCAAAGACAAAAACGAGGACCATTCCTCCTGGTTCTCAGACACAAAACATCTTAAGTAAGTCTCCAGACTCTGATTAGTGCGCTCTGCCTATCCATTTGTCTGAGGATGAAAAGCAGAAAAAAAAGACAGTTGTACCCCCAGCCGAGTACAGAAAGCCTTCCAGAATCTGGACACAAACTGTCCCATGATTTGAGACAACATCAGAGGGAATGCCTTGAAGTTTAACAATGTTATCAACAAACACTTGCGCAAGTGTTTTAGCATTAGGTAGGCCAGGCAATGCTATAAAATGCACCATTTTACTCAAACGATCAACTACCACCAGAATAACTGTCTTTCCAGACGAATTAGGCAGATCAGTAATAAAATCCATAGACAAGTGAGTCCATGGTCTGGACGGTATGGGCAATGTAAGTAGAGATCCAGAAGATCGAGTATGTGTCACCTTAGCGCTGTCACAACCAGACAGTTGAGAAGCTCTGACAGGAGCTTTCCAGGACCTCCTCCTTGAGTTTCTTTGTTTTGGTTAAGTTCCTCATCTCGTTAGTCTATCTCAGCTGTCATGCAGTTGGACTGATTGCTTCCCTTTAAGTTTCTCCCCATGATGCATTAGGTTGCGGCATATACAACTTCCTGGAGTGTGTGTGCATGCTGTTTCTATTCCTCAGTCCTCTGCAAGATAAGTGCTGTTCCTTTATTTGTGATTTTCTGTCTGCTGGATTTTCAGGTGACCCTGACTCCCTCCGTGTCTTGTGTAGGGAGCCGGTGGTCGTGTCCCCTCACTATTGTAGGGTCTTCAGGTATTAGATAGCCGAGGTACGTGGATATGCGCCCATCCACCTTTGGGGTGTTCGCATAGGCTGAGCAATTAGGGAGAGTGGCAGGACTCATGTAGGGGTCTCCCTTTTGTTCCTTAGTTGTGGATCCAGGGAGTCATTAATTGTATTGCATTGTCTTGTTTCCTGTACACCATCCTCGACATTATAAGCCGCCAAAACCGTCTCAAGCATGGATCCGGTTTCACTTTTGGCTGAGCGCTTCCAGGGTCTTTCATTGGAGGTAGCTGATCTCCGTAAGACTTTTTCTCAGTTTCAAGTGACCGGTTCAGCTTGCGTTCATGGAGTTTGTTCTGAGCCTAAGATCTCGCTCCCGGATACGTTCTCCGGGGGTAGTGAGTATTTTGTGCGTTTTAGAGAGGCTTGCAAACTCCATTTTCGCCTTCTTCCCCATTCCTCTGGTGATGAAGAACGGAGGGTGGGGATCATTATATCGCTGCTCAGGGGTAACGCTCAATCCTGGGCCTTTTCGCTGCCGGAGGGGGCACGGCCCCTCCGTTCAGTGGATGAATTCTTTTTAGCCCTGGGTCAGATATATGATGATCCGGATCGTATTGCTCTGGCTGAGTCTAGACTACGTCTGTTATGCCAGGGTAAACAATCCGCAGAGATATACTGCTCAGAATTTCGGAGATGGGCAGCTGATACTGGTTGGAATGATGCTGCACTCCGAAGTAAATTTTGCCATGGTCTTTCTGAGGGATTGAAAGATGCATTTGCCTTTCATGAGAGACCTACCTCCTTGGATTCTGCTATGTCTCAGGCCGTTCGTTTTGACAGGCGTCTTAGAGAGAGAGGAGAGATCTCTCCTTCCTGTCATACTCAGTCCCGGGACAGTGCAGCGGTCTCTTTCTGTGCGCAGGGGTCTCAGTCGCTGTCAGCCCCTTCTGAGCAGGAGCCCATGCAGCTGGGGTTGATTGCCTCTGACAATAGAAGATTCAGCCCGCATGGGAGGGTTTGTTTTTGTTGTGGAGGTATAAATCATTTGGCAAATGTTTGTCCCTCTAGGACAGGGGTGCACAACGTTTTCTGGTTGGGGGCCACATTGCCAGACTGAACCAATGACGAGGGCCGAAATTAAAATTTAAAGGTGCATTAACAACTGAAATATTGTACTTATGGCATATTGAGCAAACATTATATACCATTAATGTCTAGTTACACTTCCAGGACTCCCATCTAATGGGAGAAATACATGAAAAATACATGTGAGCAGCCACAAGACATAGGCATACATGTCTGTTACCAGATGGTTGGGGCCACACAGAATAGTATCAAGGGCCGCATGTGGCCCCCGGGCCGCAGGTTGTGCACCCCTGCTCTAGGAGATTCAGGCAGTTTTCTGGGAGTAATAAAGAAACAAAAAGGAAAAAATCTTTTAAAAATGTTCCGTCTGTTACTATTGGCAGGGTTGAGGCGGAAATTGAAGGTTTTCTGTTTGCTTGTAGTTCCCGTTTTGTCCTGCCTGCTAGGGTGGCGCTAGAGAGCAAAAGCATTTTTTGTGAGATTTTTGTGGATAGTGGAGCAGCTGTCAATCTCATTGATAATCAATTTGCAATAACTCATGGTTTCCAGGTATGCACTTTGGGAAAGGATATTCCTGTTTTTGCTATTGATTCCGCTCCACTTTCTCAGAAATCATTAAAGGGCATAGTTCACAATATCCGTTTAATTGTGAGTGATGCTCATGTTGAGGATGTGTCATGTTTCGTCCTTAGCGGTTTGCCTACTCCTCTAGTGTTGGGGCTACCCTGGCTCACTAAACATAACCCCACCATTGATTGGCAAGCGAGGCAAATAAATGGTTGGAGTGACTTTTGCAGAGAGAATTGCCTCATGACATCTGTTTCTGAGGTTTCTACTAAGACTGTACCACCTTTCCTCTCTGAATTTTCGGATGTCTTCTCTGAGAGTGGAGTTCAGGATTTGCCCCCGCACAGGGAGTACGATTGCCCTATTAATCTCATCCCAGGCGCCAAGCTGCCTAAATCTCGTTTATACAATCTTTCCCAACCTGAGAGGGTCGCTATGCGTGCTTATATCTCTGAGAGTCTAAGAAAAGGACACATACGACCCTCGAAGTCACCTGTTGCCGCTGGTTTTTTCTTTGTTAAGAAAAAAGATGGTTCTTTAAGACCTTGTCTGGATTTCAGGGAGCTGAACAGTATCACTATTCGTGACCCTTATCCGCTTCCTCTGATCCCGGACCTGTTTAACCAGGTTGTTGGGGCTAAAGTCTTTTCCAAATTAGACCTAAGAGGGGCATACAACCTGGTCAGGGTCAGAGAAGGAGACGAATGGAAGACGGCTTTCAATACCCCTGAGGGCCATTTTGAGAATTTGGTTATGCCTTTTGGTTTGATGAATGCCCCAGCTGTTTTTCAGCATTTCGTGAACAGCATTTTTTATCATTTAATGGGAAAATTTGTATTAGTGTATTTGGATGACATTTTGATTTTTTCTCCTGATTTCAAGACTCATAAGGAACATTTACGTCAGGTCTTGCTCATCCTGCGGGAGAATAAATTATACGCGAAACTGGAAAAATGTGTGTTTGCGGTTCCAGAAATTCAATATCTGAGAATCAGAAGGCGCTGATGCGTTTTTTGGGCTTTGCCAATTATTACAGGAAATTTATTTTGAATTATTCCTCTGTTGTTAAACCACTCACTGATATGACCAGAAAGGGGGTAGATTTTTCTTCCTGGTCGGTAGAGGCGCGTAAGGCCTTTTCTAATATCAAGGAGAGTTTTGCTTCCGCTCCCATCCTGGTACAACCTGATATTTCGTTACCCTTCATAGTTGAGGTTAATGCTTCTGAGGTAGGGGTGGGTGCGGTCTTGTCTCAGGGTTCCTCTCCTGCCAAATAGCAACCATGTGCCTTTTTCTCGAAGAAACTCTCCTCCGCAGAGAGAAATTATGATGTGGGAGATAGGGAATTGTTGGCCATCAAGTTGGCTTTTGAGGAATGGCGCCATTGGCTAGAGAGAGCCAGACACCCTATTACCGTGTTTACTGACCATAAAAATCTGGCCTACTTGGAGTCAGCCAAGCGTCTGAACCCGAGACAGGCCAGATGGTCTTTGTTTTTTTCAAGGTTTAATTTTGTTGTCACATTCCGCCCTGGGGTTAAGAATGTGAAGGCAGATGCCCTGTCACGTTGTTTTCCGGGAGGTGGGAATTTTGAAGACCCGGGTCCCATTTTGGCTGAAGGTGTGGTGGTCTCTGCTCTTTTTCCTGAATTGAAGGCAGACGTGCAGGCAGCCCAGTCAGAGGCTCCTGATCTTTGTCCTCCTGGGAGGTTGTTTGTGCCTCTCGCTTTGAGACACAAGATTTTTAAGGAACACCACGATACGGTCCTTGCTGGGCACCCGGGGGCAAGAGCCACACTGGATCTCATCGCTCGGAGATTCTGGTGGCCTGCGCTTCGTAAGTCGGTTGAGAGTTTTGTGGCAGCTTGCGAGACTTGCGCTCGTGCCAAAGTCCCTCATTCACGGCCATCAGGTCCTCTCCTTCCCTTACCCATTCCTTCCCGTCCTTGGACACATCTGTCCATGGACTTCATAACGGACTTGCCTCGTTCCTCGGGGAAGACTGTGATTCTGGTGGTGGTGGACCGTTTTAGCAAAATGGTGCATTTCATCCCTTTTCCTGGTTTGCCCAATGCTAAGACGCTGGCGCAGGCATTTATTGACCACATTGTCAAATTGCATGGTATTCCTTCAGACATAGTCTCTGATAGGGGCACGCAGTTTGTTTCCAGATTCTGGAAGGCTTTTTGTTCTCGCTTGGGGGTTCGGTTGTCATTCTCTTCTGCTTTTCACCCGCAGTCGAATGGCCAGACAGAGCGCGTCAATCAGAATCTGGAGACATATCTGCGCTGTTTTGTGGCGGAGAATCAGGAGGATTGGTGTTCTTTTTTTTCCCTTGCTGAGTTTGCTTTAAATAACCGTCGTCAGGAGTCCTCTGATAAGTCACCATTTTTTGGTGCATATGGGTTTCATCCGCAGTTTGGGACTTTCTCAAGAGAGGGGTCTTCTGGTTTACCTGATGAGGACAGATTCTCCTCGTCTTTGTCATCTATTTGGCAAAAGATTCAGGATAATCTAAAGAGCATGAGTGAGAGATATAAGCGTGTGGCAGATAAGAGACGTGTGCCTGGTCCGGACCTGAATGTTGGTGATCTGGTGTGGTTGTCTACCAAGAATATCAAATTGAAGGTTCCCTCCTGGAAGTTGGGTCCTAGGTTTATTGGGCCTTACAAGATCCTGTCTGTCATCAATCCTGTTGCCTACCGTCTTGATCTTCCTCAGACTTGGAAGATCCATAATGTTTTTCATAAGTCCTTATTGAAACCTTATGTTCAACCTATTGTACCCTCGCCTTTGCCTCCTCCTCCGATTATGGTTGATGGAAATCTTGAATTTCAGGTCTCTAGGATTGTGGATTCTCGTCTTGTCCGCGGTTCCCTCCAGTACCTCGTTCATTGGGAGGGTTATGGTCCTGAGGAGAGGATGTGGGTCCCAGTGACGGACATTAAGGCCACTCGTCTCATCAGGGCTTTCCATAGGTCCCATCCTGAGAAGGTGGGCCCTGAGTGTCTGGAGTCCACTCGTAGAGGGAGCTGTCACAACCAGACAGTTGAGAAGCTCTGACAGGAGCTTTCCAGATCCTCCTCCTTGGGTTTCTTTGTTTTGGTTAAGTTCCTCATCTCGTTAGTCTATCTCAGCTGTCATGCAGTTGGACTGATTGCTTCCCTTTAAGTTCCTCCCCATGATGCATTAGGTTGCGGCTTATACAACTTCCTGGAGTGTGTGTGCATGCTGTTTCTATTCCTCAGTCCTCTGCAAGATAAGTGCTGTTCCTTTATTTGTGATTTTCTGTCTGCTAGATTTTCAGGTGACCCTGACTCCCTCCGTGTCTTGTGTAGGGAGCCGGTGGTCGTGTCCCCTCACTATTGTAGGGTCTTCAGGTATTAGATAGCCGAGGTACGTGGATATGCGCCCATCCACCTTTGGGGTGTTCGCATAGGCTGAGCAATTAGGGAGAGTGGCAGGACTCATGTAGGGGTCTCCCTTTTGTTCCTTAGTTGTGGATCCAGTGAGTCATTAATTGTATTGCATTGTCTTGTTTCCTGTACACCATCCGTGACAAGCGCGTGCACAGATACTACAGGCCGAGACATAGTCCTCAACACACTTACGCAACCCCGGCCACCAGAATCTACGAGAGATGAGGTCGGCAGTGGATCTACTCTCAGGGTGTCCCGTAAAAACCGTACAGTGATGTTCCTCATACACCTTATGACGCAATTCTGATGGAACAAACAATTTCCCAGAGGGGCAAGACTCCGGTGTGTCTCCCTGAGCCTCTAACACCTTCACCTCTAGGTCAGGGTATAGAGCGGATATCACCACCCCCTCCGACAGTATCAGTTTCGGATTTTTAAAATCACCACCTCCAGGAAAACGATGTGACAAGGCATCTGCCTTTACGTTCTTAACCCCAGGATGATAAGTGACAATAAAATTGAATCTGGTGAAAGACAAAGACCATCTGGCCTGCCTCGGGTTCAGTCGTTTAGCCGACTTCAGGTAAGCCAGATTTTTGTGATCTGTGAACACCGGGATGGGATGAATCGTCCCTTCCAACCAATGACGCCACTCCTCAAAAGCCAACTTAATGGTCAGCAACTCTCTGTTACCCACATCGTAATTTCTCTCTGCAGGCAAAGAGTTTTTTTGAGAAAAATGCACATGGGCACCATTTACCAGAAGACGGGCCCTGCGATAAAACTGCTCCTACCCCCACCTCGGACACGTCAACTTCCACAATGAAAGGTTGTGATACATCCGGCTGCACCAATATAGGGGTAGAGGAGAAGCACTCCTGAACCACAGAAAAGGCTTGCAACGCCGAATCAGACCACACTGAGACATCCGTCCCTTTCTTAGTCATGTCAGTTAAGCGTTTAACCACTGTCGAATAGTTCTAAATACATTTTTGGTAATAGTTGGTGAACCTTAAAAACCGCATAAGACCCTTCAGATTTTCAGGGTCGATCCCAGTCCAATACAGCACAGACTTTCTCTGAATCCATTCGAAAACCTGAAGATGACAGCAGGTGGCCCAAAAATTGCACCTCATGTACAGCAAAAACGCACTTCTCAAATTTTTTGTACAATTCATTATCTCTTAGGATTTGTAACACCTATCTAACGTGATCCTGATGAGTCTCCACGTCTGGAGAATAAATTAGTATGTCATCTAAATACACGACAACAAACCTCCCCACTAGGTGATGAAAAATGTCATTCACAAAATTCTGGAAAACTGCAGGAGCATTGGTCAACCCAAAAGGCATGACCAGGTTCTCAAAGTGACCCTCTGGGGAATTAAAAGCCGTCTTCCATTCATCCCCTTCCTTGATCCTGACCAGATTACATGCCCTCCTTAAGTTCAACCTGGAGAACACCTTGGCATCTACAATCTGGTTAAACAAATCAGGAATCAAAGGAAGGGGGTAAGGATCAAGGACAATAATCCGATTGAGCTCACGGAAATCCAGACATGGCCTAAGAGTTCCATCCTTTTTTATAACAAATTAAAACCCTGCTGCCACTGGAGATTTGGAAGGTCTTATGTGTCCTTTAGCCAAACTCTCAGTAATAAACTCTCTCGTGGCCATTCTTTAAGGTCCAGAGAGGTTATACAACCTAGATTTGGGCAACTTAGCTCCGGGAATAGGACAATGTGTGACGGGTTGATAGGAGAATCATATTCCCGATGCGGAGGTAAATCCTGGCATCCACTTAAACACCAAAAAATGAAGATGCTATTTGTATAAAAATAATTAATTTTATTAAATTACATAGAACAATAAATATCAGTGTTAGTCAAAAGGGATAGGACATGAAGAAACGAGCCTCTAGAATAGGGCTCAACAATGCGGAGAATCGCACTTGAGGGAAATTGTACCCTGAGCAGCCACAGTTGCAAAAGTGTTAAAGAGTCAGATGACTATAGAATGAGTAATAGGTAGTGATGACAATACCATATCTCCACAAACAAGTTACATGACCATCCAAACTATCCTGGCATCCTCCTCATTGAAACCCAGGTTAATAGTAAGACTGTGGCTGTATAATGATATATCTGGTGGCTAATGACTACTAAATGATAACTAATACCGCCAGTCCAACCCACACTGAGTCTCACATTACATACCCATATTGCTGCTGCTCATGGTGTCAATGGATCCCCAAATGCCTCAACCTCGACACGTGTTTCGCCACGTAGGCTTCTTCCTGGCATCCACTTTCAGAAAATACATCGGCAAAATCAGATGGAAATGTTTTTCTCTAATGCACTTGGAGACAACCCGTGCATACAGACAAACTGAGCATCAATCAGGTTCACCCCTGCCCCACTGTTGATAAACACCTCAATCCCCACAGTCTTGGGCTCTAGCGCCACCTCAGCAGTCAGGAGAAATCGGGTACTACCAGGCAAAGACAAATGCATATTTTCTGACTCTCCTCCCACCCCTCAGATGGGTCATTTAACGTACCCTTTTTTTTTTTTTTGAGGCTGAATGCATGGACATACATGGATAAAATGTCCTTTCTGTCCGCAGAAAAAACACACTCCCTTTCTACGACCAGAATGCTTAAAAGTGAATCTGGGAGTAGCTCCACCTAACTGCATCCCCAGACATAAACCCAGGAGTATCTTCACCCAAAGTGTCAGAGGAAGACGATACGTTATATTATAGTACATCCTGAGCGTGGGGGCCCCTAGATCTCTCTCTCAGGCGTCTATCAATGCGTACTGCAAGAGACATAGCGGCTTCCAGAGAATCAGGATTCTCATGAAAGGCCAAAGCGTCCTTTAGCCTCTCTAATAATCCCTGACAACACTGACTACGGAGAACTGGATTGTTCCACTCAGTATCCATAGCTCACCTCATAAACTCAGAGCAATAGATCTCAGCAGAACGTTCTCCCGGATGAAGGCAATGTAGCTTGGTCTCGGCCACGGAGTTCCGACCGGGTCATCCTAGATGAGACCCAGAGCTTTGAAAAATTCATCCACCGACCAGAGAGACTGCGATCCGGTCAGCAGAGAAAAAGCCCATGACTGAGCATCCCCCTTAAGCAATGAAATAACCACACCAACTCTCTGATTCTCATCCTTAGATGAGTGTGGACGTAGCCTAAAATACAATTTGCATGCCTCCCTAAACAAAATAAAATTATGTCGCGACGGGGCGTGGGGGAAACCCCCCGCTGTGCAATGGCGGTGGCTGCTAGCCAGGTAGCAGGGAACAGGGAGCAAGTCAGCTCCTAATGCAACCCTTGGTTCTCCCTAGACTCCTAGCGCATGAGCCGCCTCAGATGGTAAGGGGGCTCATGCTCACCGACCTAGGACCCTGGGAATCCCTGCTGTGCCCTAATGCTGAAGACAGGGCAGAGACCACCCATTCATCCTTCACCACGGATGAATGGTGTCTCCTGAAGCCCAGCAACTGACCACCAACTAGACAGGGCCACAGCCGAACGACAGCTAAGTACATAAGACAACAGACAACAAAAGTTATCAGGACTTACCTGTCGCCGACGAGATGGACCAGAAACTCACAGTCTAGCTGTTTGCTTAAACCCCTTCAGGAAAGCAAGCCCCATTAAGAGCACACACACCAGCAAACAAGGCCCACACCATACAACATACACCACAGGTGGGGAAGGGTAAACAGAAGCAAGCAGGAGGGAAAGCAAGGAAAAACAATATAACAAATAACGGTGGCTCACACAGACATAATCACAACAGCCCAGGAGCAGAGCTCTACACCAAGCTGACAACAAAAGGCAAACTGACCTCATGCTCCACCAGGCCAACATATAAGGAGGCCTGAGGTCACACCCACCACACCTACCAAACACACCTTAACCCCGTGCACACCAAAGCAGGGAAAACACCATGACAAATACACGTTGCCGCAGGCAACAGCAAGCGTGGCCAAGTGTCACAGCGCACACCAAAGGCCGTGACAAATTATCGCTTTCCCCAGAGAATCTGTCCGGGGGGGGGGGCAACTTTAGGCTTGAGACAGGCCTGGTAACCACCACCACTACTAGGACCAGCAGCCCGTGGTCTCTGGATCTGCGAGACAGTCGTGCGGAGGTCAGCTACCTCCAAAGACCGCCACTGCAGCTCTCCGGCCAGTGCAGCAATAGGATCCATGGCTGTACTGAAACAAGCAAAAATTACTGTTTTTGCGGTTTATAATGTCACACTCGTGTGTGGGAGGAAAACACCATGCCGAGCATAGGAGGGAAAAGGGGATACCGATATAAGGCCTGGGAACTAGGGAAGGAAGATGGACACCTCCTAGAGAAAACCCTAACTTCAGTCCTGACAGACTACCAGTATGAACAGGCCCCAAAGGTAGGCAAGTTCATACACCGGATACCTAGAATCCTATCTCACCCTATAGGACCCTGGAACTAATGTCAGGACTGAATCTACCTGTTCCTCCAAAGGGAAGGATGAACAGGAGTCTCCCTCAGGCCTAATGACAAACAACGGGGAAATGCAACACACACATATACAGTATATAAACAAAATCCAAAAGGGAAAGGAAACACTTCATCTTCAATGAAGCTTTGGTAGCACCAGGAACTCAGCTGAGAACCAAACACAAGCTAACCACAAGTCCAACAGAAGCTATAAAACCGCATAGCATAGTGGGAGAAACAACAATAAATAGAGAAGGTAAAATGACCACAATAACCACACCTGGGGAAAGAAGGTGTGGCAAGCACCAGAAACAACACAGACGTCATTTTATCCGAAAGGAAAACATGTCAGATCAAACCACGTGTTGCCAGTCTAACAGATATCCTGCCACCTGTCGTGGGAATGTCCGTATGTCTCGGTACATCTGTGACAATTATAATCTCTCCATAATAAAGCCATAGACAGTCCAGCGGACCTGTGATGTCCTCATAGAACTCCTAGGCTGCATACCTCTGCAACTGCATTCCCCGTGACTCCGGCTGTGTTATTCTTATACTTGTAGACTCTTCCATTCCTCTACTATGTTTTCAGAACTGGAAATTTTTTTTACAGGTAGGTGATCCCCAGTGCTCAGTGTCAATGGTTGAGGTGATGTTCCATCTAGGAATTCATTATGGGTCCTTTCCTCTATTGTCTTTTTGGCCATTTATAATGCAATATGTTATTCTGAGTAGTATACCCTATGTGGCCCTAGCCACTGAGGCTGAATATGCCTCCATTAAAGGCACATTTACACTTGCCAATTTTCCCAAATTTTCTGAGCAATCATAATAATAAAAATAGTGATAAAGGAGATCGTTTATTGCATATCATTAGTCATAATGCCATAAACATAATTGTTAATGATGGCACCATTGATAAAGGTAAATGCCACTTACAGTAACAGCAGATTTTGTAGGAGGCAGGGGAAGGATCAGACAAAAATAACAAAAAATATTCTCTTTGTAGGTGTCTCCCCCCGCAAGATGCCGCCCTAGACATTGGACCTTAGTTCCCAGTAGTAGATATCTCACCCAATTCTTCAGCAGATTTACTTGAAATTATCTAGGTTGACATAATCATCATGAGAAATGGACAATACACATAGAT
This sequence comes from Bufo bufo, assembly GCF_905171765.1. Classification (NCBI taxonomy): domain Eukaryota; kingdom Metazoa; phylum Chordata; class Amphibia; order Anura; family Bufonidae; genus Bufo; species Bufo bufo. The sequence goes on from NC_053391.1 coordinate 585,148,095, forward strand.
TTTGTGTGCCATCATTTTTCCACCATATTCTTCTAAAACGTTATAGACATCTTTACTATAACAACACAATAAGGAAAGCTGGTGCATAATACAGGTCCATTGAAACGAGTATTTGTCATCTAGTGAGTAGAAAACTCGAAAAAATTAAGATGACATAAATCCCAATGCTACCATGTGCCAAGGCTTCATTTTGATATTGATCCAGTATGGTATCCCAGAGCCTTGTAACCTGCACTTAAGCGTGGTGAGATTATTTCTCAAGCAGCGGTTTAAAGTGTTTTGAATAAAATTTTTAGAAGAGAGGCAGTAATTACTATCCTGCTGCTACAATATATCACACAGGACCTCTGACTTACAAAGTAATTATATCGACATACATGGTAATAATGCCACTGTATTATAGTGTGTCTTATGTTTATTGCTGGCCATTCTTACATTTTCTACCTTCCCCGAGCTGAACGGTCAAAGTCTAGTCTTGCAAATAGCTCCAGCACGAAAATTGTTAATGGGCAAGTGATTAAATAGTCTGAGGACTTGGTAAATGTGACCTAGTAAAAGGCAAGGTATGGCAAGGGAGTCACTAGCACTGAATCTCGGGTCACCTGATCCAGGAGAAATGGGTGATAAAAACAAGCATTTTCGGAAATTATGTAGAATATTCCATTTGTGGCTTGCTGCAGTCGGGGAGGGAGCAGAATTTTAATCAGAGAGACTGCAGTGACAGACTGCAATGTGCCTGGTGTTATACTGTCCTTATAAATCATATTAACACAGCCAGACGCTCAGTGCACAGAGCAGCTTAAAGCTGTCAATGCTGAGTCTGGCCAGGGGAATGAGGCTGCTGGAGAGGGGGAGGCTGCAAGGAACCTGGGAAAGAAACAAATAAAATATTGAGTGGGAGGAAGACATGGAAATTAAGGGCAAATAAAAAGGAGGGAAACAAAGGGAAAGACAACAGCATGAGATGGGACCTGTGAGATGGGAATATGGAGACAGTGAAAATCATAGGTCACATCTAGTGAATGCAAAAATGAGAAATCAACCTAAAACCATAATAAAACGTACACATTTTTATCTTCCATAGTAACGGTATATATAAAGCTCAATATTGCACAATAAAATGTGTGAAGTTTTATAACCTGCTCTGGAGATCAGCTGGTTATTATAGTCAAATGAACCTGGGAGGAATGACTGTCTAATATGTATTGGTGCCTATGGACTGTCCTCTGACAGCAGATGTTGTGGGAATGGACAACCGGACAAGTCGGATATCAGCCTGCTGTATAAGGGTGTACACAGATCTCATAGGGACCTATAGCAAAACTGTCACTGACGTCACCGCAACAGGTGGCAGGAGATCGGTGAGATTGGCAACACGTCGTTTGATCTGACATGTTTTCCTTTTGGATCAAATGTCGTCTGTGTTTCTGGTGCTTGCCACACCTTCTTTCCCCTGGTGTGGCTATTATGGTCATTTAACCTTCTCTATTTATGGTTGTTTCTCCCACTATGCTATGCGGTTTATAGCTTCTGTTGGAATTGTGGATAGCTAGTGTGTGAATCTCAGCTGAGTTCCTGGTGCTGCCATAGCCACTTGAAGTTGTGTTTTCTTTCCCTTTTGTATTTTGTTTGGGTTATTTTGTTTGTGTTGCAGTTCCCTGTCATTTGTATTAAGGCCTGAGGGAGACTCCTGTTCATCCTTCCTTTTGGAGGAACAGGTTGTCTCAGTCCTGACATTAGTACCAGGGTCCTATAGGGTCAGTTAGGACACTAGGTATACGGTGTATGAACTTGTCTACCTCTGGGGTCTGTTCATACTGGTAGTTAGTCAGGACTTTTGATTAGGGTTTTACTCGGAGGTGTCCATCTCCTTTCCCTAGTTTCCAGGCCTTATTCCCTCACCCCTTTGGCCCATTTCTTAGTAAACTAATCCCAAGAACAGCAATAAAACTTAAATAGGTTTTACCATCTCTGCTATACATCTGATATGATCTACATGGCCTTCTGGTTAGACTGAGGATCATGACCTAGGTGCCCGTAATTAAAGTGTTTTAAAATGTATAAGGCTACTTTCACATCTGCTTTTTCCTTTCCGGTATTGAGATCCGTCATAGGATCTCAAAACCGGAGGAAAACGCTTCAGTTTTGTCCCCATTCATTGTCAATAGGGACAAAACTGAACTGAAGGGAAGGGAGTGCACCAGAATGCATTCCGTTCCATTTCATTGCATTCCCATGAGGCACACAAAAGCGCTGCAAGCAGCGTTTTTGAGTGCGTCATGGGATGCGGAACAAGACGTGTCAGACATGAAACACAATGTAAGTCAATAGTGATGGATCTGTTTTCTCGGGCACAAAAGGAAACGAATGTGGCGCCCATTGAGTTACAATGGTTTTAGTGCTGGATCCGTCTTGGTTGTTTTAGAGATAAAACAACCGGATCCGTTCATAACAGATGCAGCCGGTTGTATTATCCTAATCGAAGCGTTTTTGCTGATCCATGACAGATCCAACAGAAACGCAGATGTGAAAATAGCCAGACTATTTTTCTAATTATTATTTTTCTAATTATTATTATTCTAATTATTATTATTCAGTTATTATTCATGATAAGTTTTCCTTTATTTATTGCATTTGTACAGCGCTGTGGAATATGTTGACACTATACAATTGACTGGAAATTCCTAAATAAATATCAGTTTTGTTTGTCTTGTCATAGCTTTTAGTGCTCCATGTAGCTGTATGCACTTTGCAGGCATGATTGACTATGCAAGCAAGTTATGTAGGTGCAGATTTTGACTCTTCAGCTCTGATAAATAATTGCACAGTAATAACTATAAGGTGAAAGAAAAGAGGGGTGTTAACTAGTGTTGATCGAGCACCAAAGTGCTCGGGTGCTCTGGTGCTTGAGTAGAACACTTTGGGATGCTCTGTAGAGCACCCAAGCATAATGGAGGTCAATGGGAGAACCCGAGCATTAAACCAGGCACCCCCTGCTCTGAAGAGGGGAAGGTTCCAGGTCCCACTGAGCTCTATGCAGAAGATTGCTGTACAGTGGGGGAATCCCCCAGTGTGAGTCCGTGCTTAGGATTCCCTGCTCTGACTCCATATATAGCTATGTCCATATATGGAGTCAGTGCTTGGGGACACCCAGTGTATTTAAATCTAATTTAGCCTCTATTTCTGAAAAGTTTCTGCTGTGATTTGAACTCACAACCTTCTACATTAGAGGCAAAAACCTTAACTACTCAGCTACAAAGCTGAATGATAAACTGTGTCAGAAAAACCTCATAGTAGTTTTTCATGTAGTAAGTATTCCTATACAGCAGAAGTATCATTTTATATTTATTGAAGATAGTGCATTAAAAACCATACATACAGTCCATGTCTACACGTTTCGGATCCCCTAGTACTGATCCTTACTCATGACCACAAGGGGACTGCATTTACACAGGATTTTAAATAGTGGCCAACTGAAAACAAAATCAGGTGGCTGCAATTATACAAGTCACACCCTCATATGGCCGTCAAACACTTTTACATATAATAAAACAGCTTAAAACAAAAGAGTTACAGGTCAATAATGGAGGATCAAATCATGTTTATGGTTTAAACCTTTAGGGATACAAGATTCCATACACAAGATCCAGTATGATTCTCTGTTTAGAAGTTTCCTCCTGCGATCCCCACCCCGAACATGAGGATTAACTCTCTCCAGCCCTTGAACTTGCATGCCTGTGATATCACCCCCATGTGCCGCTGCATAGTGTGAACTGACTGCAGAGACATTCCTAGTTTTAGCATGGGGTATGTCAGAAATATGTCTGCAGATTCTAGTTTTTAAACTATTTGTAGTGCAGCCGACATATTGGAGGCGACATAACGAGCATGTAATACAATACACGACAAAGCTAGTAATAAAAGCTGCCATGTTTGATTAAGAAGCTGGAATATTTTATCTTTTTTATGGTTAAGAATTTCACGTTTTGTTCCCGGCGGATTCCGTGCTTCAATTCACATTTAAAGCCAGGTGAGCACACCTAACTTCTTTGTTTTATCATTTTATATTTAACTGCAGGTTATCATGCAGTGCTATAGTGTAGTGGCTAAGGTTATTTGCTCTAATGTAGAAGGTTGTGAGTTCAAATCCTGGCAGAAATATTTCAGAAATAGAGGCTAAATTGTATTTAAACACACACACATATGTATATATATATATATATATATATATTTATATATATATATATATATATATATATATACAGTTAGGTCCATAAATATTGGGACATAAACACAATTTTAACATTTTTGGCTCTATACACCACCACAATGGATTTGAAATGAAACGAACAAGATGTGCTTTAACTGCAGACTGGCAGCTTTAATTTGAGGGTATTTACATCCAAATCAGGTGAACGGCGTAGGAATTACAACAGTTTTCATATGTGCCTCCCACTTGTTAAGGGACCAAAAGTAATGGGACAATTGGCTTCCCAGAGTGATGGGAAGAGAAGAGTACGGAGAAGGAAATGAACTGCTCATGATGCTAAGCATACCACCTCATCAGTGAAGCTTGGAGGTGGTAGTGTCATGGCGTGGGCATGTATGGCTGCCAATGGAACTGGTTCTCTGTATTTATTGATGATGTGACTGCTGACAAAAGCAGCAGGATGAATTCTGAAGTGTTTTGGGCAATATTATCTGCTCATATTCAGCCAAATGTTTCAGAACTCATTGGATGGCGCTTCACAGTGCAGATGGACAATGACCCAAAGCATACTGCAAAAGCAACAAAAGAGCTTTTTTAAGAGAAAGAAGTGGAATGTTATGCAATGGCCAAGTCAATCACCTGACCTGAATCCAATTGAGCATGCATTTCACTTGCTGAAGACAAAACTGAAGGGAAAATGCCCGAAGAACAAGCAGGAACTGAAGACAGTTGCAGTAGAGGCATTACAGAGCATCACCAGGGATGAAACCCAGCGTCTGGTGATGTCTATGCGTTCCAGACTTCAGGCTGTAATTGACTGCAAAGGATTTGCAACCAAGTATTAAAAAGTGAAAGTTTGATTTATGATTATTATTCTGTCCCATTACTTTTGGTCCCTTAACAAGTGGGTGGCACATATGCAAACTGTTGTAATTCCTACACCGTTCACCTGATTTGGATGTAAATATCCTCAAATTAAAGCTGACAGTCTGGAGTTAAATCACATCTTGTTTGTTTCATTTCAAATCCATTATGGTGGTGTATAGAGCCAAAAATGTTAGAATTGTGTCGATGTCCCAATATTTATGGACCTCACTGTATATGCGTTTTTAGCCATAATATATTTACATATATTATTATATATTTATAAAATATTATAATATATGTAAATATATTATGGTTAAAAACATTGGTAGTAGTTTCCCACATATTATGCATTCATATATATATATATATATATATATATATATATCAGAAGTATGATTATATATATATATATATATATATATATATATAAAAAAATATATATATATATATATATATATATATATATATATATAAAAAATAGAGCAGCATCCGGTATAGTGAAAAAAGAAAACTGTTTATTCACCCAGTGGTGACGCGACGTTTTGGCTCCAACATGAAGCCTTTCTCAAGCAATGTAACAATGCAAACTGAACATACTTATAGTGTGAGGAAATGACATCATCAAACATAATTAGCATTAACCCATGCCTGTACAAGTGACATGAAAAAATAAAGTGAAATATATACGTGTACATATGTAAGTCTGGTGAACACAGTGCATAATCATAAGATATAACAGTGATACAATTGTATATCATAATACATTATGTGAATAAATACAAAATTCATGTATATAAAGTGCACTTGTGCAATAACCCAGATAACAACTTGTTAAAATGAGAAGCTACTACCATACTTCTATCATGGGGAGTGGCCAGGTCACATGACTATGGACATGGATACAAGCACATAATCAAGCAACTTACAAATTCCCGATGTGAATCCATTGCCAAAGTCAGCGTCTAAGAATCTCGGATGCGCATGCGTTCGATGTTGCGTCATCCGACAGACCAACACATATGCGATCAAGTGCGCATGCGCCAAAGACCCAAATCTTCTAATCTAAAGGTTGGTGCTGCCATTCATTGCATTATATATATATATATATATATATATATACACAGTACAGACCAAAAGTTTGGACACACCTTCTTATTCAAAAAGTTTTCTTTATTTTCATGACTATGAAGGCATCAAAACTATGAATTAACACATGTGGAATTATATACATAACAAACAAGTGTGAAACAACTGAAAATATGTCATATTCTAGGTTCTTCAAAGTAGCCATCTTTTGCTTTGATTACTGCTTTGCACACTCTTGGCATTCTCTTGATGAGCTTCAAGAGGTAGTCCCCTGAAATGGTCTTCCAACAGTCTTGAAGGAGTTCCCAGAGATGCTTAGCACTTGTTGGCCCTTTTGCCTTCACTCTGCGGTCCAGCTCACCCCAAACCATCTCGATTGGGTTCAGGTCCGGTGACTGTGGAGGCCAGGTCATCTGGCGCAGCACCCCATCACTCTCCTTCATGGTCAAATAGCCCTTACTTTCAAAGTTTTACCAATTTTTCGGCTGACTGACTGACCTTCATTTCTTAAAGTAATGATGGCCACTGGTTTTTCTTTACTTAGCTGCTTTTTTCTTGCCATAATACCAATTCTAACAGTCTATTCAGTAGGACTATCAGCTGTGTATCCACCTGACTTCTCCTCAACGCAACTGATGGTCCCAACCCCATTTATAAGGAAAAGAAATCCCACTTATTAAACCTGACAGGGCACACCTGTGAAGTGAAAACCATTTCAGGGGACTACCTCTAAAAGCTCATCAAGAGAATGCCAAGAGTGTGCAAAGCAGTAATCAAAGCAAAAGGTGGCTACTTTGAAGAACCTAGAATATGACATATTTTCAGTTGTTTCACACTTGTTTGTTATGTATATAATTCCACATGTGTTAATTCATAGTTTTGATGCCTTCAGTGTGAATCTACAATTTTCATAGTCATGAAAATAAAGAAAACTCTTTGAATGAGAAGGTGTGTCCAAAATTTTGGTCTGTACTGTATATATTTATATATTATTTTTTTTGTAATTACACATTTCTTTTGTGCCATCCATTTTTTACAATTATATTAAATATATAAATTAAATTTAGCCTCTATTTCTGAAATATTTCTGCCGGGATTTGAACTCACAACCTTCTACGTTAGAGCAAAGAACCTTATCCACTACGCTAAAGAGCTGTATTTTAACCTACAGTTAAATATAAAATGATACTTCTGCTGTATAGGAATACTTAATACATGAGAAACTACTATGAGGTTTCTGACACAGTTTATCATTCAGCTTTATACATGAGTGGTTAAGGTACTTGCCTCTGATGTAGAAGGTTGTGAGTTCCAATCCCAGCACAAACTTTTCAGAAATAGAGGCTAAATTAGATTAAAATACACTGGCTCGAGCACGCGCGGTGTTCAGCTGAACATTGCGATGCTCGAGTCAAAATAGTGTTCGGCCAAGCATGCTTGATCAACACTAGTGTTAACTTGAATTACATCCCCCAAGGCAGTGCTGTTGTTTCCAGAACATTATGGTAACATTGTGGCTTCTTTTCCCAGAAGAATTTCAACACTGGGCTGGGAAATATGTGCTGCAAAACACAGGTATGTAAGATATGCTGGTGGTCGCAAATGCCCAGTAGCAGATATTGGCCTGGGGGGTTGTTCACAGAAGTTCTGCTCCTGGGAGCTCTACTTTTACTATAATACTGGAATAATTGTGCAGAAGCACGCAGCATTAGGCAATGTCCTACCCTGAAAATCTAAAACATAACATGTGTGTTAAACAAGCATTTTGAGCAATTTTAACTTACAAGTGACTTTGTTTTATCTAAATAGTTAAAGAATTCAGTGATTTCCTATGATATTTTCATAGGAGTCAATTTAAAATAAATAGATGGAACATAACTAGGGATGAGCGAACCCGAACTGTTATAGAATTTTGGGGTGTCCGTGACACGGACCCGAACCCGAACATTTTCGTAAAAGTCCGGGTTCGGTGTTCGGCGCTTTCTTGGCGCTTTTTGAAAGGCTGCAAAGCAGCCAATCAACAAGCGTCATACTACTTGCCCCAGGAGGCCATCACAGCCTTGCCTACTATTGGCATGGCTGTGATTGGCCAGTGCAGCATGTGACCCAGCCTCTATATAAGCTTGGGTCACGTAGCGCTGCACGTCACTCTGCTGATTCAAGCATAGGGAGAGGTTGCTGCTGCGACGTTAGGGCGAGATTAGGCAGATTAACTCATCCAAAAGACTTCATTCTGTGATCGATCTGCAGCTGTGGATCATTGAAGTGCTAATATCGACTTGCTCACTTTTTTGAGGCTGCCCAGAGCGTTTTTAGATCACTTTTTTCTGGGGTGATCGGCGGCCATTTTGTGGCTTGTGGTGCGCCAGCACAAGCTATCACCAAGTGTATTTAACCATCAATAGTGTGGTTATTTTTTGCTATATCCTACATCAGCTGCAGGCTGAGCCTGTGTCACAGAAGTGCATTTAACCATCAACAGTCTGGTTATTTTTTGGCCATATACTACATCAGCTGCAGGCTGAGCCTGTGTCACCGAAGTGCATTTAACCATCAACAGTCTGGTTATTTTTTGGCCATATACTACATCTGGTGCAGGCTGAGCCTGTGTCACCCAAGTGCATTTAACCATCAATAGTGTGGTTATTTTTTGGCCATATACTACATCAGGGGCAAGTTGAGCCTGTCACCCAGCGCCTAAAAAATAGACCTGACACTTCTATTCAACCAAATTTGTACTGTTTTAGCTGGTCAAGTTATTTGTAGTGACCGTAAAAGCACATTTTTTGTTCTGGGTTGAAAAACTATTCCCAAATTTGCCATTCTCAAAATAACTAGTTTCTGCTATATGAGGCCTACTTGAAATCTATCCCAAAAAGGATATCTTACATTGAAGGTGCTGATAGTGTCATTCAGAAAAATTTAACACACACGCTACCGTGCAGATACAAGTCTAATTCTGTGATTAAACCTATACCTGTCACACAGCGCAAAAAAAAAAACAGGCCTCACATTTCTATTCAACCAAATCTGTACTGTTTTAGCTGGTCAAGTTATTTGTAGTGACCGTAAAAGCACACTTTTTGTTCTGGGTTGAAAAACTATTCCCAAATTTGCCATTCTCAAAATAACTAGTTTCTGCTATATGAGGCCTACTTGAAATCTATCCCAAAAAGGATATCTTACATTGAAGGTGCTGATAGTGTCATTCAGAAAAACCTAACACACACGCTACCGTGCAGATACAAGTCTAATTCCGTGATTAAACCTATACCTGTCACACAGCGCAAAAAAAAACAGGCCTCACATTTCTATTCAACCAAATCTGTACTGTTTTAGCTGGTCAAGTTATTTGTAGTGACCGTAAAAGCACATTTTTTGTTCTGGGTTAAAAAACTATTCCCAAATTTGCCATACTCAAAATAACTAGTTTCTGCTATATGAGGCCTACTTGAAATCTATCCCAAAAAGGATATCTTACATTGAAGGTGCTGATAGTGTCATTCAGAAAAACCTAACACACATGCTACCGTGCAGATACAAGTCTAATTCTGTGATTAAACCTATACCTGTCACACCGCGCAAAAAAAAACAGGCCTCACATTTCTATTCAACCAAATCTGTACTGTTTTAGCTGGTCAAGTTATTTGTAGTGACCGTAAAAGCACACTTTTTGTTATGGGTTGAAAAACTATTCCCAAATTTGCCATTCTCAAAATTGTTGTGAACGGGAACAATGAGGAAAACATCTAATAAGGGACGCGGACGCGGACGTGGACATGGTCGTGGTGGTGTTAGTGAACCCTCTGGTGCTGGGAGAGGACGTGGCCGTTCTGCCACAGCCACACGCCCTAGTGAACCAACTAACTCAGGTCCCAGTAGCCAGCAGAATTTACAGCGATATTTGGTGGGGCCCAATGCCGTTCTAAGGATGGTAAGGCCTGAGCAGGTACAGGCATTAGTCAATTGGGTGGCCGACAGTGGATCCAGCACGTTCACATTATCTCCCACCCAGTCTTCTGCAGAAAGCGCACAGATGGCGCATGAAAACCAAGCCCATCGGTCTGTCACATCACCCCCATGCATATCAGGGAAACTGTCAGAGCCTCAAGTTATGCAGCAGTCTCTTATGCTGTTTGAAGACTCTGCTGCCAGGGTTTCCCAAGGGCATCCACCTAGCCCTTCCCCAGGGGTGGAAGAGATAGAATGCACTAACGCACAACCACTTATTTTTCCTGATGATGAGGACATGGGAATACCACCTCAGCACGTCTCTGATGATGACGAAACACAGGTGCCAACTGCTGCGTCTTTCTGCAGTGTGCAGACTGAACAGGAGGTCAGGGATCAAGACTGGGTGGAAGACGATGCAGGGGACGATGAGGTCTTAGACCCCACATGGAATGAAGGTCGTGCCACTGACTTTCAGAGTTAGGAGGAAGAGGCAGTGGTGAGACCGAGCCAACAGCGTAGCAAAAGAGGGAGCAGTGGGCAAAATCAGAACACCCGCCGCCAAGAGACTCCGCCTGCTACTGACCGCCGCCATCTGGGACCGAGCACCCCAAAGGCAGCTTCAAGGAGTTCCCTGGCATGGCACTTCTTCAAACAATGTGCTGACGACAAGACCCGAGTGGTTTGCACGCTGTGCCATCAGAGCCTGAAGCGAGGCATTAACGTTCTGAACCTTAGCACAACCTGCATGACCAGGCACCTGCATGCAAAGCATGAACTGCAGTGGAGTAAACACCTTAAAAACAAGGAACTCACTCAGGCTCCCCCTGCTACCTCTTCTGCTGCTGCCGCCGCCTTGGCCTCTTCTGCTGCTGCCACCGCCTCGGCCTCTTCCTCCGCCTCTGGAGGAACGTTGGCACCTGCCGCCCAGCAAACATGGGATGTACCACCAACACCACCACCTGCGTCACCAAGCATCTCAACCATGTCACACGGCAGCGTTCAGCTCTCCATCTCACAAACATTTGAGAGAAAGCGTAAATTCCCACCTAGCCACCCTCGATCCCTGGCCCTGAATGCCAGCATTTCTAAACTACTGGCCTATGAAATGCTGTCATTTAGGCTGGTGGACACACACAGCTTCAAACAGCTCATGTAGCTTGCTGTCCCACAGTATGTTGTTCCCAGCCGCCACTACTTCTCCAAGAGAGCCGTGCCTTCCCTGCACAACCAAGTGTCCGATAAAATCAAGTGTGCACTGCGCAACGCCATCTGTGGCAAGGTCCACCTAACCACAGATACGTGGACCAGTAAGCACGGCCAGGGACGCTATATCTCCCTAACTGCACACTGGGTAAATGTAGTGGCGGCTGGGCCCCAGGCGGAGAGCTGTTTGGCGCACGGCCTTCCGCCGCCAAGGATCGCAGGGCAACATTCTTTGCCTCCTGTCTCCTCCTCCTCCTACTCAGCTTCCTCCTCCTCTTCTTCCACCTGCTCATCCAGTCAGCCACACACTTTCACCACCAACTTCAGCACAGCCCGGGGTAAACGTCAGCAGGCCGTTCTGAAACTCATATGTTTGGGGGACAGGCCCCACACCGCACAGGAGTTGTGGCGGGGTATAGAACAACAGACCGACGAGTGGTTGCTGCCGGTGAGCCTCAAGCCCGGCCTGGTGGTGTGCGATAATGGGCGAAATCTCGTTGCAGCTCTGGGACTAGCCGGTTTGACGCACATCCCTTGCCTGGCGCATGTGCTGAATTTGGTGGTGCAGAAGTTCATTCGCAACTACCCAGACATGTCAGAGCTGCTGCATAAAGTGCGGGCCGTCTGTTCGCGCTTCCGGCGCTCACACCCTGCCGCTGCTCGCCTGTCTGCGCTACAGTGTAACTTCGGCCTTCCCGCTCACCGCCTCATATGCGACGTGCCCACCAGGTGGAACTCCACCTTCCATATGCTGGACAGACTGTGCGAGCAGCAGCAGGCCATAGTGGAGTTTCAGCTGCAGCACGCACGGGTCAGTCGCACTGCGGATCAGACCCACTTCACCACCAATGACTGGGCCATCATGCGAGACCTGTGTGCCCTGTTGCGCTGTTTCGAGTACTCCACCAACATGGCCAGTGGCGATGACGCCGTTATCAGCGTTACAATACCACTTCTATGTCTCCTTGAGAAAACACTTAGGGCGATGATGGAAGAGGAGGTGGCCCAGGAGGAAGAGGAGGAAGAGGGGTCATTTTTAGCACTTTCAGGCCAGTCTCTTCGAAGTGACTCAGAGGGAGGTTTTTTGCAACACCAGAGGCCAGGTACAAATGTGGCCAGACAGGGCCCACTAATGGAGGACGAGGAGGACGAGGATGAGGAGGAGGTGGAGGAGGATGAGGATGAAACATGTTCACAGCGGGGTGGCACCCAAAGCAGCTCGGGCCCATCACTGGTGCGTGGCTGGGGGGAAACACAGGACGATGACGATACGCCTCCCACAGAGGACAGCTTGTCCTTACCTCTGGGCAGCCTGGCACACATGAGCGACTACATGCTGCAGTGCCTGCGCAACGACAGCAGAGTTGCCCACATTTTAACGTGTGCGGACTACTGGGTTGCCACCCTGCTGGATCCCCGGTACAAAGACAATGTGCCCACCTTACTTCCTACACTGGAGCGTGAAAAGAAGATGCGCGAGTACAAGCGCACGTTGGTAGACGCGCTACTGAGAGCATTCCCAAATGTCACAGGGGAACCAGTGGAAGCCCAAGGCGAAGGCAGAGGAGGAGCAAGAGGTCGCCAACGCAGCTGTGTCACGGCCAGCTCCTCTGAGGGCAGGGTTAGCATGGCAGAGATGTGGAAAAGTTTTGTCACCACGCCACAGCTAACTGCACCACCACCTGATACGGAACGTGTTAGCAGGAGGCAACATTTCACTAACATGGTGGAACAGTACTTGTGCACACCCCTCCACGTACTGACTGATGGTTCGGCCCCATTCAACTTCTGGGTCTCCAAATTGTCCACGTGGCCACAGCTAGCCTTTTATGCCTTGGAGGTGCTGGCCTGCCCGGCGGCCAGCGTTTTGTCTGAACGTGTATTCAGCACGGCAGGGGGCGTCATTACAGACAAACGCAGCCGCCTGTCTACAGCCAATGTGGACAAGCTGACGTTCATAAAAATGAACCAGGCATGGATCCCACAGGACCTGTCCATCCCTTGTGCAGATTAGATATTAACTACCTCCCCTTAACAATATATTATTCTACTCCAGGGCACTTCCTCATTCAATACTATTTTTATTTTCATTTTACCATTATATTGCGGGGCAACCCAAAGTTGAATGAACCTCTCCTCTGTCTGGGTGCCGGGGCCTAAATGTGTGACAGTGGCCTGTTCCAGTGGTGGGTGACGTGAAGCCTGATTCTCTGCTATGACATGAAGACAGATTCTGTGCTGACATAAGGCCAGATTCTCTGTTACGGAACCTCTCTCCTCTGTCTGGGTGCCGGGGCCTAAATGTGTGACAGTGGCCTGTTCCAGTGGTGGGTGACGTGAAGCCTGATTCTCTGCTATGACATGAAGACAGATTCTGTGCTGACATAAGGCCAGATTCTCTGTTACGGGACCTCTCTCCTCTGTCTGGGTGCCGGGGCCTAAATGTGTGACAGTGGCCTGTTCCAGTGGTGGGTGACGTGAAGCCTGATTCTCTGCTATGACATGAAGACAGATTCTGTGCTGACATAAGGCCAGATTCTCTGTTACGGGACCTCTCTCCTCTGTCTGGGTGCCAGGGCCTAAATATGTGACAGTGGCCTGTTCCAGCGGTGGGTGACATGAAGCCTGATTCTCTGCTATGACAGGAAGACAGATTCTGTGCTGACATAAGGCCAGATTCTCTGTTACGGGACCTCTCTCCTCTGCCTGGGTGCCTGGGCCTAAATATGTGACAGTGGCCTGTTCCAGTGGTGGGTGACGTGAAGCCTGATTCTCTGCTATGACATGAAGACAGATTCTGTGCTGACATAAGGCCAGATTCTCTGTTACGGGACCTCTCTCCTCTGTCTGGGTGCCAGGGCCTAAATATGTGACAGTGGCCTGTTCCAGTGGTGGGTGACGTGAAGCCTGATTCTCTGCTATGACATGAAGACTGATTCTGCGCTGACATAAGGCCAGATTATCTGTTACGGGACCTCTCTCCTCTGCCTGGGTGCCGGGGCCTAAATATGTGACAGTGGCCTGTTCCAGTGGTGGGTGACGTGAAGCCTGATTCTCTGCTATGACATGAAGACAGATTCTGTGCTGACATAAGGCCAGATTCTCTGTTACGGGACCTCTCTCCTCTGCCTGGGTGCCTGGGCCTAAATATGTGACAGTGGCCTGTTCCAGTGGTGGGTGACGTGAAGCCTGATTCTCTGCTATGACATGAAGATAGATTCTGCGCTGACATAAGGCCAGATTCTCTGTTACGGGACCTCTCTCCTCTGTCTGGGTGCCGGGGCCTAAATATGTGACAGTGGCCTGTTCCAGTGGTGGGTGACGTAAAGCCTGATTCTCTGCTATGACATGAAGACTGATTCTGTGCTGACATAAGGCCAGATTCTCTGTTACGGGAACTCTCTCCTCTGTCTGGGTGCCGGGGCCTAAATATGTGACAGTGGCCTGTTCCAGTGGTGGGTGACGTGAAGCCTGATTCTCTGCTATGACATGAAGACTGATTCTGCGCTGACATGAAGCCAGATTCTCTGCTATGTCATGAAGAGACTGATTCTCTGCTGACATGAAGCCAGATTCTTTGCTATGGCATGAAGAGACTGATTCTCTGCTGACGTGAAGCCAGATTCTCTGCTATGGGACCTCTGTCCAATTGATATTGGTTCATTTTTATTTTTTTAATTTTTATTTTAATTCATTTCCCTATCAACATTTGTTTGCAGGGGATTTACCTACATGTTGCTGCCTTTTGCAGCCCTCTAGCTCTTTCCTGGGCTGTTTTACAGCCTTTTTGACTTCAATGGGGTTCGGGTTCGGGACGAAGTTCGGGTCGGGTTCGGATCCCGAACCCGAACATTTCCGGGAAGTTCGGCCGAACTTCTCGAACCCGAACATCCAGGTGTTCGCTCAACTCTAAACATAACGTAACAGAAACAATATACAATGTGCTGCATGGTCTTCATCCCACAATCAAATAGTTTTTCAAAATCAGTTATGAAAAAACATGGGGAGGGGTAGACATATCATATGTGCAACCTGCACAGCAGAACAGGAGCCCGGGCGGCGCAAGGGGTCTAGTGCAATCTTAAAAAGAATACAAGTAATCTATTGAGAAATAATGAATTGCCTGGCTCCCAACATGGCCAGAACATGAGCAGCATGAAGTCGGAGCTGTGGCATCAAAGCAGGGGGGCAGTATACTGTAAAAGTGCTTGATTTCATCATTCTGGAACTTTGTTCTTAGGCCAAAGCGATAAGCTTTGAATATCTATTAACTCCATGTGAAGATGATGGGGTACACTGTTGACTTTAGTGCTGTAAGGATTGGCAAAGATGGTAAAGCTTGAGTGTTGTGTTCTAAAGTTAGAGAAGAGCCAATCAAACTCATTAATTAACCAGCTCCCTTGGGTAGCCAAACAAATGTATGAAAAAGCACGAAGAACTGAGAAGGAGATGCTCTGAGAAACAAGAAAGTAGGCAAGAGTACAAACATGTATTCACTTTCCCATCTTTTATTAACTTGACTTCCTTCTGCTTCAATTTTTCTCTTGTTTGGAGTTTTGGGATTATTCATTTCTCAACTCTGCTTGACATAGCCAGCCATTTCCACCTCTTTAGCATTGGAGCTCAGAATGCAAGATGGCGCCAGCTACATGTGCTGGCGCCACCCCCTTTGCCAAGTGGTGGGTGCCTCCCGGTTTACTCAATAAAGTTTACTGCCAAAACCTGCCCTATAAAAATCAGCCTCCAAAAGATCTTATGCTTGTGGCTCACTTTTTATACTCCTTTAGTCAAGAGCACTCTCAGAAGCTAAATCTCTTGATATGGCTTCTATAAAACACTTCCCTCACATAGTAAAGAATGGACAATTTGGTGAGGACTTGCCTGTGACTCTCATAAGGCTTCTATAGACTCTCTCTCTGTGACTGGCTCAGTGGCCGAGGCACCAGAAAGAAGCACAGACAAGCTTCAGGCTGGGCTTCCACCGTTTCTGGTTTCTCTACAACAGTAAGAGACACTTTTGTCATTGTGTCTCTTAGGCAAGTCCTCAATACGTTGTCCTTTCTTTAGTGTGTGAGGGAAGAGTCTTGCAGTGGCCATTTCTTTGGCATTTGGACTTTGTGCGAGACACATTTTATGACATGGCGGACCTTGAGTTTGACACGAGTCATATAGCATTTTTTCTTCAATCCTCTATACTTTTTACAGTTCCTTAAGGGCTCATGCACACAAACGTATTTTTGTTCTGTTTCCTTTCCGTTTTACAGGTCCATATGCGGAACCCTTCACTTCCATGGGGCATTACGTGTCCGTTTGTCCGCTTATCCGTTCCACAAAAAAAATAGAACATGTCATATTCTTGTCTGTTTTGTGGACAGGCATTGTTACAATGAATCTGCCAAAAAAACGGATGCAATACGGATGTCATCTGGTTTTTTGGAGGATCCGTGTTTCACGGACTGCAAAATACATACGCCCTTAAGCACCTAAGGTCCTTTAGTTAGTGGTCCATGTTCTTGCCCAACAGTTCTCCATCCCTCCTTAGCCCATTATTTTTTCCATTCATCCTATTTCCCCTTCTACACACCAGTCAGGCCTCCTCTATTGATCAGCCTATCCATTCTCCGAGCAGTTGCCCAATCCACATCATCCTGCCTTATATTTAAACAGAGATCACCTCTGTAGCGGAGGTGCACTATCCAACACATCCTGCATTTCCCCAGCAACCTGGCTTACATTAAGAGAGAGCGGTCGCCTCCTTTGCTGCGGTGCACTCTCTTTTACCCCCCACTATTCGAAAGTTGTTTTGCCACATATCGGGCTTGCTGCTGTCTTAATATACGCCAGAAAACTGGCAGAAATTAGGAAACATGTGGGGGGCCTTTCGCCAAGACCCCTCCTTGCCCCTGCCACACCTTCATTTTAGAAAGTGGCATTAGAAATGCCACTCACAACAAAAAGAATTCGCAGTGGCATTTAAAAAGCCACAAATAGTGTACAGGGTTTGCGACTTTTTAACGCCAGAAAAGTGGGGTGAATGATACCCCCCTCATTTGTCACATCTTATGCACTAAACGGATTGTTCTGGATTAGAACACATTGCTTCTTTCTTCCAAACCAGCACCTGTCCACAGATTGTGAATATTACTGTGGCTCAGACCCACTCAGGTCAAGGTGCTGACATGCAATACTATACACAACTCATGGACAGTTGTGGCTCTGTTCTGATTGATCTCAGTGACCATTTTCTAATCCTGGACAACCCCTTTAATTCTTTTTAGATGTATTCTGGATGTATCCAGAAATCATACAACACTCACCTACTCTCTTTATCACAAGGAATATATTTTCTTCCTTGAAATTCAGTAGTTGATGCCCAAACTGCACAAAGAAAGTATCCGACATAGAGAAGGAAAGTGCTGAATAATACCAGAGGTGAGGTGTTGCAATACAGGCCTTTTATGTGGCAAAAAAGCATTTGCAAAGTTTTACAAAATCTGGATTGCATTCAAGAATTTGATATCTGTACATCTCAGAGCCAATTTAATATAGCACTTGCAAAATAAAATCTTATTTTCATCCATTTCAGGGAACAGCTGTATCAAATTATCCATGAGAATCTCACATTATGGCCGCGTATTCTCATCACCGTCAAGAAAAATCCGTCCTTCTAGAAGACACAATCTTGCCTCATAAATCTGCATGCTCAGACTTAAAACCTGGAAGATAGGTGTAGAAGCAGATCTTGGAATTTTAATTATACAGGGATTTTAAAGGGGTTCTTCTGGTTCTTAATATTGATGGCTTCCCTTTAGGTTAGACAAATCACTGATCAAAAAGATGACTACCTAAACTTTCTTAAAGGGGTTGTCTCTCTTCAACAAATGGTATTTATCATGTAGATAAAGTTAATACAAGGCACTTACTAATGTATTGTCATTGTCCATATTGCCTCCTATGCTGGCTTGATTCATTTTCCAATCGCATCATACACTGCTCTTTTCCAGGGGTAACGACCACCATGCAAACTAGCAGTGGTAGTCGTTCTTGCACACTATAGGAAAAAGCTCCAGCCTATGCGCACTCCCGCTGTATCGGCAACCAGACAGCTTAGTGTATAAGCACGACCACCACTCCTGGATTGCAGAATGGTCATAACCCCTGGATACGAGCAGTGTATATGTAACGCCCCAAAGTGGCATTACCACCTTTGCACCTCGCTACTGTCTTTATTGGTTAACCTCATCTCATCATGTGTATTTATTTCAGGTCCAAACACTGTGCATTTCCAATGTTTTGTAACTGTTGTGTTCAAATGTAATGTGCCTGGTTCACCAGCAGGTGGCAGCAAACATGGCAGAGCTACAGTTAGGTAGAATGGAGCTTTCCATTCCATTCTAACCCCCCTCTGTGAAGGAGTGGGCGAGTTCCACTTGTTGCAGAAAGGGTGGGGATTAGTTTCTAGGAGCAGTCTAGTGCACCCCTGCTCTCTGTTGGATGTGCCCAGGCCAAGCAAACCCAAGCCAGCCAGAGCACCTTCAGCTCTGCTGAATATGGAGGCCACAGTTTGGAGCCTCCGGGGCCAGAAGGAGATTTCCCTGGCCTAATTAAGAGACAGACTACAAAGAGAGAAGTTGCAGCCTAAAGAGGAAAGTTGAGGTATACAGCCAGCCTGTCGGTACAGCAGAGCCAGAGAGCAACTGATGTAGCAGAGTTGAGTTTGCCTGCCAAGTTTTATGTTAAAGCCTGCTGGGACCAAGAAAGTTTCTCAAAGTAAAGCTGCTATTCAACTGCATCTTAAGGTCTGGACTCAATTTATTCTTCATCCCCTAACTCAACCCCCTTTGTCTGCTTCGGAGCCAACACCTGGGTTTCCAGCTGTATCCAGGTAGGAGCACCGTGACACAAAACATTAAGAGACATTTTAGGTCACGCTATACCACTCGGCCATTCCTACACCTGGGTACTTATGTCATCTTAACCACCTCCGGACCGCCTAACGCAGGATCGCGTTCTGGAGGTGGCAGCGCTGCGCAGAGTCACGCATATACGCGTCATCTCGCGATGGCCGAGATTTCCTGTGAACGCGCGCACACAGGCGCGCGCGCTCCAGGAACGGAAGGTAAGAGAGTTGATCTCCAGCCTGCCAGCGGCGATCGTTCGCTGGCAGGCTGGAGATGTGTTTTTTTTAACCCCTAACAGGTATATTAGACGCTGTTTTGATAACAGCGTCTAATATACCTGCTACCTGGTCCTCTGGTGGTCCCCTTTGTTTGGATCGACCACCAGAGGACACAGGTAGCTCAGTAAAGTAGCACCAAGCACCACTACACTACACTACACCCCCCCCCGTCACTTATTAACCCCTTATTAGCCCCTGATCACCCCTGATCACCCCATATAGACTCCCTGATCACCCCCCTGTCATTGATTAACCCCCCTGTCATTGATCACCCCCCTGTAAAGCTCCATTCAGATGTCCGCATGATTTTTACGGATCCACTGATAGATGGATCGGATCCGCAAAACGCATCCGGACGTCTGAATGAAGCCTTACAGGGGCGTGATCAATGACTGTGGTGATCACCCCATATAGACTCCCTGATCACCCCCCTGTCATTGATTACCCCCCTGTCATTGATTACCCCCCTGTAAAGCTCCATTCAGACGTCCGCATGATTTTTACGGATCCACTGATAGATGGATCGGATCCGCAAAACGCATCCGGACGTCTGAATGAAGCCTTACAGGGGCATGATCAATGACTGTGGTGATCACCCCATATAGACTCCCTGATCACCCCCCTGTAAAGCTCCATTCAGATGTCCGCATGATTTTTACGGATGCACTGATAGATGGATCCGATCCGCAAAACGCATCCGGACGTCTGAATGAAGCCTTACAGGGGCATGATCAATGACTGTGGTGATCACCCCATATAGACTCCCTGATCACCCCCCTGTAAAGCTCCATTCAGATGTCCGCATGATTTTTACGGATGCACTGATAGATGGATCCGATCCGCAAAACGCATCCGGACGTCTGAATGAAGCCTTACAGGGGCATGATCAATGACTGTGGTGATCACCCCCCTGACATTGATTACCCCCCTGTAAAGCTCCATTCAGATGTCCGCATGATTTTTACGGATGCACTGATAGATGGATCCGATCCGCAAAACGCATCCGGACGTCTGAATGAAGCCTTACAGGGGCATGATCAATGACTGTGGTGATCACCCCCCCTGTCATTGATCAACCCCCTGTAAAGCTCCATTCAGATGTCCGCATGATTTTTACGGATGCACTGATAGATGGATCGGATCCGCAAAACGCATCCGGACGTCTGAATGAAGCCTTACAGGGGCGTGATCAATGACTGTGGTGATCACCCCATATAGACTCCCTGATCACCCCCCTGTCATTGATTACCCCCCTGTCATTGATTACCCCCCTGTAAAGCTCCATTCAGACGTCCGCATGATTTTTACGGATCCACTGATGGATGGATCGGATCCGCAAAACGCATCCGGACGTCTGAATGAAGCCTTACAGGGGCGTGATCAATGACTGTGGTGATCACCCCATATAGACTCCCTGATCACCCCCCTGTCATTGATTACCCCCCTGTAAAGCTCCATTCAGATGTCCGCATGATTTTTACGGATGCACTGATAGATGGATCGGATCCGCAAAACGCATACGGACGTCTGAATGAAGCCTTACAGGGGCGTGATCAATGACTGTGGTGATCACCCCATATAGACTCCCTGATCACCCCCCTGTCATTGATTACCCCCCTGTCATTGATTACCCCCCTGTAAAGCTCCATTCAGACGTCCGCATGATTTTTACGGATCCACTGATAGATGGATCGGATCCGCAAAACGCATACGGACGTCTGAATGAAGCCTTACACGGGCGTGATCAATGGACTGTGGTTATCACCCATATAGACTCCCTGATCACCCCCCTGTCATTGATCACCCCCCTGTCATTGATCACCCCCATGTCATTGATCACCCCTCTGTAAGGCTCCATTCAGACATTTTTTTGGCCCAAGTTAGCGGAATTTTTTTTTTTTTTTCTTACAAAGTCTCATATTCCACTAACTTGTGTCAAAAATAAAATCTCACATGAACTCACCATACCCCTCACGGAAACCAAATGCGTTAAAATTTTTTAGACATTTATATTCCAGACTTCTTCTCACGCTTTAGGGCCCCTAGAATGCCAGGGCAGTATAAATACCCCACATGTGACCCCATTTCGGAAAGAAGACACCCCCAGGTATTCCGTGAGGGGCATATTGAGTCCATGAAAGATTGAAATTTTTGTCCCAAGTTAGCGGAACGGGAGACTTTGTGAGAAAAAAATTAAAAATATCAATTTCCGCTAACTTGTGCCAAAAAAAAAAATTTCTATGAACTCGCCATGCCCCTCATTGAATACCTTGGGGTGTCTTCTTTCCAAAATGGGGTCACATGTGGGGTATTTTATACTGCCCTGGCATTCTAGGGGCCCCAAAGCGTGAGAAGAAGTCTGGTATCCAAATGTCTAAAAATGCCCTCCTAAAAGGAATTTGGGCCCCTTTGCGCATCTAGGCTGCAAAAAAGTGTCACACATCTGGTATCGCCGTACTCAGGAGAAGGTGGAGGAATGTGTTTTGGGGTGTCATTTTACATATACCCATGCTGGGTGAGAGAAATATCTTGGTCAAATGCCAACTTTGTATAAAAAAATGGGAAAAGTTGTCTTTTGCCAAGATATTTCTCTCACCCAGCAAGGGTATATGTAAAATGACACCCCCAAACACATTCCCCAACTTCTCCTGAATACGGCGATACCACATGTGTGACACTTTTTTTCAGCCTAGGTGGGCAAAGGGGCCCACATTCCAAAGAGCACCTTTAGGATTTCACAGGTCATTTACCCTACTTACCACATATTAGGGGCCCCTGGAAAATGCCAGGGCAGTATAACTACCCCACAAGTGACCCCATTTTGGAAAGAAGACACCCCAAGGTATTCCGTGAGGGGCATGGCGAGTTCCTAGAATTTTTATTTTTTGTCACAAGTTAGTGGAAAATGCTGATTTTTTTTTTTTTTTTTTTCATACAAAGTCTCATATTCCACTAACTTGTGACAAAAAATAAAAACTTCCATGAACTCACTATGCCCATCAGCGAATACCTTGGGGTCTCTTCTTTCCAAAATGGGGTCACTTGTGGGGTAGTTATACTGCCCTGGCATTCTAGGGGCCCAAATGTGTGGTAAGGAGTTTGAAATCAATTCTGTAAAAAATGACCTGTGAAATCCGAAAGGTGCTCTTTGGAATATGGGCCCCTTTGCCCACCTAGACTGCAAAAAAGTGTCACACATCTGGTATCTCCGTACTCAGGAGAAGGTGGGGAATGTGTTTTGGGGTGTCATTTTACATATACCCCATGCTGGGTGAGAGAAATATCTTGGCAAAAGACAACTTTTCCCATTTTTTTTATACAAAAGTTGGCATTTGACCAAGATATTTATCTCACCCAGCATGGGTATATGTAAAATGACACCCCAAAACACATTCCCCACCTTCTCCTGAGTACGGAGATACCAGATGTGTGACACTTTTTTGCAGCCTAGGTGGGCAAAGGGGCCCATATTCCAAGAGCAACCTTTCGGATTTCACAGGTCATTTTTTACAGAATTTGATTTCAAACTCCTTACCACACATTTTGGGCCCCTAGAATGCCAGGGGCAGTATAACTACCCCACAAGTGACCCCATTTTGGAAAGAAGAGACACCCAAGGTATTCGCTGATGGGCATAGTGAGTTCATGGAAGTTTTTATTTTTTTGTCACAAGTTAGTGGTATATGAGACTTTGTATGAAAAAAAAAAAAAAAAAATCATCATTTTCCACTAACTTGTGACAAAAATAAAAAATTCTAGGAACTTGCCCATGCCCCTCACGGAATACCTTGGGGTGTCTTCTTTCCAAAATGGGGTCACTTGTGGGGTAGTTATACTGCCCTGGCATTCTAGGGGCCCAAATGTGTGGTAAGGAGTTTGAAATCAAATTCTGTAAAAAATGACCTGTGAAATCCGAAAGGTGCTCTTTGGAATATGGGCCCCTTTGCCCACCTAGGCTGCAAAAAAGTGTCACACATCTGGTATTGCCGTACTCAGGAGAAGGTGGGGAATGTGTTTTGGGGTGTCATTTTACATATACCCCATGCTGGGTGAGAGAAATATCTTGGCAAAAGACAACTTTTCCCATTTTTCTATACAAAGTTGGCATTTGACAAGATATTTCTCTCACCCAGCATGGGTATATGTAAAAATGACACACCAAAAACCATTCCCCACCTTCTCCTGAGTACGGAGATACCAGATGTGTGACCTTTTTTGCAGCCTAGGTGGGCAAAGGGGCCCATATTCCAAAGAGCACCTTTCGGATTTCACAGGTCATTTTTACAGAATTTGATTTCAAACTCCTTACCACACATTTGGGCCCCTAAAATGCCAGGGCAGTATAACTACCCCACAAGTGACCCCATTTTGGAAAGAAGAGACCTAAGGTATTCGTGATGGGCATAGTGAGTTCATAGAAGTTTTTATTTTTTGTCACAAGTTAGTGGAATATGAGACTTTGTAAGAAAAAAAAAAAAAAAATCATCATTTTCCGCTAACTTGTGACAAAAAATAAAAAGTTCTATGAACTCACTATGCCCATCAGCGAATACCTTAGGGTGTGTACTTTCCGAAATGGGGTCATTTGTGGGGTGTTTGTACTGTCTGGCCATTGTAGAACCTCAGGAAACATGACAGGTGCTCAGAAAGTCAGAGCTGCTTCAAAAAGCGGAAGAATTCACATTTTGTACCATAGTTTGTAAACGCTATAACTTTTAACCCAAACCATTTTTTTTTTTTTACCCAAACATTTTTTTTTATCAAAGACTGTAGAACTATAAATTTTAGAGCAAAATTTCTATATGGATCTCGTTTTTTTTGCAAAATTTTACAACTGAAAGTGAAAAATGTCTTTTTTTTGCAAAAAAAAAATCGTTTTAAGTTTCGATTAATAACAAAAAAAGTAAAAAATGTCGCAGCATGAAATACCACCAAATGAAAGCTCTATTAGTGAGAAGAAAAGGAGGTAAAATTCATTTTGGGTGGTAAGTTGCATGAACCGAGCAATAAACGGTGAAAGTAGTGTAGGTCAGAAGTGTAAAAAGTGGCCTGGTCTTTCAGGGTGTTTAAGCACTGGGGGCTGAAGTGGTTAAAGGGCCCTAGGGGCGGCCGCTGCATACAATGTGATGGAAAAGTAAATCATGTGAGGAAAAAATGAATGATGTCCTTATTCTCTGGCTCAATAATAATTTGGCGATACCAAACTTGTATACGTTTTTTTGTTTTACTACTTAAAAAAAAAATATCATAAAAAAAAAAACTTTCTCTTGCATTGCCATTTTCTGACGCGATAACTTTTTTATATTTCAGTCTAGAAAGCTGTATGAGGCTTGTTTTTTTGTGAAGTGACTTGTAGTTTTTCTGGGTACCATTTTTGTGGTACATATGATTTTTTGATCACTGTTATTCATTTTTTGTGGGAAAAAAGGTGACTCAAAAAATGGCGTTCACAGTTTTTTTTTATATTTTAATAAGTTCAGACATTTTCGGATGCAGTGATACCTGATATGTTTATTTTTATTATTAATATTTTTGTAATATTGTAAAATTGGTAAGGGGGTTTGATTTAAGCTTTTAATGGTTACGACCACACCGCAATCCAGCAGCGGCCGCTGTACTTACTATAGAAAAAAGTGCTGGCCTCTCTGGTGGCCGAGACCATGGGAGCGCACATAGGCTGGTGCTTTCTTTTCTATAGTGTGCAAGCACGACCACCACTGCTGGATTGCGGTGTGGTCATAACCATGGAAACGAGCAGTGTATAATGCAATGGAAAAATGAATCCAGCCAGGAAAGGAGGCAATATGGACAATCACAATACATTAGTAAGTGCCTTGTATTAACTTTATCTACATGATAAATGTAATTTACTGAAGTGAGGCAACCCCTTTTATAAACATCTCATCCTTGGACAAATCCTACTTACCCTCCACGGAGGCAGATCATTCCAGTGCTATGGGGCTTATGATGAGGGAGCCCAGAGGTGAATCCATCTTTTACCCCCTGATATAAATCCACCGCATTTTCAGTCACCACTAGGAGGAGCTCAGTGAAAAGGGATTGTTACAGCTTCCATTGAGTTCAATGGTAACCATCTAAATTCCTATTTGCTTTGTGGTGGCTGTAGCCATTTTTTTTTTTATCACATTCTGTTTAAAGGAGAGCAGATGATTTAGAATAGTATGTGTGATATACACTAATGTATTTACGCCAGTTCTGTTCAGAATCAGCACCATATTAATAAAAAACCTATTTCACTTCTCTGACAGAGGTCAGCGAAAGTAGTTGAAAACATGATTCTCTTTGTTTAAAAGATTACTCCGCATATAAAAAAACATTAGTAAAGTAATCAGTGTTCTCATTGGGGCCCATACTATGCTTTTGCTATCGGCCCTTATATCAGTGCATGCAGCTGTGTGGACCTCTTAATATATTTGGCACATTTTACTCAGCGGACTTTAGTTTAAGACTGGTGTATCAAAACTTTTAGGCACCTTTCACGCGAGCGTGTCCGAATAAGGTCCGGATGCGTTGTGGCAAACCCGCGCAAGTAGGTACTCAATTACAGGTCAGTTTTGAGTGCGATTGCGTTCCGTTCAATGTGTTTTGCATGCGAATGATAAAAAAACTGAATGTGGTACCCAGACCCGAACTTCTTCACAGAAGTTCAGGTTTGGGTTCAAGGTTGTGTAGATTGTATTATTTTCTCTTATAACAATGGTTATAAGGGAAAATAAATAGCATTCTGAATACAGAATACATACTACAATAAGGTTGGAGGGGTTGAAAAAAAATTACAAATAATTTACTCACCTTAATCCGCTTGTTCGCGCAGCCGGCATCTCTTCTGTCTTCTTTTTTGAGGAATAGGACCTTTGATGACGTCACTGCGCTCATCACATGGTCCATCACATGATCCTTTTTACCATGGTGATGGACCATGTGACGGACCATGTGATGAGCGTAGTGACGTCATCAAAGGTCCTATTCTTCAAAGAAGAAGACAGAAGAGATGCCGGCTGCGCGAACAAGTGGATAAAGGTGAGTTAAATTTTATTCTTTTTTTTTTTTTAACCCCTCCAGCCCTATTGTATTAAGCATTCTGTATTAAGAATGCTATTATTTTTCCTTATAACCATGTTATAAGGGAAAATAATATGATCGGGTCTCCATCCCGATTGTCTCTTAGAAACCGTGCGGGAAAATTGCACCGCATCCGCACTTGCTTGCGTGAAAAACGCACAAAATAGAGCTTGCTGCGATTTTTCACACGACGCACAAGTGATGCGTGAAAATCACCGCTCATAAGCACAGCCCCATAGAAATGAATGGGTCCGGATTCAGTGCGGGTGCAATGCGTTCACTTCACGCATTGCACCCTCACAGAAAACTCGCCCGTGTGAAAGGGGCCTTAGGCTGGGTTCACACGGGCGAGATTTCCCGCGCGGGTGCAATGCATGAGGTGAACGCATTGCACCCACACTTAATCCGGACCCATTCACTTCTATGGGGCTGTGCACATGAGTGGTGATTTTCACGCATCACTTGTGCGTTGCGTGAAAATTGCAGCATGCTCTATATTGTGCGTTTATCATGCAACGCAGTCCCATAGAAGTGAATGGGGCTGCGTGAAAATCGCAAGCATCTACAAGCAAGTGCGGATGCGGTGCGATTTTCACACATGGTTGCTAAGAGACAGTCTATTCACTGTATTATTTTCCATTATAACATGGTTACAAGGGAAAATAATAGCATTCTTTAATACAGAATGCTTAGTAGAAGGTCAATTGAGGTTAAAAAATTAACTCACCTCCTCCTCTTGATCGCGTAGTTGCCGATCTCTTCTTACTTCTTTAATCATGAGCTGCCGGCTAAGGACCTGTGGTGACATCACATCACATGGCCCAATTACATGGTCCATCACAGTGGTGATGTACCATGTGATTGGACCATGTGATGAGCTCACTGACGTGACCACAGGTCCTTTGACAGGTCCTGAAGAAAGAACAGGAGACTGGCAGCTACGCGATCAATTGGAGGAGGTGAGTTAATTTGTATTTATTTATTTAACCCTTTTAACCCTCAATTGACCGTCTACTAAGCATTCTGTATTAAAGAATGCTATTATTTTCCCTTATAACCATGTTATAATGGAAAATAATTACATCTACACAACACCAAACCCAAACCTGAACTTCAGTGAAGAAGTTCGGGTCTGGGTACCACATTCAGTTTTTTATCACGCGCGTGCAAAACGCATTGCACCCGCGCGATAAAAACTGAACAACGGAATGCAATCGCAGTCAAAACTGACTGCAATTGGCTACCTACTCACGCGGGTTTGCTGCAATGCACCCGGGACGCATCCTAAGCCAAATGTGACGCCCGTGTGAACCCAGCCTTAGTGGTGAATTATCTTAATATTGACCTACCAGGAACACATTCACATGAATAAACTAAGGGTATAACTTTCTCTCCTTTAGTTTAAATCCATAAAGGTCAAATTTGCTTTCACTGGTCCACAATAAATAAAATTGAGGGCCCGTAGTAGAGCTTAGCAGCACATTGTGCAGTCCGACCACTATCAGCACTGAACTGTTGGGACACGTCCTTTAGACCAATAATAATGCACAATTGTCAATTATTATATACTGTATTCCAGGAGGGACAAGAGAGGTCCCGCAGAATGTAGAATTCTTACAAAAAATTTCTCTAGCATTGTTCATTTATGGCAAATCATATTGGAAAGCTTACTTTAAAGAGAGCCAGTCAGCTCCCCTGACATGTCTGTTTTAGTAACTATCTGTATTCTCTATGTATTAACCATTTTGGAGCATCTATTTTTATGAACTTATGTTGTGCCAGTTCTCTATTATTCCTACTAGAAGTTGGGGGGGGGGGTGTGTCCCTGCATAGTCTGACACTATCCAATCAGTGCAGCTACTAGCAGGCTAAGCAAGGACCCCCCCCTCTCGCCACCCAACTGGTAACACCCAGATGGACCTGGTGGCAATTCATTTACAAACTTCTAGCAGGCATAATAGAGGAATGGTACAACATACAGTCATAAGAATAGATGCTGCAGACTTGTTATTACATAAGGAATCCAAGTAGTCACTAAAACAAAGATTTCAGAAAAGGGGAGAGGTCCTCTTTAAACTATTTTGTTAATCTGTTAATAAAATCGTTATGCCCATTTCAATCCATTGATTGGATTTCACCACCACCAGTGGCCCAAGCCCACCCATTCCCCATATATGTATTAATTTCTTGGATTTAACCCTCAGGAGGAAAGTAGTGGGTATATAGTATCTAGTACTACTTCCCCGTCAAACCCACCGCAACGAATAGTTTATTGCACTGAGATAGTTTCCACCAGCTCTTTCTTTGTCGCTGTGTCCCCAAAGGGCCAGTACCTAAGGGTACGATGTTACAGGAGCATACATTGGGCAAATGGATTATCAGAGTCCGTCATTTAACTTGCTTCTATGGATTTGTGCATGCGCCGACGAGAAGTTGGATGGCGGCATAATGTTTCAAACCATTCAGGGAAGCTAGCGCTGTTGAGTTTCCACAGAGGATGATCACATCCAGGTATAAAAGCCGCCTGGGTGGATTTGCTTTTGCAGACACATTAGCAGCCCTGATGGGGTCTCTCTCACGGCCTATTGCACAGCTACTGGTACCTGACTTGCTGCTGACTTATCAGTGAGGCGAGCTCTGCATGAGTATCATATTGTCGAAGGTATAAATAAGCCCAGGCTGATATACCAATTAACATCAAATATATTGCTGGTGTTTACGGCGTGCTCCCAGTGGGGCGCATTATACAATTAACAATGATACTGGGGGATGGCGGTGTACGCCGTATACCAGGACTGCTGCACTGTGCCAAGCGTAATTGCCGCTTCCCCACTTTGCATGGAGATTCCATATTCTCTTTATATCCCTGTGCTGAACACCCTGCGGAGTGTCGTCTGTAGATTCATTAACTGGAGTGAGGATGTAAAAAGCAGAAGAGTGTAACATTTTAATTAGCCCTGAACAATAAACAGGCTTAATGAGCGGCATGAAAGTTCCCATGTGAACTCTGAGTGGTCTTAAGGAAGGGAGGGTCCATTACACCCTCAGCCAATTCATGCTGACTCTATGCCCTACAATCCTCATTATTGGATAAATACGTGGACACCTCAAGCCGTGTGTGCTTGTTTATTGCTTCCTCTTCCTCGCAGACAATGAGCTACTGTAAGAAGTGCCGACATCAAAGGCAGGGCACAGATGTATCCACACTGGTCCCATGTAGAGGTTCACTTAGGCCCACCTGGGACCATCTTATCGTACTCATCCAGTATCCTCCATTCACACATAGAATTTATGTGCTGCTCAGTTACTACCCATTAGACGCCATAAAGCTAGGCCGCAGAATCAGTCTTTGCCAGTAAAGTACGTCTGGAAAGCTTGTAATAACACAGAGCTTTCCAGATTACGTTATTCACGCCATTTACTACATCTTATAGATTAACGTCAAATTCCCCTATAATATAAAGAAGATAATCACCCAGTAAATATAAGGCCCTAATTGTCTCATTCTGTCAAGTTGTTAGGGTACGAGCACACAGCGCGGTCGTGATACGTTTAGTTCCTGGCAGCTGTGGTCAAGAACTGCGCAGCCATTTAGACTACAGCTGCCTGATGTCTAAACTAATGAAGACCACACTGTATGGGTGATCAAAAGGGGGTTGGCCCCCATCTTGGACATTGGGCATATTACTAGAACCACCCTCTGGGACCTGCACCTATCCTCATAACAGAGCCCGCAAAGTGCTGGAGGGCGCATTGTGCATACATGGCCACCCTCCATTCATTTCCATGACAGAGATAAAATTAGTCAAGCGCGTGCTCAGCTATTTTCGGAAGTCCATTGAATGAATGGGAAGAGCATCGCACAAGCTCGGCCATTGCTCCATTCACTTCTAGGGGGCTTGGCTATTTTTGGCAATCCCAAAGAATGAATGAGGGAGGCGTGCATAGCTGCACATTGCAGGCTCCATTCTAAAGATCGGTGCAGGTCCCAACCCTGGGAATATGCCCCCAATGTTCAAGATGGGCCAGCCCCTTTAACGACCTCCAATACTGCACGGGCCGTTAAAGAGGACCTTTCACCTCTCCTGACATGCCTGTTTTAACCTCTTCAGGACACATGACGTACCGGTACGTCATGTGTATTTACGATCACCGCCGCCCGGCAGGCGGTGAACGGAACCCGGGTGCCTGCTGAAATCAGTTGAGCAGGCACCTTGGCTAAATGCGCGGGGGGGGGGGGTCCCGTGACCCCCCCGTGTTGGCGATCGCCGCAAACCGCAGGTCAATTCAGACCTGCGGTTTGTGGCTTTTACCTGCGGTTGCGGCGGCTGGCGGCGGGTGCCATCGGGTCCCCATGCGGCTGTAGGGGGGACCCGATGGCATGGAAGGCAGCGCGATGCCTAAGGAAGGCATCGCGCTGCCTTCCAGTGACGAGCCTGTGAGATCCAGCCCCCTGGATCTCGCTGGCCGGAAGCTGTATAATACTCACTATATACTCATACAGCCAATGCATTCCAATACAGAAGTATTCGGAATGCATTGTAAAGGGATTAGACCCCCAAAAGTTCAAGTCCCAAAGTGGGACAAAAAATAAAGTGAAAAAAAAGTTGAAAAATAAAGTTTTTCCCCCCAAAAATTAAGTTTCAAGTAAAAAATAAACAAAACGTCATTTCCCCCAAATAAAGTTAAAAAAAAATGGTAAAAAATAGGGGGGGGGGGAAAGTATACATATTAGGTATCAGCCGCGTCCATATCGACCGGCTCTATAACATATCACATGACCTAAACCCCTCAGATAAACACTGTAAAAAATAAAAAATAAAAACTGTGCTAAATAAAAAAGAATTTTGTCACATTACATCACAAAAAGTACAACAGCAAGTGATCAAAAAGACGTTTGCCCACCAAAATAGTACCAATCTAACCGTCACCTCATCCTGCAAAAAATGAGCCTCTACCTGAGACAATTTCCCCCCAAAAAAAAAATATATGGCTCAGAGTATGGAGACACTAAAACATCATTTTTTTTGTTTTAAAAAAGCTGTTATTGTGTAAAACTTAAATAAATAAAAGAAAAGTATACATATTGGGTATCGCCACATCCGTATCGACCGGCTCTATAAGAATATCACATGACCTAACCCCTCAGATGAACACCGTAAAAAATAAAAAATAAAAACTGTGCTAAATAAACCATTTTTTGTCACCTTACATCACAAAAAGTGTAATAGCAAGCGATCAAAAAGTCATATGCACCCCAAAATAGTGCCAATCAAACCGACATCTCATCCCGCAAAAAATGAGACCCTACTTAAGATAATCGCCCGAAAACTGAAAAAATTATGGCTCTCAGACTATGGAAACACTAAAACATGTTTTTTTTTTGCTTCAAAAATGAAATCATTGTGTAAAACTTACATAAATAAAAAGAAAGTATACATATTAGGTATCTCAGCGTCCGTAATAACTTGCTCTATAAAAAATCACATGACCTAACCCCTCAGGTGAATACCGTAAAAAAACTAAAATAAAAACGGTGTAAAAAAAGGTATTTTTTGTCACCTTAAATCACAAAAAGTGTAATAACAAGTGATCAAAAAGTCACACGCACCCCAAAATAGTGCCAATAAAACTGTCATCTCATCCCGCAAAAATCATACCCTACCCAAGGTAATCGCCCAAAAACTGAAAAAATTATGCCTCTCAGACTATGGAAACACTAAAACATGATTTTTTTTGTTTTCCAAAAAAAGAAATCATTGTGTAAAACTTACATAAATAAAAAAAAAGTATACATATTAGGTATTGCCGCGTCCGTGACAACCTGGTCTATAAAAATACCACATGATCTAACCTGTCAGATGAATGTTGTAAATAACAAAAAATAAAAACGGTGCCAAAACAGCTATTTCTTGTTACCTTGCCTCACAAAAAGTGTAATATAGAGCAACCAAAAATGATATGTACCCTAAGCTAGTACCAACAAAACTTCCACCCTATCCCGTAGTTTCTAAAATGGGGTCACTTTTTTGGAGTTTCTACTCTAGGGGTGCATCAGGGGGCTTCAAATGGGACATGGTGTAAAAAAAAACAGTCCAGCAAAATCTGCCTCCCAAAAACTGTATGGCATTCCTTTTCTTCTGCGCCCTGCCGTGTGCCCGTACAGCAGTTTACGACCAGATATGGAGTGTTTCTGTAAACTACAGAATCAGGGCCATAAATATTGAGTTTTGCTTGGCCGTTAACCTTTGCTTTGTTACTGGAAAAAATTTATTAAAATGGAAAATTGCCAAAAATTGAAATTCTGAAATTTCATCTCCATTTGCCAATAACTCTTGTGGAACACCTAAAGGGTTAACGACGTTTGTAAATTCAGTTTTGAATACCTTGAGGGGTGTAGTTTCTTAGATGGGGTCGCTTTTATGGAGTTTCTACTCTAGGGGTGCATCAGGGGGGCTTCAAATGCGACATGGTGTAAAAAAAAAACAGTCCAGCAAAATCTGCCTTCCAAAAACGGTATGGCATTCCTTTCGTTCTGCGCCCCTACCGTGTGCCCGTACAGCAGTTTACGACCACATATGAGGGTGTTTCTGTAAACTACAGAATCCGGGCAATAAATATTGAGTTTTTTTGGCTGTTAACCCCTTGCTTTGTAAAAGTAAAAAAAAAAATTTAAATGGAAAATCTGCCAGAAAAGTGAAATTTTGAAATTGTATCTCTATTTTCCATTAATTCTTGTGGAACACCTAAAGGGTTAACAAAGTTTGTAAAATCAGTTTTGAATACCTTGAGGGGGTGTAGTTTCTTAGATGGGGTCACTTTTATGGAGTTTCTACTCTAGGGGTGCATCAGGGGGGCTTCAATGGGACATGGTGTAAGAAAAAAAACAGTCCAGCAAAACCTGCCTTCCAAAAACCGTATGGCATTCCTTCCTTCTGCGCCCTGCCGTGTGCCCGTACAGCGGTTTACGACCACATATGGGGTGTTTTTGGTAAACTACAGAATCAGAGCCATAAATATTGAGTTTGGTTTGGCTGTTAACCCTTGCTTTGTAACTGGAAAAAATTTATTAAAATAGAAAATCTGCCAAAAAAGTGAAATTTTTATAATTGTATCTCTATTTTCCATTAAGTCTTGTGGAACACCTAAAGGGTTAACAAAAGTAAAATCAGTTTTGAATACCTTAAGGGGTGTAGTTTCTATTATGTAAGCCTCGCAAGTGACTTCAGACCTGAACTGGTCCCTAAAAATTGGGTTTTTGAAAATTTCTGATAAATTTCAAGATTTGCTTCTAAACTTCTAAGCCTTGTAACATCCCCAAAAAATAAAATATCATTCCCAAAATGATCCAAACATGAAGTAGACATATGGGGAATGTAAAGTAATAACTATTTTTGGAGGTATTACTATGTATTAAGAAAGTAGAGAAATTGAAACTTGGAAATTTGCAATTTTTTACAAATTTTTGGTAAATTTGGTATTTTTTTATAAATAAAAATTAATTTTTTTGACTTTATTTTACCAGTGTCATGAAGTACAATATGTGATGAAAAAACTATCTCAGAATGGACTGGATAAGTCAAAGCGTTTTAAAGTTATCACCACTTAAAGTGACACTGGTCAGATTTGCAAAAAATGGCCTGGTCCTTAAGGTGAAATAAGGTGTCCTAAAGGGGTTAAAGGGGTTGTCTGAGTTATTTTTTTGTTCTTTCTATGTTCCTAACTAAGCAAATGTAACAGCTTTCCTATTCACTCACTTTATCTCCAGTGGCTCGTTTCTCAGATTTCACTGAGGGTCACATGACCTGTGATGTCAGCTTCTCTCCCTGCTCTGATAATGTTCATTTACAAGAGACGTCACTGTGCTGGCCACGCCCCCTTTCATTGCCGCCTGCTCTCTCTCTCTCCCCTAAGATTCTTAACCCCTTCAGCTGCACATACTGGCTAGCCTCAGCAGTGACAATTCTGGGAACAGGATCTGACAGACTAGAGAGAGCATTGCACAAGAAGGTAGGGGGAAGATCCTGTGTGTATTAGCAGTGTCATTAAACAGCTGGGACTTATAGTTCTAACACTTACAAGTTGCTGTTGATTCTCCCAGCACTCAGGCAGCTCTTGTATCCACTCCCTTAGCAGTGTCATTATACAGCTGGGACTTGTAGTCCTACACATACAACAAGCTGCAGAGTCTCCCAGCAGGCAGACATGTCACTCAGGCCAGCTCTTGTATTCACTCCCTTAGCAGAGCAGGGGGAGGGGCAGAGATTGTTTTTATTGCATGTAAACAAAGGGCCAGAAAAGAACCAGGGAAATGAGGAAATATATATATATTTGTTTTGCATAAAACTTGCTTAGCTCAGTTATATATCAGATTTTCAGTGCTATATTATTTTTTTTCATAACTCGGACAACCCCTTTAATAGCTTCATGCATTCCCCATGTAATAACAATTCTGGAGGATCTACTCTTATGGCTCTTTGTTGTGCCATTCCTTTATTATTTCTACTAGAAGTTATGAATGAATTGCTAGCAGTCTGCAGTAAGGGTACAGAGGGGTGGTAACAAGTTAAGGGGTGTACCTGCACAGTCAAAATGGCAGCTCTGATTGAACAGAGTGAGTCTGTGCAGGTACACCCCCCAACTGGTTACCACCCCTCTGTACTCTTGCTGCCGACTGCTAGCAATTCAGCCATAACTGATGGCTACTCCTATAGACTGCAATAATTTAAGGGTCCATTCACACGTCCGTTTTTTCTTTCCTGATCTGTTCCGTTTTTTGCTGAACAGATCTGGACCAGATCTGGACCCATTCGTTTTCAATGGGTCCTGAAAAAAATCAGACATTGAGCTGTCCGTTTTTTTTCCAGGACCCATTGAAAATGAATGGGTCCAGATCTGGTCCAGATCTGTTTAGCAAAAAACGGAACAGATCAGGAAAGAAAAAACGGATGTGTGAATGGACCCTAACTTTGCAGCCTATGGGAGATTCACTCTTTTTCTATGGAGCCCTGCTGTGGAGGGCATTGGGGCCTTCAGAAGGCCCTAGGCTGCCATGGCAATCAAACTACTCCTGCGATGTCATTGTAGGGGAACCATTTGGTCATAGGGGGTACATCGCTTCCGGTGATTAACCGCTCAGATGCCTCAGCAGCAAAGGCAACCATTAATGGATAACTGATAAATCCATGATCACTATGGGCCTCACCAGTGCATCCATTAGACGCCTGTGGCTCCTATGCTGTCAGCTGCAAATGTCAAGGATACTAAGAGTATCATAAAACCTTTACACTAGGGTATTACCATATGATTGACAGAAGGCTTAGGAACATGATAATGTAGCTATGTATTATGCTCTATTTGGTTGATTGGTTGGATTTTATTAGTAACTGGATATGAATTGATTATATCAGACTTTTTTTTTTACGTTGGTGACCTCTGTTCTATGTGTAACTCCAACTTAGAACATTATTTCATTTTTAGGTCCAATATCATGTGCTAATTATTTTATTATGTACCCTTTAAGTTTTATTTTTCATATCCCAAAAATTCTCGTTGCTTGTTAACAGAGATTAACAAATTGTTTCTAAACTACCGTAATCGAATTTGACCCGAATTTTAGAAAAACCTGCAGATATTTAACACCGCCCAAAACATAACTATACACCGAATCCCACCCAGTCCCGTTAATGCCCCCACATAGTAATTATTCCCCCTTCATGCCACCGCACAGTATTTATGCCCACATTGTGTCTTCACAGAATTATGCCTAGCTTTGCACCCAGGTATATGCCCAGCTGTGCCCCCAGTAATATGCCCACATTGTGCCCCCCAGTAATATCCCCACATTGTGCCCCCAGTAATATGCCCACATTGTGCCCCCAGTAATATTCCCACATTGTGCCCCCAGTGATATGCCCACACTGTGCCCCCAGACATATGTCAACATTGTGCCCCCAGTGATATGCCCACATTGTGCCCCCCAGTAATATGCACACATTGTGCCCCTAGTAATGTGCCCATACTGTGCCCACAGTAATATGCCCACATGGTGCTCACAGTAATATGCTCACATTGTGCCCCCAGTAATATGCCCAGCTGTGCCCCAAGTAATATACCAACATTGTGCCCCCAGTAATATGCCCACATTGTGCCCCCAGTAATATGCCCACATTGTGCCCCCAGTAATATGCCCGCATTGCGCCCCCCAGTAATATGCCCACATTGTGCCCCCAGTAATGTGCCCATACTGTGCCCACAGTAATATGCCCACATTGTTTCCCCAGTAATATGCCCACATTGTGACCCCCAGTAATATGCCCACATTGTGCCCCCAGTAATTTGCCCATACTGTGCCCCCAGTAATATGGCCACATTGTGCCCCCAGTAATGTGCCCATACTGTGCCCACAGAAATATGCCCACATTGTGCCCCCCAGTAATATGCCCACATTGTGCCCCTCACAGAAAGTAAAAAAAAAAAAAATACCACATACTTACCTTGTTCCTAGCAGCAGGACATCAGACCAGAGCAGTGGAGAGCCGGCAGGGGGGGAGGAATGGTGAAGTAGGGAGCTGATGCTGGCTCTCTGCTTCATCATAATACAATGTCACAGATAACCACCCTTAAAACGTAACTTTTAATATCTATCTAAAATAGCTACAAACCCTCCAACACAAACCACATAACAGTAAAATAAGAAAACAAGATGGAAGATATCATTAGGTTGATACTTAGCTTTTGGGCTAGGAATGGCAGAGCTTGGGCCTAATATATAGCTATGGTCTCTCTCCCTATAGCTGACCCTCTCGCTATTTGTACCCTGCCTACAAACGGAATAGCCGCCCCGATTGTATAGCTTGGAAAAAAGACGAGACAGAGGGGATATGATAGAAACTTTTAAATACATAAAGGGAATCAACAAGGTAAAAGAGGAGAGAATATTTAAAAGAAGAAAAACTGCTACAAGAGGACATAGTTTTAAATTAGAGGAGCAAAGGTTTAAAAGTAATATCAGGAAGTATTACTTTACTGAGAGAGTAGTGGATGCATGGAATAGCCTTCCTGCAGAAGTGGCAGCTGCAAATACAGTGGAGGAGTTTAAGCATGCATGGGATAGGCATAAGGCCATCCTTCATATAAGATAGGGCCAGGGGCTATCCATAGTATTCAGTATATTGGGCAGACTAGATGGGCCAAATGGTTCTTATCTGCCGACACATTCTATGTTTCTATGTCAATGTTTCTATGATAGGGGCGATCCCGTATCAGGAACCTCCTGAATGCCCTTGGATGGTCCTGAGTCGGGATGTCCCTGGTAGCTATTGTATGCTAACCTATTAGTTAATCGTTATTGTAATAGCTAACGACTAAAGGTACAAAGAAACAAAAAACAAATATACCATAAAAAGTCATGAAAGTTTAGAGATAGATCATGAAATGATTAGTCTATCTCCTGCTTATACTTGTAGATACATACTATTAGTTGTCAGATAGAACATAATCCCATATTCTAGTTAAACAGAATGTTTGACATCACCTTGAGTTGGTGGTATCAATATCCCTTTATTTCATAGATATTATGATGCCATCTAAGTTGATGACACCATTACCCGACGCGTTTCACCCTTACTGTACTCGGGTTCATCAGGGGACCAAATTGTATTCAGAAACAGGGGTATAAATAGTGCCTTAGTATCTAAATGATATTTCAAATGGTAGTTCTGACATTGATAAATATTTGTCTACTTGCGTATCACGGATGAGGGCGTTATACCCGATCTCTCCATGTAGTAGCAGCCACCTGTAATATAATGTAATATAAATAAAACACTATTTTGTTTTTAGGTGCATTAGCATACGGCAGTTTTAAAAAAATTGGATACCTGGTTAAGGTTGGCTTTATGAGTTGTAACATGCAGAAAGATGTGTCTGTATTGCCGTGTGTAGTACTGACTAATTGCCGGGGTCCGGTAATCAGAAAGACATAATAGTACTTCAGTGGTGTCTCCGCCGACCTTTTCGTTGGTAAATCTACGGGGCCC
Source organism: Bufo bufo (assembly GCF_905171765.1). Lineage (NCBI taxonomy): Eukaryota > Metazoa > Chordata > Amphibia > Anura > Bufonidae > Bufo > Bufo bufo. The sequence continues at coordinate 585,186,718 of NC_053391.1, forward strand.
AGTCCATATATGATAACTCTGAACCAGTGACACTGCCGTCTATATCAGAATCAGAACAATAGGTTAAGATGTATTGTCTCTTATTTACCAAAGAGTCATCCCAGCTCAGTAAAATCACTAATGCAGGGGTAGAGGCTTTGGTCCATAATACATTAGCTAATACATTATCTCTGCTTCATCATAATACAGGCAGCTGTCTCTGCTTCCTATGGACGCAGAGAGTGCTGCCAGAAAGCGGGACAAACTTCCCCCGTACCGGGACAGCGGGACAGCCACTGTAATCCGGGACTGTCCCGCCGGATCCGGGGCGGTTGGGAGGTTTGACACAGGCAAGCCTGTAGTTATTTCTTAGTGACCTACACTATGAAACCTATAAGGTTATATTTTTCAAACTTATTGGTGGCATTTTGCTATGTCATGCCATCACTATCTGACTGTAGGGAGCCACCATTCGTAGAATGTAAGGGGCACAATGCCTTTAGATTTTTTCTTTACACAATGCCTATCCTAACCCAAAGGAACTGCAATATAGCCCCATTGACTTAGCTCTAGGGATTGGTAGGGGTGCCAGTTATATCATAGTCCTATCTAGGTTTTCCTTGACTCTGCAATAATTCAATTCACTGCCCTAGCCATGCAACAACTGGGTCACATGCCCCACCAGGAACCCCTAGTTATGCTCAGGTACCCTATAGGGTATTTTCCTGGTGGGCCAATGTCCAGGGAGCAACCTGACCCCTAGTTGTGGCCTCTGGCCAGGTACATAATAATCTAATGCTCTCAGCATTAGCTAATGCTAGGAGTGTCAGGTAGTTATGTACCACAGGAGCCTTTCTTAATTCATCTGAGGACAGCGATACAGTTAAATACAGCAGTGGGGACAGCATTATGTGCTGCACTGTGGTATTTGTTTCTGTTGGGGCAGTACTTTGTGGTGTATTCCGGTATTGCTGCCCCCACCTACTTTTGTTTCCCCTGCCTACTTGTGTTGCCCTGCCGTCTGTCATTCTTCACCCATCTATAACAGGGGGCCATTTTTAGGTTGTTGTCCAGGGCCACTTTAAGTTTCCAGTCTGCTACTGGCTATGCCCCTGACTGACATCCCTTAGTATGCTAAACAGAACTGTTTAAAGGGGTTATCCCACAAATGTAAAGCTTTTTTTTTACTCACTTATCTTCTTATTTGTAGGACTTTCTTCATTTCTGTGGGTGGGTATGAACTTATTAATTGCCTGCATCTTCCAGGATGCACTGCAGTTAGCTCTTGTTAACCCCTTTCCTTCCCTGCATAGAAAATAAGGATGCATATGGTAGGTAATGCCCCACAATTTGCTTTCCACTGTGTACAGAGAGATGTAAGTAAATATTTCTATGAATTTAGAAGTAAGGATGAATGAATGAAATGTTCACCTGCTTCACTATAAGATCACTATACCAACACTTAGGGGAAGAAGGGGTGCAGGGAAGCTACTGAGCATGTTAGTCCACCACTGAATGCAGAAGAAGGTGGACCAAAAGGAGAAACAGTAGGGGGGTGCTTGTCACGGTCCCTCAGGTGACTGATGTCAGGAAATCAAGGAGATTGGCTGAGCGTGGAGGAATCTAACAGCCTTTTTGATTTATCTTGATTCAGTGTTGATAGGGTTAATGAGCACTTCCCTTTTCTCAGCTGTTGATCAGTGGTCATCACTTCTACCCTTAACAGTCTCACCCCACCCTTCTGACTATGCGGTTGATAGCTTCATTTGGGTTTGGCTGAGCTGGTGTGAGATCTTCTCTGGTGTTCCTGTTCTTCCATCTCTACAGAAGTTCAGTGTCGCGTTTGTTTGTATTTGTTATATTCCCTGTTGTTGTAACTGAGCCTGAGACAGAGACGTCCATTCGTTCATCTGGAGAGGAATGGGTTGTCTCTGGTCCTATACTTATTCCAGGGCCTTTAGGGAAATAAGGGCCTAGGTATTCTGCTTATGAATATTCCTACCTTTAAGGTCTATTCATATTGATATGTAGTCAGGGCCCAGATTAGGGTTGTCTAGGAGGTGACCTGTTTCTTCCCTAGTTTCCAGGCCCAGTTACTTTTCCCCTTCCCTCTTGTGTTCATTGTGGAGTTTCCCCCCCACACTGATCATGACATTGCTACTGTTTATATAATGTTAATTAATTTTAATGTAAGTAAAACATTAAATATTTTTATTGCATACATATTTCAGTAATGCTTCCTTTGAAATGCCCTAACCTGTTTTAAGAGATTAACACAGAATCTCTTAAAATTAATAGGACATGTTCATTAACAAAAAAGAATGGATGTTATTCAACACACCTATATTGTACACATACATATTTACATATAAATAGTGTTTCAAAATTAGTCTGCAGATCATAGCATGAAGAGCAGGAATTTAAAATAGGAACATTTGATAAATTTCACAATGAACAATTGAAACATGAGCAATTTTGCTTTGAAGCAAATTAAGAACCATTTATTTTGCAAAATGAATGCAAAATATTTAACATATATTCCAGTTGAGACATGAAGTTCTGTCGGAAACATTCACCACCAGTGATTAAAACAATGTATCTAGCACTGCTGGGTGACATGTAGTTATGATGTTCTTACCCACTGTGTCTCCTCTCAGTTTCCAGCAGCTGAATATTCTTAAGGAAGTCTTCAAAATGATACTATTATGGCTAACATTCTGTTTATATAGGAACAGTGTCTTCAAGTGTAAGATACATATAGAAAATGCATATATTGTAGAACTCATCTGACCCCAAAGTTCTTCCAGATACGCAGCACTGAAGTGATTACCAGGTCTGATGGAGCTACATAGAGGCTTACGGTACTCTGTATGGATTCATCGATTAGTAAGGCAGAGACAGTATTGAACCTCCGTCTTCTCAGTAGGAGACTGGCTATGTCTGACAGCTGGCTTTGCCGTCTTGAGGCAGCACATTTTGTGTCTACCTGCAACTGTGCAGCTTCATAAAAGCCTCTGAAAAGTTATATGTGGATGAACCTGGCATTTAAATGCTTTGAGGCCATCCACAAGGGGTTAAATAAAATCATAAAAACAATCTAAATTCAAATGTTTGTACAGTATAATGTTCTTATAATCGGTATTCCCATCTCAATCACTTAAAGGGATCCTGTCATCAACTTTATGCTAACCTCACTGAGGGCAGCATAAAATAGTGTCAGAAATGCTGATTTCAGCGGTATGTCACTCCTGAGCTAAATGTAAGTGGTTGCTGAGAACCAGCATCATAATCATTGCAGCACAGGCCTTGAAAAGAGTCAAATCTACCTGAGAAGAGTCCTGGTTATCCATAATCTCCTGCTCTCTCACCCATCTGCTGATGATTGGCAGTTCTCTCCTAGAGAGAAAGGGAGACAACTAGGTAGAAGACTGTCAGTCATCAGCAGGTGGGCAGGAGAGCAGGAATTCATGAATAACCAGGACTCTTCTCAGGTGGCCGCGACTCTTTTCCAGGCCCAGTCTGCAATGATTGTGATGTTGGTTCTCGGCAACCACTTACTTTTAACTTATAAATGACAGACCGCTGAAATCAACTCACCGGTCTCTACTTTATGCTGCCATTAGTATGGGCAGCATAAAGTTGATGGCAGGTTCCCTTTAAGGCATATCCTGTGGCTAAATGTCTGGCGCGGGATCCACCTCTGGGACCTGCACCTTTTTCTAGAATGGTCCTCCTTTGAATACAGCCAAAATCATTACCAAACAACACATTAAAAAGATGCACACACCCGAAATATTCAAATGCCCTATCCTTTACTCAATACAATACTAAATAGACCACTTAATAAAAACACTTAAAATCAGATGCACATCAGGAAAACAAAAATGGTCCCACTGCAGTATTCTACTGCCCTCTAATGCGGCTTAGTCTGGGGCCTTACCCTTGATAAAGCTGTATTAGTGGGGCGGCAAAATGCGTATGGACTGCAAAATGCATGTATCCACAAGAGGGATAAGGTCTTGGGAAATTTGCATGATTTCAAGAATTCCACCAAGATCATGTCACTATTCCTCATGGATTGTTTGCAAGAATTTTACAGCAACTTGTGGAAGATTAAAAGTCCCCACGGGGCCCCTGCTTTATAATATGGAAAGAAACGAAACAATTGAAAAAGATGAAACAGTTAATTAAATCCAGCCTTTGTTTTGGCGGCATCCCTTCTGTCATACCATTGATTTCTTCATATAGTTTAATAGTAGTCACAATTACTGTGGGTGCACACATGACTGTTGGAAGCTCTATGGGGGGTGGGGATTTCATCAATTTCAACCTATGCAGCAATCAATTTGAAGACAACTGGTGGATACACAGATCAGCTCCTGTCAACAGGCAAGGTAGAAAAAATAGCCATGATTCTCTTTTTCATCTCTCAGAACCAGCCCACTAATTTATATTCTGACTGATTCACTCCTACCGTATGTCTTTTGGCCTTGTCACGTCTAAACATACTCATAAATTTTGGGCTGTAACTATTTACAGATGGAAGGTTGGTCGTTTGCTGGAATGACAAATAATGTATAATGTGTTTCTCTATTTTTGTCGGAGCATCCAAATTTATCGATATAACAGAGTGATTTTCTTTAGAATTTTCCCAGAGACAAACCAACAAGCAAGAGCAAAATGACTCTACATGGATCTGTCGACATCACACTGATTTGTAATGAGAACACAGTAAATGATTTGGGAGAATATATGAATTAATTAAAGGAACATTAACAATTTAGGATTGAATTTATCAACAAGACAGATCATGAATGAGATCACAGACTACACTAGCAGACTACAGATGACAGACTAGAGTAGAAGATCTAATTGTCCTTACCTTCAATGGGTCAGCTCAGGAGTCACGGACCCTTTTGTATAAGTGGATGACTGAGTGCAAAAAATGCTTGTTCTTGATAATTTTCGCATCTAAATATGCCACTGGTCAGCTAACAAATGGGCAAATGCAAAAAAAAAACGTAATTTGTCGACAGCATAATGCCCACTGGAAGGGAGGAAGAGCAGTTCTATTAATGATCATTCAACGCTCCCCCATTCCGTTTGCATTGGACCATATCTGTTTGCTGATCAACTGGCTTGTTTATCATTGATCAATACTCGCTCAGGGCACTTAAAAAGTACCCATGTGGTACAGGTTAAACTCGAAAAATTAGAATATCGTGCAAGTTAATTTATTTCACTAATGCAACTTGAAATTAGAATATTGTGAAAAGGTTTAATATTCTAGGCTTAAAGTGTCACAAGCTAGTCAGCTAATTAATCCATACCCCCTGAGCAAAGGGTACCTTAAAATTGTGACTTTGGGGTTTCATAAGCTGTAAGCCATAATCATCCAAATTATAACATATAAAGGCTTGAAATATCTCGCTTTGCATGTGATGAGTCTATCTCATGTTAGTTTCACCTTTTAAGTTGCATTACTGAAATAAATGAACTTTGCAGAATATTCAAATTTTTCAAGTTTCACCTGTACTAAAAAGGAATAATGGGAACAAACAAAATAAACTGTAATACCCCCCACCTTCCCCACTATAAAATATATGCATGTATTGTTATGGGTAAATAAAAGCTGAATATGGAACACTCTCTCACAGGGAAAAGGAAACATATAAATAAGTGTAACACCCCAGAGTTGTGTTACAAAACTCTTTTACCCTGCTACAACCTGTTAAGTGTATTTACCTTGTCATCTAATGCAATTTCACATAATATCCTCACAAATGTGCATTGAAATCCTTGTTACATATATATTGCTGTAATTTCTATGTTCAACAGCAGGTGGCAGCAATGTGCTAGCAGGGACTTAGCTACAGTTTAGTGTTCATAGGCTGGAATAGTACAATCCAGTTTAGCTCCCCCCTCTCTGAGCAGAGTGGATTATTCCATATCCTGCCTCATGGGGAGAGAAGGAAGTTAGTTAGTAGTGTGCCAGCCACCCCGGCTAGGGGAAGGCTGTGCGAGTAGGAGCTCACAGATATAGGGATCTAAGCCAGGATCTTGTCTCGGCTGAGACAATTGATCATCATCCCCAGCCTGAGCCTTGCAGCCTCAGCTGGAAGAAAGCAAGCAGCCAACTCCAGTTACAGGAAGAAGCATGCCCTGAGGCAATAACTGTGAGTACCATCCAGAGACCCCAGGAGAAGACATATTCCTCCTCAGCTAGTCAGTCCCCAAACAGCAGAAGATAGATAGTGCAGAAGATAAATTCCTGCCACATTACAGAGCAACAAGCAGACGTCCCTTTCCTGCAAAAGCTCCAGGCACATGATAGAGCAGAAGATAGATTCCTGCCACACATACCTGCTGGGACCAAAGACTAATGCTGTATCTCACTTGGATGAAAGCTGCAACTAGTAAAGACAAGTTTGAACTTTACCAAAGGTCTGGATCTCAATTACTTCTGCAAGTTCCTCAATTACTCCTACTAGCACCACACTCATTTTATTGCAAGTGAGCCAGGATCCAGGAGTCCAGCCGTACCCAGGTAGGAGACACCTGTGACACTATTGCCACTACCATACAGAGACATTACACTCTGGCATTCCTAACCTGGTATGTGAGTTACAACACCTTAAAGGGCCCTGTGATAGTACCCTGCACACGCTGAAATTGGCGTCACGAACAAACTATAGACTATTATACACATATCCTGACCCACTGCATAATTTGGCGTCCGTGTAACCGTACCACGGTCCGGCTCTATTGCATAAGTGGCGTCATGAACAGGATCCGATTGAATTGTGTGCCTACCCCTGCCACAACAGGATCGGATTGAATTGTGTGCCTATCACTGCATAACCGGATCCAATTGTGTGCCTTAACTGGTTTAAATTGCATGTTTAACAGTACTGCAGGATCTAAGGATTGTGCCAAAACCCCAAAAATTTACTTTATTGCGCTATTGCTGTGCCAGAAAGCACTATGCGGTGCCCACGAGCACTCAAAGGGTTAATTTGCCGTATTCTCAAAATGGCGCCGCCTCTTCATGCCTGTCGGAAGCGGGAAAAGTCAAGAACGCCCTCTCAAGAGTACGAAGATGCCGAATACGCCCCCTAGAAGCGGGAAACCCACCAAGAACTTTGCAATGCGAGCCAATGGAGTGCAGACTGCTTCCTCTGGGCTCCACCCTCACTTCCTGAATGCACCCCGACAGAGGAGCTAAGGAAGATGGCGCTCCCTCCACCTAAATGGGATCAGATGGCGATACAGGGAGAACTTGTCTACGAGCCCACCGTACCTGAGATACGGGTCTCCCAGCTCGTGAGGAGAGCTGACCCCTGTGCATTCGGAGTGTCACCAGAGCCTGCGCATGCCGCAACTAGTGCAGAGACAGCGCGCGCGGAAGAGGACGTTGCAACTCCAGTCCAGACCTGGGAGGCTGTGGATCCCTCCGCGGCTATCGACTCATCAGACCAGACCGCTGCCAGCACCGAAGACAAGACGTCCCCCAAGATGGCCGCCAGCGTTAAGCCTTAAGCCTGCGGATACTACCGCCAGGCGCAGGCTACTGTCCAGGCCCTGAACATACCTGCGTCACCGATGCCATCTGCAACCTCAGAGACGACCCTAGAGACTTTCAACCGCTGCAACAACAGTGAAGAAGACTCCCAGTCCCTCCGGTAGGCAGCAGCAGGCCATCTGCCAGGCGGATTTTACCACTGTTGCCCCTGACTACTGGAATAGCAGAGCCAGAAACAGCCTACAGAAATCTCTGTGCCTACTGCTACTGTACAGCCTGAACCCATCAAACAGGAGCACTGCCCTGATGTGTGGGAGGATAAGGAGGAATCTACTGATACTGCTCCATGCTCCGGAACCACCACAGTATCCAGAGCTTCTTGCTATGAAAGACCAAGGGTCTATCCTTCTATCCTTTATTGCTGTCTGGAGAACCTGTCACCTACCAGGAAAAGGCCAAGGCTTACAGGGGATTCTCCAGAGAAAGGTGATCCTGCAATTCCAGGTTCTGCCACAGAAAGCGACCAGGAGATGGCAGATGAAGCTTCTGCAGGAATTACAGCTGCTGAGAACACCCAGTTTAAAGAAGGACTTTTGCATCCTCAAATATGGGATCCAGGAGGAAGATTTCCAGACTTTCCTGTGAGAAAAACTACTCACTGTGCAAATTACCCACTACCTTGTATGAATTGTAATTAACTTTATTGTTCCTGTGGATTACAATTGACTTTTTATAGTTTCCAGAGGATTCTACGTCAAGCACTTCAAGTCAAAGGACTCAATCTATATTCGAGCATACTTTTGCACTAATAAAATTTGCACTATTTTTCAAAATGGTTTTCTGCAACGTTAAAAAGCTTGCACCCAAAGAAAAGACTCAAACGTATACCTGAGCTCTTTGTGATCTCTATGTAATGTTTTTGCACTAATTGTACCAGTTTACAGGTTATGTAACGTTTAAGTATAATATGCCCATTGTGTCTATTCTCTTTTAGGTGCCGCAATGTGACCTTCCTGCACTATTTGTGATGATTGCACTTAACATTGCACTTAACCAGAAATGTAGCAACTTACTCCAGTGTGCCTTATTTTACAGCTTTTGTTCTCTCATACTCTTCATACGGACTGCCTTTATGCGGACGCTTAATACTAATGGCCTACACCCGGTGTTATATATCCTAGGTTACCCAGGGTAGGACCAAGTGGTAATTCTTGGCAGGTCTAGTAACTACACGGGTAACCCCGCTGCTTCGGGAATCGTTAGAGGAGTTTTTGACCCCTCCTTCCCGCTTCTTATGTGTTCAAGATTGCTCCCATCCTGAGGTGTTTCTTCCAGGAGTTTCATGGGATTATACCCTCCTCCTGTGACATTGCCAGAAGTGCATGGAGACGCTAAATACCTCCCCTTCTGAGCCTTTGCCTAAAGTATGGCGCCTCAAACTTCAGAGACACATTTAGCTACCCATAGTCACTATAGTGATCGTGCTATAAGCCATATTTTTCAGACTTTGATGCAGGGAAGGGAATACAGGATAACGCCACCCCTCCATTTGCGGGCATTCCATTACATAATGGCGGGACTACAGAGTAAAGACACCCCCATGCTTCCTTTAGTGTTTAAAGGCCAGAACACTACAAAGTTAGTCAGTAATGTTTGCTTAGTGCAGTACTTTGGTTCACTGGTTATACCGAGAGAGGGAAACTGTTACTTAGGACACCCTACTCATGCGGGCAGGAACCTTGGGATAGCCGTTATATGTTTGTCTTTGTATGTCATATGTGTAATACATGCAGCACTTTGTATTTTATTTGGGTACCCCAGAGCTGGTTCCTCTCCCTCCTAAGCATAAGCCGAGGGCGGCTTAACCTGAAGTAAGGGGGAATGTAACACCCCAGAGTTGTGTTACGAAACTCTTTTACCCCGCTACAACCTGTTAAGTGTATTCACCTTGCCATCTAATGCAATTTCACATAATATCCTCACAAATGTGCATTGAAATCCAGCCGTACCAAGGTAGGAGACACCGTTGACACAATTACTACTACCATACAGAGACATTACACCACTCTGGCATTCCTAACCTAGTACGTGAGTTACAACACCTTAAAGGGCCTTGTGTTAGTACCCTGCACACGCTGAAATTGGTGTCACGAACAAAAAATAGACTAATATACACATATCCTGACCCACTGCATAATTTGGTGTCTGTGTAACCGTACTGCAAAAGTAATGAATACAAGTGATAACATAAAATACATATATAAAATAGTGCCCAAAGTGTGCCTGTCCAAAAAGAATATGCCATATAAAACTGCAAGCTATAGAATTTCTTTTGTGGTAGACCAATAGTAGAAATAGAGTAAAAAGTAAAAAATAAAGTAAACTAAAGGTAAAATAAAGTGAACAGACCCTGATCAGGGAGATTATCAAATAAATATATAGTAGAAGTTTTATAGTGGCAGGACAAGGAAGGAATAAGTACCCCAAGCCACTAGCCTTACCCCCAGTGTACACAGCACAAGCTGAAAAGTTATTTCTAGAAACAAAGTATCAATCTATTGTGAATGTTCAGTGTTCAAATTATAAAAATAAACAAATCACCAAAAATGTTTGAAAAGTGGAACCCCAGGGAAATGTTCATGATTAGTTAATTGAATCTACTTGGGTCATGTAACATACCTGGCATGGTAAATCCTAGGTTCCAATGTGCTCTGTACAATATAGATCCCATATAGGGTGCTTCACACATACCGTAATTTTCTTCTGCAGACAAATCTGCCACAAAAAAAACGTGTTTTACATGGGGATTTTTATACAGATTTGCTGTGGAATTACTGCAGATTTCAACCTTTGCAATTCATTGCAATTCAAAGGATGAAATCCGCTGCAATCTTGCTGCAATTCCATCTCAATATCCCCATGTAATACGTGGATTTTGTGGTGGATTTGTCCAGAAAAGTACGGTCTTTTACTTCTTGATCTATAATACTTCATAGAGGCTTCCTGCAACACCAACCTCCTGGATACACTCAGAGTTGGGCTGGCCCATCAGAGTACCATCTGGTGACCTCAAGTTCTGACAATAATGGACCCCTAAAATTGGGCCCTTAAAGAGGACCTTTCACCGATTCTTACCCTATGAACTAACTATACAGATAGGTAGAGCGGCACCCGGGGACCTCACTGCACTTACTATTATCCCCGGGCGCCGCTCCGTTCTCCTGCTATGCCCTCCGGTATCTCCGTTCCCTAAGTTATAGTAGGCGGAGTCTGCCCTAGCGCTGGCCAATCGCACTGCAGAGCTCACAGCCTGGGAGAAAATAACCTCCCAGGCTGTGAGCTCTGCGCTGCGATTGGCCAGCGCTAGGGCAGACTCCGCCTACCATAACTTAGGGACTGGTATCTCCGCCTACTATAACTTAGTGAGCGGAGATACTGGAGGGCATAGCGGCAGAACGGAGCGGCGCCCGGGGATAATAGTAAGTACAGTGAGATCCCCGGGTGCCGCTCTACCTATCTGTATAGTTAGTTCATAGGGTAAGAATCGGTGAAAGGTCCTCTTTAAGGTCCTGTATGCACAGATGATGGGTACACTCTTTACATACTACTGTTAAAAGGGTATTCCTGCCTTGTTGTGAGCCTCCCTTTGCCAAGTTCCATCTGGATGCTGCAGCCATTGACAGTCAGAGCTAGATGAACAGCCAAGCAGGCTGTCCAGTGCTGTTTCAGGCCCCTTCTATGCAACTGAATGAGAAATATACTGTATCTGTAACTGTGCTATGCTGTTTACATAGGAGGGAAGCTGCAGATACAGCATAGCACATCCTACTCGGCCCTTTTCTTAGCTCTGACTAGGGATGGACTAGCTATAGATTTTGTAGGGAAATTACTCGGAGGGCTGATGGCCAGGGGGCTGCCCAAGCTCTCCTCTCTGCCGCTGGCAGGGTACATAATGAGGTCTCAGTGGTAATTAACACTGAGAGAATCAGGTACTCATGCACCCGACCAGAGACCACACATGCCTCCTGAATTCAACTGCTGTGGCCTGGATCGCACCTCCTAAGCCCCCTGCTCCATATCTTAATCAGAGACAACTGGAGGAGGACAGTAAATGGCATCTATTGATGGCCACCACAGAAGGACCTATTTTGGGGCAGTATATTGTACTGCTCTGTAGTATTTGGTTCTGCTAGGGCGGTATTTTGCGCTATGGTATTGCTGACCCCGTCTACTTGTGTTGTCCCATCTTCTGTCTATTTGAACACGCCTACAACATGGTACATTTAAGCTTCCAGTCCGCCCCTGGCTCCGACCACCTCTGGCACAATCCTGTCCTAGCTGGACGGCGTTAAGGGGGTATTCTAGAGATATGTGCGGGTCCTCGAGGTCGGATCTTCCTCTATAAGAGATTTATGATATAACCTGTAGAAAAGATGTTATTGACATTTATACTTCTCTTTCTTGAATCCAAGCCTAAACTTTGCTTAAAAATACTTATTTGTACATAAAGAAAGGTTTTAGTCCTAAATTTTCTTGCAATATATTGAGGGTAGCGCCTCTTTTAGACTGGACACGCCCATCTACCTGGGACTTCTGAGCATAGTACGTATGTAGCTGGTTCCCACACTGCCCTGAATATTGTAGGCTTAAGTAAGTCCAAAGAGAGGCAGTATATTAGTGTTAGGGACCCATCTGCGGAAGCCACCTTGACGCCTGGTAGATGGGCCCGACACGTATGTGCGCAAAGAGCTACCATTATTCATGTATACTCATTTATAGTCGGTATTGTACCACTTTTATCTAGAATGACCCCCATTTCTTAGCTCTATTGTTTGTATATATAATGGTGTGCAGCCATTTTGTTTTTTGTTATTTGTACATAAGTGTGAACAATGCCTAGAGCTGTATGGGCAAACATAACAGATCCGCCTGGTTTCCGTTATCCAGGACGGAAAAGAAAATCCTGTCCACTATCTTTTCCGTCCTGGATAACGGAATCCAGACAGATCCGTTCTGCTTGCCCATAGACCTCTATTATGACAGATCAAAACGGAATGGCTCTAAAGGTTTCCGTTTTGAATTCCGTCTTACAAATTCTGTTATTTTCCGTTATAACCATGTTATGACGGAAAACAATAACGGAATTCGTAACGCTGATGTGAACACACCCTTATTTTGTTAAAACTGCCCAGTACTGTTCAGCATTTTGTTACCTGTGGTGTGGTTTTGGGACCTGGAGTGTATAGAGAAGAGAAGATTTCCAGAGTGGTACATTAAATGATCCTAGTAAGTCCACCACTGTGTGCTGTCCGCATTTCTGCGATCCCAATGCAATGAATGGGTCAGCATTTGCATCCATTCTGCAAAAAAATGCAGATCAGATGCACTAAAGAAATACGGTGGTGGGCATTAGACCTTATATGCACTACTTCATGAAAAAGCAGCCATGTTTTTCTAACCTTATAGAACCTCTTTAGGGCTCATTCAGACTACCGTATCTGTTTTTGCGGTCTGCAAATTGCAAGTCCGCAAAACACGGATACCGGCCAGGCCTATGATAGAAATGCCTATTTTTGTCTGCAATTGCAGACAAAAATAGAACATGTTCTATATTTTTTTGCTAGGCCGCAGAACGGAAGTACGGATGAGGACAGTACACGGCGTGCTGTCCGCATGGTTTGTGGCCCCATTGAAATGAATGCGTCTGCATCCGTTCCGCAAAACTGTGGAACAGATGCGGACACAAATATACTGTTGTGTGAATGGGCCCTTAAAGGGAAAGAGTGCGGTACAGCAATAGGACTTTTTAACATATAAGCTTATTTCCGGTATCACCCTCTTAGCAGCGTTCAGTCCTGTACCTCTAATACATGCCTTCATAATAGGGATTCTTCAGCTTTTTTGACTGCTGCTCCTAACCATGGCGGATGCATACAACTCATCTTTACATGTCGGGATTTTTTAATGCTGTCATTAATCTGAATTAAAAGTCACATGGAAAACAGATGTGGAGAAAAGCGAATTTAAATATCGAAAAACACATGCAGAGAAAAGAAAAAATTTGTGCTGCAGATTTTTAGATATTTGAGCAGCATGTGGATGGTCGTTTTCTAAAATGTCATCCACTCAGCTTCTCATGAGGTACCAGCAGAGACCAGCTTCTGTGTGCCTCAATGATGGAGCGGGCAGGAGATACGCCTTCACGGCGCATATAAATTAACTGCTGCCAATGGAGATCTTTGGGAGCGGCTGCGGCAGAGGCGGACAAGTCACCAAGAATGTAACTGGAGATTGGGAGACTGATGGATTTACGATCTGTTCTGACCCCTATTATGTCAAAGTGCACATGTGACAGATGTCAGTGCTGTTTTCTATTGACTGGAAGTAATTAGTGACAACTGTATTCTGCATTTGGACTGCTAGTGGATTGGATTCAGTAGAAAGGAGTTTCTCATTTCTCCTCAATAGTAGCAAATGTATCCTCTAAATATACCTGACATTAGATTCGTGAAACCCATATTCGTATGTACTGCCACTTGTATTACTTCTACAGTAAGTTAACAGAAAACAGCCCCAGCCTATATTCTGGCTCTTAACACTTACATTGGGATATGCGATCCACCAACCTTAATTAGAACAATATCCACTTACTTTGTGAACGTTGATCTTTCAGTTCAGCAGCCAAATTTTTTTCTCACTGGCAATCAGGAGGCTTCTGCTTAGTGATATGTGAATGAATGAGAAGGACGTGTGTCTACCCTTCTCCCAAGGCCTATATTATAGAGCCAAACAGTGACTTATAACTATCCAATAGGTGGCACTAGAGAACCCAACTTATTTACATTCTGTACACATAGAATGACTGGAGGCAGCACTATCTGTGACTACTTTTACATGTTCAGGCAAACATATACATAATTAAGGGGGTTGTCCGACTGTTTAATACTGATTACCTATCCTCTGGATAGGTCATCAGTGTGTGATCATGGGGGTCCGACCACCACTCTCTTGCAGATCGGCTGTTTGAAAAACCTAGTTTCTGGCTTTTTCCTAGGCCAGCAACATCACATTTATTGATCACATGGCTTGTGTGCAGCTCAACTCATTCAAGTGAATGGGGCTGAGCTGCAATACCAAGCACAGCCACTATCCAATGGATGGCATGGAGGTCATGGTGTTGACAGGAACCCAGCAGCCTTTTCAAAACTTTTCAAGCAGCTGATGGTCAGGGGTGCCAGAAGTTGGCCCCCCGCTGATCACATATTGATGACCTATCCTGATCGATACTTATTCACTATTAAACACCCAGAAAACCCCTTTTTAATAGCACTATTTTAAAATGCCTGATTTATTGTAAAATGTTTATAAAAAAAACATTATTTGGTAGTGGGGGAGGAGAGAAAAAACTGCAATTTCACAATTTTTTGTTTTTTCATGGTGTTCACCTGCGGTACAAGGAAGATGATAAATGTATTATTTGGGTCAGTATGATTGTGGCAATACCAAATTTATATAGTTTTCTTTTATGTTTTACTACTTTTGAACAATAAAAATCCTTTTCAGAAGGGTACTTGAACATGCGATAATTTGATTGCTAGCATAATACACTGCACTACTTCAGTAGTGCAGTGTATTATGGCTTTCATTTAACACTGAAAGGCAATAGACTGTGTCACTGGCATGGCCTAATAGGGTCCCATACTTAGCAGAGCTGGAAGCCGGTTTTAGGAATCTGGCTACTATTGGCACCTCATGATCACATCACAGGGGGACAAAGAGGATAAAAAAACAAGCCTTCTCCCTCTGACAGCACTTAGATGACTCAGTCTCTATTCGCCACTGTAACGGGGCTCCGAAGGTGCACTCAGTCCACCATTACCCGCAGACCTGTTGCTTAGCTTTAGGAATGAGGATCTGTGTTTGACCTCATTCCCAGGGCGGCTTTACTGCTGGGTGGCTCCCTGCTCCTAAGTCTTCCTTGAGCGCCGAGCTGATCACTCGGTGCTCAACTGGTTGGTCTGTCGGTCATGTGACGCTGGCCACGTCACATGACCCTCACTCCCCACTATAAATACAGGCAGCCTGCTAGCCACAGGTTGCCTGTTAATTTCTAGGTTCCTGGCTATTTGTTGGACTACTGAATACTCACCTGATTCCGTTCCCTGACGATCCTTTGCCTGCTCCTCCTGTACTGCGCCTCCGTCCTGGTATTGTGACCTCAGCTCCCACCTGACTACTCTCTTTGGACTCCTCTTGTACTTCTCTACTCTCCTGGTATTTGACCCCGGCTTCTCCTGACCATTCTTTGCTTAACCCTTTGTACTGCGTAGCTCTCTTGGTTCTGACCCGGTCCGTTCATGTTCCGTATTTTGTCTTGTCTGTCTTCCCTGCACGTATCCTAAGTTAGGGACTGTCGTCCAGTTGTCCCCTGTCATCAGGACTCGTGAGGCAAGTAGGCAGGGCCAGGGGTGAGGGTGGAGCGCAGTGGTCACTATACTTCCCCCTGTGTGTGGGTGGATGTGACCGTTACAGCCACACCATCTTAGGGGCTAAATGACTGGGATCAGGGGTTCCTCAAGATCTGGCCATTAGGGAGGTAGTATGGGTGTCATTAGAAAAAGGTGTATGTGCAGGGTCAAGTCCCCTTAGTGCCTGCCTTAGAAAGGTGTAAATATGAGTTAACAACCACAACAAAAGCAAGTACAGCAGCCATGAGCTTACTGATTGATCGACTTATACTAGTAGAAGTGCAGGATAACAGGCTGAACTGGATGGACACATGTCTTTTTTCAGCCTTATAAACTATGTTACTATGTTACTAGTATCAAGGTCCACAAGGGCTTACAATTTATGAGAGAATGATACAGTAGTGAAGACAGGGTTATTGCAGGTTGCAAGCTTTTCTGAATGGAGGCTTAAAGGTTGCGCTTCGATGGTGGAAGAAAGTCTGATGTGTAGATGGTTTCAGGGCATGGCAGAAATGTATAAGAAAATGATGGTAGGAACAGAAATAAATAAGGCAGGGTATAATGTCTTACAAGGACTAAAATTTACACGTGGGAGCAGGGGTATAACTACAGTTCTATGGGCCTCAGGGCATAGTTTGGATCAGGGTCCCCCCTTCTGTCAAGCCCGGTCGCACCCTCTGCAACCGCGATTGTTACATCCCTGGTCTCTGGTAATAATAATATCCCCAGTGATGTCCCCCAGTAATGTCCCCCACTGCCCCCCAGTACTGTCCCCCACTGCCCCCAGTTTTTCCCCAGTCTTTACTCACATGTGACGGGGCCTGGCACTGTTGCAGTACTTGAGGACGGACCCTGTCAGAGCACTCATCACAGCACCATCACATGTGGTAGGTCCGGCATCAGACCCCAGCACTGCCCTACTAGTAGTACTCACATATGACTCGGGTGGGCGCAGCCTGACCGATGTTAGTCAGGCTCCGGGCACCTACTTAGTTTGTGAACACTACTAGTAGGGCAACGCTGAGGCCTGATAGATGCCGGATCACCACATGTGATGCTACTGTGATGAGCGCTCTGACGGGGCCCGGCATGAAGTACAGCCCCGTTACATGTGAGTGAATCGGGCTTCCTCCCCCCGCCGTGCCCAGTCGTTACGCCCCTGTGTGGGAGGGTAGCAGGAGATTAGAATACAGATATATGGAGGGGGCAAGTTCTGAACCTCATCATCAGCATTTTGTAGTGTATTTGCTGGGTGATAGGTATCCTTTGAAATGTCTAGCAGAGAAAGGAGTCAGTAGAGAAATGATGGGAGTAGTAGATTAAGTTGGCAGTGGGGCTGAGGATGGATTGGAAGAGCGCAAGATTGTTAGAAGATGTTGCAGTAGTCTAGGCGAGAGATGATGAGGGCATGTGCAAGCATTTTGGTTTACTGGGTTTAGAGTAAAAGCAGACTGGAGAAGTGTGTATTCTTTAATATATGTATTTTACTAATGTCTAGAATACCACTATTTTGCACTGATTTCATAAAGTGATGTTTGTCTCTTCAGAAATGTTCCAGCTGCATACTTTAACTGTATATATTCATAGTTTTAGGAATTCTGTTTAACCCTAATGCTTAAAATCAAATGAAGCATGATCTGGTCACGAAGAGCCAAAATTATTGTGATATTAAAAAACATACCCCCCTCCCCAAAAAAAAAAAAAAGAACACATTGTAGTAGTATTCACCTATGAGAATAATATTGCTTAGCCAAACATGGTTAGTATGTCTAGTCAGGTCATACAGAGGAGTTCAGACCTATAAGACGACCAGTTCTCTCCACCTTTAAACGTTATTCAGGAATTGATAATGATGACCTATCCTCAGAATAAGGCCTCATGCACACGACCGTTGTGTGCATCCGCGGCCGTTGTTCCGTTTTCCGTTTTTTTTTCGCGGACCCATTGACTTTCAATGGGTCCGTGGAAAAATCGGAAAATGCACCGTTTGGCTTCCGCGTCCGTGATCCGTTTTTCCAGTCAGTGAAAAAAATATGACCTGTCCTATCTTTTTCACGGACAACGGTTCACGGACCCATTCAAGTCAATGGGTCCGTGAAAAATCACGGATGCACACAAGATAGTCATCCGCGTCCGTGATCCGTGTCTGTTTTTCCTATCATTTTCAATGGAAACTTGACTTAGTTTTTTTTTTCACTTTTCATGTCCGTGGATCCTCCAAAAATCAAGCAAGACTAACGGAAGAAAAAACGGTCACGGAGCACGGAACAACGGAAATCCATTTTGCGGACCGCAAAAAAAAACGGTCGTGTGCATGAGGCCTAAGTCATCATTATCATATTGGTGGTGGTCTGAGTCCTGGCATCCCGGCCGATCAGTTGTTTCAGGGAGTCGCCGCACTCTCTACTTAGCACATCTGCCTCCCTGTGCTCTCCAAGCACAGCGCCATACATGGTATAGTGGCTGTGCTTGGTATTGCAGCTCAGCCCCATTGACTTGAATGGGGCTAAGCTGCAACTATTCTATGTGACCGATGTTTAGTGACGTCACATGGCCTAGGAAGAGGTCTCTGTGCTTACTGAGACCCAGCCTCTCCTAACAGCTGATTAGCGGGGGTCCCGGGTGTCGGCCCCCACGGATCTGATATTGACGACCTATCCAGTGGACAGGTCTTCAATATAAATTCCCGGATAACCCCTTTTAAAGCATGGCCTGATGTAAATTACAAATTCAGCTCAGCAGCCACAGCCGCCCCCCCTTCATACAGGGGAACATTACATCCATTTTGATCCTTTGTGGCTGTAATGAAAATGAGAGAAAGGAAGGCTTCAGTGGAGGTGGTTGCTGGGGAACAGGTGAAATGAAAAATGACTTTGTTTAGTTTAATAATGCACATTATTTGTCATTCTTCCTTTACAATGAATATAATTGTTTTTATGTAGTACACTATCCCTGTGCCTTTATCTCGGCCCAGTCATGTTTATCTTGTGAGTTAGGCGATGACTACAGAAGACTGCAGAAATATCATACAGCACTAATTCTTTTTAACAGCGCATCAATGGGATCCGTGTATGTGCATGAAAAACAGGAAAACAGGTCCTGCTTCCAACAATTTCAGTCCAAGCAGAAATAAATCTCCTTTATTGATGCAATTTGCAATTCATCCCATAGATGGCAGCATTACTCAGCTCTGATATTCAGTAGACATTTGGTAATGCAAAATCGAAGCGTTCCAAGTTATAGACAGTCTGGATTACATAGTATATTTATGTGTTTGTTCTTGAACACAGATCCAGACTCGGGTTTTGTGGCTTTAGTCCGTCTGTGTAATAAGATGCTACTCATGAGTAAAAACAGATAGTTACAATCCAGCAGCAAAGATAGATAGTTCCTCATAAGTAATAAAATATAATAAAATACATATGAATGTAAATTTTGTATTGAATACATCTATCTATCTATCTATCTATCTATCTATCTAAAAAATAGAAAAATGGCAGCACAAGAATAAAAATAAAAATAGAAAATAAACGCAGGTGCACGCCTAAAGGGACTAGACCAGGGGTAGGCAACCTCCGGCACTCCAGCTGTTGTGAAACTACAACTCCCAGCATGCATACTTGCTCTGCTCTTCTCGGAACTCCCATAAAAATCAGTGGAGCATGCTGGGAATTGTAGTTTCATAACAGCTGGAGCGCTGCAAGTAAAAAATGCAAACAGGCAGCACTCTGAGAAAATTGAAAAAAGTGAAGAAAAATATATTCACCCACGTGGCTACGACATTTCTGCTCAAGTTCAACGTTAGAGCTTTTCTGGAGAAAAGCTGTAACGTTGAGCCGAAACGTTGCATCCACTACGGAGTGCTTTCTTGGGTTCCGTTCCGTGCCTCTGCACCGCAAAAAGATAGAACATGCTCTATCTTTTTGCGGAACGGATGGATCGCGGACCCATTCAAGTGAATGGGTCTGCGATCCCCATGCGCCTCCCCCACGGAAGGTGCCCCGACCGCAATTTGCGGTTCACAGCACGGGCACGGGACACCAACTGTCGTGTGAACGAGCCCTTAATGGGAGTTAGCAAAGCAAGTGTGCTTAGCTGTTTCTGTGACTCCCATGGAAGTGAATGGAGAGGTGTGACATCATGTGGATATGCCATAAATGTCTAAGATGGGAATACCCCTTTAAGCCACTTTCTAAATAGTCATAATTGAAGATCTCCTACCATTTGTTTGAGTAGAGTCTGTGTAACTCATTCACATAGCTGGCTGTCCTGCTGCTTCTGACATAGGTCTGCCTGTCTTTCTGTTGTTGGTCACAGGCCACTTTAGACCATGTAACCTAAAAAAAGCCAGGACCACACATGAGACATTAGTCTCCTGGAGAAGGTGACATGAAGACATCACAGGCTAAACAAGGCTATAGCCACTGTGCACATCATGGGTTTGGTAGGTACTGTATAAGTTGTATTATTTTCTTAGGAACAAAGGTGAGCATTTCTATAGTGTGATGAGCACCAAGGTGATAATTATTACTGTTTTTGGGTTAGAGGAAAAAGAGAGGCTTAATACTTTGAAGGGGGCACAACAGTGGGCATTATTACTATGTGGGGGCACAAAAGAGACATTTTTGCTGTGTAGGGGGCACAAAGGTGGGCAGTATTTCTGTGTGAGAACACAAAGGGGGCATTATTAATTTGTAGGGCAGTGGTCTTCTCAGTGCCCCCACTGAGAAGACCACTAGTACCATGTATAGCCGCTATTACTGTGTGAGGTACAATAGGTGACACTATTACTTCTAATATCGGTTTGGCACTATTATTTTTGGGTCTGGGCATTATCTGTCTGGCACTATTGTTGTCATGGTTATGGCACTATTATTCTTGAAGTACAGTTGGGCAGTGTACAACCAGAGCAGGTACAGTAATAGCTGCCAATGGAGGCAGCAACAGGTACAGAATTGGTAGCAGCAGGATGAGTAGTTTGTGCTAGTTGGGAAAATGTAGGGAAGGTGTCTGGGGAGCAAACTCCGCTGACGTGGGGCCCACGCCATGCCCACAAGTTTAGACCTGGCGTGAGCGGAGAAAAGTTGCAGATGGCAGCGCAACTAACCGCTGTGCCGCAATCTGTGCCTGAAATACGCCTGAGACGTACTTCAGATTACCAAATGACCCCCTATATATCTAAATGAAGGAGGCGGTGGAGACATATGCTTTGGGGCTTCTGCCCCTGATGTTTTAAAAGCATAGAAAACTAATCTCAGACTGAGCTTTGGGGTCCTAATGCCTGCCTTCTAGCTGGCCAACTACCAAGTATAGACCAAAGGGAGAAACCACAGTTAAATAGTTGTACAATCAATAAATCATGTTTAGCATGCAGCACTAAAACCCAACCCCCCTTCTAAACAAATTGCGTCCGTTTTTCCATATCTTGCGCAGTGTAGAGGACTTGTACTGTCTATCACTAGAGTGTGCTATCTTTCTTTCTTTCTTTCTTTTTTATTTCTTTGCACTACTGCAGCGGCTTTATTTGTGTAGCTGTTTTCCTGGTAGCTCATAAGAGCTATTCACAATGCACTCACTTTCTGCTTGACAAGTGGAGCTTCACTTGCATGTTATACTGTGTCCTTGTCTATGGGAACCTTTTTTTGTCGTTTTCCTGCTATTACAGTTTAAATGGAGCCTATTGTGCCTATTCTTTTTTTTTTTTTTTATTCCACCCTCTTTTCGTCCTCTTCTCCAGCTTCTCCCTTCCTGTCTCCCTGTAGGTAGCTTTGCAATTTTGTGTCTTGCTGTTCTTGTAAGAACTATTTATTTGAATCTCCTCCAGATGTCAAATCTCTGCTGCCTGTAGATTTACAGCACTATACACAACGAGCCAAAAATGCCTGTTCCACAGCACTGCTGAGGTTATGTATGGAGTGGAGAACTTAGGGAGTGTGGAGTCATTTCAAGTCCTGTCAATATGGGAAGAACAGGGTGCTCCAGGTCATGGCAAAGATGGTGAATGAGGACAGATCAAGACTAGCTAACCATCAAGAGATGCACTGATTAAGGCGGGTGGATGTGGGAATGTGGGGTTGATCTTCATTTGTTGACTGACAGTGAGGAACGTTTGATTTATGTGCCATCCCCAGCTCTATAAACCTCTTATTAAATGGTATTACATTTCTTGCTTCAGTGTTATGGCACGTTCTCCGTTCGCTCCGAGTATTAGCAGAAAGGACAGGGAAGCCCTTGGCCATAACATGGAAAAAGTTAATCCAAATGAGGAGACACAACTTTTGAAGAAGAACGCAGTAATATATTTTCATGTGACACGCTCAGCTGTAAGACATATGTTGAATGGGCTTGAAAGATATTATGATACGTAATATATTAGAGAGGCTGAGACAAATCAGTAAAGCAGTTCTTCGATGCATGCTCTCCATTATACCTGATGTTTAAAATCTGTTGTGTTTTGCAGCTACAGTAGGAAGCAGCAGGGGGTGAGGAGGAGGAAGGCAGAAAGCTCATTCTCTGCACAGCTGCCATCCATGCCTGTAGATTTCAGGATGGAACTTGGAGCATAAAAATCCATGTAGGAAGTCCTGATCTTACACGTGAGCATGAAGGGTGACTACACGGAAAGAAAGCTCTCACTGCCTTCAGGTTTCACAACTACAATGCCAACAACTACCATCTAACTAGTAGAAGCAATCTAATGTAGCGACAAAACAGGGCTAGTCAATAGGCATAAAAAATATAAAAAACTCCCGTAAAACATAAAATATGCCACTTAATTTACTCCAGTTACGTTTTATACACCAGTCCAGTTTTATGCTCAAGTTTTAATTAAAAAAAGTGCCTGAGTGAGATGTGCCAAATTTACTGAGACATAGCCTATGTGCCCCATAAAGAAAATCTATGTAGGTGTGCGCTGTAATTTAGGCCACTTTCTGGATTCAATTATAGTAAATCTGTTGGGCAAAGAGAGGCCGCACCTATCCCACCAAGTCCCTCCCACTTTTTCTTACACAGAAATTTGCACCTTTTTGACACCAGAAAATGGCTACAAAGGTCGTGATAAATTTCCCTCCATATTTATCAATGTTTACTCCAATCAATATTTACTCCATTATTTACAATATTTACTCCAATATTAATATGTTCACCTCATTATATACAATATTATATACAATTATATATATTTATGTATTATTATATTAATATATTATATATAAATTATATATTATTATTATATACAATAATTACTCCATCATACGGTGAGGAACAGAATTATTTGAACACCCTGCGATGTTGCAAGTTCTCCCACTTAGAAATCATGGAGGGGTCTGAAATTCACATTGTAGGTGCATTCCTACTCTGAGAGACAGAATAAATAAATAAAAATTCAGGAAATCACATTGTATGATTTTTAAATAATTTATTTGTCTAGCACTGCTGAACATAAGTATTTGAACACCTGAGAAACAGCAAGAATTCTGGCTCTCAAAGACCTGTTACTGTGCCTTTAAAAAGTCCACCTCTACTCCACTCATTAATCTAACTTAGTAGCACCTGTCTGAGCTCTTTAAAGACCCCTGTCCACCCCACTGTCAGTCAGACGCCAACTACTACCATGGGCAAGACCAAAGAGCTGTCAAAAGATACCAGAGACAAAAGATGACGGAGGTTAAAGACGACTGTCAGTCTCCCTCGGACTGGGGCTCCATGCAAGATCTCACCTAGTGGGGAGGAGCTCCTACAAGGGAGGAGCTGATCAATAACATGAAGAGAGCTGGGACCACAGTTTGAAAGGTCACTGTGGGTAGAACACTACGCCGTCATGGTTTCAAATCATACAATGCACAGAAGGTTCCCCTGCTCAAGTCATCACATGTCCAGGCCCGTCTGAAGTTTGCCAATGACCATCTGGATGAACCAGAGGAGTCATGGGAGAAAGTCATGTGGTCAGATGAGACCAAAGTAGAACTTTTTGGTCTAAACTTCACTCGTTGTGTTTGGAGGAAAAAGAAGGATGAGTTGCATCCCAAGAACACCATCCCTACTGTGAAGCATGGGGGTGATAACATCATGCTTTGGGGGTGCTTTTCTGCGAAGGGGACAGGACGACTGCACTGTATTAAGGAGAGGATGAATGGGGCCATTTATTGTGAGATTCTGAGCAACAACCTCCTTCCCTCAGTCAGAGCATTAAAGATGGGTCGTGGCTGGGTCTTCCAACATGACAACGACCCGAAGCACACAGCCAGAATAACCAAGGAGTGGCTCCGTAAGAAGCATAGCAAGGTTCTGGAGTGACCTATCCAGTCTCCAGACCTAAATCCAATAGAACATCTTTGGAGGGAGCTGAAACTCCATGTTGCTCAGCGACAGCCCAGAAACCTGACAGATCTAGAGGAGATCTGTGTGGAGGAGTGGGCCAAAATCCCTGTTGCAGTGTGTGCAAACCTGGTCAAGAACTACAGGAAACGTTTGATCTCTGTAATTGCAAATAAAGGCTTCTGCACCAAATATTAACACTGATTTTCTCAGGTGTTCAAATACTTATGTTCAGCAGTGCAAGACAAATACATTTTTTAAAAATCATACAATGTGATTTCCTGAATTTTTTTTTTCATTCTGTCTCTCAGAGTGGGAATGCACCTACAATGTGAATTTCAGACTCCTCCATGTTTTCTAAGTGGGAGAACTTCCAAAATCACAGGGTATTCAAATACTTCTGTTCCTCACTGTATACAATGTTTACAATGAATATTTACTCTATTATATACAATATACAATTATATACTGTATATTATAATCATATACAATATTTACAATCAATATTTACTCCACTGTGTATTTCAACCACTTATAGCTTTGATAGCTAATAGAGATGAGTGAAGTTTTAATTTTAATTCGATTCGGCTACTTTGCCTAATTTTACAAAAAAATTTGCTTCATGATGAATTACTTCATCATGAATCACATTTCTTTGCAAGTAGAGGGTGCAATCAGAGATGAAAATTAAGGCCTTTCAGGGGGTGATCAGTTATAAAAATATAAAATTGTAACTTACCTTATCCATTTGAGCGCGAAGAGGCCACTGCGGCCATCTTGCTTGAAAATCCTGCACGGTGCATGATGACATCATCACGCTGGCTTGTGTGGTGACATCATAGGTCACCGTGCACGAGATTTCTAGCTGGATCTTCCAGCAATAGGGCCACGGCGGCCTCTTCGCGCTCAAATCGATGAGGTGAGTATGATTTTTTAAAAATTTTTATCACAATTTCAGGGAAAATTGATTCATTACCACGAAGCACCAGGAAATCCGGCTTAGCGGCTAATTGAATTTTCCCTGAAATTCTATTAAAGTCCACTTCGGATACTTCAATTCGCTCAACACTAATAGCCAAGTACTTAGTACTAATAGCAGAGATGCAAGCCTAATGGGACAAGATTATTGCCCAAAAAAAAAAAAAACGCAAAACGGCAGCACTCTCATTTGATGAAAAAAAGAGAACAGTTTATTCAACCATGTGGACATGGAGTTTCGGCTCAAACACTAGAGCTTGAGGAAGGCTCTAGTGTTTAAGTTGAAATGTCGCGTCTACATGGATGAATAAACTTTTCTCTTTTTTTCATCAATTGAGAGTGCTGCCGTTTTGCTTTTTTTTTTTTAAGTACCTTATATACATTTTGGGGGCCATGTATATGTGAATGTGCACTGTATTCCCCAACACAACAAACTCCTGTTAGGGAATAGAGTCCATCCTACTGAACAGTGCCAGGTCTCAGTGTAAGTCACTGCCTTAAAAAAAAAAAAAAAAGATAGCGGGGGTAATCGAAATGACTCCCACATTCCTTCAGTTTTTCAGGAAGTCCCATTTCAGGGGACTACCTCTTGAAGCCCATCAAGAGAATGCCAAGAGTGTGCAAAGCAGTAATCAAAGCAAAAGGTGGCTACTTTGAAGAACCTAGAATATGACATATTTTCAGTTGTTTCACACTTGTTTGTTATGTATATAATTCCACATGTGTTAATTCATAGTTTTGATGCCTTCATAGTCATGAAAATAAAGAAAACTCTTTGAATAAGAAGGTGTCCAAACTTTTGGTCTGTACTGTAAATAAGGCAAATGACATCATTATCCAATGTTGTTTCCATGGGTAGAGTCAAGGTGGCTCATGGCACAGCTCTTTAATTTTATTTACATGCAGAAATAGAGACTGTCTTAGTAATATAAGGTAAATATAGAAGGTACCGGTACAGTATTTTTATAGGAATTTTCACATCTGCTCTAGGAGCTGGAAGACGGCCAACCACACAAGAATAAGTAATTGTGATTAATGTTCCGGCTTTGAGCAGGCTTGTGATATAGGCTATCCATGCTGAAGTATTTAGCTTATCGCAAGCATTTATATGCTCTGCATTATGTGTGCATTGTTACAGGAAGACTCATGAGACGTTGTTACTAGACATAACCAAACCAACCGATCCCTATAGGATTTCAGACATAGGCTATAAATAAGAATTCACACTTTTTATTACCCTTAAGCACAACTGAAGTGTGCAAAGACTACTTAGCTCAGGAAAAATTTGTTCATTCAATATCTGTATTTCTTTGCAAGGCTCAAAATAATGACATCTGGCAGCCATAAGCTAAACTGTGCCGACAGTATGACATTAAGAGTCAGCTTGATGTTAGGATAGACAGCTACATAGATATTTGTGTAAGGCATTGATTCATTCACAAATTTTCTGAGTTTTCACAAGAATTGCCCCCTGTTAACTTAAAAGGGAACCCTTCAGCAAGAAACTGCAGTCCTGTCTGCAGGCAGCATGGTATAGAGCAGGAGGAGCTGAGAAGATTGATAAATAGGGAAAAGGAAAAGATTCAGTAAAGATTCCAATTTAGTAATTTAAACCTCTAGTCTGTTTAGGCTTGATTCATGTGGATGTACCACTCAGCCAATCACCGTGTAGACCACCCACATTTACAGTACATAAATACATTTTACTGAATTTCTCCCCAAACTATATATCAATCTGCTCAGCTCCTTCTGCTCTATAATATGCTGCCTACAGATTGCACTGCATATTCATAGCGACAGGTTCTCTTTAAAGGTATACAGCCACTATAAACCGTTGCTGTATTCTGCCAGGGAAACCAAGAAAGGAGAAAAATAAGATTATAGATGAACTAAAAATAGTTACATAGCTAAAGGTATTCATAGATACTGCAAAAGGGGCAATTCCCCAAGGGCCTCAGCCACCAAGGGCCCTTCATTACACATTTGCCTCATACCCATCCCAGACACTCCCAACTTAAAGTTATGTCAGTTTTAAAAAAGATTAGGGGAGATTTATCAGTCCTGCCCTACAGAATTCTGGCTTCAAAAAGATGTATAATAGGGCTTTGTCACATTTTGAGCTTATTTGCATAAAAGTTATGTGACATTTTGCATTTTAAACCAATTCATTTTTGAAAAGTGGGTGGGAAAGTGAGAATGTTTAGCCTGCAGGGCACCCTCAGGAGGAAGACTAAAATATTTTATTGTAAGGGCCGTCTTAACAGTAATATACAATGACATTATATAAAGCGGCACTGTACGAAACATACATAGCAGCTGCCAGTCCTCGTCGTTGCACGTAAGTTGGGGGTTGCGAAGAAGTTGCTGGGGGGGGGGGGGCATTCAAAAACTTGCTGTGGGGCCCAGTCAGTTCTAGTTACACTCCTGCCTCTATGATAAAACTTACCTTTAAAGTTTACCTCTAATAATATCACATTTGAAATATTATCTCTGGCTACTCTCTTTGCTAATCTCCTGGATGAATTAAGGACTGTGTATATTTAAATCCAACATGTCAAACCTTTACCCCAAGAGCTCAAGAGCAGACACTGGGGGGGTAGATGACGTCATCTGGGACGTAGGCGCCTCCGGGACCTGGACTGCTGGGCCGACGTCGGCTTCCGCGGGAGCAGGCTCGAGAATGGTGGCCATCTTTGAGTCAGGGGTGGTGGCCGTCTCGCCGTCCGAAGAGGAATCCTCAGCCTCTGGTATCCCAGCAAACACCGACGGGCCTTTCTTGCTCACAAGTTGGGATACCCGGATCTCTAGTGGGTACTTTTCGTATACCGGTTCACCTTACATCGACATCTCGTTCCACTTTGGCTTGGGGAGCGCCATCTTCCTTTGCTCCTGAGTCAGGCTGGATGCAGGAAGTGAAGGTGGCGCCTGAGAGGAGGAGTCCCTTGGCTCACATTGCAAAGTTCTTGGTGGGCAGGATTTAGGTTTCCAGCTTCTAGAGGGGTGTAGTTAGCATTTTCGCGCTCCTGAGCGGGTGTTCCTGTGTTTTCCCGCTTCTGAGGGACATGAAGAAACTGCGCCATTACAGAAATATGGTGAATTAACCCTTGGAGTGCTGGCGCGCACTGTTTAGCACTGTCTGGCACCGCAATAAAAGCAATAAAGTCAATTTTCAGGGTCTTGACACAGTTCTTAGGCCTTGTAGTAGTGTTAGACACACAATTCCTATCTTGTTCGTGACGTCACTTTATGCAGTGACCAGGAACGGGTTCTCTGACGCCACTTTAATGCAGTGGCAGGGTTAGGTGGAAAATATTCTGTATTTGTTCATGACACCAATTGCAGCGTGCGCAGGGTACTCTCCCAGGGCCCTTCCAAGGTGTTATAATGCACGTCCCAGGTTAGGAATGCCAGAGTGGTATAATGGCCTATAATGTCTCTATAGTTTTGTCGGAGTTGTGTCACGGTGTCTCCTACCTGGGAACGGCTGGACTCCTGGCTCACTTGCAATAAATTTGAGTGTAGTGATAGTAGAAGTAATAGAGGAACTTGGCAGAATAAATGATGTCCAGACCTTTAGATGAAGTTCAAATGTTGCCTTAATTGAAATAACTTGCATCCAAGCAGTATACAGCTTTGGTCTCTTGGTCCCAGCAGGTTTTGGCAATCATTGGCAGGAATGAGTACTTCCGCTTTAAATGTGGAGCTTGCAGGATAAAATGTCTGCTTGGTAGCTCTGTAATTGTGGCAGGGTTAGCTTCTGCACTTATCTGGTACTGGGTATATGGCTAAGTCTCAGCCAAGATTAGGTCCTTGCTGTCTTCCCTATGCAGGGGAACTCCACACACACACACACACACACACACACACCCTACCCCTAGCAGGGGGTGGGCTACACTAATTCTAACTTCCTTCTCCACCCCTGCTGCAGGAAGAGGGACTAGCCCACTCTCCACAGAGGGGGGCTAAGCTGGAATAATCCATTCCAGCTCAGATACTCTAAACTGTTGCTTGTACCTGCCAATGTGTTGCTGCCACCTGCTGGTATACCAGGTAAATTACATGAACGATTGCATTTAACATAGGTTTATATGCACATTTGTGGAGGATATAATGTAAATTACATCTTATGAATAGTATAAAGGCTCTTAGAAGATAGTAGCGGGGTACAGGAGTGTAGTAACACAACTCTGGGGTGTTACACAGGCCCCAAAAATTAGGCAATAGGCATTCACCTTACAGCAAAGAACTTTGGATTCTGTGGCTGGAGGTACATTAGGCGGTCACAGGATAAATATGTAACTGTCGGCCAGTACAGGCCCCAAAAATTGGCCAATAGGGATTCACCTGACAGCTCAGAACTTTGGATTCTGTGGCTGGAGGTACATTAGGCGGTCACAGGATAAATATGTAACTGTCGGCTAGTATAGGCCCCAAAAATTAAGCAATAGGCATTCACCTGACATAAAAGACCTTTTATGCCGCTGTATATACATAAGGCAAGGACCATTCTTTGTTCTGTGTGGTGGCGGATATGTGTGGGCTGGCATGAGGAAATTTAATTACACGTGGTCATCACAGGTGTTGAATTCCTCCGAGATCCATGCCTCATTCATTTTTAAAAATGTGAGGTAGTCCACACTGTCGTGAGCTAGGCGAGTGCGCTTATCGGTCACGATCCCCCCTGCTGCGCTGAACGTCCTTTCAGACAGGACACTTGACGAGGGTTAAGCCAAGAGTTCCATGGCAAATTGTGCCAGCTCTGGCCACAGGTCAAGCCTGCACACACAGTAGTCCAGGGGTTCTTCACTTCTCAGAGCGTTCACATCGGCCGTTAATCCAATATAGTCGGACACCTGTCGGTCTAGGCATTCCCTGAGGCTGGATCCAGAGGGCGGCTGTCGATGGGTTGGATGCAAGAGTGATCTCATATCCGAAGTGACCAACATATCTTTAAACCGCCCTCTTCTTGCATGCACGGTAGGATTGGTACCTGCAACTGTGTCTCTGTGGGCGGAAATTCCTCTGCCAGCACCCGCAACAGCAGAATGCAGCATCTATCGCAGCAAGGCCTGGAAATGCTGCATTCTGACAGCCCTCTGTGATACTGGTAACATGTCTGCCATTTTGTGTTTGTACAGTGGGTCTAAGTACGTTGCCACCCAGTACAGGTCCTTTATGCTTTTTATACGGGGGTCCCTCTTCAAACACTGGAGCATGAAGGCCCCCATTTGAACGTAATTAGAAGCGATGGAGCGCCCTGGCTCCTGCTCATCGCCCAGGAGAATGTCATCCTCGGTCTCCTCCCCCCAGCCACGGACACCAGGGATCCCCGAAAAGTTTAAAGCCTGTTCTTCTTGCTCCTCCTCCTCCTCCTCCCCCCAGCCACCATCCTCCTCTGACTCCTCTTCAGACTCCTGCTGACTTGTCTCAGATGGAGTAGCCCCCCTGGGAAATCATTCAGAATTGCGACTTCCTCATTTTCCAGCTTCTGCTCCTCGACGGCTTGATCCATATAGAAGGCGTAAGGTACGATGTCACTGATGGCGCCATGGCTGTGACTGACCAGTTTGGTGAGCTCATCAAATGGCCACAGAAGTCTGCATGCGTTGCGCATGAGCAGCCACTGGCGCGGTGAAAAGAAACCAAACTCCCTAGAACCTGTCCTGCCGCAGAGTCCGTACAGGTAGTCATTAACGGCACATTTCTGCTGGAGCAGCCTATCAAGCATATACAAGGTGGAGTTCCAGTGCGTCAGGCAGTCACAAATCAGACATCTGAAGGGCAAGTGGTGTCGCCGCTGAACGTCAGCAAGGCGAGCCATGGCTGTGTAAGATCTAAAATGGCCAGAGATTTTCCTGGCCTGCCGCAAGATGTCCTGGACCCCGGGGTATTTGGTAACGAATCGCTGCACAGCTAAAATCAGGCCGTGTGCCATGCACGGCATGTGTGTCATTTTGCCCTGTTTCAGAGCGCTCAGCAGATTGGCACCGTTGTCGCACACCACTTTACCAACTGTCAAATTGAGCGGGATTAGCCACTGATCGGCCTGTGACCGCAGAGCTGAAAGCAGTGCAGGACCGGTGTGGCTCTTGGCTTCCAGGCACAACAGCCGCAGCACAGCATGGCAACGTCTCACCTGGCATGTCGAATAGGTTCTGGGGAGCTTGCGGGGTGCAGCGGAAGAGGCAGTAGCAGTGGAAAAGGAGGAGTCAGCCGAGGAAGAGACGGAGGATGGAGTAGGAGGAGGAGAAGAAAAGGCCGGCCTGCATGCAATCCATGGCGGTAACACCAAATCCACACTGGTGCCACGGGTTACATGCTTGATGGCCGTCATAAGGTTCACCCAGTGGGCAGTAAAAGTTATGTACCTTCCCTGCCCATGTTTGCTAGACCACGTGTCTGTGGTCAGATGTATCTTGGCACCGACACTGTGTGCCAGAGATATATTAACTTGCCGCTGAACGTGGTCATATAGTTAAGGGATGCCCTTCTGGGAGAAATATTTTCTTCCGGGGACCTTCCATTGCGGTGTGCCAATGGCCACAAATTTTCTAAAGACCTCCGAGTCCACCAATTTATATGGCAGTAGTTGGCGGGCTAGCAGTTCTGATAAGCCAGCGGTCAGCTGTTGGGCAAGAGGATTATCCGGCGTCATCATTTTTTTACCCTCAAACATTTGGCCCATGAAAGCCTGCCTTGTGCCAGATGAACGCGACGACAGTACGGTGGAAGGTGGAGTGGAGGACAAATGAGAGGAAAAGGAGAAGAGGCAGGACGTGGAGCGCTGGGAGTGTGGCTTGTGGGTTTTGACGGCGTTGCTCCCACTGGGCTCGGTGATGGGAGGCCAGGTGCCTTCTTAAGGCAGTCGTCCTTAGGTGAATGTTGGGCTTAGTGCGACTTATGCATTGACAGCACAGGCTGCAGATGGCAACACTATTGTCAGCAGCTGACACGTTAAAAAAAGCCCACACTGCAGAGCCATGTGCCGGCGTCCTGGGAGTGCAAGATGTGACCGTGCATGGTGAATGGCTTGCTCCAGATACATTTGCAGTCTGCATTTTGCCTCCTGTGCACTGCGAGTTCTGCCTGCTTCTCCTCCTTCTCCTCCCTATCTGCTGCTCCGACTCTCCCTCTAAGCTCCCCTTCTCTTCCTCTCTTGTGGGCACCCACGTGACGTCCATCGACATGTCATCATCCTCACCTTCACCACCACTGACATTAAAGATCTCGGAGTAGGCAGCAACAGCGGGCACCACCCTCCTTGGGCTGATATGGGTACTGTCGGCAGACCGCTGGATGGCGGCCGTTGCTACCTCCTCTTCCTCATCCGATGCCAAGATTGGCTGCGCATCGGTAAGGTCTGGGGACGGATGGAAAACTAATTCCTCTGACTCGAGTGGAGGGGCTATGGTGGTGGTGGTGGTGTCTTTGGGGGTGCACACAGCAGAGAGTGAGGAGGGTGCAGATACGGAGGATGAGGAGGGTGCAGAAGCGGAAGGCTGAGTGAGCCACTCAACCAACTCTGGTGCTTCCTTTGACATAATATCTGATATATGGAAGGCCTCAATCAGTTGTTAGTTGAAGCTGGTGTATCACCTTCAAGCAGTAATTTTGTGGACACAGGTATATGGAAAACCTCAATCACTATTTTGTGGAAGTTTATATTTGACAGGCCTCAATCAGTTTTTAGTTGAAGCAGGTATATCAAGACCCGCAATCTGTATTTTGTGGACGCAGGTATATGGAAAACCTCTATCACTATTTTGTGGAAGCTGATATATGGCAGGCCTCAATCAGTTGTTAGTTGAAGCATATCACAACCCTCTGTGTATCACACCTATCGATAGCACAACGTTACCAGTCCTTAAAAGGACTTTTGTGGCCCTATTAGATAACATTTGGTGTCCTTAAGTTCCTAACAGCCTGTCCCTGCTCCAAAATGCAACCTCTCCCTACACTGGCAAAACACATAATGTAAAATGGCTGCCAGATCAGGTTCTGTTATAGGGTTGGGGGTGTGTCCATGTGCTGAAACGCCTCAATTGGCTGTCCTGTCCCAGCTGATGGATGTGTCATGGGTCAAGTTTAATGTTTCAAAGACCCTATAGACCCAGGAAATTCAAATTATATAGTTCAAATAGCCTAGTTTCCTAGACTAATAAGCTCCCGTTTCAGGTCAACTTAAAACATAACGTTTATTTTGTTTATTAAGAATAATATAAAGCGGGAGAACAAAGGAAAAACTTTAAAATTCTAGGTATAGCAGGACTCTATGGGCAGAGATAAGGGTTACTTCACCCATATATTCTGCCTCCATAACATGCGTCCATCTGCCCTTTGCTTTATGTTTTAGCGATACACTTTATTCGCCTTGATGGAATTTATGTTAGGAGGTCGCATATTCGGTCGCTTTAGATCATTTGTTTTCCGTATCTATATATCTTTAGCGCGACTCTCCACCACTTGTTGTCAGGGTTTAGAGGGGTCTGCAGTTACTCCTCGCCGTGACACTGGTCCTACCTAACCTAATCTAAAATCTTAAGGCAAGAGCTCACCCAACATGTTTCACCACTGAACGTGGCTTCTTCAGGGGAATGGAGCTACTATCAACAAGTCAAGTTTGGCGCAATACAAAAGAATATGGCGCGCGGCATCGCCATATGTTCGCATGTTCGGCGGATCGCGAAATCGCAAAGTTCACCGCAAACCGACCGCCTGGCGAACCGCAAGGCCATCACTTTGCTTTACATATTTTACATATTCTATTCATAGTTATATTAGTTTTAATAAAATGAGCTACTAAATTCCCCCAATTTTTTGCATTTCTAAAGATAAACCTGGGATATTGGGATAATTTTCCGTCTATCACCTTATCTTGCTTCAAATCGTCTCAATGACGTTTTACAATAAAAAAAAAAAAATCTTTTTCACTGTATTGAGTGATTATAGGAACTTTGAACTCAATTTTATCCTTTTCCTTACTTTAATTTTCATTGTCACCTTTTGTAAAAGGGTATTTCTATCAATTTGCTTTACTTCTTGTTTTATTTCTTCTAATTCATTAATTCCGAATCAATATAGTTATATCCAAAAAATGTACTTCCCTCTTACTGAAAGTAGGCTTGAATTGTAAATAAAAATAATTTTTATTTATATTCATTAAAAGTTCCCAAGAGTGATACTAGATTATTACAAAAAGGATTGAAATTTGCACCATCTTCTCAATTCCGTCCATTTGATGCATTCATAGGTATTAAAAAATTCCTATGCAATGTTGCTCTTAGAAAGTATTTTTATAAAAAGAAAAAATTATGACAATACTAATCTGAGGAATAAATCAAATTTTAATCTGATAAATGAATATTCTGATGCTTTTAGAGCTTTTGAAGCCTTAGTCCTGAGGGATTTAAGGAAAATAAATTTAAAAAAAAGGACATGTACCCATAACTTGAGCAGGGAGGAACAGAAAAGTATAAAAATGTTACAGATGAACAATGATGTGATTATCCGCCCTGCGGACAAAGGGGGGGGGGGGGGGGGGGGGAAGGGGGGAATTATTGTTTTAGACTATGAACAATACCACGATGAATCAATGAGATTGTTAAATGATTAAAAAAAAAGCCTATAAAAAAATTAACATTGAATCCGATACAACAATATAAAATAGCACTGAGTAAACTTATATGGAATGGGAAGAAAAATGGTTTTATAACTATAGAAGAGGCTACATTTATTAACAATCAACATCCTAGAACATATATATTTTATTATTTGCCAGAAGTGCATAAATCAGAAACCTACCCATCAGGAAGACCCATAATATTGGGTATTGGAAGTTTAACCTCTAACTTGTCCAAATACGTGGACGTTGTTTTACAAAATTATGTTAAAAAACTCCCAGCTTACTTGAAGGACACAAAACACATCTTACAAATTCTGGTGACTATAGAGTGGAAATTTGACTATATTTTAGGTACTTTTGATGTCACATCTCTCTACACTATAAGAGAAAATAATAAAGATAGGGAGGCGGCAGAATATTATTTAAACAAAGAGAAAAAATTACCACATGAAAAAATCAAATTCATTGGGGAGTATATAATGTTTATTTTACATCATAATTATTTTAAATATGAGGATACTTAGAAACATAGAAACATAGAACGTGTCGGCAGATAAGAACCATTTGGCCCATCTAGTCTGCCCAATATACTGAATACTATGAATAGCCCCTGGCCATATCTTATATGAAGGATGGCCGTATGCCTATCCCATGCATGCTTAAACTCCTTCACTGTATTTGCAGCTACCACTTCTGCAGGAATGCTATTCCATGCATCCACTACTCTCTCAGTAAAGTAATACTTCCTGATATTACTTTTAAACCTTTGCCCCTCTTATTTAAAACTATGTCCTCTTGTAGCAGTTTTTCTTCTTTTAATTATTCTCTCCTCTTTTACCTTGTTGATTCCCTTTATATATTTAAAAGTTTCTATCATATCCCCTCTGTCTCGTCTTTCTTCCAAGCTATACATGTTAAGGTCCTTTAATCTTTCCTGGTAAGTTTTATCCTGCAATCCATGTACTAGTTTAGTAGCTCTTCTCTGAACTCTCTCCAAAGTATCAATATCCTTCTGGAGATATGTTCTCCAGTACTGAGCACAATACTCCAAATGAGGTCTCACTAGTGCTCTGTAGAGTGGCATGAGCACCTCCCTCTTTATAATGGTAATGCCTCTCCCTACACACACAAGCATTTTGCTAGCATTTCCTGCTGCTCTATGACATTGTCTGCCTACCTTTAAGTCTTCTGAAATAATGACCCCTAAATCCCTTTCCTCAGATACTGAAGTTACGACTGTATCACTGATTTTATATTCTGCTCTTGGGTTTTTACGCCCCAGGTGCATTATCTTGCACTTATCAACATTAAATTTTAGTTGCCAGATTCTTGACCATTCCTCTAGTTTTCCTTAATCTTTTTCTATTTGGTGTATCCCTCTAGGAAAATCAACCCTGTTACAAATCTTTGCGTCATCAGCAAAAAGACACACCTTACCATCGAGGCCTTCTGCAATTTCGCTGATAAAGATATTAAACTATATGGGTCCCAGAACAGATCCCTGAGGTACCCCACTGGTAACAAGACCATAGTCTGAATATACTCCATTGGCTACAACCCTCTGTTGTCTGTCCCTCAGCCACTGCCTAATCCATTCAACAATATGGGAGTACAAACACAAAGACTGCAATTTATTGATAAGCCTTCTATGTGGGACAGTATCAAAAGCCTTACTAAAGTCTAGATAAGCGATATCTACTGCACCTCCTCCATTTATTATTTTAGTCACCCAATCAAAAAAATCTATAAGATTAGTATGACATGATCTCCCTGAAGTAAACCCATGCTGTTTTTCATCTTTCAATCCATGGGATTTTAGATGTTCCACAATCCTCTCCTTAAGTATGGTTCCCATTAATTTCCCCACTATTGATGTCAGGCTTACTTTCTTTCTAATGGGCACAACATTTGCTAATTTCCAATCTTTTGGGATGACTCCTGTTACCAGTGATTGGTAAAATAAATCTGTTAATGGTTTTGCTAGTACACCGCTAAGCTCTTTTAATAGCTTTGGGTGTATCCCATCAGGTCCCTGTGACTTATTTGTATTAATTTTGGACAGCTGACTTAGAACCTGTTCCTCTCTAAAGACACATGCATCAAGAGATTCATTAGTCTTCCTCCCTAACTGAGGTCCTTTTCCTTCATTTTCCTTTGTAAAACCTGAACAGAAGTATTCACTGATGCAGTCAGCTAGTTCTTTATCTTCTTCCATATACCTTCCTTCTTTTGTTTTTAATTTGGTAATTCCTTGTTTTAGATTCCTTTTTTCATTTATGTATCTGAAGAATGTATTATCACCTTTTTTCACTGACTAAGCTAATTTCTCTTCTGCCTGTGCTTTAGAAGCTTATATAACTTGTTTGGCCTCTCTCTGCCTAATCTTATACATTTCCCTGTCATCCTCATTTTTTTTATTTTTTATAATTACTTAATGCTATCTTTTTGTTTTTAATGATTTTGGCCATTTCTGCTGAGTACCACAGTGGTCTCTTTCTTTTTTTGCTTTTACTGACAAGCCTAATGCAATTATCTGTTGCCTTCAATAGTGCCTCTTTTAAGTTAACCCATTTCTCCTGGAACAGGATACTTTTTATTTGCAAACGTGGGGAACCGCTATGGGGATCAGATTCGCGCCGAGTTTCGCTAATCTTTATATGGGGAGGTGGGAGGAGAAGTACATTTTTGGATCTAACTATATTGATTCGGAATAATCAAATGCATACTCAAACGTATTACAAACCAACAGTTAGCAATAGTTTTATCTCATTGGATAGTTGCCATTTACCAATATGGCTTATTAATATCCCCTGTAGCCAATATATCAGACTGAAGAGGAATTGTATGACGGTAGAACAATTTGAAAAAGAGTCAAATAGTCTTCATATGAAATTTGAAGAAAAAAGGCTATAATGAATGAATTAGAAAAATTAAAACAAGAAGTAAAGCAAATTGATAGAAATACCCTTTTACAAAAGGTGACCATGGACAATGAAAATGAAAGTAAGGAAAAGGATGGAATTGATTTCAAAGTTCCTATAATCACTCAATACAGTGAAAAGGAGAGGGTTTTTTTTTTATTGTAAAACCTCATTGGGACATTTTGAAGCAAGCTAAGGTGATAGGGGAAAAATTATCCCAATATCCCAGGAAGGCTCGTCCCCGTCCCCGCCTACCATTCGCTGCTCCCCCCCAACACCGGATGTTTTCATCCGTGTACAGGGAGAAGCAGCAGTGGCAGTGTGGGGACCAGGAGCGGCGCAGGGAGCGTGGTAAGTATATTACCTGTTAGGGGCCTGGCACATGTTGGAGGCGGCTGTGGGAGGGAGTGATGTTATTTGCATGGGACTGTATGTCGGAGGGGGCTGGGGGAGGCAGTGATGTTATTTACCTGGGACTGTATGTTGATGGCGGCTGGGGAAAGCAGTGATGTTATTTACCTGGGACTGTATGTTGATGGTGGCTGTGGGAGGGAGTGGTGTTATTTACATGGGACTGAATGCTACAGGGGTATGAGAGAGAGAGTGATGTTATTTACATGGGACTGAATGTTAAGGGGGTGATGTTTACATGGGAATGCATGTTGGAGGCGTCTGGGGAGGGGGTGATATTATTTACTTGGGACTGTATGTTGAAGGTGGCTGGGGAGGAGGTGATGTTATTTACATGGGACTGTATTTGGAGGGGGCTGTAGATAGAGAGGGATGTTATTTACATGGTACTGTATATTGGAGGGGGCTGGAGAGATGGTGTGATGTTATTTACATGGGACTGTTTTGTGGAGGGAGGGAAATAGTGTTATTTACATGGGACTGTATGTTGGAGGGAGTGAAGGGAGGGGAGTGATGTTATTTACATGGGACTGTATGTTGGAGGGAGTGAAGGGAGGGGAGTGATGTTATTTACATGGGATTGTATTTTGGAGGGGGCAGAAGAGATGGTGTGATGTTATTTACATGGGACTGTATGGTGGAGGCGGGAATATAACAACAGGGGGCACTGCAAATCCAGGGGACATTATAGGCAATCTTATTACTACTGAGGGCTCTATAGGAGGGACGTATAGATCCGCCTTATTTCTACTAAGAGTGCTATGGGGGCCATATTACTACTGAGGGGTCTGTAGAGAGCTTTATTACCACTGTGGGAACAATAGGGGGCCTTATTTGTACTGGGGGCTCTGTGAGGGGGGCACTCTTATGGGGGCACTCTTGGGGAGCATTATCACGGTTGAGGGCACTGTAGGGGGCAGTATTACTATGGGGGCACTAATTTTTCTTCAGGATAGTATCTGGGGGTATTGGGGGGCACAGCGAGTAGCAGGATAACACATTTGGGACTCCAGGTTGGGGGATTATGATAGAAATGTGATGAAGCTAAGATGTCTGTGTGTCACACTCTGCAGAGACGAGGCAGCTGAGAGAAGTTGTATGTACCGAATGGAGAAGATGATGACAGAGAAGATCTACATCCGAGGAGACGTCACCTGGGAGGCCCTGGATGTGACAGGTATGTGCGGCTCTATAGCAAATACAGCAAAATGCGGTGTGTGGGGGGAGGGGGGACGACTTAGAGAACTGGGCCATATTCATTAGGGCTTGGGCCCCGGATCTTTTGAGACCCTAGCAATGCCCCTGATGTGGGTAAGTAACTGGCTCAGTGATAGAAAACAGAGGGCAGTTATTAATGGTACACACTCAGATTGGGTCACTGTCACTAGTGGGGTACCACAGGGGTCAGTATTGGGCCCTATTCTCTTCAATATATGTATTAATGATCTTGTAGAAGGCTTGCATAGTAAAATATAAATTTTTGCAGATGACACTAAACTATGTAAAGTAATTAACATGGAAGAGGACAGTATACTGCTACAGAGGGATCTGGATAGACTGGAGGCTTGGGCAGAGAAGTGGCAGATGAGGTTTAACACTGACAAATGTAAGGTTATGCACATGGGAAGGAATAATGCAAGTCACCCGTACATACTAAATGGTAAAACACTGGGTAACACTGACATGAAAAAGGACCTTGGAATTTTAGTGAACAGCAAACTAAGCTGCAAAAAACAGTGTCAGGCAGCTGCTGCCAAGGCCAATAAGATAATCGGTTGCATCAAAAGTGGCATAGATGCCCGTGATGAGAACATAGTCCTACCACTTTCCAAATCGCTAGTCAGACCACACATGGAGTACTGTGTACAGTTCTGGGCTCCTGTGAACAAGGCAGACATAGCAGAGCTGGAGAGGGTTCAGAGGAGGGCAACTAAAGTAATAACTGGAATGGGGAAACTACAGTACCCTGAAATATTATCAAAATTAGGGTTATTCACTTTAGAAAAAAGACGACTGAGGGGAGATCTAATTACTATGTATAAATATATCAGGGGTCAGTACAGAGATCTATCCCATCATCTATTTATCCCCAGGACTGTGACTGTCACGAGGGGACATCCTCTGCCTCTGGAGGAAAGAAGGTTTGTACACAAACATAGAAGAGGATTCTTTACGGTAAGAGCAGTGAGACTATGGAACTCTCTGCCTGAGGAGATGGTGATGGTGAGTTCACTAAAAGAGTTCAAGAGGGGCCTGGATGTATTTCTGGAGTGTAATAATATTACAGGCTATAGCTACTAGAGAGGGGTCGTTGATGCAGGGAGTTATTCGGATTGCCTGATTGGAGTCGGGAAGGAATTGTTTTCCCCTTAAGTGATGAAAATTGGCTTCTACCGCACAGTTTTTTTTTTTTTTTGCCTTCCTCTGGATCAACTTGCAGGATAACAGGCTGAACTGGATGGACAAATGTATTTTTCAGCCTTATAAACTATGTTACTATGTTACCATAGTCACTATAGAAAAATATTCTCTTTCTAGCTTTGTTAGAAAGTGATTGTCATGCACTATATGATGTCCGATTTTCTTTTCTTACATTAATTATGGGATAACCCCTTTAAAGACATTATCCAGGAGCAGTACATTTAAAATGTGACGGGGATATGCTAAAATTCCAAAATAAGTGTACACCTGGTAAATCTGCTGGCGCCTCAGTGCGGGTGCTCCCTCCTGCCTCTGTTGTTGGCCAGCAGTGATGATGTTGTGACTAGTGTTGAGCATTTATTTCAGGGAAAATTCGATTTGCTGCAAAGCTGAATTTCCTTGTGCTACATGGTACCAAATCGATTTTCCCTGAATGGCGTTAAAAAATAATAAAAATCATACTTACCTCATTCGTTGGAGCATGAAGAGCTGTCCACCGCCATCTTGATTCAAGATCTCGCAGAAATCCCATGTGTGGTGACTTATGACGTCACCACGCCGCCTGATGTGATGACATAATCATGGGCGGCACAAGATTTTGCGCTAGATCTTTGATAAAGATGGCGGTGGTCAGCTCTTGAAGATCAAATGGAGGAGGTAAGTATGATTAGTTTATTTTTTTATTTTTATTTTATACTGCATTATTGCTGTCAGATGCAGTGATTAGCTATGAATGTGAGCGGTACAATGACAGGGGGCGGCGCAATCACTGCACCCTATCATTGCAACCACTACCTACATAGAAATGGACTTTGTGACGAAGTGAGTCGCAAAGCAGCCAATTCGAATTTTGCAATACTACGCTCATCACTAGTTGTGACCACCAACACATTATTGCTGCATCATAGCACAAAGACCATCAGGAGCTTCCAGCACTGGAGCTGTGATGGATTTTCCAACAGATGAATAATTATTTTATTATTTTAGCATTATCTTTGCTTCCCGACCACCCCTTTAATATAGCGCTCACACATGTAATACTGCACAGGAAGCTCTTTATAGACAGTGTGTGCCGGACTTCCAATCGCCATGAGTTATTGTGCAGTAGTGAAAGGTGTTATCTTACATTTCTCATCATGATTCACACTGGAAGGTTGACATAGCAGCACCCCAGTTATTAACACATAGAAATGTAATTAACACATTAGTGCATAGACATTTAATCAATGTTAATTATATAATTAAATGATGACTCCACCCAGGGCATTTCTTGAATGGTTGCTCAATTTTCAAGGCTTCTTAACAGCGATCCAACAAGATAGACAAGTAATGAGCTATTTTTATGATTTCTCTTATACAGCATTGTCCAGTACTCATCCCTCATATTTGTTTATATACGGAGAAGGCTAAATTTGCATCTACGCATGTTTTCCGTTTTTCAATTCCTGTCTAGGAACAGAAAAATGAAAGAACCCCCCCCCCCCCCCCCCCCCGAAAATGCTTTATCCATCACAATGATCACATGACTGACACCAATGGAATCTGACAGACTCCACTAACTATAAAGGGGTCCTTCGGGTATATTTTCCAGGTTCCTAATAGAACGTCTGTCATAGATGCAAACCTAGCCTTGGGCAGCATTTCTTAGAAGCTTTCTTTTCTTCTGTCCAGTTAAATTTCTTATATCAGTAGCAATTCACAATATGTATTACTGAATAATGAATTAATATCCCTGTTTAGAAAACTTATGGCAAATGTATGCTATGATGAGACAAGAGTCTCCAGCTTGTGTAAGCATGATAACTCTGTTAGCATTCATGGCATTACAATGATGTCAGTGACGACTATGCCTTATATAAATAACATAAAAATATATATAGAAGTCCTAAAAGTTTATGAAGCTTGTTATATGAAATGTCTAGTAATATAATGTAGATAAGCGGAGATTTTTTTACGCTTGTATAAGTGTCCATCATATGTTATGGAGGAGAATTTATTTATAAAAAGTGTTACTGATAAAAATGAAATTGCTTTTGAAGAGAATTTGGGTTAAAATAAAAAAGGTTAGGAATAGAGATGAGCGAATTTCTAAAAAATTCGATTAGCCCGGTTCGCCGAATTTTCATAAAAATTCAGTTCAATCCGAATTAATTTGTGGCGAATCGCGTAAAAAAACATCTATTTCCTGGCTGCAGAGAGCCTTTATAGTGGTGTAGAACACTGTGCATTGCAGTAACATTCACAGGGAGTCTGCTGTGGTAGTGAAACAGTACGGTGAGTCAGTATGATATGTAGATGACAGGCGTCGCTCTTAGAATCACTGCACACTTCCCTTCCCTTATTTGGGCAGTTATGGGGCCAAAACTGACCAAATAACTCAAGTGTGAACTCTTACAGGTGAAGTGTGAATCCTTACAGGTCAATGTTAGCGCCAGGTATAAATAACCATGCAGAGGCCCAAGATCCTACTATAGCATGAAAGAGCACTCCTTTTACACCAATTCACTGATTTCTATAGAACCTGTTCTATTAAAAGGTTATACAAGTAGAGCCCCCCCGACAGAGTGGAGAGGGTGTCAGCAGTAAGTTTGTGTTGACGTCACTGATTATTTTGCCCTTCCTCTTATCCGTCAGAACAATAACCCTCAAAAAACAGATTCCGTCTGTGGAGCATCCGCCTTCACTCGGTCAGCATTTGGTCAGTAATCCATCAGTATTGCTAAAGCCAAAAAAAACAGGAGTGGATCCAAAACAGAGATGACACGTGAATGGAATATTTGCATGTCTTCTGTGTTTTGTACCCACTCCTGCTTTTCGCTACCAAATCAGAAGCCAATTCTGATGCAAAATAGGGACCATGTCATGCAGGCCTTTCATCTGGTACATAGACAGGATCTGTTGTGTGTCTCATTTTTCCTTCCTTCTGACAGATCAGAAGAAGGGTCAAATAAATGATGATGTTAGCCAGGCCGTTAACGTTGTTAACCCTTTAGGTGTTCCACAAGAGTTATTGGCAAATGGAGATGAAATTTAAGAATTTACATTTTTGGGCAAATTTTCCATTTTAATCAATTTTTGCCAGTAACAAAGCAAGGGTTAACTGCCAAACAAAATGCTATATTTATTCCCCGAGTCTGTAGTTTGCAGAAACACCCCATATGTGGCCGTAAACTACTGTACGGGCACACGGTAGGGCGTAAAGGGAAACGTGCGCCGTGTGGTTTTTGGAAGGCAGATTTTGCTGGACTGGTTTATTTACACCATGTCCCATTTGAAGCCCCCCTGATGCACCCCCAGAGTAGAAACTCCATAAAAGTGACCCCATCTAAGAAACTACACCCCTCAGGGTATTCAAAACTGATTTTACAAACGTCGTTAACCCTTTAGGTGCTCCTCAAGAGTTATTGGCAAATGGAGATGAAATTTAAGAATTTAAATTTTTGGGCAAATTTTCCATTTTAATCCATTTTTTCCAGTAACAAAGCAAGGGTTAACAGTCAAACAATACGCTATATTCATTTCCCCGATTCTGTAGTTTGCAGAAACACCCCATATGTGGCCGTAAACTACTGTAAGGGCACATGGTAGGGCGTAGAGGGAAAGGTGCGCCGTGTGGTTTTTGGAAGGCAGATTTTGCTGGACTGGTTTATTTACACCATGTCCCATTTGAAGCCCCCCTGATGCACACCTAGAGTAGAAACTCCATAAAAGTGACCCCATTTTGGAAACTACGGGATAGGGTGGCAGTTTTGTTGGGACTATTTTTAGGGTACATATGATT
This sequence comes from Bufo bufo, assembly GCF_905171765.1. NCBI lineage: Eukaryota > Metazoa > Chordata > Amphibia > Anura > Bufonidae > Bufo > Bufo bufo. Next base: position 585,231,140 of record NC_053391.1, read on the forward strand.
TTTGGTTGCTCCATATTACATTTTTGTGAGGCAAGGTTACCAAAAATAGAAATTCTGAAATTTTATCTCCATTTGCCATAAACTGTTGAGGAACACCTAAAGGGTTAATAAAGTTTGTAAAATCAGTTTTGAATACCGTGAGGGGTGTAGTTTCTTAGATGGGGTCACTATTGTGGAGTTTCTACTCTAGGGATGCATTAGGGGTTCTTCAAATGGGACATGGTGCCAGAAAAAAAATATGCCTTCCAGAAACCATACGGCATTCCTTTCCTTCTGCGCCCTGCCATTTGGTCATACAGCAGTTTATGACCACATATGAGGTGTTTCTGTAAACTGCAGAATCATGGTAATAAATATAGCGTTTTGTTTGGCTGTTAACCCTTGCTTTGTTACTGGAAAAAACGGTTTAAAATGGAAAATTTGCCAAAAAATAGCTGTTTTGGTACCGTTTTTATTTAATGTTTTTGACCATGTTCATCTGAGGGGTTAGGTCTTGGGGTATTTTTATAGAGAAAATTCTTACGGACGCGGCGATACCTAATATGTCTACTTTTTTTATTTATATTAGTTTTACAAAATAATATTTTTGAAAAAAATTATCAAGTCTGAGAACCATAGTTTCTTTTTTCTGATTGTCAGTGGCTAAATTGGGGAAGGGGAATATACATTTAGTACTCCATGGAAGTGTGGTACTCCCTGAAGCAACCAATAATGCAGAAGCCTGGATGATCGGGGCACGTGTCCCACTGAGTAGTGGTGTCCTTCCGTATCCCCCTCCTGTGACACACTCTGCACCTTTTTTGGGTCCGTCCCTTCTTTCCAGTATGGGGGACCACACCTGGAAAGTGTTGGCTAGGGACGATCCGGGCGCCTCCAGTTCCCGAGGTACTCCGGCCTGCTCTTTCCCTGTCAGAAAAGATCAGGTCCTTGAGGACTGCCTCATAGAACTGAAGGAATTTCCCTGTGTTGCCAGCACTCCGGGACAGCACAAAAGAGTTGTACAAGGCAACCTGCACCAAGTAGTGCGCAACTTTTTTGTACCATGCCCGGGTTTTGTGCATGGCATTATATGGCTTGAGGACTTGATCAGAGATATAAACTCCTCCCATATACCGATTGTAGTCGATGATACAATCGGGCTTGAGGACCGTTGCCGCAGTACCTCGCACAGGGACAGGGGTGATGCCGTTACCGTGAATTGTGGACAGTACAAGGACATCCCTCTTGTCCTTATATCTGACCAGCAACAGGTTTCCACTGGTAAGGGCACGGGTCTCACCCCTGGGGATAGCTACCTGGAGGGGGTGGGTAGGGAGGCCACGTAGATTTTTCCGCACGGTCCCACAAGCGGACGTGGATCTGGCGGCGAGGGACTGGAACAAGGGGATACTAGTATAAAAGTTATCCACATACAGGTGGTAACCCTTATCTAGCAGTGGGTGCATAAGGTCCCACACAAGTTTCCCGCTAACACCCAGAGTGGGGGGACATTCTGGGGGTTGAATACGGGAATTTCGCCCCTCATAAAGTTTGTACAGCTTCACGCCATACCTCGCCCGCTTAGAGGGAACATACTGGCAGAAAAGGAGTCTCCCCTTGAAAGCAATGAGAGACTCATCAACCGCGACCTCCCTTCCAGGTACATAGGCCTGCACAAATTTGGCCCCAAAGTGATCGATGACCAGCCTGATTTTGTACAGGCGGTCATAGGCAGGATCACCTTAGGGGGGACATGCTGCATTATCTGCATAATGCAGGAATTTCCGGATGGCCTCAAACTAGGAGCGTGTCATGGCCTTACTGTAAAGTGGGGTCTGGTAGAGGATGCCCCCACTCCAGTAATGCCTGACACTAGTTTTTTGACCTGTGCAGCACGAGGCCCCAGTAATGCCTGACACTAGTTTTTTGACCTATGCAGCACGAGGCCCCAAAACATCCTCATCTCGGCTGCACTGACCGGAGTACAGCCACCGACCCTAGCCAAAATGGAGCCCGGGTGTTGAGCAACGAACTGTTGGGCGTACAGGTTCGTTTGCTCCACAATCAGATTTACAAAGTGGTCACTGAAAAAAAGACTAAAGTAGTCGTATTCAGTGAAGCCCAATGTGGAAATCTGGATTCCTGGTTGGCCTACAAAATCAGGAATCGCGGGCTCAAAATGCTCTGGGGTACACCAGACAAGTTCACCGGCAGGAGGCTCAGGTGGACTGATCTGGTGGGCCGGAAAACTACCGATCACCATCCTGTTCCCAGAGACCCGAATAAGCCGGAAACACAGCAAACCGCAGATCTGAATTGACCTGCGGTTTGCTGCGATCGCCAACACGGGGGGGTCACAGGACCCCCCGGCGCATTGTCCCTGGGTGCCTGCTCAATGATTTGAGCAGGCACCCAGTTCCGATCACCGACTGCTGCGCGGCGGTGATCGGAACTACACATGACGTACCGGTACGTCATGTGTCCTTAAGTACCGGGACATAATGCCGTACCGGTACGTCATGTGTCCGGAACAAGTTAAAAGTTAAAAAATAATAAAAAAATTACTCCCCACATCCACTTGATCGCACAGCCGTTATTGTCTTCTTTCTTCTTCTTGCAGGACCTGCAAAAGGACCTGCGCTGACTAATGTTGATCGAGCATGCTTGGCCGAACACGAGTTCGGCTCAAGCATCGCGATGCTCGACACGCAGCCAATAAACGTGCAGGTAAGTGCTGCCACTCACTGTAATGCTGTAGCCATGTTGATTACCGGCATTACAGTGATTGGCTGGCCAGAGCGCGCCATCGGGTGCTATAAAGCACCTGATGACACGTGGTTCAGCTCAGTGTTAGTCAGGGAGAGCTGTGCTGTAGAAGTGACAGCCAGTGTAGGGAATTGATTGGTGTTAGAGACCCAAAAGTCCTTTTAAGGACTATTGTTGTGTCTGGCAGCAATATATATTTTTAGTGCAACCTGGGCTAAATTGCGTGCGATTGTTAGAGACCCAAAATTCCTTTTATGGACTATTGCAGTATTTGGCAGCAATATATATTTTTTGCGCAACCTGCGCTAAATAGCTTGCAATTGTTTGGCCACTGCAGATAGCGACCTTATCTGTGCTACATCTCCTGTAACATGTGCGCAGCCTAAAAATATCTGTGACATCCAGTGTACTTTTTCCGTAGGCGGTGTACGCTGCGGACAGTTACATTACCTGCGCTGCATCTCCTGTATAACGTTTGTGTATCCTAAAAATATCTGTGACATCCAGTGTACTTTTTTTGTAGACGCTGCGGACAGCGACATCTCCTGTTTAATGTGTGCGCATACTAAAAATATCTGTGACATCCAGTGTACTTTTTCCGTTGACGGTGTTCGCTGCGGACAGTTACATTACCTGGGCTACATCTCCTGTATAACGTTTCCGCATCCTAAAAATATCTGTGACATCCAGTGTACTTGTTCCGTAGACGCTGCGGACAGTGACATTACCTGCGCTACATCTCCTGTATAACGTTTCTGCATCCCAAATATCTGTGACATTGACTGTCATTTTTTCTTAGCTGCTGGTGACAGCAGCGCCATTACCTGTGGTACCTCTCCTGTATAACGTTTCCGCATCCCAAATATCAGTGACCTTGACTATAATTTTTTTTTAGCCGCTGATGACAGCAGCGACATTACCTGCACTACATCTCCTGTATAACGTTAGCCACTGGTGACAGCAGCGACATTACCTGTGCTACATCTTCTGTATAACGTTTCCGCATCCCAAATATCAGTGACATTGACTATAATTTTTTCTTAGCAGCTGATGACAGCAGCGACATTACCTGCACTACATCTCCTGTATAACATTAGCCGCTGGTGACAGCAGCGACATTACCTGCGCTACATCTCCTGTATAACGTTAGCCGCTGGTGACAGCAGCGACATTACCTGCGCTACATCTCCTGTATAACGTTAGCCACTGGTGACAGCAGCGACATTACCTGCGCTACATCTCCAGAATATAGAACATGCTGTGATTTTCACGCAATGCACAAGTGATGCGTGAAAATCACCACTCATCTGCACAGCTCCATTGAAGTGAATGGGTCCGAATTCAGTGCGGGTGCAATGCGTTCACCCCATGCATTGCACCAGCGCAGAATTCTCCCCCGTGTGAAAGGGGGCCCATCATTTGGTCCTGGACTACAGCTGCACGATTATAATTCATTGAGATTTGGAAATGTTGAAAATGAAAATGGTGCAGTTTTTTTTTCTGCATTAAACCCATAATTAAAGTTTATTAAAATTAAACCCTGAATCAGAAGTACTCAAGCATTTTTTCTAAAGGTCCACATACCTGGGTCTGCCACTGGGTGAAGGTCCAAACCACCAAAAAAAAAAAAAAAACTGTAAGGGGGACAAAACCAGTGGAATGTAGTGCTCTGTGGAAAGTGTTTTTCTCCCCCCCCCCCTAAAAATAAGCACCACCTCAGGGACCCAAGACAATAAGAATGTTTTGTGTTATGTTTTCCAGTAGCAACATGAATGGGCTTTTATAACTTATTTAACTTGTAATCAGGCCTCATGCACAAGACGGCGAAATACAGGGACTGAAATCCATCAGCCCCCCCCTCTCTTATCTCAGCAGTGGCTGGAGTGTAGAGTATGTACACAGAGCAGAGCTCCTTATCTCTGTATCTGTATAACACTCTAAACAGATACATACAATAGCTTCATAGACAGGGCCGCTGCAAGGATTTTTGCCGCCCTAGGCAAGATAAAAATTGCCGCCCCCCCTTATCAGATGATCTGCCCATATCATGACATCACATATGTTCCACCCCTTTCTCAGCATTTAAATTAAAAGAGTTATGTGTCGCAATAAAGGCCCCTATTGAGAATGGTGGAGAATAACTACCATAACTTAAGCCATAGCTAAAGAAACAATCCTGGAGCGAAAAACAATAAGGCCCCCCCCCCACCCCCCATGACACTTGATGACTTTTACAGAAGAAACTGTATATTGTGGGGCACGGTGTATGCTATATGTGTATAACATAAACATATTTCATATGAAAACTTAGTTACTTGGCTTGACCCTTGGGGATCTCGGACGCCACTTCAACACTTTGGCCGGGGGCTCGGTGGAGCTGATGTATTTTATCCTAATGAGAAAGATTTCATAATAAGGATTTGGAGAAGGGGCAGAGGGATAGCAGAGCAGGGAGAGGCTGGTGCTGCTACTACGGGGTCATACCATGGGGGAGTAATAAAGCCCACCATAATGCCCCCCCCAGTAGAAATAATTCTCCTTATAATGTGACAGTGCAAAAAATACCCCCTTGTAATGCCCCCAGTTGAGCTAATGTCCCCATAGTGCCCCCATAATGTGCCAGTATAAAATACCCCTATATAGTGCCCCCATAGTGCTCCTCTCCCCCTCCCTCCTAGTGCCCCCCATAATGTACCACTATAAAATGCCCCATATATAGTGCCCCAGTAGATGCCCTCAGTGTCCCCCATAATTTGTAAGTATAAAATACCCCTTCTCAGTGCCCCCGTAGATGACCCCATAGTACTCCTCTCCCACCTTCCCCATAGTACCCACCATAATGTGTCCCTGTATAAAATGCTACTGTACAGAGCCCCCATATAAAATAGCCATTCTTTGTGGCCTCAGTAGATGCCCCTATAGTGCCCACCAATAATGTGCCAGTAAGAAGTGCCCCCAATGTGCCAGTAATAAGTGCCCCCATAGATGTCCCCCAATAATGTGCCAGTAAAATGTGCCCTCATAGATGCCCCCTGTGGCGAAACCAACATCGCCACTGGGTTTTGGAGGGGCCTGGCTGCTGGCCTCTTGCCCCAGGATTATGGGCCCTCTCATCAGCCAGGCCTCATTTGTTCACAAAGGACTTGAACTAACTTGAATTCCTGGTCTAATTCATGCCATTTTGGGATGTTAAATGTCTGGGTATTGAAAAGGGTTGTGACATTGTATGTTTAAATGGTGATTTCTGTTCTGTTGTCCCCACATGTGTATTGGTGATTTCCCTTTGTCTTGAGAGATAATTGGATTACTCCTCGGGTGTCTCCAGGGCAGAGAGGAGGAAACCATGATGCATTGTGGGGATGTATTGTCTCTGTGTATCCTGCAGTGCTGCATATCTGTCCTGTGTCACAGTCTTCATTCTGGTCCCCTAGGGGCGTGTCCACCAGATGGGGACCTGCATAAATACGGGCGGGTAGCCCTCAATAAAGTGTTCCTGTTTTATCCTTCATCATGTTGAGGCTGGTGTTTGGGTAACTGATCGACGCTCGGGATTGCTATACGCTGGGAGATTTGCTATACTCCCCTGACTTTACTACTAGCTCTTGTAAGAGCTTGTTCCTGGTTCCTGCTCTCTGGATGTAGGAGAGGTTCACCCACTGGAGCCTGGAGCCTTGTCGTAGGTCCAGGGTGGGTAGGAGACGGTGAGACCTCAACCAAGCTTCGGCGGTTCGTGGGGTCTGCAGTGCGTACGGTGTCAAGTGGAGTGCTTGGAGTCCTCGGAAAGCACTAGGAGCATCCATTCAACGGAGGTACCCGGTCGGGGTGCTAGACGTTCCTTTACATTTGGTGGCAAGCAGTGGGATGGCGTCCTAGTGTGAGGAGAAGCAGCTCGGAGACACCGTTCGTGGATTTACTAAATTGAGGGCAACGCTAGTATCCGTACAGCGCCCCTGGCTACAGCAGGATGGAATCGGCTAGTCTTCGGACAGCGTTCTATGACCAGGAGGAGGAGGCAGCCACAGACTACAGGGATGCAGACAGGAAGGAAGTCTGGTATGATGCCCTGGAAAATGCCCAGCGGCGGCGAGGTGAGAGTCTCCCCAGCATGAGCAGCGGCTACAGAAGCGTGTGGCGATGCGGATGGGTCTCTTGGGAGAGCAGCCCCTGGATGACTGGGTAACAGAGCTCCAGAACTTGGTATGTAAGGAGCTTTGGCTAGAGGACGCTTACCAGGCCCTAAGGTGGCATGTCATTCAACATTCCCCCTGGATGGCTGAGCGCGACAGTCCCGAGGGTGAGGAGTTTGATGGACCGGGGTTACTATGGGATGCCTTGGAGGAGGACATTGATCTTGGCAGCACGGAGGAGTCTAGGTTTTGGGATATCTACGACTACCGGATGGGCATGCATGTTTATGCTGATGGAAGGGAGGTGAGCAAAGACATGACCCACCTGGTAACAAGGGAGTGGGAGCTGGAGCAGACCTACCAACACCTGCTCAGCTCCATTCATCCCCAACCTACTCGACAAGCAGAGCCAGATCTGCCCTCCTGCAACTGGGAAGACTTGCCGGCGATACCCCCTGCTTCCCTACCAACTCCCAAAGTAGGGAACTTCATCGACTGGTTCTGGGAAGACCTCCCGATGTCAGGTGGAGATGGGACCGAGGTCTCTCCACCGGCCCTACAGAGATGCTGGACGGCCGGTTCAGATCCCCCACCAACCCTGCAGGAATGCCAGGAGGAGGAGGTAAGCGATTCCTCCTCTCCACAGCCGATCTGCAACAAGGTCCTGGGGATAGGATTCCCTGACCACATCCCAGTAGAAGAGCTGGCATCTGGGCAGAGCGCAGGCAGCCTCTGCCCTCCCCTATCCTCTTCTCCAGAGCCGGACATCCCACAGGCTACCCCAGTGGAAGAGCTGGCATCTGGGCAGAGCGCAGTTGGCCTCTGCCCTCCCCTATCCTCTTATCCGGGGCCTGACTCCCCACAGGCTACCCCAGCAGAAGAGCTGGCATCTGGGCAGAGCGTAGTCAGCCTCTGCCCTCCCCTATCCTCTTCTCCAGAGCCGGACATCCCACAGGCTACCCCAGCGGAAGAGCTGGCATCTGGGCAGAGCGCAGTTGTCCTCTGCCCTCCTCTATCCTCTTATCCAGAGCCTGACTCCCCACAGGCTACCCCAGCAGAAGAGCTGGCATCTGGACAGAGCGCAGTCAGCCTCTGCCCTCCTCTATCCTCTTATCCAGAGCCTGACTCCCCACAGGCTACCCCAGCAGAAGAGCTGGCATCTGGGCAGAGCGCAGTTGGCCTCTGCCCTCCTCTATCCTCTTCTCCAGAGGCTGACTTTCCACAGGCTACCCTAGCGGAAGAGCTGGCATCGGGGCAGAGCGCAGTCGGCCTCTGCCCACCAAGTACCTACAGCTCCAAGCTAGAGAGCAACAAGGAAGCAAGGAGAGGCAGATGCCCACTCAACAGCTGGGGACATACAAAATTCAACAGGTCCAGTATTGGGTTGTGGGTGGACTGCCAGACTAACTCAGGTACTGACCGTGAGGTCAGGTATCTGGTTAGTCTTCCCTGGGAGGGGGAGATATGTGGCGAAACCAACCTCGCCGCTGGGTTTTGGAGGGGCCTGGCTGCTGGCCTCTTGCCCCAGGATTATGGGCCCTCTCATCAGCCATGCCTCATTTGTTCACAAAGGACTTGAACTAACTTGAATTCCTGGTCTAATTCATGCCATTTTGGGATGTTAAATGTCTGGGTATTGAAAATGGTTGTGACATTGTATGTTTAAATGGTGATTTCTGTTCTGTTGTCCCCACATGTGTATTGGTGATTTCCCTTTGTCTTGAGAGATAATTGGATTACTCCTCGGGTGTCTCCAGGGCAAAGAGGAGGAAACCATGATGCATTGTGGGGATGTATTGTCTCTGTGTATCCTGCAGTGCTGCATATCTGTCCTGTGTCACAGTCTTCATTCTGGTCCCCTAGGGGCATGTCCACCAGATGGGGACCTGCATAAATACGGGCGGGTAGCCCTCAATAAAGTGTTCCTGTTTTATCCTTCATCATGTTGAGGCTGGTGTTTGGGTAACTGATCGACGCTGGGGATTGCTATACGCTGGGAGATTTGCTATACTCCCCTGGCTTTACTACTAGCTCTTGTAAGAGCTTGTTCCTGGTTCCTGCTCTCTGGATGTAGGAGAGGTTCACCCACTGGAGCCTGGAGCCTTGTAGTAGGTCCAGGGTGGGTAGGAGACGGTGAGACCTCAACCAAGCTTCGGCGGTTCGTGGGGTCTGCAGTGCGTACGGTGTCAAGTGGAGTGCTTGGAGTCCTCGGAAAGCACTAGGAGCATCCGGTCGGGGTGCTAGGCGTTCCGTTACACCCCCCAATCATGTGCTAGAAATAAAAGCCCCCCCACCATCATGTGTCAGTAACAAGAGCCCCCCCCTATATCATGTGCCAGTAGCCAGAGCCCCCCCTATATCATGTGCCAGTAGCCAGAGCCCCCCCATCAACATGTGCCAGTAGCCAGAGCCCCCCCATCAACATGTGCCAGTAGCAATAGGCCCCCCTATCATGTGACAGTAGCCATAGGGCCTCCCTATCATGTGCCAGTAGCCATAGGGCCCCCCTATCATGTGCCAGTAGCCATAGGGCCCCCCCCTATCCCTATCATGACCCGGAAGCCATAGGCCCCCCCGATCATGTGCAAGTAGCTAGAGCCCCCCATCATGTGCCAGCCCAGTAGCCACCAGTATTGACAACAACAACAACAAAAAAAACCACTTATACTTACCTCCATGTCAGCGATGTGATGCAGGACTCTTCCGGCCTGTGTCCCGGCCTAGTGCCTGCAACCTATCAGGGGAAGGGGAAGGGACACACCTCTCCCTCCCCTGCCCTGCTGCACAGCCATCTGTATCGCTGTCCTGAGGACGGCGATACAGATGACTGGAGATGAGCTCTACACAATGGAAGCGCTCATCTCCGTGTGACACGTGTCCTGTAAGTTGCGGGCCGGCGCGGGGGGCCCCTAAGGACTCTATGGAAGCGCCGGCCCTGCTTACTAGAGCGGTGGCGCAGCATGAGGGGCGCCGCCGGCCAATTAACCAACATTTTTTTTTTAAACCGCACGGTTCCGGCGCCCCCTGCTAAATTGCGCCCTAGGCGGCTGCCTAGGTCGCCTTACAGGTGACGCCGGCCCTGTTCATAGACAATATCACACAAGGTAGGATTAGATATGCAGCTCAGCAGACAGTATCACACTCTACACACAAACATATAATAGCTTCATTGACAGTTTCACACCTAATAGGATTAGATACACAGCTCAGCAGACGGTATCACACATGATAGGGATACACAGCTCAGCAGACATTATCACACAGGATATGATTAGATACACAGCTCAGTAGACAGTATCACACACACGATAGGATTAGATACACAGCTGAGCAGACAGTATCACACATGATAGGATTAGATACACAGTCCAGCAGATAGTATCATACATTGTAGTATTAGATACCCAGATCAGCAGACAGTATCACACAGTATATGATAAGATACACAACTCAGCAGACAGTATCAAACACAATAGGCTTAGACACATGACTCTGCAGATAGTATCACACATAGTAGGATTAGATACACAGCTCAGCAGAGAGTATCACACAGAATAGGATTAGATACACAACTCTGCAAACAATATCACACATGAAAGAATTAGATACACAGCTGAGCAGACAGTATCACACATGATAGGATTAGATGCACAACTCAGCAGACAGTGTCAAACACAATAGGCTTAGACACACGACTCTGCAGACAGTATCACACATGGTAGGATTAGATACACAGCTCAGCAGACAGTATCACACAGAATAGGATTAGATATACAACTCTACAAAAAATATCACACATGATAGGATTAGATACACAGCTAAGCAGACAGTATCACACATGATAGGATTAGATACACAACTCAGCAGGAAGTATCACACACAATAGGCTTAGATACATGACTCTGCAGACAGTGTCACACATGATAGGATTAGATACACAAGCTCAGCCGTGGCCCTGGGCGTGGTAAAACTGTGCCTGCTGCCAGAGCACAAGAAACACACTTATCCAGGATACCTAGCTTCATGTCCCAGTTTGCAGGGCGGCGTAGGACACCACTCTCGAAGTTAGACCAGTGCAATCAGGTGATCAGTTGGATTGCAGCAGATAATGCTTCCAGTCGGTTAAGCACCACCCTGTCTTCCACAAAGTCCAGTCTCAGTAGCCATGAGTCTGGTCAACAGAATCCTCACCCTGATCCTCCTTCCTCCCACCATGGAGAGTCTTGCCAAACAAGTGATCCTACACTCGGATGTTCCGAGGAGCTCTTTTCATTGCCATTCCTTGATTTGGGCCTCTCGCCAAGCCCGCTTGAAGAGGGACATGAGGAGATCATGTGCACTGATGCCCAAACTCTTGAGCATCCACAGTTACAAGAAGATGATGGTGGGGAATGGCAATTAGTGTTTCACTAGGTGGATGATAATGATGAAACACAGTTGCCAATAAGTCAACAGCAATTAGTGTCTCAAGAGGTTGATGATGAGGATGAGACATAGTTGTTAAAAAGTGAGGTTGTTGTTAGGTCAACAAGTCAGGAGGATGACCAGAGTGAGGAAGTGGAAGAGGAGTGGTGGACAATGAAATCACTGACCCAACCTGGGAAGGTGGCAAGCCAAACGAGGACAGCAGTACAGAGGGGGAGGGATCCGCAGTACTGCAAAAGGCTGGAAGAGGCAGTGGGGTGGCAAAAGGGAAAAGGCGGGCCACACCAAACTGGCCCGCAACTGTTCCCCAGAGCAACCTCCCGTGCCAAGGGGTAGGTGTTCCACAGTATGGCGCTTTTTTGAGAAAAGTGCGGACGATAAAAGAATTATCATTGGCAACCTGTGCCGTACCAAAATAAGCAGGGGCGTGAACACTAGCAACCTCACCACCACCAGCATGATCCGCCACATGGCATCAAAGTACCCTAATAGGTGGGTCGAATGCCTGGGTCCACAATCAGTGTCTGCAGCTCACACCACTGCCTCCTCTTTCCCTGTGTTACGTACTGGCCAATCCCCTGTCGGGACGCAGGCACAGATGCCTCGCGCCCTGCACCTGGACGTTAGCAAACACCATCTGCTAGCACATCCACTTCTGTGTCCCAGCGCAGCGTACAGATGTCCATACCCCAGGCCTTAGAACAAAAGTGAAAATACCCAGCCCCCCACCCACAGGCCATAGCACTAAATGCGCACCTTTCCAAATTGCTGACCCTGGAAATATTGCCATTTAGGCTTGTGGACACTGAGGTTTTCCACAGCCTAATGGCGGCGGCCGTCCCTCGTTACTCAGTCCCCAGCCGCCACTTTTTTTCCCAGTGTGCCGTCCCCGCCTTACACCAGCATGTGTCCCGTAACATGACCCGTGCCCTGACCAACGCAGTTATTGGGAAGGTCCACTTAACGACTGACACATTGACAAGTGCTTTTGGCCAGGGATGCTACATTTCTCTGACGGCACACTGGGTGAACGTTGTGGATGCCTGGAGGGAGTCGTACCCTGGGATGGCACAGGTGCTACTGACGCCAAGGATTGCAGGCCCTACTTCCATCAGGATTTCCACCACCACCTACATTAGTGGCTGTAACCCCCCTTCTCCTCCTCCACCTCCTTCACTTCCACCTCTGAATTCTCATCTTGCAGCATCAGTCAGCCATCAGTCAGTACCTGGAAGCAGTATAGCACTGCAGTGGGGAAGCGGCAACAGGCCTAGCTGAAACTAATTTGCTTAGGTGACAGCACACCGCCGCAGAGCTGTGGCAGGGTATAAGGGACCAGACTGAGCTGTGGCTCTCGCCACTCAACCTACAACCAGGAATGGTTGTGTCTGATAATGGCCGTCACTTGGTGGCGGCTTTGGAGCTCGGCAAGCTCACACACATACCATGCCTAGCCCACATGTTCAACTTAGTGGTTCTTGCGGTTTCTCAAAACCTACCCCAATTTGCCTGAGCTACTGGTGAAGGTTCGCTGTGTGTGTGCCCATTTCCGAAAATAATCTACAGCTGCAGGCGGTCTGGCAACGCTGCAGCAGGGCTTGCAATTGCCAGCTCACTGACTGTTGTGTGACGTGAGCACGCGCTGGAGCTCCAAGTTCCACATGTTGGCCAGGCTTTGTGAGCAGCAGAGGGCAGTAGTGGAATTCCATCTGCAACATGGTCATCGCCTTTCCAGTCAGCTTCCGCTCTTCACAAGCGACGAGTGGGCATGGATGTCTGACCTCTGTGAGGTTTTACGCAACTTTGAGCAGTCAACACAGTTGGTAAGCGGCGATGCTGCTAATATCAGCGTAACTATCCCACTTCTGTGTCTACTGAAACGCTCGCTGCTCACAATGAAGGCGGACGCTTTGCATGTGGAAGAGGTGGAAATGGGGGAAGACAGTACACAGGGTGATAGCCAGACCACCCTCCGTTCATCTTCTAAGCGCGAATTGGATGATGAGGTGGAGGAGCTGGAGATGCTACAGAGGGTAGTACCCACAGCAGGTTTATTCCATCTGTTCAGCCTGGATGGGCCGAAGAGGATGAGGAGATTGAGAGTCATCCTCCTGAAGAGGACAGCAAAGTCTTTTCTGTTGGGACTCTGGCACAATGCAATACTGGTGCAATACCAGAAGGTCCTTGTGGAAAAATAGCTCCAAAAATTTCCAGCTGACAACGCTGGCAGCAGAGTATGTAGTTCCTTGGGCAAACAAGGAGGGGAGATGAGGGGAACACACTGCAGTTCCAACAGAGGCAAGGCAACACTCTCCAAGTCCTGGGACAGTTTTCATGACACCCCACAAGCACCCTCACCCTGATGGGCGGCCTTCACAAGGAGAGAAAGGTTTTGGAAGATGGTGAAGGAGTATGTAGCAGACCGTGTCAGCGTCCTCAATGATCCCTCTGTACCTTACAACTATTGGGTGTCCAAGCTGGACATGTGGCACGAACTGGCACTCTATTCCTTGGAGGTGCTGGCCTGCCCTGCCGCCATCGTTTTGTCACAGCGGGTATTTATTGCTGCTGGGGGCATAATAACTGATAAGTGCATCCGCCTATCAATTGAAAAGGTCCTGCAAGAAGAATAAAGAAGATAATAACGGCTGTGCGATCAAGTGGATGAGTTGAGTAATTTTTTTTATTATTTTTCAACCTTTAAGGGACATTTTACTTAGCATTCTGTATAAAAAAAATGCTATTATTTTCCATTATAACCATGTTATAATGAAAAATAATAAAATCTACAGAACACCGAACCCAAACCCGAACTTCAGTAAAGAAGTCCGGGTTCGGGTCTGGGTACCACATTCAGTTTTTATCACACGCGTGCAAAACGCATTAAAATGCTTTGCACTCGCAAAACTGACTGAAATTGCGTGCACACGCGGGTTTCAGACAGTTAGCCAGAAGAAACCGGTCTCTTTTGTCAAAGTGTTGGTGTGGCACCATGGATGATCTAGTCTGATGCATCAGGCAATGGTGGGTTTAAATCCTGGCAGATCCTCGCCTAATTCATCTTGACAAAGGTCAGTCTCTCCACATTTTGGGTGGACAGGTGAGCTCTTCTTGGGGTAACTACGGCTCCTGTCGCACTAAACACCTGCCCTGATGCCATACTACTGGCCGGGCAGGACAGCTTTTCCAGGGCAAACTCTGCTAGTTGCGGCTACAAATCCAGTTTGGCTGCCAAGTTGTCCAGCGGATCTTCAATGTGGGGTGGCAGGGTGCTGTCCAAGTATGCGACGACCTGCTGGTTCAGTTACTGCTCCAGGTCTAGCTGCTGCTGGTGAGTAGTTTCTTCACTAGGTAGAGAAAGCTGCTTATCAGCGACTCTAGACTCAGGCTGCTGCTGATGGAGCTGGTACTGCTCCTACCCCCCGCCACAGCAGCCATTGCAGAAGAACGTGAGCGCAGTGCCCCCCCCCCCCCCGTCAGACCTGCGAGAGGATGGACGATGGGGCAGATAAGCAACGGCCAACTGAGTACATAGGAAGTCTCTATAGTAGTTCAGTTTGTCCTCCCTCTCAGCGGGTGTAAAAAAGACCCCCATTTTGGACCGGTAGCGAGGATCCAACAAGGTGGAGAGCCAGAAGTCATCCCTCTGCCGAATGCTGACAATTCGGCTGTCACTACGCAAGCAAGTGAGCATGCATTGGGCCATTTGTGCAAGTGACTCGGAGAGACTCCCTGCCTCCATCTCCACTGCATACTACCACGGTGTGTCTGGGTCCTCTGCCTCATCTTCCTCATCGCCCTGTAGCTCCTCTGGCTGCTCCTGCTCCTCCTCTCCTGTCACCTGTGTATAAAAATCACCTATTACACATTGCTTGTGCTCCAATGTCCTCCTCCTACTCCTCCAGTTCAGCCCCCACAGGGCTCATGTGGCTGTGAGATCTAGGCGTCACGTCTCCAGTCCCCTGACCAGCCAGATTTACCATCATCTGTTCCAGGACACGAAGCAGTGGAATGACGTTGTTCATCCCGTAGTCCTGGCGAGTGACAAATAACGTGGCCTCCTCAAAGAGCCTGAGCAAACGGCAGGTGTCACGCATGAGCTGCCACTGGCTGACATCGAAGTTACACAGGGAAGTACTCCTGTCCGCTTAGATCATCAAGAAATTGTTTATGGCCTTTCTCTATTCGTATAGTCGGGTGGAGGGTGGAATTCCAACGGGTGGAAACGTTGCATATCAGCCTATGTTGGGGGATGCCGTTCTGCCGCTGTAGCTCAAGGTGTACGAGTGGCTGAAGTGCATGCAAAGTTTCCTGACCATTGTTAGGATGTCTTGCAGATGGGTGGAAGACTTCAGGAACCGCTTGACAACCAGATTGAACACGTGTGCCATGCAGAGCGCATGGCTCAGCCCTCCTTGACGCAGCACCGACACCATATTCTTTTCGTTGTCAGTCACCATAGTTCCGATTTTGAGTTGTCGCGGAGAAAGCCAGGATTTGATTTCTTGATGAAGGACACGGAGCAGTTCCTCCTCTGTCTGACTCAGTTTGCCAGGGAAAACAAGGTGTAGAACAGTGTGACACCGCCGTGCCCTGCACATGTGGTATGCTGGAGGGGCACTGTGAATTGTTTCTGCAGTGGAGGCAGAGGACACGATGGAGGAAGAGGCGGACATTGTCGCAGCACTAACGGAGTGAGAACGTTGAGGCAGAAGCGGCATCACCTGGCCAAGTTGCTGGTGTGGCTGTGCAGGAACCACATTCACCAAGTGGGCCGTAAAGGACATGTATTGTCCCTGAACGTAGTTACAGCTCCACACGTCGGCGCTGCCGTGCACTTTGGCAGACACCAACAGGCTAAAGGACTGGCCCACCTTCTGTTCTATATACGTGTGCAGGGCTGGTACTGCCTTTTTGGCAAAGAAATGACGGCTTGGGACTCTCCACCTTGGCTCGGCACAAGCCATCAGTTCTCTGAAAGGTGCAAAGTCCACCACTTGGAAAGGGAGGGACTGCAGCACCAGCAACTTGGCCACATTCAGCTTCTGTGCCATTGGATGAGTGCACGCATACTGTTGTCTCTTGGCAATCGCTTCATTGATTGATTGTTGACGGAATGACTGACGAGGAGGAGCAGGAGCATCAGGACCAGCAGATGATGGGAAGGACAGACAGCTCCCTCGAAACATGTAGACCGCATTGGGGCTTGTATTTTGAAGGTTCCGTTACCGCTTACATTTTGGATTGTGGAATAAACACCGTCAAGCAAAGATACGAGGTGCTGGATTTTCTTTTACTTCAAGTTAGACAGCTCCCTTCGGCTGAGGTGGTGGAGCCTTGACTGCATGAAATTGGGTGCGTGCCACTGGGTGATGCAGCGGTTGCTGCAGCAGGCTGGACCACCACATCGGAGCCACGGTTCTCCCAGGCCACTTTATGGTGATGCTGCATATGTTGAATCAGGGCCGTGGTGCCAACATTGGCACCCTGGCCACGCTTCACCTTCTGCCCACAGATTCTACAAATGGCCATGTTCACCTCCTCTGGCGGCTTAAAATCTGCCAATGAGTAGGTGATTTTACCACCAACACTCCGCACTGACCGACTGACCACTACTTTATGGGCAGGTAGGCTCCTGCGAAGTGGGTGTCACTGCTGCCACCCTGCTGACTCCCAGCCACGCTAGCGACTTGCTGGCTCTGCCGCTGCCTCACGGGCAAGCTGCCAACCTCTTCTCCAATGATGATAAAGCACCTTATTCACCCGGCTCCTAAGTGCAATCAGCTACATCATCATCATCATCAAGTACTGTATGTACGTCACTGATGTCCTCCTCAACGATCTCTGTGTCAGAAGCCTGACCACTCGCAACACCAGCTCCCATGCCACTTTCCTCATCACTACTTGTCCACCTACTGGAGGAAGCAGCGGATGTCTCCTCTACATCTTGGCTGGCCAGTAGCTCCTGACTCTCCTCTAGTAGCTCGTCCTCGCTGTATAGTGGAGTTGAGCCCACAGCTGTCATGACCACCCCCGCTTAATTCAGACTTAGGACCGCCAGGACGCTCCAGTGGGGAGAAAATCCCAACCGGGGGTGGACCGAGACAGGGGGGGAGGTGCAAAATTATCCAAACAGTCAATCCTTGACCCCCCTTATTTTCTGCTGCCACTACATACGTGAGGGAACGACTCTGTAATTGTAGGGTTAGGGTTAGGGGTTCGGACCACTCACAGATCAGCCCCGGTACCACGCTACAATCTAACACCAATCAAGTCACAACCCAGTTATGTCTCTAATACCAGTCGACTATAAAACAGGTAGGTCTCTACAAGTACTTTGTTGCAGTGTGGCTTAGAGCGATAAGAGAGAGACAATTCAAAAGATATAAAAATATCTTTTACTTTGAGTAACACAGAAGTGAAACAAACAATACATGCATAAATTTACAGAAAAGAGTACAATAGCAAGCTGGGAAGCATGTGTAAAATAAATAGGGGAAAAAAAGAGAAATTATTATCTTGGACCTTGCCTATGCAAAATCCAGGCACAAACTTACGTTCCAACGGGCAGCCTATCGGCGGTGTGACCACAGGGCAAAAAGCCCCCTTTTTCCTTGTGCAGAACTTTTTATGCCCCATATTCTGGGAGTGGCAGGGGTTTGGCCTGGCCAGTCACTGAACAGGGGAGGCTGTTCAGTGGGTGTTTCCTAAGGCGGGTCTGCTTCGCCTCCCTGCCGACCCCGGCCAGAGTTTTCCCATTTTTACCAAAAGGGCCCATAATTTCACCTACACAATAGTTATGGAAAATCGAGCGCTTGGGCTGGGTTCCCCATAAATTAATGAACAATTCCGTGGGTGTCATGCCACCTCTCTGCCTTACTCATATGAGGGGGGCCCTAGCTCTGTCATGTCTGCTCCCCTCGATACAAGCTTCGTTTTGAGGGGGCTCCCATTCCGGTACCCTAATTCTGGCCCGAGTTAGGGCCAAATATGTTTTCCTGGGTGACTAAGAGATTGTCTCCCAGGCCCTCCCTGCGGACACCACATGCCATTCCTTTGAAGTGGACAGTGGAGGGGAGTGGGGAATGAGCATTCGTTTACCCTGGGTGCAGTTGGGAGACACATGTCTGAGGGTTTCCTTTGATGCTACACTGAACGTGTAGTCTAGGTGTCGATTCTCTACTTTGAAGCTTGAGTGTGAGATACTCTCAGCAGGGGGGTAATAGAGTATCATAGCTACAGGAATGGCCATATATGGACATCCTGTTCCCTGGCTAAGGTAGAACTCTAATTCTCACTGGAAGTGGTTCATATTAAACGGCCGGCAATTGGACCTCAGTCATAAAGACATTTTTATGATTAAGGTCTGGACAGTGGCGCGACATCGCGTCACAACAGCATATTATACTTCTCTGGCTGAGGGAACAGAAAATGACAGAGGCAGGTTGAGGACAAGTGAGGGCACAGGGCCTGCTCCTGGGCCATGCCAACTAAGGATTGTGTCTGACGAACCCACCGACTCTTGACTGGGGCTGGGGGTGTCTGATGTCACTTGGGACGAAGTGGATGACCGAGTCAACCATTCAAGAACCGCTGGGTTGCTGGTCAAGACACGACCGCTAGATGACACCGGGAGCTCAGGCCTCTCGCTGCGACTCCTGCTGCCACGTTCCCTTACTCTGCTGCGACCTGTATCTGCGGCAGAAACATTTAGGCCTCTGCCACTCCCCTGTGCAGGGCCTGGCACTTCCCTGTCTGACATACTGTTAGATCAAATAAATAAATAAAAAGGAAATTAAAACACCCCAAAAAAGTCTGCAATATTCTCATATTTTTTTCCACTAATACACGCCAAAGAAGGCTTTAGAACATATAACTACACCGCTGAATGGCAAATAGGCCCTTACTTTTTTCCACTTATACACGCCAAAAAGGCTTTAGAACATATAACTGCACCGCTGAACTGCAAATATATATTTTTTGCCACTAACACACGCCAATAAGGGCTTTAGAACTTATAACTGCACCACTGAACGGCAAATATAGTTTTTTTTGCCACTAATATATGCCAAAAAGGGCTTTAGTACATATAAATGCACAGCAGAACGGCAAATATATATAGAGAAGAAGAATAGAACCCGCGCTGACTTGTTTAGTAGCTATGAAAATTCGGATATTGCCATAATGAATAGAATTTGTTCCAATACTCAGTATCTGCTACCTATATATTCGCTAGTTCCTCGATTTAAAGCCAGCAGAGACTATGTCTCAATAGTCTCTGGCAGAGGGAAATCCAGTAATTCAAGTGCAAGGTGTGCATAAGAATAAGTGCTAAACACTTACTGGTATGTGCATTGTCTGGCACACTTGATGCTGCAGATCGATTCGAATATTACTGGCTGCGATTCTCCTGTTGATGTCTCATCCGATCCTGTCTTCTGCTCACCTCGTGTACCACCGGCCTCACCGGCCTTTAGCTCGCGCGCGCACAGGGAAGCGATGTTTACTCGTCGTCCTGGAAACCTTTTGTGTGACGTCACACCTGAAGCTACGGAAGCCTCTAGGGTCCACAATACCTCCGATGCGTTTTCTCACTTCACCACACAACGGCAAATAATATTTTTTGTGCCACTAATACATGCCAAAAAGAGCTTTAGAACATATAACTGCACCGCAGAACAACAAATACACATATTTTTTGCCACTAATACACGCCAAAAAAGGCAGTAATTTTCTCACTTTACCACACAACGGTAAATACTTTTTTTGTATGCCACTAATACACTCCACAAAAGGCTTTAGAACATATAACTGCACTGCTGAACGACAATTTTTTCCACTAATACACGCCAAAAAGGGCTTTAGAACATATAACTGAACCGCTGAACGGCAAATAATATATATATTTTTTGCCACTAATACACGCCAAAAACGGCTTTAGAACATATAACTGCACCGCTGAGCGACAAATAATATATATTTTTGTGCCACTAATACACGCCAAAAAGGGCTTTAGAACATATAACTGCACCGCTGAACGGCAAATAATATATATTTTTTTGCCACTAATATACGCCAAAAAGTGCTGTAATTTTCTCACTTTACCACACAATGGCTAATAAGCCCTTTTTTTCCAACTAATACAAGCCAAAAAATGCTTTAGAACATACAACTGCACCGTACAAGTGCTAATAAGACGTAGAAATATAGAAATATTTCCTTGTAATAAACCCTGTTAAGTGCTGTATCAAACAGCACTTGCACCCCAATAACAAGAACGGTTTGCTGGAATTACAGAGCTGTATAATGGCAATTTGGATCCCCAGTCAGTGCAGCAAGGTGTAATAGGATTGTTCCTATTACCCAGGCTATAAATTCCCCTACTGAACTCTGTTCTGCTTCAATACAGTGGGCAGTCGGGAGCCAAACGTGCCTGGGGTAGACCACCTGCTTCGCAGGAGCCTAACGGCCCGGAAAGTAGCGGTGCAGGGGCTCATGGAGGCAGCGGTAGCAGGCAGTCAGCACGGGGTGTTGGTGGGAAAATGCCATACTCGGCGGTGTGGCAATTTTTTGTTAGGACGCCGAAGGAGGTGATCCCATTTGCTGGGTTTGTGGGCAGAAGGTGAAGTGTGGTCAGACTCACAGTATTGTTGCACTACCACAGCAGACTCCCTATGCGTGTTACTGCAAGGCACAGTATTTTACACCACTATACAGGCTCTCTGCAGCCAGGAAATAGCTGGTTTTTTTTAACGCGATTCGTCACAAATAAATTCAGATCGAATCAAATCTTTTTGGATAATTTGGCGAACTGACCGAATCTAATTTTTTAAAAATTCGCTCATCTCTAGTGGTAACGAGAAAAACACCTCTGTAATAAATGTGGCACATATTTTAACTGCCAGGTCTAAGTTTATGCTAACAGATAACATTAGTAAATCTGCCCCAGTCAATTAGTAAAAGTACAATAAAACCAGTAAAATGTTTGATACATCAGAAAATTATTAAACATGGATGACTCAGGATTCGGGAAGTAACGAATGAATAAATGTTTCCGTGTCATGGCTCAAGAGCACAAATATTGTGGAGGCTATAATGATATTTCTCCATAAAATAATGTGAGACCGCTGTAAGGCAAACAAAATCAAACAAAATAAATCAAACATTTTATATCCACACTGCTGAACCTCTACTGGGCACACTGACACACACATCAATCTGGAAACAACATAATCATGTTAGACTCAAAATGGTAAAAATGTAGAAATTATGTATTTTACAAAGGAATTATTCAACAAGTGGCAACAGTAGAAGTTGCATATTCTGAAATGCAGGATTAGGGATAATAGATATGATCATTATACCAGATATTAATCATGTTATCATTTTACACAGTTTTTTTTATCCGTATGTACTAGTTATAAATTAGACGCATCCTCCTGCAGTCCATGCGCCCAGTGGCGTAGCGTGGGTTGCCAGCTCCCGGGGCAAGCCAAAAATAGTAGTATATTCACCTGCAGTCCTATGTAACACTACAGATAACACAGTGATAACTCTCTGAGTACAGATAACGTAGTAGATGTTACCTGCAGTCCTATGTAACACCACAGATAACAGTAATAACTCTGAGTACAGATAACGTAGTAGATGTTACCTGCAGTCCTATGTAACACCACAGATAACAGTAATAACTCTGAGTACAGATAATGTAGTGGATGTCACCTGCAGTCCTACGTAACACCTCAGATAACACAGTGATAACTCTCTGAGTACAGATAATGTAGTAGTATTATTAATATAATGGCCCCCTCTTTTTTACAAAAATAATGGCCCCCTCTTTATTATTAATATAACGGCCCCCTCTTTGTTATTAATATATTGGCCCCTCTTTATTATTAATGTAATGGCCCCCTCTTTATTATTAATGTAATGGCCCCCTCTTTAATATTAATATAATGGCCCCCTCTTTTTTACAAAAATAATGGCCCCCTCTTTATTATTAATATAACGGCCCCCTCTTTGTTATTAATATATTGGCCCCTCTTTATTATTAATGTAATGGCCCCCTCTTTATTATTAATGTAATGGCCCCCTCTTTATTATTAATGTAATGGCCCCCTCTTTATTTTTAATATAATGGCCCCCTCTTTATTTTTAATATAATGGCCCCTTCTTTATTATTAATATAATGGCCACTCCACTCTTATTAGTATGATGTCCTCGGTGGTCCTCCTGTTTCTGCTCCTCTCCCTCCCCCAGTACCTCTGCAATTAGGGTAGGGTACATAAAAAAAAAGAAATAAATACTTGCCTCTCTCCATCACAGCTTGTCGTCACGAACGCCTCACTGTGCCTTCCCGCGCCGCGTCATCGCGTCATCTCGCGAGATCCGACGCAGGAGGTCACAGTGAGGTAATCGTGACCAAGTCCTACATCGCTCTACTGCCTTATAGGCTTCAGGCCTAGTGGCCTGAAGCCTATGAGGCATATACGGAGAACTAAAAAGCATGGCTGCACAGCATTTCACATGCAAACAATAGAACTAAATTAAAGTGGTATTATACTACTATAAATGAAAAAATAGAAGCTCTTTGCGCACATTTTTGATCAAACGTGTGTCGGGCCCATCTACCAGGCGTCAAGGTGGCTTCCGCAGATGGGTACCTAACACTAATATACTGCCTCTCTTGGACTTAGCTAAGCCTACAATATTCAGGGCAGTGTAGGAACCAGCTACATTAAGGCCTCTTTCACACGGGCGTCGCGTGTGAGGGCCGGATAAGATGCGGGTGCATTCCGGGAAAATGCACAAAATAGTAAAAATCGAACCGTCACCTCTTCCCGCAAAAAATTAGCCCCTACCTGAGACAATCGCCCAAAAAATAAAAAAAAATATGGCTCAGAATATGGAGACACTAAAACATAATTTTTTTTGTTTTAGAAAAGCTGTTATTGTGTAAAACTTACATAAATAAAAAAAAGGTATACATATTAGGTATCGCCGCATCCGTATCGAATGACTCTATAAAAATATCACATGACCTAACCCCTCAGATGAACACCGTAAAAAATAAAAAATAAAAACTGTGCTAAATAAACCATTTTTTGTCACCTTACATCACAAAAAGTGTAATAGCAAGCGATCAAAAAGTCATGTGCACCCCAAAATAGTGCCAATCAAACCGTCATCTCATCCCACAAAACTCATACCCTACCTAAGATAATCGCCCAAAAACTGAAAAAACTATGGCTCTCAGACTATGGAGACACTAAAACATGATTTATTTTTTGTTTCAAAAATGATATTATTGTGTAAAACTTACATAAATAAAAAAAAGTATACATATTTGGTATCGCCGCGTCCTTATCGACCGGACCTATAAAAATATCACATGACCTAACCCCTCAGATGAACACCGTAAAAAATGTAAAATAAAAACTGTGCTAAATAAATATTTTTTTGTCACCTTACATCACAAAAAGTGTAATAGCAAGCGATCAAAAAGTCATACGCACCCCAAAATAGTGCCAATCAAACCGTCATCTCATCCCACAAAACTCATACCCTACCCAAGGTAATCGCCCAATAGCTGAAAAAATTATGGCTCTCAGACTATGGAAACACTAAAACATGATTTTTTTTGCTTCAAAAAGGAAATCATTGTGTAAAACTTACATAAATAAAAAAAAGTATACATATTAGGTATCGACGCGTCCGTATCGACCGGCTCTATAAAAATATCACATGACCTAACTCCTCAGATGAACACCGTAAAAAATTAAAATAAAAACTGTGCTAAATAAACCATTTTTTGTCACCTTACATCACAAAAAGTGTAATAGAAAGCGATCAAAAAGTCACACGCACCCCAAAATAGTGCCAATAAAACGGTCATCTCATCCCGCAAAAATCACACCCTACCCAAGGTAATCGCCCAAAAACTGAAAAAACTATGGCTCTCAGACTATGGAAACACTAAAACATGATTTTTTTTGCTTCAAAAATGAAATCATTGTGTAAAACTTACATAAATAAAAAAAAAGTATACATATTAGGTATCGCCGTGTCCGTGACAACCTGGTCTATAAAAATACCACATAATCTAATCTGTCAGATGAATGTTGTAAATAACAAAAAATAAAAACGGTGCCAAAACAGCTATTTCTTGTTATCTTGCCTCACAAAAAGTGTAATAAAGAGCAACCAAAAATCATATGTACCCTAAACTAGTACCAACAAAACTTCCACCTTATCCCGTAGTTTCTAAAATGGGGTAACTTTTTTGGAGTTTCTACTCTAGGGGTGCATCAGGGGGGCTTCAAATGGGACATGGTGTAAAAAAAAACAGTCCAGCAAAATCTGACTTCCAAAAACCGTATGCCATTCCTTTCCTTCTGCGCCCTGCCGTGTGCCTGTACAGCAGTTTATGACCACATATGGGGTGTTTCTGTAAACTACAGAATCAGGGCCATAAATATTGAGTTTTGTTTGGCTGTTAATCCTTGCTTTGTTACTGGAAAAAATGAATTAAAATGGAAAATTTGCCAAACAATTTAAATTCTGAAATTTCATCTCCATTTGCCAATAACTCTTGTGGAACACCTAAAGGGTTAACGATGTTTGTAAAATCAGTTTTGAATACCTTGATGGGTGTAGTTTCTTAGATGGGGTAACTTTTATGGAGTTTCTACTCTAGGGGTGCATCAGGGGGGCTTCAAATGGGACATGTTGTCAAAAAAAACAGTCCAGCAAAATCTCCCTTCCAAAAACCATATGGCATTCCTTTCCCTCTGCGCCCTGCCGTGTGCCCGTACAGTAGTTTACAACCACATATGGGGTGTTTATGTAAACTACAGAATCAGGGCCATAAATATTGAGTTTTCTTTGGCTGTTAACCCTTGCTTTGTAAAAGTAAAAAAAATATAAAAATGGAAAATCTGCCAGAAAAGTGAAATTTTGAAATTGTATCTGTATTTTCCATTAATTCTTGTGGAACACCTAAAGGGTTAACAAAGTTTGTAAAATCAGTTTTGAATACCTTGAGGGTTTCTATTATGTAAGCCTCACAAAGTGACTTCAGGACTGAACTGGTCCCTATAAATTGGGTTTTTGAAAATTTCAGAAAAATTTCAAGATTTGCTTCTAAACTTCTAAGCCTTGTAACATCCCCAAAAAATAAAATATCATTCCCAAAATGATCCAAACATGAAGTAGACATATGGGGAATGTAAAGTAATACCTTTTTTTGGAGGTATTACTATGTATTATAGAAGTAGAGAAATTGAAACTTGGAAATTTGCAATTTTTTACAAATATTTGCTAAATTTGGTATTTTTTTATTAAAAAAAGATTTTTTTTTACTTCATTTTACCAGTGTCATAAAGTACAATATGTGATGAAAATGGCCTAGATAAGTCAAAGCGTTTTAAAGTTATCACCACTTAAATTGACACTGCTCAGATTTGCAAAAAATGGCCTGGTCCTTAAGGTGAAATAAGGCTGTGTCCTTAAGGAGTTCAATATATTTTATTGAATAGCCATCACAAAATAGTTAAAGGGTCACTGAGTCTTTAAAAAAAAAATTGATATGTCATAGAGGCATATCAAAAAGTTTTAATAGGTGGAGTGCTGAAACCCAAACTGATTGATAGAACGAGCAAAGGGAAGTGGTCACTTATCACGCTCTCTTTCCTCTCTGCGGGAGACAGGCTCAATAGACGTCTATGGGCTAATCTCGATTTCATCCTCTGCAGGGGCCAGAGCGAGATATGTGTGTTTTTCTGTTTCCTCATTCTAGCGGTCGATGGGGGTCTCAGCACTCAGCTCCCCACAGATCACTAGAATGAGGAGAGAAAAGCACTTGTATATCATGCTCTCTCTCCTCTCTGCAGGAGACAGGCTTAATAGAAGTCTAAGGGCCCATCTCGATTCCATCCTCTGAAGGAAGGAGAGATAGTGTGAATACGTGTGTTCTTCTGTCTTCTCATTCTAGTGGTCAGTGGGGGTCTCAGCACTCAGCCCCCCACAAATTGCTAGAACAGGGAGAGAAAAGCACTTGTATATCACACTCACTCTCCTCTCTGTAGGAGACAAGCTCAATAAAAAGTTTAAGGTCCCACCTTGGTTTCATCCTCTGAAGTGAGGAGAGTGCAATTCATGTACAGGGAGTGCAGAATTATTAGGCAAGTTGTATTTTTGAGGATTAATTTTATTATTGAACAACAACCATGTTCTCAATGAACCAAAAAAACTCATTAATATCAAAGCTGAAAATTTTTGGAAGTAGTTTTTAGTTTGTTTTTAGTTTTAGCTATTTTAGGGGGATATCTGTGTGTGCAGGTGACTATTACTGTGCATAATTATTAGGCAACTTAACGAAAAACAAATATATACCCATTTCAATTATTTATTTTTACCAGTGAAACCAATATAACATCTCAACATTCACAAATATACATTTCTGACATTCAAAAACAAAACAAAAACAAATCAGTGACCAATATAGCCACCTTTCTTTGCAAGGACACTCAAAAGCCTGCCATCCATGGATTCTGTCAGTGTTTTGATCTGTTCACCATCAACATTGCGTGCAGCAGCAACCACAGCCTCCCAGACACTGTTCAGAGAGGGGTACTGTTTTCCCTCCTTGTAAATCTCACATTTGATGATGGACCACAGGTTCTCAATGGGGTTCAGATCAGGTGAACAAGGAGGCCATGTCATTAGATTTTCTTCTTTTATACCCTTTCTTGCCAGCCACGCTGTGGAGTACTTGGACGCGTGTGATGGAGCATTGTCCTGCATGAAAATCATGTTTTTCTTGAAGGATGCAGACTTCTTCCTGTACCACTGCTTGAAGAAGGTGTCTTCCAGAAACTGGCAGTAGGACTGGGAGTTGAGCTTGACTCCATCCTCAACCCGAAAAGGCCCCACAAGCTCATCTTTGATGATACCAGCCCAAACCAGTACTCCACCTCCACCTTGCTGGCGTCTGAGTCGGACTGGAGCTCTCTGCCCTTTACCAATCCAGCCACGGGCCCATCCATCTGGCCCATCAAGACTCACTCTCATTTCATCAGTCCATAAAACCTTAGAAAAATCAGTCTTGAGATATTTCTTGGCCCAGTCTTGACGTTTCAGCTTGTGTGTCTTGTTCAGTGGTGGTCGTCTTTCAGCCTTTCTTACCTTGGCCATGTCTCTGAGTATTGCACACCTTGTGCTTTTGGGCACTCCAGTGATGTTGCAGCTCTGAAATATGGCCAAACTGGTGGCAAGTGGCATCTTGGCAGCTGCACGCTTGACTTTTCTCAGTTCATGGGCAGTTATTTTGCGCCTTGGTTTTTCCACACGCTTCTTGCGACCCTGTTGACTATTTTGAATGAAACGCTTGATTGTTCGATGATCACGCTTCAGAAGCTTTGCAATTTTAAGAGTGCTGCATCCCTCTGCAAGATATCTCACTATTTTTGACTTTTCTGAGCCTGTCAAGTCCTTCTTTTGACCCATTTTGCCAAAGGAAAGGAAGTTGCCTAATAATTATGCACACCTAATATAGGGTGTTGATGTCATTAGACCACACCCCTTCTCATTACAGAGATGCACATCACCTAATATGCTTAATTGGTAGTAGGCTTTCGAGCCTATACAGCTTGGAGTAAGACAACATGCATAAAGAGGATGATGTGGTCAAAATACTCATTTGCCTAATAATTCTGCACGCAGTGTATTCTTTCTCTTCATTCTAGCGATCGGTTGGTGTCTCAGCACTCAGACCCCCACCTTTCAAAATTTATAATATATCTCTATGACATATCAAAACTTTTTTGAAAACTCAGTGACCCTTTAATAATATAGAGATATTTGGTATCCCCATAACTATAACAACCTGTACAACACGGTGAACACATGATTTATGGTGACCAGTAAATAGAGTAAATAAAAGTGGCACACTTGCTTTTTTCCAAGGAGTTATAGCTCTCTATAGAGTACCAATGCCACCTCATTCTGATGTTCTGTAGAGGTTTCATCACTTGGAACCACACTGTTCAGAATGTCCTAACAATATTCTATCATTTACTGAGATGGAAAGACTTCTTAAGCTTTAAGATGTGGCTTTGCTGACATGTTGTAGTGTTAAGTCTATCATGGGAAACCATCCTTATCTGAACGTGATCATGATATCCTGAGAAACACATAGGATTGTATGATTTCCTTCATTTCCTAAACAATGTCTTTAAAGACTAAACAAATGGATACGTCATGGAGGACATGGTTTCTTTCAGTGGTAAAACTTTATGAGTAGCTATAAATGCAGTCCTATTCTAGATGTATGTAACGTAAACCTGCAGGATCATCCAGATAAAGGAAGTATATCATCTAGTAACATAATTTACTCTATGTATAAATACATACAAATAAATATATTTATGCAGTTCATACGGTATGCATCTATACCTCTGCTCAATGCAGGTGGGGAACAATAACTGAAATAAAGTGGCCTAAATGGGAGGAAATGCTCAAAAACCCCAAACACTGTGGCGTGTTTATAACTGGGGGGGGGGGGGGGGGGATTCCTCCCCATGTGATCCGTGGCTAATGGCAATCCCCAGCAAAAATGCATACAATAGAGGATGTCGGCAGCGGACCACATGCATCCTACAAAGTTGGGATAATGTGTGGATGTGAATATAAAAATACATAAATCACTGCGAAAGGTGCACCACAATGATATTCAACTGACAACACTGGCTAATCCCTCAGGCTGATGTTAAAAACTGAGACTTTAGCCAATGTATTCCAGCCAGGAACACATCGGAACCCTTTTGCACCACCGTCAAGGTATCTCAGTGTGGCATGGGTTCCTACCACTAGACTACCTGTCTAGGTTGTTAACTGTGGTCTGTGGATGTTGGTCCACTCCTTTTCAATAGCTGTGCGAAGTTGCAGAATATTGGCAGGAACTGGAACACGCTGTCGTATACGCCGATCCTGATCATCCCAAACATGCTCAATGGGTGACATGTCCGGTGAGTATGCTGGCCATACAAGAACTGGGATGTTTTCAGCTTCCAGGAATTGTGTACAGATCCTTGCAATATGGGGCGTGCATTATCATGCTGCAACATGAGGTGATGGTCGCGGATGCATGGCACAACAATGGGCCTCAGGATCTCGTCACGGTATCTCTGTGCATTCAAAATGCCATCAATAAAATGCACCTGTGTTCGTTGTTTATAACATGCACCTGCCCACACCATAACCCCACTGCCACCATGGGCCACTCGATCCACACCGTTGACGTCAGCAAACCGCTCACGCACATGACGCCACACACACGGTCTGCCATCTGCCCTGAACAGTGAAAGCCGAGACTCATCCGTGAACAGAACGCCTCTCCAACGTGCCAGACGCCATCAAATGTGAGCATTTTCCCACTGCAGTCAGGTCCAGACCCCGATGAGGATGACGAGCATGCAGATGAGCTTCCCTGAGACGGTTTCTGACAGTTTGTGCAGAAATTCTTTGGTTATGCAAACCGATTGTTGCTGCAGCTGTCCGGGTGGCTGGTCTCAGACGATCATGGAGGTGAACATGCTGGATGTGGAGGTCCTGGGCTGGTGTGGTTACACGTGGTCTGCGGTTGTGAGGCCGGTTGGATGTACTGCCAAATTCTCTGAAACGCCTTTGGAGACGGCTTATAGTAGAGAAATTAATATTCATTGCACAGGCAAGAGCTCTGGTAGACATTCCTGCAGTCAGCATGCCAATTGCACACTCCCTCAAATGTTGCGACATCTGTGGCATTGTGCTGTGTGATCAAACTGCACATTTCAGAGTGGCCTTCTATTGTGGGCAGTCTAAGGCACACCTGTGCAACATTCATGCTGTCTAATCAGCACCTTGATATGCCACACCTATGAGGTGGGATAGGATTATCTCGGCAAAGAAGAAGTGCTTACTAACACAGATTTAGACATATTTTTGAACAATATTTGAGAGTAATGGGTCTTTTGTATATGTAGAAAATGTTTCAGATCTTTGAGTTCAGCTCATGCAAAATGGGAGCAAAACCGAAAGTGTTGCGTTTATATTTTTGATTAGTGTAATAAAAAAAAATCACAGGTGGTGTAGTAACTAACTACCGTATAAGCAAACAGACAAAGAAAAACTCTTGAAAGTTTTATTCTGTTGGCTCAGTTGTATGCAGGTTCTAATTTATTGATTGCATATTTTTTCATAACTTTTTTTAAACTATTTTTTTTAGGAGTGGAATGGAAAAACAGCAATTCTGCCATTGTGTTTTTTTTTAGATTTTTTTTTAATGCCACTTACAGTGCGAATTAAATAACTATGTTGACTATTCTATGAGTCATTATGACTGCAGTGGTACTATATATAGCCATTTTTTTAAAAATAAAAACATTAAATATTGCAATGAAGAGTTTTAATTTTTGGGTGATTTGGAATACATATGGACACCTGGGATTCTAAAGTGACTGCAGATGTATCCGTGTTATGGAATCAGAAGTTTGATGCTTATCTATCCATCCATCTATCTATCTATCTATCTATCTATCCTTTCCTGCACCCGGGGAAAGGATTCATATTTGCGCCCTCAACCCCCGCAAGTCAAATTAACATAAAGACGCAGTAGCTGCACAATTTTTTTTTAATGCTAAGCCACTCCCCCAACTTTGCCCAATGCATTACTATACTCACCCAGTCCCACTTACCTAATAAAATCTAACATAGGGTACACAGTGGTACCAATACTTCTTGCAATAAACGAAAGACCCAACTACTAACTCAACCAAAGTGTCGCTGGCATGTCGGCGTGATGTCCTCTGGATCCGGAACAAGGTCCCTGTGGTGATAGAGAAGAAAGAATAATCATTGTCAGAAGGTACCTGGAATCATCGGTGAAGTAAGAGCTGGTATTTTATGTGTCAGCAGCAGCTATTGCTAATTGACACCTAAAGATTTAGTATGGTTGTTATAGCTGATCCGAGACGTCTCTTACTGGGAGTAGTCAAAGTGCTGGGTGGGTGACTACTCCCCATGTTCCAGGCCGGTTTTGCCAGCCGGGCTGGAGGACTCAGGCCCCTCTAAAGGCGAACAGGCCGCCTATGGACTTGATGAGGCTGAACGGCTAACAGGGTGTGAATTAACATCCAGGAGAAAAGGTGACTTTTATTGTTTATGGACTTTCCTTGTGTGTGAAAAAACACCAAGCCACCTGCGTTTTGTGATACACCTTATCTGCTTTTTGTTATACACCAATGTGTGAATAAACACCGCTGTTTGATTCAAGAACTGTGTACTTTGCCTCTATACTGCATCCGCTAGTCCCAACTACCAGAGTGAATCCCCACATCATATAAGGAAGGGATGACTGTACCTGGTAAATACCTTCGAGGGGGTGCTGGGCTGGCCCTGTAACAGGGTAATCTATGGCATTTACCCTTAATTTACCACACAGTACTAATGCCCACATTTTGCCTCCTTACAGTAATTATATCCACATTGTGCCTTCTTTACAGCATAAATGCCCACATTGTGCCCTCTCATAGTAGTTATGTCCACACTGTGGCCCCTTCACAATAGTTATGTCCTCTTTGTGCCCCTTAGTGTAGTTATGCCCACCTTTGTGCCCGTCACAGTAGTTATCCCCACCTTTGTGCCCGTTTACAGTAGTTATGCCCACATTGTAGGCCCTTTACAATAGTTATGTCCTCTTTATGCCCATCACAGTAGTTATGCCTATCTTTGTGCCCTTTCACAGTAATAATGCCCACCATTATGCCCCTTCACAGTAGCTACGGTATGTCTACCTTTGTTCCCCTTCACAGTAGTAATGTCCTCCTTGTGGCCCCTCACAGTAGTTATGCCTACCTTTGTGCCCCTCACAGTAGTTAAGCCCATCTTTGTGCCTCTCACAGTAGTTAAGCCCAGTTTGAATCCCCTCACTGTAGTTATGCCCATTTTTGTGCCCCATCACTGTAGTTATGGCTAGATATGTGCCCCCTGACTGTAGTTGTAGTATGACCACTTTTGTGCCTCCTCACAGAGTTATGTCCTCCATGTTGCCCCCAGTGTCCTCTCAAGCTACATAAAAGACCATGCGCTCCCACACACATTAGTGCTGCTGACTGTGCAGGAAGCCGATTCCCAAGCTTTCAGCGCTCCTCCCACAGCCAGCAGCATGATGTGTGGCCTGAGGGAGGAGCGCCAGCATAACAGTGGAACAGTGATGCAGGGAGCGGATGGCAAGAAACCTGGATCTAATCTGAGATGAATATGGTCCTCCAGAATCTGAAGATATGGCTCTCTGCAAGAGAGGGCCTGTAGCTGCAGAATACGCCTAGCCGTAGTAATAGCTATTAAGAAGGCCGTCTTTAGGGATAGATGTTTTAACGATATGTTGGATAAAGGAAAAAAAGAGGGGCATTGTTAATCCCTCAACTACTGTGTTCAGATCCCACGAGGGAACTCTGGACCTTAGAGTAGGCCTTAATCTAACCGCTGCCTTGATGAATCTTCTTACCCACCTATGTTCAGCTAGGCTAGTATCAAAGAAGGTGCTCAGAGCAGATATCTTCACCTTAAGCGTACTGGGTCTTAGCCCTAGCTCTAGACCGTTCTGTAAGAAATCTAAAATTTTGATTATAGGGGGAGAGGATGTATCAGGATGGTTATCTCCAAGCCAGGAACAAAACTTTTTCCAAATCTTGAGGTAAATGGAAGTAGCCTACTAGCCTTGAGTGGAAGGATCACTTTTTCAGAGAGGTCCCTTCTTCTCAATGACTATTAAGAGAGGCGGCCAGTATGGGACGTGGAAGTGGCTGTGGTGCTGATGGTTCAGGCAGAGGCTGTGGCCCTGGGCTCAATGAAACAGAGTAAAATAATGTAGATGAGGGCCTCCAGGTGCGCTAACCCTCTAAAACAGTGAAGGCGATGGCGAACCTTTTAGAGACTGATTGGCCAAACTGCAACCACAAACACACTTATTTATCGCAAAGTGCCCACACGATCATTTACTCTGAATACTACAGTCCAATATAGTATATCTTCCATGTTCATTATTATTTAGCTATAGTGGCCTGCCTACAGTCAATATGCTTCCTGTGCCATTCATGGCGTACCCGACGCTGATGAATGGCAAAAAAACTGTAAGGCATATTGGTGCACCATAGACTTTTTCAAGAGTAAGGGTCGCCCCTGGCACCTGTGCAAGGGTTTCGCTGACCCTATAAAACATTATGAGCGAGGGCAGCCTAAAAAGCATGTTGATATGATGGAGGAGGAGAAGGACGAGAAAAGGAAGATTGAACCATATAACCTTTTTGGTGGTAGCAGAGGTGCATGTGAATACAGTGTATTCAGTACTTTACAAACAACACATTTAAAGTGCCTTGTTGTTCACCCTCATTCCTCTGGTGGAGTAGAGAAGTCAGGGGCAATCCAGGCCTTGTTCATTTTTTTAAGAGTCGATCTGTCAGCATTTTCAGTTGACAGATGGATGCGCTTATCAGTTATTATGCCCCCAGCAACACTATATACCCACTCTGACAGCAGGGCAGGGCATCCCAGCACCTCTGAGGCATAGAGTGCAAGTTTGTGCCAGGTGTACAGCTTGGACACCCAATAGTTGTAAGGCATAGAGGGATCACCGAGGACGCTGACGCGGTCTGCTACGCACTCCTTTACCATCTTCCACAATGTTTCCTTCCTTGTGACACTAGGCCGTGCATCAGGGTGAGGGTGCTGGCGGGGTGTCATTAAACTGTCCCAGGCCTTGTAGAGTATTGTCCTGCCTCTGTTGGAACTGCTGTGTGTTCCCCTCGTCTCCCCTCTTCGGTTGGCCAAGGAACTACGTACTCTGCCACCAGCATTGTCAGCTGTAAATATTTCTGCAATGACATTCTGTTCTGTTATTATTATAGTTTTTTGTTTGTATTATAGTTGGTATTATAATTGTGGTTATGGTTTATGGTTGTAAAATATGTTATGGTTATTTGGTTATTTATGTGTTAATTAACAGGCCCTGCCATTGTTTTACCTCCACTCTCTGCCTCAACTGCTGTCATATGTAAATTTTCTAAGCAATTTTTAAACAAGGACATTCTGTTATTGCATCGTTTTGCTCGTCCTCTCCACCACAGAAATGAGAGATGAGAAGTTCCCTTTGTAGGGGAAGTCGATAAGGGTGAACAACCAGTAAACCGTGTTGTCTAACGTGCGTGTAACGCACGGGTCGCGGGAAAGGCAGCCTAACATGAAGTCAGCCATGTGTGCTAGATTCCCAACAGGCAAGACTTCGCTGTCGTCATCAGGAGGATGACTCTCATTCTCCTTATCCTATTCCTCCTCTCCTGCCAATCTATGCAGAACAGATGGAATAAACCTGCTATTGCTACTACCCTCTGTAGCGTAGGCAACTGTCTCTTGCTTCTTCTCCTCCTCATTATCCAATTCACACTGAGAAGCCGAACTGATGGTGTTCTGGCTATCACCCTGTGTAATGTCTTCCCCCTATTTCCACCTCTTCCCCATGTGAGGCGTCCGCCTTTATCGTTAGCAGCCAGCGTTTCACTAGACACAGAAGTGGTATGGTTCAGCTGATAATGGCAGCATCGCCACTCACCACTCACCATCGAGGTTTATCCCTCAAAGTTGGGTAAAACCTTATAGAGGTCAGACATACAAGAGCATGTTGCAGCTGGTATTCCATTACTGCCCTCTGCTGCTCACAAAGCCTGGCCCACATGTAGAACGTAGAGTTCCAGCTCACGTCGCACAATAGTCTGTTAGCTGGCAAATGCAAGCACTGCAGCAGCATTGCCAAACCGAACACACAGCGCACCTTCACCAGTAGCTCAGGCAAAATGGGGGAGGTTGGGAGAAAATTTAGAACACATGGCCTAGGCATGGTATGGCCAGATCCCCGACATTAAGGTGGGATCCACATGGCCATATCAGCATTTGCCCCATGTAAAATTTTACCTTTTTTACTGGGCAGAGGTAATTTTCTGCCCCTGTGATGGCCCTGATTCGCTGAGGGCTGGGCCTGTTATGTTCTAGCGTTTCATGTTTTTATTGTTATTGTTTGAGTTTGATTTTCAGACTAGGCTGTAAAAAAAAAAAAAATATTATTATGGTTATTTATAAGTTCTTAAAAAGTTCATGCCATTGGTTTAACTCCACTCTTGTTTGTTAGGTTTTTAGTTATATTAGTGTATAAGTTTGGGATGTTTGTTGTGCATGGTACATATATGCTGTATGATTGCCATGTGTGTGAGCTTGCCGAGCTACAAAGCTGCCAACAACTTATGGCCATTATCAGACACAGCCAACCTGGTCCCTTATACCCTGCCCCAGCATTGCGGCGGTGTGCTTTTTGTCACCCAAGCCGATTAATTTCAGCAAGGCCTGTTGCCGCTTCCCCAGGAGAATTCAGAGTTTGCAGTGGAGGAGGAGGTGGATGCAGAGGAGAAGAAGGGGGGGTTGCTGCCACTAATGTAGGTGGTGGCAGAAATCCTGATGGAAGTAGTGCCCTTTCAATCCTTGGCTTCGGTGGCACCTGTGCCATCCCAGGGTCCGACTTGCCAACGGCCTACACAAGGTTCACCCAGTGTGCCGTAACGAAAATGTAGCGTCCCTGGCCAAAAGCACTTGTCCATGTGTCCGTCATTAAGTGGACCTTCCCAATAACTGCGTTGGTCAGGGCACGGGTGATGTTATGGGACACACACACAATTGCTGGTGTAATGCAGGGACGGCACACCGTGAAAAATAGCGGCAGCTGGGGACTGAGTAACGAAGGACAGCCACCGCCATGAGGCTGAGGAAAGCCTCAGTGTCCACAGGCCTAGATGGTAAAATTTCCATGCCTACAAATTTTGAAAGGTGCGCATTTAGTGCTGTAGCCTGTTGGTGGGTGGTGGGGTATTGGCGCTTACAGACAGGGGTGTGCTGGCAGATGGTGCTTGCTGAAGGCCCAGCTGCAGGGCGGGAGTCATCCAGGCCTACGTCTAGGACAGAGGATTGACCAGCACTTAACACATAGCAGCTTGTAATTGTGGTACAGTTCTATAATGTAAAGAGGCAACAAATGCTGACTGTTCCCTGCGCTAACTCTGCTATGTGATGTTCTCTGGAACCCAAAGGCAGGGCCGGTACAAGGCAGGGGCCGAAGGAGCGGGTGCCCTGGGCGCTACCATTTGCGGACAGGAGGGGGGCGCAGGTGAAGTGCCAGCAGCAGTGGCGTCGCCAGGGGGGGGCCAGAGGGGGCCACGGCCCCCCCTACATCATGCTGTGCCCCCCCATGTGCCCCCCCAACTAAAATGACCCCCCCCCCCAAGTGAGCAGCCGCCGCCGGGCACAGGGAGATGAGCGCTTCCATTGCGCTCATCTCCATTGTAAACTGTCTGTGCCAGCGGAGGTGCAGGGGAGGGAGAGGCGTGTCCCTTCCCTTTCCTCTGATAGGCTGCAGGCAGGCACCGAAGTGGAGGAGAGGCCCCGCCCCCTAATTACTCCTGTTTACCTTTCTAAAGCTAAAGGACCTTTGATGATGTCATCACAGGTCCTGTAAGGGAACTGCACAGTGTAAAGTGTAGTTCCCAGGTTAGAACAGTGCATCTGCCAGGACCTGTGATGACATCATCTTCAACATCACAGGTCCTGCAGAATCTAGCAAAGGAACTGCACCAAAAATGGTGTAGTTCCTAGGTTTCAAAGGTACATCTGCCAGGACCTGTGATGACATCATCACAGGTCCTTCAACCCCTAACAGCAAGTATTAAAAGTTCACAAGCAGCTCTGTATTGATCCATACAGACTGGAATGGAGAGGTAAGAGGAGGTCCTCCACTTTTCATCATTTACCCCCCCCCCCCCTCCATGCCCTGTTTTTACTCATTGCTCACTCATGTATACTACTTCAGACAGGTACAGTGACCACAACCTCATGTACTTAACACACACAGTGACTATATTGAATAACTGACCACATATTTCTATAAACACTGCATCTACAGTATTATACCTTCTATGTGTCACATCAATACACTGCTCTGTATATATATATATATATATATATATATATACACACACATACATGCACACACACTGCATATATTACACAGTATTATACATGCAATATGTACAGATATATAGTATATACCGCAGTGCACTGATATGTGAGGTATGAGGTATAATAGATGCTGTGTGTACAGATATCAGTACACTTCTGTATATACTATATATGTGAGGTACGAGGTATAATAGATGCAGTGTGTACAGATATATAGTATATACAGCAGTGTACTGATATGTGAGGTACGAGGTGTCAATACACTGCTGTATTTACTATATACCTGTACACACTGCATCTATTATACCTCGTACCTCACATATTACACTACTGTATATACTGTATACACTGCATATATTATACCCCGTACCTCACATATCAGTACACTGCTGTATATACTATATACCTGTACACACTGCATCTATTATACCCTGTACCTCACATATCAGAACACTAGGGAATATACTATATACCTGTACACACTGCATCTATTATACCGCGTACCTCACATAACTGTACACTGCTGTATATAATATACATCTGCATCTATTATACCTCTTTTGTGTGCCAGGGCTGTTTTGTAATCCCATTCCGGCCCTGATGGCATAAATTATAAAACGCAGCAGCAAGAATAGTTCATGGAACAAAGGGAGGGGCTATAAAAGGGGAATGGGGGCCCAATTTAGATTCCTGCTATGGGGCCCAGTGATTTTTATGTACGCCCCTGGCTGCAGGCACTAGGCCGGCAGCCTATCAGAGGCCGGCGCAATGACGTCATCGTGCCGCCTGAGCCTTACATTACAGCGTGGGACACAGGAAGAGGCTGCATCGCATCGCTGACACTTAGGTAAGTATAAGTGTTTTTTTTTTGTTTTTTTTTACAATAGTGTTACTGGCACAATGGGGGGGCTTATTACAAAACTGGCACATGATGATGGGGGGGACTTTATACTGGCACATGATGATGGGGGGGAACTTTATAGTGTCTGTGACTTTCAAAGTCCCA
This sequence comes from Bufo bufo, assembly GCF_905171765.1. NCBI lineage: Eukaryota > Metazoa > Chordata > Amphibia > Anura > Bufonidae > Bufo > Bufo bufo. The sequence goes on from NC_053391.1 coordinate 585,269,534, forward strand.
CAGTCCTTTGTTCTATTGCTTTAAGTATATTCTTGTTTTGAAACAACATTGATTCTTTCTTAAAAACGGGGGGGGGGGGGCGCAGTTTGCCATCTTCGCCCTGGGCACCAAATGGCCTTGTCCCAGCCCTGCCCAAAGGAACATTACGATTAGTAATGGGTCATTCTTTCTTGGTAGCCTGTGCTGACCGCCATTCCCTGCGCTAACTCTGCTATGTGACGTTCTCTGGAACCCAAAGGAATATTTCAATTAGAAATGAGTCATTCTTTCTTGGTAGCCTGTGCTGACCAGGTCAATTAACTTCGTAGGTGGTCAGATCAGCAGGCCCTTGCTCCTAATGTTTTTGAGGGTCACCAGCAGGCCATCAATGATAATTTTTAAAGGGTGTGTATGATGCCCTCCTTTATGTGTAATAAAGGGTTAATTGTAGTGCCAGTTCCTTGTAATTTTTGGCAGCCTTTTCACTTAGTGCACAGGCTTTATGAGTGTAGGAGTCCCACTACCTGAACAATTGTAGCACCATGTGAATGAGGCCCTCCTTTATGTGATAAACAGGCTGTATCTCCTCTTCCTTGTAATTTTTGGCAGCACTTACACTGTATATACAATTGAATCACAGGAAAGAATGTTTCCTAACAATTTTTCCTCTAAAAAGGATTTATTTTTTGTGGGGGCAGGGTTTTGTCCGTTTTTATTTTTCTCAGTCTGTTAAAGTGGAGTACAACTTGGACAACATGGTTCCCAGCAGCGACATTGGTGTCCAAGATGCATCCAGACATGGTCCCCCTGCTGTTCCTAATCGATTTCAGAGGTGTTTCCATCACTTTCAGACCTTTTCCTATGGTCCAGGCACCCTCCCCTCATCCGAGCAGGGGGTGCCTGGTTGTCTCCCATTGACTTCCATTATACTCGGGTGCTCGGCCGAGCGCACGAATATCGCGATGTGTTCTGACCGAACACTTTGGTGCTCACTTATCATTACTTACCACCTCTAATACAGGACCGCAGATGCACTAAATTATGGGAGGGTGGGTGGGAGGGACGAGCTCCTCTTCTCTTCAGATCTTCTGCGGCTGACTAACTCCAGACCTTTATAAAAATGAACTCCAGACCTGGACACTGCTATCTTTAAAGCCCAAATTCCCACCTGGGATGTTTTCTTGACCAATGGGAATCTGAGGCAGTAGAAAAGGGGCCTTAGCAATTGGTAGCCAACCTGCACAATCCACCCAGAGCTGCTGGCCTAAACCTGAGGTCACTAGGGTTAAACTAAAAGACAGAAAAAGAGAAAAAAAGGGAGGGGGGCGAGGAACAGAGACTCAATAAGGTCCTCATAGGTTGTCACAGGTATCTGGAGTCATACGGACTGCAGGGCATCCCACAGTTTCTAGAGGCTGCATGGGGGAGGCTCTATTGAGTGAACATGACGATTGAGGTGGTCCCACAGATGCTCAATTAGGTTCAAGTCTGGGGAATTAGGGGCCAGGGTAGTACTTGAAAGCAGTGTCGGACTGGGGTGCCTAGGGCCCACCAGTAAAATTTATTTTGGGGGCCCACCATACGGATGCATTCAAATATTACCTGCTCACACAGCAGCAAGATGCTACCAGATAATTGACTATGGGGGTCCCTGCAGCAACTTTGTGGAGTTAGGTCCTGGGGAAAAGAAGATACTGGCCGCTTTCCTCTATACCTAGAAGTCATCTCAGCTCTCATTGTGTCTATAATAATAAACTGGGGAGTTTTCTCTGTCTGAAGCAGAAAACATGACATATCAGCGAAGGTAACTCTTTGCCAATCAGTAGAGGTCCAATTCCGATACCGCTGCGAAAATTGAAGCGTTTTCTGCCGATGCAATTTCATTGGCAGAGGTTCAGTGACTATCCGTCTGCTTCAGAGCCCCATATGCAGTGGGCTTCCCTGAACTGTTTTAGACACACGTCTGGCAGCCCCGGGTTCACTTTGGTGGTGAGCTGCTCCACTATAGTGTGTCTGCCCTCACACACCTTCTTAGCCAGCATTCACCTCTCACATCAATGGCACATGGTGCTCTGCAGTTTACACGTTGCTTATTCACAATGGTGCCATTTGCCCACTCACAATACATGGGATTATAGATCATACAAAACCCGCATCCAAACACCTTATCAATACAACTAAATAAATAAATAAGACACGTGGACACCTTTATATGGTGGAAGATTTTGGCCACGACCAGCTTTATTAAAGAACAGCTTAAACCAGATAAACATTAAACCATGTACCAATATAACCTTTATAACCACATAACGGTCCAGCCATAAGCTCGGACCATCCAGCTTAATACCATAGTTTAGACCAGCCATAAGCTCGGCCTAAATACCCAAATAACTAGTCCGCTCACCATTCCAGTGAGCGACTTTACCCCTCCTTCTAATAAAGCAGTCGTGACGATATAGCAAAATTGGGCGGGCGGGCGGGTGCAGCTCCAGACTTGCGGTTTGGCTGACAGCTGGATCACTGACAGCCACCGCAATATATACATAGAGAGACCCCAGCCCAGCAACCATCATCTATAGGTGCCCTAACTAGCCAATCCACCTCCCCCAGTAACACTGGCTAAATTTAGCCACCCCGGCCTCCACTTTTGGCGGGAAAATCTCCCGCCAAAACCTCACCTAATGACCTTGCCATGATCATAATCCCATGCGGATCCTTCCATATTAAATTCCAGGATCCTATCACTTTCACCACGGCAGCAGAGAACAGTTCACAAACTACGCAGTTTCAGAAATACTTCTACCCTTGGACTAATAGCCAATAATCATCCCTTTTTAAAATCCTTATAAATCTATCTATCTATCCATCTATTCTATCGATGTTCACTAGTCATCCATATTGCAGAGGCTATGGATCATGTCATACATTCATGGATTATGAGGCACATCATAGTCTATGCACGTCCTGGAGCGGCGGTCCCTGAGGTCTCAGCTTGTGGATCGAATTTCAGCAGCATGTGTATTTCAAAGTTTCAGCACTTTTAGTACTGAATTAAATGAGTTCTATCTAGATATACTGTAGAATCCTATTATGGAGCCCTGCAGAGCAGCTGAAAATGGTTTTCAGGGACAAATCTATGAAACTTGGGACAATCTTTGGATCCCTAGGACGTGTGGAACTGAAAATATAATTTACCTAAATAAATCATGTGTTTATAGTCAAAAAATACAGATTACCCTTTGTACATGAGGCTGAAAAATTCTGATGCAGACTCTCTAAGGGACCTGTACACAGATATGAACAGTTCCTCCTCTTGCTTATTAGGAAGCGAACATGTGTGACTGGCATCATATAATACACTGTTAAGGTAGGGGGCAGTAGTACAACAGTTAATTGTGACCCTCTCAGCCATTCGCATGCTCACAGTAGCAATCTGAATTCAGCTGTACTGCGGAACAACACATACCAAGCACATATTTACATGGAGCAGTAGTGTGATTAGTCAGATGCCATAAATGTCCCCAAAATTAAAAGTATTGTTTATTCTATGTGGCTGTAAATTGTATTGTCTTGTAGATGGTAAGCTGTCACGGGCAGGATCCTCTCCCTTCTGTACCAGTCTCTTAATTTAGTTCATGCCTATTGTACTTGTGTTTTAATATTATGTATGTATCTCTCCTCTTGAATGTAAACCGCAATGGAATTAATGGCGCTTTCAAATAAATAATATTCCTTAACAACTGTAATGTAATGTCTGGTGAGCACCTGACCATTTTGGGATGGTGGGCAGGGACTGGGGGTTCCCCCCCCTTTTGTTCCCTATCCCTTGGAATAATGGACCCCTAGTGTGGCTGGACAGGGTTAATTTGGTGGGTGGAGGGTTAATGAGGGAATCCGGCCGTGCAGGAAGGGGCGGGCAGTGTGCTGGGCATACAGTCAGGTCCATAAATATTGGGACATCGACACAATTCTAACATTTTTGTCTCTATACACCACAATGGATTTGAAATGAAACAAACAAGATGTGCTTTAACTGCAGACTGTCAGCTTTAATTTGAGGGTATTTACATCCAAATCAGGTGAACGGTGTAGGAATTACAACAGTTTGTATATGCGCTCCCACTTGTTAAGGGACCAAATGTAATGGGACAATTGGCCTCTGAGCTATTCCATGGTCAGGTGTCTGTTATTCCCTCATTATCCCAATTACAATGAGCAGATGAAAGGTCCAGAGTTCATTTCAAGTGTGCTATTTGCATTTGGAATCTGTTGCTGTCAACTCTCAAGATGAGATCCAAAGAGCTGTCACTATCAGTGAAGCAAGCCATCATTAGGCTTAAAAAACAAAACAAACCCATCAGAGAGATAGCAAAAACATTAGGCGTGGCCAAAACAACTGTTTGGAACATTCTTAAAAGGAAGGAAGACCCGGAAGACTGCGGAAAACAATTGTGGTGGACGACTGAAGAATTCTTTCCCTGGTGAAGAAAACACCCATCACAACAGTTGGCCAGATCAAGAACACTCTCCAGGAGGTAGGTGTATGTGTGTCAAAGTCAACAATCAAGAGAAGACTTCACCAGAGTGAATACAGAGGGTTCACCACAAGATGCAAGCCATTGGTGAGCCTCAAAAACAGGAAGGCCAGATTACAGTTTGCCCAACGACATCTAAAAAAGCCTTCACAGTTCTGGAACAACATCCTATTGTCACGGCTGAGGATGGGGAAAACCCTCAGCCGTGCGATGCCACGAGATGTTAGTCGCTGCTCGGCCAGGACAACAGAATAAGGGAGCAGGTCACCTCCTAACGCATCCCTAACCTGACCCTGACTCCTAGCTGCATGAGCCGACCTTGAAGGTAGGAGGGCTCATGCTCAGGAACCTCAGATCCCTACTCACCCTCCGTCGATCCCTGAACTAGGAGCTGGGTAGACCACCTGTTCCTCCTGGATGCGGAGAAACAGGAGTCTAAACTGGCCAAGCTGCAAGGGGATATAAACATAAACAGACTATGGATATGGCAGGAGAGTGAAAGATTTCCACCCCTACCTGCCACAGACACACTGACTGGATCCCTGGACACAAGTGCTGAAGTCCACACACAGACATAAAAGGACACAGCACACATAAACACACAGGAAGCCAGAACCATAGCTGCACTAATAACAGAGACCACATAAACATAAACTTAACATCACAACATTTATGACCACAAGGGTGGCCCTCACTGGCAGATGGTATAAGGGACCAGGAGGGTGCCTCCAGCTTACAAACAAGGCTGGAGTACCCCTCAGACATAAGGTCTCAACTGAGGCTATATAGACCAAAGTAGCTACACCCACACTCAGACACACCCAGTGTTCACACAGAAAGAAAGGAGTTAACCCTTCCTACACCAGGCAGGGTAGTGAAACCACTTAAAGGGAAAAGCACATAAACACACTCACCTGTTACCGCCGGCAACGGCATGCGTGGCAACCATGTCCTGAGGAACAGTCAGCAGGCCGAGACACTGCCACCACATGCACACAACACCAGACGTTGCCGCGGACAACCGCAAGTGAAGGGAGGTGTCACAGTGCATACAAACATAACCTCGTGCACAACAAACAGACAAAGTGCATACACAAAACTACACGTTGCCAAAGACAACCGCATGCATGGACAGTGAGCCACCCAGCAACCAGCTCAGGCTGCTCCACTGCCCAACAACCACAAGTTGCCAGCGGCAACCACACGTGAGGCAAGATACTAGCCCTCACCTGTGGTTGACAACAATACCAGACCGCGGGCAAATGCATGCGGCTCCCAAGGAGTCACGACCATGACCATGGTCGTGACACCTATGGACAGATGAGACCAAGATCAACTTGTACCAGAGTGATGGGAAGAGAAGAGTATAGAGAAGGAAAGGAACTACTTATGATCCTAAGCATACCACCTCATCAGTGAAGCATGGTGGTGGTAGTGTCATGGCGTGGGCATGTATGGCTGCTAATGGAACTGGTTCTCTTGTATTTATTGATGATGTGACTGCTGACAAAAGCAGCAGGATGAATTCTGAAGTGTTTCGGGCAATATTATCTGCTCATATTCAGCCAAATGCTTCAGAACTCATTGGACGGCGCTTCACAGTGCAGATGGACAATGACCCAAAGCATACTGCAAAAGCAACCAAAGAGTTTTTTAAGGGAAAGAAGTGGAATGTTATGCAATGGCCATGTCAATCACCGGACCTGAATCCGATTGAGCATGCATTTCACTTGCTGAAGACAAAACTGAAGGGAAAATGCCCCAAGAACAAGCAGGAACTGAAGACAGTTGCAGTAGAGGCCTGGCAGAGCATCACCAGGGATGAAACCCAGCGTCTGGTGATGTCTATGCGTTCCAGACTTCAGGCTGTAATTGACTGCAAAGGATTTGCAACCAAGTATTAAAAAGTGAAAGTTTGATTTATGATTATTATTCTCTCCCATTACTTTTGGTTCCTTAACAAGTGGGAGGCACATATTCAAACTGTTGTAATTCCTACACCGTTCACCTGATTTGGATGTAAATACCCTCAAATTAAAACTGACAGTCTGCAGTTAAAGCACATCTAGTTAGTTTCATTTCAAATCCATTGTGGTGGTGTATAGAGCCAAAAATCTTAGAATTGTGTCTATGTCCCAATATTTATGGACCTGACTGTATATACTCTGTCCCACCTCTCATCTTCCTCTTAGCAGAAGCGCTGTGTCTTTTAAGATAACCCCAGCATTCAGTCTGCACGGAGTAATGGATGCCCCCCTGAGCTATATTTTTATGTCAAGGATGGCGGAGGGAGGCGAGGAATGGCTGCGTTCTTTCCTATGCAGCCTCGGCTCCCCTCTGCCTTCCCACCCTGGCCTTGCGCTTGCCGCTAGGGAGACTGAAAGATTGGTAGCCGGCTCCAGGGCCTCGTCGGGGGGCAGGCGGTCTGCCAGGTATATCCGCCCCCCGGCGAGGCTTGGTAATAGCCCTCCCCCCACATACCTTAAGCGCTGTTAGTAGCGCTGTTGTGGTCCCGGGCCGGCCGAAGTAGTTTAGTATCTGCGGTCGTGGCTCCGCCCCTTCCGGCCTCTTCTCTGCCTGCTTTTCCGGTCCCCTCGCGTTTGCCGGCGGAGCGCGCTATTTGAGTGCTGCTGTGATGGGGCAAGTGCTAGTCAATCCCCCCTGCCGAGAGTTGCCTCCTACTCCCCCTGCATCCCAGCCCCCACCCCCCCTGCTGAGCAGGGGGATATCGAGTCGATAGTGCCACCTGCTTCTGTGAGAGGTGATACGGCCCCTCAGAATATTGTAGGGGTACCTCAAGTTGCTGCTGCAGAGGCTCCTGCCCAGCAACTTCAGGCCCCACCCCCAGCTCCCCGGCGGTCACGCAGGCGCAGAGAACGTTCTGCTTCATCATCCTCCTCTCATGAGAGCCGGAGGCGTAGTCGCCATGGGTCAAGTAGGCGTCAGTCCCGTCGCAGATCTGGTGATTCACGTTAGAGTTGGCGCTCCATATCTTCCAGGTGGTGGTTTCCATCGTCTTCAGATGGGTCCTCTGCTGCACGGGAGAGTCTGGTCGAGTGTCGCACGTTAAACGCAAGAGGCGGATGCCTAGCCATTCTTCCAGGGTCCATAGCCTGGTTCCAGTGACGTCTCCTCAGCCTGAGATTCCTACGCAGTGTCCTTTGGTGGAGCCGATCCCGTCGACGTCTGGTGAGTACCAGTTCACGGGTGCATGGGGAGCGGGCGGTGGGGGTTCAGACACCGCGGCACTGCTAAAGGTGCTGTTGGATAGGTTTAGCCAGCCTCCTCAAAACCAGGCCCCCCTCCCTTTCCCTATTAAACCATTGCCTGCATTGGGTAGCGTGCACAAGGATTCTTGTTTTTGCGGGGTTAGCCCTCTGGGAGCCCACTTAGATGAGGCTAATCAGTACGTAGATATCTGGTCCCTCATATCAATTGACCAGCACACGGTTGACAAGGAAAGGCGTTTGCGGTTTTAGGTCTCATCATGGGACAGCGTCATCCTGAACGTTGTTCTGAACTCTTTATTTATCAGGATGTAATTTACAGCGCCTATAAATGCCATGGGGGTTCCGCTTGGTGGCGTTATGATGAGGAATTTCGACGCCGCCTTGCGCTACAACCAGAATTGGGTTGGGGGTTAAAGCCACAGATTTTTGATTGAGACTGATAGTGGGGCAAAGACAGGGGCGGCCGCTGGTTCAGGGGGATCTTCTACCCGTCCGCCATCCAGGGTCATGCTGGTTGTTTAACGAGGGGAACTGTAGGTTTGCAGGATTGTGCAGGTTTAAGCATGAGTGCTCAGCCTGTGGCGGCCCTCATCCAGCAAGTAAGTGCCCCCGACCCCCGGTTAGGCTTTCCAAGCAGAGTGAGCAGGCTGGACATAAGAACCCCATAAGAACCCCGGTGAACGTGGTAGAGATGGACCCCTGGTTAGACAGATACCCCAATAGGCAGGCGGCCGCCCAGCTACGGGTTGGTTTTTCCTTTGGGTTTTTTATTCCTTTCGTTTTGAATCGTTCCACAATTTTTTTCCGGATAACCTGAAGTCGGCCCGCGACTTCCCAGAGGTCCTCAGGGAAAAGGTGGCAAAAGAGGTTTCAATGGGCTGGATTAAAGGCCCGTTTCATAGCTTGCCTTTCCCCAATCTACAGGTCTCTCCACTTCGGGTGGTGGTCCCCAAGAAAGAGGCGGGGAAGTTCCAGTTGATAAATCATCTCTCCTACCCCAAGGGTTCGTCGGTAAACGACGCCATCAGTCCTGAGGATTCTTTGGTGTCGTATGTCTCGTTTGACCGGGTGGTTGCATTGGTCAGGGAGGCGGGTAGAGGGGCCCTACTGGCAAAATCAGACATTGAGTCGGCTTTTCGTCTTCTCCCCGTTCATCCTGATTGTTTCCATTTGTTAGGTTGCTGCGTGGATGGTCAGTTTTACTACGACACATGCCTTCCCATGGGTTGTTCCATTTCATGTCATTATTTTGAGATGTTTAGGTCCTTCCTAGAGTGGGTAGTTCGTTACAATATGGGTTCTACGTCTGTTTTGCATTATTTAGATGATTTTCTTTTTGATTCCCCTGGGTTGGGTAGCGGTTGCTTCTCCCTGTTGAATAATTTTTTGATGAGGATGTCTCAGTTCGGGGTCCCCATTTCGGCTGAAAAAACGGAGGGCCCGGTCACACGGCTGTCTTTTCTAGGTATTGAAATTGATACTGTGGATATGGTTTTTAGGTTGCTGCGCAAGAAGCTGCAGAAGCTCCTCTGCTTGGTTGATGTTTTTTTAGCAGTCAAAGGTAACCCTCCTCCAGCTTCAGTCCTTGTTAGGCCTTCTGTGTTTTGCATGCAAAGTTATGCCCATGGGGCCAGTTTTTGCACGGCGTATGTCGTTGGCCACTCGTGGCGTTAAAGCTCTGGGTCATCGCATCCGGCTTTCCAAATCTCTGAAAGAAGATTTGGTGGTTTGGAGGTCTTTTTTACATTCTTACAATGGGCATACATGCTATATGTCTAAAGAAATTCCCAATTCTGAGTTATAGCTGTTTTCCGATGCTGCAGGATCTTGCGGTTTCGGGACCATTTTTGGGAACGAGTGGTGTGTTGCCCCATGGCCTGATGCGTGGTTTTCCTCCGGGTTATGTAAGAACCTCACAATACTCAAGTTGTTCCCGATTATTGTGGCGGTGGAATTATGGGGGAGCAGGTTATCCAACAGGTACGTTACTTTTTGTACTGATAATTTGTCGGTAGTTTACGCTGTTAACAGTCTTTCTTCTTCCTCCCTCCCTGTCTTGGCTTTGCTCCCGTACCTGGTGCTTAGGTGCCTTGAGTTCAATATCTATTTCAGGGCTCGACATGTCCCGGGGGTGGATAATAAAGTTGCTGATGCTCTTTCCCATTGTCGTTGGCAGGATTTTCAGTCCTTTCATCTGGAGGCGGATCAGGAGGGCAAGGAATGCCCACAGCACCTGTGGTACTTGGTGGACAGCAGATGATGTCGCTGGTCAGATCCTCTGTTTCCCCTGCGACCTGGCAGGCTCATGGTAAGGCGGGGGGGAATGGGAGGGTATGGTGGGTGGACGAGACGTAGTTTCCAGGGATGATCTGCGTCTGGAAGTCACAATCGAATGGTTGCTGCAATTACGCTCCAGCGGAGTTTCGGCATCGGTTGCGCATCGGTTGCGCAGCGGCGGCTGGCGGGTGTTGCCTTCCATTTTCGTTTGCGTGATTGGCCGGATGTTACCAAGTGGTTAATTATACGGCAGGCATTGCGTGGTTGGAAGAAGGAACTTGTTTTAACAGGAATGTAGGCGCCCCATATCATTCAATCTTTTATGCAGGCTCATCTCTAAGCTTCCTGAGGTTTGCGGGTCCCCTTTCGAGGTTGCTCTGTTTTCCGGTAGCTTTAGTATAGCCTTTTTCGCGGCACTGCGTATCAGCGAGTTGGTAGCCCCTTCCGGTTGCAAACCGGGTGGTCTTTCTTGTACGGATGTTGTTCTGGGTAATAACTCATTGAGAATCCGGGTGAGTCGTTCCAAGACGGACCAGTTTGGTAGCGGCACTTGGATCCCTCTACACCCGGGTTCCCGGGGTAGCTTGCCTGGTTCAGCTGACGTCTAGTTATAGTTCTCTGCGTAAGTCTTACCATAGTTTCTTTGCGCATGAGAATGGCTTCCCTCTGACCAAGTTCCAGTTCATTGCGGTTTTTAGGGCTTGTTTAGAGCTGGCGGGGATGAATCCCAATGAATTTGGCACCCACTTATTCCGCATTGGGGCGGCGACGGAAGCCGCTAGGGCAGGTTTGCCAGAGTCTGAGGTTATGAGAATCGGTAGATGGAAATCTACCTGCTTTGCAAGGAATATTAGACCGGACCTTTTTATAAAAATAAAAAAAAAGCTCTGTTATTTGTTATGGACAAATGTGGCATGTTATACTAACGGTTGTTTTTTCGCAGGTGCAGTGAGACCGACTGTATGGATGGTTGGTCATTCTTACATATTTTGGGATGCGCAGAGAGCTGAATGCAGATCTGGTGGGAGATCCCTTGGCTTCCGCGAAGTAGGGGTGTCGTGGAGGGGGATTCGTGGCCTCAGATGGTCTCGGCTCCTTTCACAAGTGGTCGAAATCGGTATGCAAGCAGGTAGTCCGGTGATTTTGGTCATCCACGCAGGTGGCAACGATATTGGGTCCAAGCCATTGATGGAGCTCTTGACATTGATGCGGTCCGATCTAGAGCGGTTTCCATCCTTCTCTAAAGAAGTGGTATTGGTATGGTCCGAGATTGCTCCAAGGGTGGTATGGCAAGGAGGTAGGGACGGTGAGGCGATCGAAAAGTGTGGGCGCATGGTGAATGCGCGGATATCCCAATTTGTTAGGTCAGGTGGAGGTGTGGTTGTTCGTCATAGACAGTTGGAGGGCGACAACCGTACATTGATGAGGCCGGACGGTGTCCACCTGTCCGATATTGGCTTGGATATTTTTCTTTCTGGTCTCCAAGATGGGGTTGAACAGGCCATGTTCTTGTTGGGTGGTGGTCGGAGCCCCGTTTGAGGGCGGGTCTCCTCCTTGGCGGCAGGTAAAGAAGAATGTTGGAGTAATAAAATTGGCGTAACAGCCCTCTAGGAGGCCAGCGGCTGGCAGATCACACGGTTTTGGTTTATGGTTATGCCGTTAATAAATAGCTGTGGCCGACTACCATCCAACAATGATAATAAAGATTATAAAGAGAGATTTGGTGTCAGTGTCGTTTATGGCGGGTTTAACATGGAAGGGGCCAGAAGTGTTTGAGGGGGGCTTACCCCTCCCCCCCTTTTCCCCTAAGGTGATTACCGACAGTCTGGTGAGCACCCGACCATTTAGGAAGGGTGGGCAGGGACTGGGGGCCCCCCCTTTTGTTCCCTATCCCGTTTGGTTGAATAATGGACCCCTAGTGTGACTGGACAGGGTTAATTTGGTGGGTGGAGGGTTAATGAGGGAATCCGGCCGTGCAGGAAGCGGCGGGCAGTTTGCTGGGCATATATACTCTGTCCCACCTCTCATCTTCCTCTTAGCAGAAGCGCTGGGTCCCTCCCTCCCTCCCTTATGTGGTCAGGTATGGAGATAGTTTCTCGGTTCAGGGGTTTTTATGATTCGGAAGGTTATTGAGTGCTATGCGTTTAAGTCACAGCTGGCGGCAGGTAAAGAAGAGTTAAATGTTGGAGTAAGAAAATTGGCATAAACGCCCGCTGGGAGGCAAGCGGCTGGCAGATTGCACGGTTTTGGTTTATGATTATGCCGTTAATTAATTGCTGTGGCTGACTACCATCCAACAACGATAATAAAGATTATAAAGAGAGATTTGGTGTTCAGTGTCGTTTATGGCGGGTTTAACATGGAAGGGGCCAGAAGTGTTTGAGGGGGGCTTACCCCTTCCCCCCCCCCTTTTCCCCTAAGGTGATTACCGACGGTCTCTAAAATCCAAAATAATTTATCAATATACTGTATCTGCTGTAAAAAAAAAACTAAAAAACCTTACTGTAACTAAAAGGAAATAGAGATAATAGAGTAGATAGAACCTAACACACTACAATAAAACAGATATATACGTAAATGCGAAAATACAATGAATAGTCCTTGTTTCACTCCATAATCATTTTCATTAGTTCTTGCCATATTGTATGGAAATCTACAGGTACACTTCAAACATTTCAGTTAATAATTCAAAATTAATTAATCATATGACCCTAAAATGAAACATCACCATTAAATATATCTGGTCATTGTCCGCTGTGATTTTCACCATTAATGTTCTGTGGTGAAATCCATATCAAATCCACAACCTTTTTATTTCTTAGAAACTTACCTTCCTTGCCATCACAGAAATATGGCTAACACCCATGGATGCAACCACCCCTGCCGCACTCTCCTATGGGAAACTCCAATTCCCCCATACTTCCTGACCAGACAGATATGGTGGTGGTGTTGACCTCCTCCCATGAGCTAAATTCTCCTTCAGTCCATCTTTATCCTTTTTCAACCTCCCCTCTTTCGAAGTTCACTCTGTTGGCATCTTCTCCCCCTCAAACATCCAAATAGTCTTCATCTACCATCCACCAGTCTCTGCTAACACCTTTTTTTACAACATTAATACCTGGCTTCTACACTTCCTCTCTGTCAACATCCCCACCATCATCATGGGGGATTTTAACATCCCTATTCACACACCACTCAGTTGCCTCCAACCTCCTCTTACTTCCTCATTTGGCCTCACACAGTGGTCCTCCACAGCCACACACAGGGATAGACACACTAGACCTGTTCATCACCTGCTTCTGCTCCCTATCTAATCTCTCAAACTCTCGTCTTTCCCTCTCTGATCACAATCTTCTTACATTCTCAACCACTCTCTCTTTAACCTCCCTTCCATTCCATAAACTAGCACACCCTCATAGAAACCTACATCTTTCCATTCATACACTCTCTATCTCTCACCACTGTCCACCATACAGATGTAATAAAGTTAACACACATGCTTTCTGAGACGTGTTATCAAAACTAAATGCGTTAAGCAAATACCTTTAATTGCTTTTCAATGGCTTTTGTTTCCAGATAACACGATGAGTTAAGAAATTTGAGTTAAGAGTTTGTGTGTTAACCCTGCTACATCTGTATATTCCCTTCACAATGCTGACACAGCAGCTGCTTTCCACAACACTACACTTACTTCAGCCCTTGATTCACTCGCTCCCCTCACACAAAACAAAACCCTGCAAATCAATCGACTACCCTGACACACACAAAACAAAAAAATTGAGACAAGCTTCCAGAGTTGCAGAATGGCCCTGGAAGAAAACTCATTGCAAGGAAGATTTCATGTCATACAAACAATTTGTTCTCAACTTTAGGTCTGCACTCATGTCTTCTAAACAGGACTACTTAACTACTCTCATATCTTCTCTTTCCTGCATCCCCAAATGATTGTTTAATTCCTTTAACTCTCTGCTCTGTCCCCTGGTGACTCCATCTCAGCCAAAGACTTTGCCTCATATTTCAAAGATAAAATTGTTAAAAAAGCTTCAAGCAACAATCCCCGCTACCACTCTACACAACTACTCAGTGCTCTTCTTTCATAACCCAGTTTACCACTATGCCTGAAGAAAAGCTATCTACCTTAATCTCCAAATCACACCTTACCATCTGTGCCCTTGACCCAATCCCATCCCACCTCATCCCTAACCTCACCACTATAGTTATCCCTGCCCTAACCTATCACTAACCACTGGTGTCTTCCCTTCCTCTTTTAAACATGTAACCATCACACCCATACTCAAGAAGCCCTCCCTGGATCTATCTTGTTTATCCAGCTATCGTCCCACCTCACTACTCCCATTCAAAACTCCTAGAACAACATTTCCATCTTGAACTGTCTTCTCACCTCTCATCCAACTCACTTTTTGATCCACTACAATCTGGCTTCAGACCCAATATCTCCACTGAAACAGCCTACTGAAAGTCGCCAACGATCTGCTAGCTGCTAAAAGTAAACGTCATTACTCTGCGCTCCTCTGTCTGTCCTTTCCTCTGTCTTTGACCCCCCCCCATGTAGATGTTCACTAAAAGTTATCAAAAGTGCTCCAGTTGCCCTGAAAAGTTGGTCTCCTAGGACTGTATGCAATGCATTTCAAACTCGTAAACACCAAGTCAGCATTAGTAATCTTAAAGTGTCAGCAACATACTGTATATGAACTAGGGGCAAACGTATGGCTGTTGTTGGTAACAAACAGCCTCTTTAAAAACAAACATTTTTTAAAACTAGTTTGTAAAATGTTCACTGTGTATATACATACACATCAACTGAGTTTATCCTCCTTCACCTTTCCTGTCTTTTGACCGGAAAAATGGCTGATGCCATTTTGAGAAGTTCAAGCGATTTAAATTGGCAAAATTTCAATGACGAATATTCGTTATTTTGTTTTTAACACAGTACACATCAGGTGATCGTCCCTCCCTTTTTCTAGCTTGTGGGCCAATGAGAAGGCTTTGTCACAGCTTGGAAACATCCCTAGCAACCAATAGAAAAGTTGCCTTCCCCTTACTATACAAGTTGCACGTATTGCGAAAAAATATGCACATCATGAATTGCCAAAAATTCGCAAGCGCAAATATATTGGAGCACTCTATCTGCATATAAAGTTATTCTAATGTTCTGCCGTGCCAACCATTTTCTCTTGTCTAAGGAAACTTATACTAGCTTGAAAAATTTAGCATAAGTGACCCAAGCCAGTATTTTGCGCGCATTACGCAAATAATACATTGCCAATTTTCGCAATCAAGAATATATTCTCGAATTCACAAATATATGACGAATATTCTACAAAATATTCGCAAAATATTGCGAATTCGAATATTCCCCCTGCCGCTCATCGCTAATCTTTAGTTATATTACATTACTAGCAGAAGGACCCGGCTTCACATGGGTATATTTCATCTATTTCATTTAATGTTTGTGTGTGTCCTTAAAAGATAGCGACAGTATCCACTATAACAGTGACATCTACAGTACCCCACCCCTTTAACAGTGACCTCCACAGTGAACTGCCTCCTTAACAGTAACATCCACAGTGCCCTCCCCTTTAACAGTGACCTCCATACCGGCCGCCCCTTTATTAGTGACCTCCACAGTACCCTGTCTCGTTAACAGTGATTTCCACAATAACCCGTCCCCTTAACAGTGACCTCCACAGAGCTCCATTCCCTTAAAATGTGACCTCCACAACACCCTGCCCCCTTAACAGTGACCTCTACAGCACCCTGCCCCTTAACACTGACCTCCATAGCGGATCATCCCCTTAACTGTGACCTCCACCATTCCCTGCCCCCTTAACAGTGACCTCCACAGCAGCCCGCAACTTTAACAGTGACCTCCACAGTCGTCTACCCTTTTATTAGTGACCTCCACAGTACCCCATTTCCTTAACAGTGATTTTCACAACACCCCATCCCCTTAACAGTGGCCTCTACAGCAATCTTCCCCTTAACACTGACCTCCATAGCAGCCTGCCCCCTAGGGTGGCCAGAGGTCTGGTTTTAGGCTAGACAGTCCGGCTTTCAGACTCCCTGTCCTCCATCCGGCGCAGGGCCTGGACGGACACAGGGATGTCCTTTTGAACAGCTCACTCTCAGACAGCAGCACTGTGCTGTCTGGTCTAAGCGTGAGCTGCAGGGAGCAAGTCACCCTCCCACCCCTGCAGCTGACAAAAGTTGATTTTTACCTTCATTTTTTCAATCCCCGTTGGCTGCGGAGTGGGAGGGGGCGTGGCCTAACCGGGTTGGGGCGTGACTTAGCCATACCTGGAGGTGGGGTTTTTAAGTCCGTCTGTTGAGGGTGGCCTTAATGGCCACCCTACCTGCCCCTGAACTGTGACCTCCACAGGACTGCTCTCGCAACAGTGTCATCCACAGCGCCCTGCCCCTTTAAAGCTGACCTACAGCAGTGAAGAAAAATGGCTTGGTTGTTATGGAAACCTGGTGTAAAACTGTGTGTATGTGGAGACTAAGGCCCTGCTAGCTTCTATAGTATGATAAGGGTCATGTGACCAGGCTTCTATTGGCTAATGTATCTCAGGTACATCCTAGAGCAGTGGTCCTCAACTCCAGTCCTCAGGGCCCACCTGCCGGTCATGTTTTCAGGATTTCCTTAGTATTGGGCAGCTGATATAATTAGTTTCCATCCATCAGGATTTACCACAGGTATTTATTCTGTCAGATACTCCTAAATCCTGACCGGCAAGTGGGCCCTGAGGACTGGAGTTGGGGATCCCTGTCCTAGAGAGCTGAGACCTGGTCTAAGGTCTAAAACCTTCCCGGACACCTGATGTATCTGTGTGCCAAATTTCGTGATTGTAAATGCGTTGGTATGGATTCCTTTAGCGGACATTTAATACACACACACACACACACATACACTCAGCTTTATATATTAGATAAGCAATCCAATGATACACACTTGTACAAGTAAAACGCTGATCACGCTTATATTTTAGGCTACTTTCACACTTGCGTTGTTCTTTTCCGGCATAGAGTTCCGTCACAGGGGCTCTATACCGGAAAAGAACTGATCAGGTATGTCCCCATGCATTCTGAATGGAGAGTAATCCGTTCAGTTTGCATCAGGATGTCTTCAGTTCAGTCGTTTTGACTGATCAGGCAAAAGAGAAAACCGTAGCATGCTACGGTTTTATCTCCGGCTAAAAAAACTGAAGACTTGCCTGAATGCCGGATCAGGCATTTTTTCCCATAGGAATGTATTAGTGCCGGATCCGGCATTCAGAATACCGGAATGCCGGATCCGTCCTTCCGGTATGCGCATGCGCAGACTGAAAAAAAGGTGAAAAAATAAATGCCGGATCCGTTTTTGCCGGATGACACCGGAAAGACGGATCCGGCATTTCAATGCATTTTTTCGACTGATCAGGCATTTTTAAGACTGATCAGGATCCTGATCAGTCTTACTAATGCCATCAGTTAGCATACATTTTGCCTGATCCGGCAGGCAGTTCCGGCGACGGAACTGCTTGCCGGATCTCTCTGCCGCAAGTGTGAAAGTAGCCTAACATTTGGCACATACCCTGGGAAAATCTCCTGATGTATGCGGTGAATGTAGAGCTTCAACATACGTAACTATATACTATAGTCTCCCATGTTAAAATAAAGAGTATTCTGGGCAATATGTTTTAAATATCAGGGTTATGGGTTGCTCACCATTAGGCCGAGTTCACACGAACGTGTGTGACCCGTGCCCGTACTGCGGCCCGCAAATTGCGGGCTGCAATGCATGATCGCCGGCCGTAGGTCAGCCGCATCGGATCGCAGACCCATTCACTTTAATGGGTCCGCGATCCGCCCGTTCCGCAAAAAGATAGAACATGTTCTATCTTTTTGCGGAACGGAAGTACGGGATGCAACCCCACGGAAGCACTCCGTAGTGCTTCCGAGGGGTCCCGTTCCGTGCGGCCGTTCCGCAATTCCGGATTTGCGGACCCATTGAAGTGAATGGGTCCGCATCCGTAATGCGGAATGCACACGGAAATGTGGCCGTGTATTGCGGCCCGCAATTTGCAGGCCGCAATACGGCCACGGATCACACACGTTCGTGTAAACTCGGCCTTAATCAGAAAATGGGAGTGAAGCCAAAGGCACAATATGTGCCCTATACCCTCCGCATGTAAATTACCATGCACTTCAAAAGTCAAAGTTCGCTATTTGGTTTTGTTAAAAATATGGTCATTTATTTCATAAAGATAATCCTATATTTGGCATTAAAAACACATAGAATAATAAAATTGTCCATGTTAAAACAAACTGTAGGACGGGGGTAGGCAACCACGGGCACTCCAACTGTCGTGAAACTACAACTCCCAGCATGCATACTTGCTCTGCTGTTCTCTGAACTCCCATAGAAATGAATGGAGCATGCTGGGAATTGTAGCTTCACAGCAGCTGGAGTGCGGAATGTTGCTGAACCCTGCTGTAGGATAGTCAAGTAAAATTGGGCTATTAAACCAGTATATTGCAGGGTCCTTCTATAGAATTTAGAGCTCATTTATCGAAATATTGTCTCTATTTATTTCTTTTTTGCTGTGTTCACTGCCTATGTATCAACATCATTGTTACTGTAAATAGGATGTCTTCATATACTTGTGATTGCTGCTCAAGACCTAGTATATTTAAAGAGGATCTGTCACCTACCCTGACAGGCCCCCAAATAATACCAATTCTGGAGCATCTATTTTTATGACTCTATGTTGTGCCATTCCTTTATTATCCCTGCTAGAAGTTATTAATGAATTGCTAGCAGTCTGCAATGAAGGTCCAGATGGGTGTTACCAGTTGGGGGGTGTCCCTGCACAGTCTGACACTGACAGCACTGATTTGATAATGTCAGACTGTGCAGGGACAACACTTCCCCCCCAACTGGTACCACCCAGGGGGACCTTCAATGTAAACTGCTAGTTATTCATTCATAACTTATAGCAGCAATAATACAGGAATGGCATAGAGCCATAGATTCATAAGAATACATGCTCCAGAGTTTAATCATACGGGGAATGCAAGTACAGTAGTTTGTAAAACAGACATGTCAGGAGAGGTTACAGGTCCTCTTTAAAGACTACTTTTAGTCATTACTCACTGCACATATTAAACGCAGGTCTTAGACTACTCCTCCAAATGTTTCTTGCTGGGAGTTGGCATGCATTACTTCATGCCCCCAGCTTGGCCAGACGTAGGACATTTCCAGTAAAACCACACCCCTTCATTAGCAAGCCTGAGCAGATAGATGTGCTTAAGTGTAATGAGAGCTTGTTATATTACATGGCAATCCCAGTTTTCCCTGTCAGAAATATAGTAACCCCTTAATAGATAATTGTTACATAATTTTATGGTTAAATTTTACAAGACTCCACAGAATGACAATCAACATGCTTGTGCAGCAAAGGTGATGGTGAATTTGCATTTTGCACAAAGAGCAGGACTAGATCTGCAGGCTCTTATCTGTATCCTGATGTGTGGAGCTATTATATGTGTCATGGTTATTATTAGTGCAGCACACCTATTTCACCGGTTCTGTCGGTTCACTGTGACCCAGAATACTAGATGCCATGAAATGACAGCCTGTCCTGTGTTTGTCAGCACAATGTCAACCAGTCACATCATTAGCCAGTGCCTAGGTTCCTATCCTATTCAGGTTTTCAAGTAGATAGACAACAAGTGGCATGGGTGACAGCCAAGTTTCCCTCTAAAGCCTGAAATAGACCGGCCAGGAAAACTTGTTAGCGATGCTCAGGCAGTGTAAGGGCTCGCCAAAAAATAGATCCGCAAAAAATACGGATGATGTCCATGTATATTACGTATTTTACGGAACAGCTGGCCCCTAATAGAACAGTATTTTTGTCTGTAATGCGGTCAATAATAGGACATGTTCTATTTGTTTATGGAACGGAACTACGGACATGTGGTAACAGAACAGGGCTTCTCAGTGCAGATAACGTAGTAGATGTTGCCTGCAGTCCTATGTAACACCACAGATAACACAATTATAACCTTTCAGTGCAGATAATGTATGGCGAAACCAACCTTGCCACTGGGTTTTGGAGAGGCCTGTTTACCAGCCTCTTGCCTCAGGATTATGGCCCATACTAACTTTAAAGGAGAAGACAGACCGGCCGCACAGCTTAAATCTGTCTTTGCAATTGTATTTTGTTATGTGAGGGTACCCAGATAGCTAATTTTATTGTATTCGTGTATTCTGAGTGCCATTCACCTAATGATATGCACTCAGACTTGAGATATCTGGGAATATGTTAAATGTCTGTGTTTGCTGTGGGGGTGTGACATTGTGTGTTTGGGTGGTGATTTCTGTCCTGTTGTCTCCACATATGTATTGGCGATTTCCCTTTGTCCTGAGAGATAATTGAATTGCTCCTCGGGTGTCTCCAGGGCAGAGAGGAGGAAACCATGATGCATTGTGGGGATGTGTTGTGTCTGTGTATCCTGAGTGCTACGTATCTGTCCTGTGTCACAGTCTTCCTTCTGGTCCCCTAGGGGCGTGTCCACCAGATGGGGACCTGCATAAATATGGGCGGGTAGCCCTCAATAAAGTGTTCCTGTTTTACCCTTTACCATGTTGAGGCTGGTGTTTGGGTAACTGATCGACACTGGGGGATTGCTATACGCTGAAGATTTGCTATACTCCCCTGGCATAACTGCTAGCTCTTTTAAGAGCTGTTCCGGCTCACTGGTTTTAGGAGAGGTTCACCCACTGGAGCCTGGAGCCTTGTCGTAGGTCCAAGGTGGGTAGGAGACGGTGAGACCTCAACCAAGCTTCGGCGGTTCGTGGGGTCTGCAGTGCGTACGGTGTCAAGTGGAGTGCTTGGAGTCCTCGGAAAGCACTAGGAGCACCTATCAACTGAGGTACCCGGTCGGAGTGCAAGGAGTTCCGTTATATTTGGCAAGCAGTGGGATGGCGTCCTAGTGTGAGGAGAAGCAGCTCGGAGACACCGTTCGTGGAGTATATTGAGGGCAACGCTAGTATTCGTACAGCGCCCCTGGCTACAGCAGCAGGATGGAATCAACTAGTCTTCGGACAGCGTTCTACGACGAGGAGGCAGCCGCAGACTACAGGGATGCAGACAGAAAGGAAGTCTGGTATGATGCCCTGGAAAATGCCCAGCGGCGGCGAGGTGAGAGTCTTCCCAGTTATGAGCAGCAGCTACAGAAGCGTGTGGCGATGCGGATGGGTCTCTTGGGAGAGCAGCCCCTGGATGACTGGGTAACAGAGCTCCAGAGCCTGGTATGTAAGGAGCTTTGGCTAGAGAACGCTTACCAGGCCCTAAGGTCGCATGTCATTCAACATTCCCCCTGGGCAGCTGAGCATGACAAGCCAGAGGGAGAGGAGTTTTATGGTCCTGGCTTGTTATGGGAGTCCTTTGCAGAGCCTGACTTCGGGAGCCCTGCACAGTCCAGACTTCAGAACATTTTCTACGAAAAGGAGGCTAGGCTGGATTGGGAGGACCCCCAGAAGGTAGAGAAAGACCTGGCTCACCTAACAACCCTGGAGTGAGAACTGGAGCAGGACTACCGAGATCTCTTCCACTCCATTGAGAGGGCTCAGCGAGAGAGCAGAGTGTCAGACCCAGGTCCAGAGCCCTTCAGCTGGGAGGATATTGTGGAGGTGTACTGGGAGGACCTGACTGAAGTATCCCCTGCTTCAGTACCAGCTACAGAGGTAGGGGACCTCATAGACTGGTCTTGGGGGGAAACCCATATGGCAGGTGGAGATGGGACCGAGATCTCTCCACTGGCCCTACAGGGATGCTGGGCAGTCGGCCCAGATCCCCAACGGCAGCCGGAGTTTCAGGGAGTAGGGACAGTTGGTCCTGCTCCCCAGCGGCAGTATGTTTTGCAGGGAGAGGAGAGCATCGTCTCCATGCCCCAGCGGCAGTGTACTTTGAAGGGAGAGGAGACAACCGGTCTCCCTCCCCAACCACAGGGGGACAGCACCCCTAACTCCAATGGTGCAGATGGGACCGCAGTCTCTGCACCAGGCCTACCGGGATACTGGACGGCCGGTACAGATCCCCCACCAACCCCGCAGGAATGCCAGGAGGAGGAGGTAAGCGATTCCTCCTCTCCACAGCCGATCTGCAACAAGGTCCTGGGGATAGGATTCCATGACCACATCCCAGCGGAAGAGCTGGCATCTGGGCAGGGCGCAGTCGGCCTCTGCCCTCCCCTATCCTCTTCTCCAGAGGCTGAGTCCACACCGGCTTCCCCAGCGGAAGAGCTGGCATCTGGGCAGAGCGCAGTCGGCCTCTGCCCTCCCCTATCCTCTTCTCCAGAGGCTGACTCCACACCGGCTTCCCCAGCGGAAGAGCTGGCATCTGGGCAGAACACAGTTGGCCTCTGCCCTCCTCCATCCTCTTCTACAGAGGCTGACTTTCCACAGGCTACCCCAGCGGCAGAGCTGGCATCTGGGCAGAGCGCAGTCGGCCTCTGCCCTCCCCTATCCTCTTCTCCAGAGCCAGACATCCCACAGGCTACCCCAGCGGAAGCGCTGGCATCTGGGCAGAGCACAGTCGGCCTCTGCCCTCCCCTATCCTCTTCTCCAGAGCCGGACTTCCCACAGGCTACCCCAGCAGAAGAGATGGCATCGGGGCAGAGCGCAGTCAGCCTCTTCCCACCAAGTACCTCCAGCTCCAAGCTAGAGAGCAACAAGGAAGCAAGGAGTAGCAGATGCCCTCTCAACAGCTGGGGACATACAGAACAGAGCCAGGCCCCAAGATTCAACAGGTCCCGTATTGGGTTGTGGTTGGACTGCCAGACTAACTCAGGTATCTGGTTAGTCTTCCCTGGGAGGGGGAGATGTGTGGCAAAACCAACCTCGCCACTGGGTTTTGGAGAGGCCTGTTTACCAGCCTCTTGCCTCAGGATTATGGCCCATACTAACTTTAAAGGAGAAGACAGACCGGCCGCACAGCTTAAATCTGTCTTTGGAATTCTATTTTGTTATGAGAGGGTACCCAGATAGCTAATTTTATTGTATTCGTGTATTCTGAGTGCCATTCACCTAGTGATATGCACTCAGACTTGAGCTTTCTGGGAATATGTTAAATGTCTGTGTTTGCTGTGGGGGTGTGACATTGTGTGTTTGGGTGGTGATTTCTGTCCTGTTGTCTCCACATGTGTATTGGCGATTTCCCTTTGTCCTGAGAGATAATTGAATTGCTCCTCGGGTGTCTCCAGGGCAGAGAGGAGGAAACCATGATGCATTGTGGGGATGTGTTGTGTCTGTGCATCCTGAGTGCTACGTATCTGTCCTGTGTCACAGTCTTCCTTCTGGTCCCCTAGGGGCGTGTCCACCAGATGGGGACCTGCATAAATAGGGGCGGGTAGCCCTCAATAAAGTGTTCCTGTTTTACCCTTTACCATGTTGAGGCTGGTGTTTGGGTAACTGATCGACACTGGGGGATTGCTATACGCTGAAGATTTGCTATACTCCCCTGGCATAACTACTACAGTAGGTGTTTGTGACATTGTGTTTTCAGCACGACAGCGTCGCGCTGATACTCGGCGACGTGGTGCCGAGATCTCGCACTCACTGGGATAGCGACAGCACATCCCAGCAAGCGCGTCATAGAAGAGGCGGGAGATCCGACTTGGATTCCCGCCAATTCTACACGTGTGCGGCGTTTGTTATGAATCCTGAGGGGGAAGTCCCCGCCGGATTTTAAATAAAAATCCGGCCTGGGTCCCGCCCTCAGGAGCATACCGGGCCCTTAGGTCTGTTATGGGTTGTAAGGAGAGCCCCCCCTACGCCGAAAAAAACGGCGTAGGGGGTCCCCCTACAATCCATACCAGACCCGTATCCAAAGCACGCTACCCGGCCAGCCAGGAAGGGAGTGGGGACGAGCGAGCGCCCCCCCCCCTCCTGAGCCGTACCAGGCTGCATGCCCTCAACATGGGGGGTTGGGTGCTCTGGGGCAGGGGGCGCACTGCGGCCCCCCCACCTCAGAGCACCCTGTCCCCATGTTGATGAGGACAGGGCCCCTTCCCGACAACCCTGGCCGTTGGTTGTCGGGGTATGCGGGCGGGAGGCTTATCGGAATCTGGGAGCCCCCTTTAATAAGGGGGGCCCCCAGATACCGGCCCCCCACCCTAAGTGAATGAGTATGGGGTACATCGTACCCCTACCCATTCACCTGCAAGAAAAGTGGTAAAAACACAAATAAACCACACAGTGTATTAAAATATTTTATTTTTCTGCTCCGGAGGCCGCCCCCTGTCTTCTTTATTAGCTCTTTTACCAGGGGGGGCTCTTCTTCTTCCGATATCCCGACGGGTCTTCTCCGCTATCCGGGGGGGGTCTTCTCAACTCTCCGGGGTTCTCCTTCTGTCTTCTCCTTCTGTCTTGTTGTCTCCTTCTGTCTTCTGTCTCCGGGGGGGGCTCTTCTTCTTCCGATATCCCGACGGGTCTTCTCCGCTATCCGGGGGGGTCTTCTCAACTCTCCGGGGTTCTCCTTCTGTCTTCTCCTTCTGTCTTGTTGTCTCCTTCTGTCTTCTGTCTCTGGGGGGGGCTCTTCTTCTTCCGATATCCCGACGGGTCTTCTCCGCTATCCGGGGGGGTCTTCTCAACTCTTCGGGGTTCTCCTTCTGTCTTCTCCTTCTGTTCTTCTTCTGTCTTCTCCTTCCTTCTTGTTGTCTCGGCGCACCCCGGTTCTTCGTCTCGCGAGACTCGGCGCACCCCGATTCTTCTCTCTGTTGTTGACTCGGCGCACCCCGGTTCTCGCGAGACGAAGAATCGGGGTGCGCCGAGTCTCGCGAGACGAAGAACCGGGGTGCGCCGAGTCAACAACAGAGAGAAGAATCGGGGTGCGCCGAGTCTCGCGAGACGAAGAACCGGGGTGCGCCGAGACAACAAGAAGGAAGGAGAAGACAGAAGAAGAACAGAAGGAGAAGACAGAAGGAGAACCCCGAAGAGTTGAGAAGACCCCCCCGGATAGCGGAGAAGACCCGTCGGGATATCGGAAGAAGAAGAGCCCCCCCCAGAGACAGAAGACAGAAGGAGACAACAAGACAGAAGGAGAAGACAGAAGGAGAACCCCGGAGAGTTGAGAAGACCCCCCCGGATAGCGGAGAAGACCCGTCGGGATATCGGAAGAAGAAGAGCCCCCCCCGGAGACAGAAGACAGAAGGAGACAACAAGACAGAAGGAGAAGACAGAAGGAGAACCCCGGAGAGTTGAGAAGACCCCCCCCGGATAGCGGAGAAGACCCGTCGGGATATCGGAAGAAGAAGAGCCCCCCCTGGTAAAAGAGCTAATAAAGAAGACAGGGGGCGGCCTCCGGAGCAGAAAAATAAAATATTTTAATACACTGTGTGGTTTATTTGTGTTTTTACCACTTTTCTTGCAGGTGAATGGGTAGGGGTACGATGTACCCCATACTCATTCACTTAGGGTGGGGGGCCGGTATCTGGGGGCCCCCCTTATTAAAGGGGGCTCCCAGATTCCGATAAGCCTCCCGCCCGCATACCCCGACAACCAACGGCCAGGGTTGTCGGGAAGGGGCCCTGTCCTCATCAACATGGGGACAGGGTGCTCTGAGGTGGGGGGGCCGCAGTGCGCCCCCTGCCCCAGAGCACCCAACCCCCCATGTTGAGGGCATGCAGCCTGGTACGGCTCAGGAGGGGGGGGGGCGCTCGCTCGTCCCCACTCCCTTCCTGGCTGGCCGGGTAGCGTGCTTTGGATACGGGTCTGGTATGGATTGTAGGGGGACCCCCTACGCCGTTTTTTTCGGCGTAGGGGGGGCTCTCCTTACAACCCATAACAGACCTAAGGGCCCGGTATGCTCCTGAGGGCGGGACCCAGGCCGGATTTTTATTTAAAATCCGGCGGGGACTTCCCCCTCAGGATTCATAACAAACGCCGCACACGTGTAGAATTGGCGGGAATCCAAGTCGGATCTCCCGCCTCTTCTATGACGCGCTTGCTCTCCATCGCGGCAAGCCAGCTCGGCGCTGGCTCCCGCGATGGGGCTCGTATGTGCTCAATCTCGCCGAGAAATACGGCGAGATTGACACAAAATCGGGTTCACCTACTGTAGCTCTTTTAAGAGCTGTTCCGGCTCTCTGGTTTTAGGAGAGGTTCACCCACTGGAGCCTGGAGCCTTGTCGTAGGTCCAGGGTGGGTAGGAGATGGTGAGACCTCAACCAAGCTTCGGTGGTTCGTGGGGTCTGCAGTGCGTACGGTGTCAAGTGGAGTGCTTGGAGTCCTCGGAAAGCACTAGGAGCAGCTATCAACGGAGGTACCCGGTCGGAGTGCAAGGAGTTCCGTTACATAATGTAGTAGATGTAAGGCCGGTTTCACATCTGCGTTGTGAACTCTGGCACTGTAATCTGGTCACTGTACCTGGTGTACATGCCGGCTTTCAGCCGAACCAAAAAAAATGCTACACGCAACATTTTTTGTCAGGCCGAAAGTAGGCATACAGGCCAGAAAGTGTCTGGATTACCACCGGATCAAAATATAGTGAATTGGGATCCAGTGGTGCGCGGTGGTATCTGGCTATGCCAAATACAGTGAACTCTGGCAGTCTGTTCCTCCGCTGGAACAGACTGCCGGAGTTCACAGCATAGATGTGAGCACAGGCTTACCTGCAGTCCTACTGTATGTAACACCACAGATATCACAATGATAACACTATGAGTACATTGCAGTAGATGTTACCTACAGTCCTATGTAACACCACAGATAACTCTCTGAGTACATGTAATGCAGTAGATGTTACCTGCCATCCAATGTATGGTAATACCACAGATAAGAAAAGGTATAACTCTGTGAGTACAGATCATGTAGTAGATGGCACCTGCAGTCCTATGTAACACCACAGATAATACAATGATAACTCTCTCGGCGCAGATAGTCTTCTTGGAAGAGGAGAAGGACACAGCAGCAACGCGGCAAGAGGGAGGAGCCAGCCTTAAGTCCTGCACATTAAGTCCTGACACGTGGCTAGAGTCAAGACATTATGAGCCACTGTGGGCATTGCGGGCACCATGGAAGTCTGAGGCCGGGCCTGCAGTGGTGACCAGGCCTACAGATGCTCAGGGTGGGGTCACCAGGGGTAGATTGTCCATAGACCTTACAGGGAAATCTCCCGATGGGCCTATGCCCAGGTAGCCGCCTGAGCCCTCCTCACGGCTGGCTAGTGGACATTTTTTGGGATGTATTTTGTGCTGTTGGCAGTATTTTGTGATGGACTGTGGTATCAGTTTGGACCCGACTACGAAACGGGGCCGATTTTAGTATTTTTTTCCAGGGCCACTTTAAGTTCCCAGTCCGCCCCTGGGGGTCACTATAGAAACTGTGTGGCCAAGAAGCTTAGAGGGAACACTTGTGGCTGCTGCGGGTAAGCCTGGTAGCATGGGAACATAACAATGTGGACTAAAATGACTATTACATTGTTATTACTTCCATCCCGTGTTCTGTGAGTGACGGAAGATTTGTATATATCATTAAAATTCATTCATATACTCAAACTCACTGACTGAGAGACCATGCTAACAGGGAATCTGAGTGACTGAGCTGGTATACTGTTTGACAGTGTTCATGGAGGGAGGCAGATTCTGACAGAACAGGCATGCATGTCATCCCTCAACATACAATACTACTTGGTTTCGGAATGACAATTGTATGTTGAAGGCATGAAAAACTGGTAATTGGTTCCAAAGCCTCAAAACGTCAACCCATTATAAAAAAGGAGGAATGAAGCAAACTAAGCAAAAAAATAATAATAAAAAATAATAATAATACAGATAAAACAAGTTGTTTTGGCAATCAGAAGCTATGACTGGGAACTGGCTAATCACTTTCTAAAAGGATCGGGCAATAGTATCTTCATGGTCTATTCTTGGCCCTTGGTAATCTAGAGTATTAGCTGCCACTGTTCTGGGGACATTATGGCTCAAGCTGTAATGTAGTGCATAGGGTGGCACTGGTAATGGACCTTATGACTTACTGTAAACTGTAGTAGAGGACATTGGCTAGCACTGTTTGAGGGGGCATTGGCTATTAAAGTTTATGTAATAAAGTGTATACGCACATGACTTCATCTTACGCTACATTCACACGACCACGTGTTTTGCGGTCTGACGATCTGACGTCCTTTTAGCACCCGCATTGCATCAGTTTTTTCTGCGGATCCATTGTAACAAAACGGACAAGAATAGGACATGCTCTATATTTTTCGTAGGGCTACGGAACGGACATACGGATGAATGGGTCCTCATCCAATCCGCAAAAAAAAAGGCACGGACACAGAAACAAAATAAGTTTGTGTGAATGTAGCCTTAATGGGAGGAAGAAGGGCACTGGCAAAGGCAGCTCATTATGACTCACATTGTAATGTACCGCACATGTACAGTACTGTGCAAAACGTTTAGGCAGGTGTAGAAGCAATGATGCAAAATAAGAATTCTTTAAAAAAGAGAGGTTTTAGTAGTTTATTTTTATCAATTAATTAACAACATGCAGAGAATGAACAAGAGAAATTTAAATTAAATCAATATTTGGTGTGACATCAATTCTTCTACAGTAGGTACACTTGCACACAGTTTTTGAAGGAACTCAGTGTAGAGGTTTTTCCAGACACCTTGGAGACCAAACCCTAGATCTTCTATGCATGTAGGTTTGCTCAAATCCTTCTGTCTCTTCGTGCAATCCCAGACAGGCTCAATGATGTTCAGATCAGGGCTCTTTGGGGCCATGTCATTACTTCGAGGACACACTGAAGACAGTTACATACATACAAGATTTTGAGCT
Source organism: Bufo bufo (assembly GCF_905171765.1). NCBI lineage: Eukaryota > Metazoa > Chordata > Amphibia > Anura > Bufonidae > Bufo > Bufo bufo. The sequence goes on from NC_053391.1 coordinate 585,298,399, forward strand.
CACTGATTTTCCAGTCAATGAGCGTGCGCCTTTGCTGCCATTGCCACCGCCAGGGTGATCACATCTTGGGACTAGAATCAACTTGCAATGGCCTATGAAAGGCTATCAGTCTGCTCAGCTCCTCTTGCTCTATAATATGCTGCCTGCAGAAGGAACTCCATTTTCAGTGTAATAGTTTGGCTGCAAAATTAAAGTAGGATGGCCAGTCGTGCGGTTTTAGGCCGGACAGTCCGGTTTTTATACTCCTGGTTCGCCAGGACGGACGGTCTGAAGTCCTCCTTTTTTGTGGTTATCGGCGAGACTGTACGGGCACTTTAAGAATCACTCACATGATCATCGGATCACTAGTCACAGCGCAGAGCGCACTGACGTCACACATCCGGCAGCGCTGTCTGCAGATTCGCGCCAGTCAATTCTGGTTTGCAGGCGCAGCAGGAAGTAAAGTAACAGTCCCTGAGGAGTGCTGAGCACAGCTACGCTGAGGAGGTAGCCCTAGCTCGTACACTGGTCTGAAAGACTGTGCTGTTGCTGTGGCCAGGGATTGCTGGAACTGAAAGTGGGGGAAGTCTGTGAATGGGGGGACTGTAATAACTGCTGAAAGGGGGGAAAATAAGTTATAAGAAAGTCTGTGAATGGCTACTGGCACTGCTGATTTTGAAAGGGGTTAATAACTACTTTGGGAGCTGAAAGGGGGGAATAATAACTGCTCTGATGTGAAGAGTGGACTGAAAGAGGTTAATTGTGAGATTGTGAAACAGCTCTTATTGCATGAACACTGTTATTTTGCTGTTTGGCCACAAGAGGCCGCTGTTTCCCCACACAGCTATAAACAGACTGCTCAGATTTAAATATCCATAGGAAGGGGAGCTGTGTGTTTAGAGGAAGGAAGCAGGCGTCCATATTAGTTTCAGACTGGAAAAGTGTGTGAGAGAAGAAATCCATTAACATCCAAGTGTGGAATCACCCTTTTGCGACCAGGACTGCAGCCAAGTGAAGCTGATCGTGTTCAGGACCCGGATCCCGTGCAGGAGAAGGAGTACAGCTGCCAGGATCACTGACGAAGAGCTGAAGGGCAAAGCAACGGACCCTGTGGTATCGCACGTGTGTTGGATCAGCCTTTGATCAGTTTGCAGTCACCCGCTAAGGCAGAGCAGACCCGACACCTCAATATAAGATTGGCGCCTAAATACTAGAGACTGAGATCAAACCTGCCGGTAGTTAGTTAGTGTTGCTGAGTGGCAGGCTACCAAAAATTGCTGCTTGTTTATCACAAAGACTTATCAGTTAAAGTTTTGGTTCGCTCCGAAGAACAGAGAGCACTTCACCATAATCTCCAGTTACCCCAGCGTGTTTATCGGGAGTGATATATATTAGGCACGTGCCAAATTACCAGTTTTGGGGAAAAGGAAGGGGGAAATCACTGTATAGGCCGGTAAGATTGTAAGCTGCTGTGTCGCACCGCGGGCTAGCCTGTATCTCACACACACACACACGATTGTTCCTGTTCTTCACGGTAATAATAGGTATGGCGAGGCAGAATTAACTCTGCTCGCAGTAGGTAAATTGTGCAAGTGTTTTCCGGCTACCATCGTAGGGCGCCGTGCTGTGCGATACAAGGGTTTCCGCCTCCAGGCAGAGTGTATGTAATCAGATTTTATGTTCACTGCATTTGGGAGTGTGTTTGATATCCTGTAACAGTAAAACAAAGTCTGTTCTACAAGAGCTGGCATCAGAGTCGTTTTCCTTGTTCGTGACTTCGCTGTATCCTGGGGAGCCCGCCCCGGTACACGGCTTACATAATAAATACTGTGAATGGGGGACTGCTGAAAGGGGTTAATTATTGACCTCTTTAAGCAGTCCCCCATTCACAGTAGTTATTAACCCCTCAGCAGTCCCCCTTCACTGAAGGGGGGGGGGACTGCTGAAAGGGGTTAATAACTACTGTGAATGGTGGATTGTTGAAAGGGGTTAATAACTACTGTGAAGGGCCTTCCCTCCGTTTCCCCCCGGTGGAGATGGGGGCGTGGCTTAATGGATGGAGGTGGGCGTGGTTTGTAGGTTTGGGGGCATGGCCAGTGAGGCCCGGCTTTCTTGGGTGAAGCCAGTGGCCACCCTATATTAAAGGGATTATCTGGGAATTAGTATCCTCCAGATAGGTCATCAATATCAGAGCGGTGGGGGGGTCTGACACCCAGGGCTCCAGCCGATCAGGTTTTAGAAGAGGCTGGGGCCTAGGCCATGTGACGTCACTGTACATTGGTCACATGCCCTAGTTGTAACTCAGCTCCATTCAAGTCAATGGGGCTGAGCTGCAATACCAGGCACAGCTACTATACAATGTATGATGCTGTCCTTGGAAAGCTGCCGGTAGTCGACTGCGCTCACTAGAGCTCCATTGAGCACATCGGCTCCCTGAGACATAATAAATAAAGAAAAGTTACTACTAGAATCACAGATACTATCTCAAACCAGGGAGGGGACAAGCTTTCTTAATGCCCAATGTAGGAGTTACAGAATATGGTCTACCACTCCCAGCACCTGTTGGATGGACAATAGCTGTCAATGTAATGACTAGAACTAGACCTCACCTATAGCAGTCATCTTTCTTAAGTATTATCAGTGCATCTTGGTACTAAAATATCTTAAGGTCCTACAATAGGGTTGTAATGCACAACAACTGTATGTTGCAAGAAATATATTTGAAGCATGTATCACCACTGGCAGACAACAATGTACTGAAATAAAATCACAGATACAGTCAGGTCCATAAATATTGGGACATTGACATAATCCTAACATTTCTGGCTCTATACACCACCACAATGGATTTGAAATGAAACAAACAAGATGTGCATTAACTGCAGACTGGCAGCTTTAATTTAAGGGTATTTACATCCAAATCAGGTGAACGGTGTAGGAATTACAACAGTTTGCATATGTGCCTCCCACTTGTTAAGGAACCAAAAGTAATGGGACAGAATAATAGTCATAAATCAAACTTTCACTTTTTAATACTTGGTTGCAAATCCTTTGCAGTCAATTACAACCTGAAGTCTGGAACGCATAGACATCACCAGACGCTGGGTTTCATCCCTGGTGATGCTCTGCCAGGCCTCTACTGCAACTGTCTTCAGTTCCTGCTTGTTTTGGGGGCATTTTCCCTTCAGTTTTGTCTTCAGCAAGTGAAATGCATGCTCAATCGGATTCAGGTCAGGTGATTGACTTGGCCATTGCATAACATTCCACTTCTTTCCCTTAAAAAACTCTTTGGTTGCTTTTGCAGTATGCTTTAGGTCATTGTCCATCTGCACTGTGAAGCGCCGTCCAATGAGTTCTGAAGCATTTGGCTGAATATGAGCAGATAATATTGCCCGAAACACTTCAGAATTCATCCTGCTGCTTTTGTCAGCAGTCACATCATCAAAAAATACAAGAGAACCAGTTCCTTTGGCCGCCATACATGCCCACACCATGACACTACCACCACCATGCTTCACTGATGAGGTAGTATGCTTAGGATCATGAGCAGTTCCTTTCCTTCTCCATACTCTTCTCTTCCCATCACTCTGGTACAAGTTGATCTTGGTCTCATCTGTCCATAGGATATTGTTCCAGAACTGTGAAGGCTTTTTTAGATGTCGTTTGGCAAACTCTAATCTGGCCTTCCTGTTTGTGAGGCTCACCAATGGTTTACATCTTGTGGTGAACCCTCTGTATTCACTCTTGTGAAGTCTTCTCTTGATTGTTGACTTTGACACACATACACCTACCTCCTGGAGAGTGTTCTAGAACTGGCCAACTGTTGTGAAGGGTGTTTTCTTCACCAGGGAAAGAATTATTTGGTCATCCACCACAGTTGTTTTCTGTGGTCTTCCCGGTCTTTTGGTGTTGCGATCCTTCTTTTTAAGAATGTTCCAAACAGTTGTTTTGGCCATGCCTAATGTTTTTGCTATCTCTCTGATGGGTTTGTTTTGTTTTTTCAGCCTAATGATGGCTTGCTTCACTAATAGTGGCAGCTCTTTGGATCTCATCTTGAGAGTTGACAGCAACAGATTCCAAATGCAAATAGCACACTTGAAATGAACTCTGGACCTTTTATCTGCTCATTGTAATTGGGATAATGAGGGAATAACACACACCTGGCCATGGACTAGCTGAGAAGCCAATTGTCCCATCACTTTTGGTTCCTTAACAAGTGGGAGGCATATATGAAAACTGTTGTAATTCCTACACCGTTCACCTGATTTGGATTTGAATACACTCAAATTAAAGCTGACAGGCTACAGTTAAAGCACATCTTGTTTGTTTCGTTCAAAATCCATTGTGGTGGTGTATAGAGCCAAAAATGCTACTATTGTGTTGATGTCCCAATATTTATGGACCTGACTGTACATAGGGTTGCCACCCAGCTGGTAACTCACCGGTCAAGCTGGTAATTTAGTGCTCCTGTCGCTGCTGGTAATTGTTTTAATAGACTGTTACTAATGAGTGCTTCCATTGTGGAGCGCTCATTAGATCAGCCTTTAACTCCTGCCCCTTCCTCACTTGTGTTAACACCTCACTATCTATTTGATGGTGCCGGGGTCAGGCCCTGCGCTCCAGTGTGATAACGTTTCACAGCATTGACTGGAAGCAGCAGGACCTGTTAAACATCATCACAGTGGAGTACAGGTCCTGTCCTGATCTTCCAGTAAGCAGTGAGTGTTCACTTCGGCGCCATCAAATGGATGAGATTAGTTTTTTTGGGGTTTTGCACAAGCATAGAAGGGACATTATTAATATTGGGGGCACTAATAGGGGCATTACTATTACTGGAGGGCACCAATGGAGGCACTTTTATAACTGGGGGTGCTAATGGGCGCATTATTAATTTTGGGGGGCACTAATGGGAGCATTAATATTACTGTGGGGCACTAATGGGGGCATTAATGGAGGCATTAATATTACTGGGGGGCACTAATAGGGGTATTATTAATACTGGGAGCCACATTATGACATAGCGACTTAACACCCTGTGTTAACCCACGTCCCCATAAATTAATCAACCCAAGCTAGGTGATAACCTGACTCAGACTCAGATACAACTGCCTCAAACAATACTAGTAAAAAGGTGAGGAATAGGAAGCAAGGAAATCCTTGTAGCTTCTAGGAGTTGGAACTACAGGGGAAGTGACTGCTTCAGGGCCACAGTTGGGAGGGGGCCCAGGAGCAGTCTATTTTCTAGTACAATTCAGGCAAGGCCGGGGCCCTCCAGATACAGATACATTGGGGGCCTGTGTCTGTCATAGCTGTACATACCACAGTATGAAGGACCTTTGAGAAATAGTAATGGTAAGTACCTTTGATGATGTCATCACATCATATGATCACAGGTCCTTTAGCCTCCAAAAGACACCAGAGAAGAAGGAAGAGGACAATGCAGAACCTATAGCTTGTAAGTAAAATAAAGTAAATAAGTGTCTGTGTGTATGTGTGTACGTGTGTATGTGTGTGTGTGTGTTTATCTGTGTCAACATCTGCTTAGTCTGTATATAGGAGATGGCACCAGTGTCTTAAATATCTTGATAGGAGTAGTAGTGTGCGTGTGTATAGATATATATGTGTATATATATATATACAAGTGAAACTCGAAAAATTAGAATATTGTGCAAAAGTCCATTTATTTCAGTAATGCAAATTAAAAGGAATTGCATTAATGCAGCTTAAAATTTGAATTTTGTGAAAAGGTTCAATATTCTAGGCTCAAAGTGTCACACTCTAGTCAGCTAATTAATCCATACCCCCTGAGCAAAGGGTACCTCAAAATTGTGACTTTGGAGTTTCATAAACTGTAAGCTATAATCATCCAAATTATAACAAATAAAGGCTTGAAATATCTCGCTTTGCATGCAATGAGTCTATCTCATATGTTAGTTTCACCTTTTAAGTTGCATTACTGAAATAAATTAACCTTGCAAGATATTCAAATTTTTCGAGTTTCACCTGTATATATATATATATATATATATATATATATATATATACAGTATATATACACTCACCTAAAGAATTATTAGGAACACCTGTTCTATTTCTCATTAATGCAATTATCTAGTCAACCAATCACATGGCAGTTGCTTCAATGCATTTAGGGGGGTGGTCCTGGTCAAGACAATCTCCTGAACTCCAAACTGAATGTCAGAATGGGAAAGAAAGGTGATTTAAGCAATTTTGAGCGTGGCATGGTTGTTGGTGTCAGACGGGCCGATCTGAGTATTTCACAATCTGCTCAGTTACTGGGATTTTCACGCACAACCATTTCTAGGGTTTACAAAGAATGGTGTGAAAAGGGAAAAACATCCAGTATGCGGCAGTCCTGTAGGCGAAAATGCCTTGTGGATGCTAGAGGTCAGAGGAGAATGGGCCGACTGATTCAAGCTGATAGAAGAGCAACGTTGACTGAAATAACCACTCGTTACAACCGAGGTATGCAGCAAAGCATTTGTGAAGCCACAACACGCACAACCTTGAGGCAGATGGGCTACAACAGCAGAAGACCCCACCGGGTACCACTCATCTCCACTACAAATAGGAAAAAGAGGCTACAATTTGCACGAGCTCACCAAAATTGGACTGTTGAAGACTGGAAAAATGTTGCCTGGTCTGATGAGTCTCGATTTCTGTTGAGACATTCAAATGGTAGAGTCCGAATTTGGCGTAAACAGAATGAGAACATGTATCCATCCTCTGATGGCTACTTCCAGCAGGATAATGCACCATGTCACAAAGCTCGAATCATTTCAAATTGGTTTCTTGAACATGACAATGAGTTCACTGTACTAAAATGGCCCCCACAGTCACCAGATCTCAACCCAATAGAGCATCTTTGGGATGTGGTGGAACGGGAGCTTCGTGCCCTGGATGTGCATCCCTCAAAATCTCCATCAACTGCAAGATGCTATCCTATCAATATGGGTCAACATTTCTAAAGAATGCTATCAGCACCTTGTTGAATCAATGCCACGTAGAATTAAGGCAGTTCTGAAGGCAAAAGGGGGTCCAACACCGTATTAGTATGGTGTTCCTAATAATTCTTTAGGTGAGTGTAAATTGGCGACATTGGTGTCTTTTGCAGGATCGACTTCCTGATTGTGTCAGAGGAAAAAAGGATCAGGCAAGATGGATTTCAGCATCATTTGTTCAAACTGGGAGATAAACAGCTACAAGAGTTGACTATTAGAGGCTTTTCTTTCTCATCCCATTGATATAAACCTACATGCTTGGCTGAACTGAATATGGTTGTTCTGGGTGGATTCTGGAGAAATACTGTAGCTGGCAAACAACATCTATCTAATCTGCATACAGCCAGCTTAACTATTGTTTTCAGCTAAGAAAAATAGTGCTATGTATTTTCTGTTAGGTTGGGTTCACACTAGCATTAGGGATTCCGTTATGGCTCTCCGTTATAACATGGTTATAGTCTAATCAAAACGGATCTGTCTGGTTCCCGTTATGCAAGACGGAAAACAAAGTCCTGTGGACTTTTTTTCCGTCTTGCATAACGGGACCCAGGTGGATCCGTTATGCTTTCCCATAGACTTCTATTAGGACGGAAAGCAAACGGAATGCCTTTTAAAGGCTTCCGTTTTGCATTCTGTCTGGGCATTCCGTTATTTTCCGTTATAACCATGTTATAACGGAAAGCCATAACGGAATCCCTAAAGCTAGTGTGAACCCACCCTTATCTAAACTTTTCTTTCTTTTACTTAAGCGAAGCCAACTCACTGCTCATCTATAAATCATTGTTAGCACTTGTTTAAGGAAGCTGTGCTAAGAATAACTAGTGTAAAGAGGATGAATATGAATTGTCAAAATGGTAAATAGACTTAAAAGGGGTTGTCCGAGATAACTTAAAATTTTTGACAAGCCCTACAATTGCTTAATTTTTTTTTTTATATACTCCAATTTCTGTTCCGTTCCTGTTCCCACTACTTGTTTCAAGCAACATGCCTCTATACGGTATTGTGACTGCTGCAGCTAATCACTGTCTCTCGTGGTCTACTGGAGAGGACAGTGATTTGCTGCAGTGGCAATGTTTTGTATATCACTATGCATGTCACACTGTTGGTGACATGCAGAAAGATGTGCAAGTGTATGGCATGCTAACGCTGCAGCCAGCAGTAGACAGCTGAGAATGGCGACTGGCTATATGTGCGGTATACCAGCACATCCTTCATGAAGCACTAATTTTAATATCAGTACCAACAAAGAGTATATTATGTACTAAACATTAAACTGTATTCATTTTATAATGAAAAGTTCTACAATTTTTCAACATCTTTTTTCTATATCATAATACTTTATTTTCCCTGCAGTGGGATTGCAGGGAGATTAAAGACTTATTGTCAGGTTTACCCTCAGGTTACAGCTGCTTGCTGGGGGTCACAACAGTCGGCTGAATTTTTAATCAGTTTATTTTAAATCATGAATTACGTCAAGCATGTCAGCTAAGGTGTATCATGTGAATTGTCAATTTCAAATCTATATTCATTAGCGGTGGGCAGATAGCGATCTAGGCCCTAGGCAGTAACGGTATGGGGAGCTGGTGTCCTCTTATCACCGGTGACTTTGGGCTCCCTCAGACACTAGGATCTGGGTGTCACTACTTCTGCACCTACTATAGCCACATCCCTACTCAGGGAATATGGTGACAAATAAACCTTCTCTTCTAAAGTGTAGAGATTTTGGATTCACTTTAATTATTTTGTCCATTGTCCATTATCCATAGTAGATTAAAACAATTCAGGCCTAACTAAACAGATCCATTCCAGAAATGTAGGAATCTATCCACAAATGTATGTTGTTTAAATATTTGGCAGCCAACATTGTCATTGCATGCTCATTGACATAGTCCGCTTTCTACATAGAATAGGTTAGAACAGAACTGGGTGTGCAGCTCAGTGAGAGCAAGAGTACCGATAACAGAGCAGGCAGAATATACAATGGCTGTCAAGAAAAGAGACATAAACACCTTGTGATTCTATTGCAGAGCTTAGGCAGCAGAACCAGATACTGGAGTAGGTGGCCTCGCCCACAAGTGAAGCTTAAAAAAAAAAAAAAAGTGTGCCACAGTGCTGCTGTAGAACACAGGCAAGTCGCATCCCTGGAACAGACAGTCCCTGAAAAGGACAATTGGCATATGAAGTAGTTAGGCACAACATTTTCCTAAAACTATGCAGCGGACCGCACCGCAGGGGCAGTATGTGAGTGCACGGTGGGCTGATGGGGGTCGAAGTCGTACTCACGGTTTTGTAGCTCCCTGGGTCGGCGTGCAGGGAGCACCAGCCAGATGGAAGTTGAGGTGCCCTTGATGGTTATGGGTATGCTTTGGGTGCTTTGGTGGCTGGGCCCCTATGTTCGTGACGCCAGCACCGTTAGTTGCAATTAGGAGATGATTTAGAATAAGGAGACTAAGTTTCTTAACAAACTCCCAGTACTTTACTGAAGCTGATCCAAAGGTCATTAATGTATGCAAAAGTAATTTACAGCAAGGCAGCTTTTACAGTGATTCAGATTAGTTCCCAGAAGTTGCATAAGGAGCAGTTTTCTATGACAATCAATCTTTCTCCCTTGTTTCTCCAGGTTGGAGGGATGTACTATGTCTGCGGTACTGTATAATTATATACTTCTGTATCCTCTCTAGGAATACTATATTCTGACAAATGGCCTTTTTGTCCTTGGTTATGGTGGGCAGCTTGTAGCTTAGAATCTCTCCACCTAATGCAAAGGAGACTAGAGCCTGATAAACGACAGTTACCTTCCTTTGCCAATATTCTCACTTCCTCTCTGAGTTGCCTGGATCTTCTGTAATCTTTCCCTTCTATGGGCTGGTTCATGGAACTAACTATGGAGTTTGGATAACTCTCCAAAATGGCTGCTGAGGTCAGACATCACACACACTGACCTTCTTCTCCTTCTCATCTGTACTGTGTGCAGGGCGGAGTCAGCCCTGGGAGGCTTGCTAGAACCTCCCCCTCCCTATGCAACTTTACAAGCACAATTTACATGAAACACGATCACAGTATTAAGCAGTGTGTTTCAGGACACTGCAGTTGTCCTCAGGTTAATCAAGAGTAATTGCTGTGTTGCAATGTCAGGATAACTACCAGATAACTACTACTACTAGAATAACTTATCTTCTTTTCATGGCTTTCCCTTCACCAGTGATGGACTGGGGTGCCTAGGAGTGCCAACCAGTAAAATTAATTCTGGGTGTCCAGTGTACAGCTACACACAAATATTACCTGGCCCTATTTGCAGATCCCTAAAACTGCGTCAAACACATTTTTTCAGTAGTAGCCTGCTGCCTCCCTGTGCCTCCCTGTCCTGGAGACCCACTCTATGTCACCTTGCCACTCTATGCTATCCTCCAGCTGCTGCTGCCTTATCCACACTATGTCACGTTGCCACTCTATGGTATCCTCCTGATGCTGCAGCCATCTCCACACTATGTCACCTTGCCACTCTGTGGTATCCTCCTGATGCTGCAGCCATCTCCACACTATGTCACCTTGCCACTCTGTGGTCTCCTGATGCTGCTGCCATCTCCACACTATGTCACCTTGCCACTCTGTGGTATCCTGATGCTGCTGCTGCCATCTCCACATTATATCACCTTGCCACTCTATGGTATCCTTCTGATGCTGCCGCCATCTCCACACTATGTCACCTTGCCACTCTGTGGTACCCTGATGCTGCTGCCATCTCCACACTAAGTCACCTTGCCACTCTATGGTATTCTCCTGCTGCTGCTGTTTTATCCACACTATGTCACCTTGCCACTCTGTGGTATCCTGATGCTGCTGCTGCCATATCCACATTATGTAACCTTGCCACTCTGTGGTCTCCTGATGCTGCTGCTGCCATCTCCACACTATGTCACCTTGCCACTCTATGGTATTCTCCTGCTGTTGCTGTTTTATCCACACTATGTCACATAGTGTGGAGATGGCAGCAGCAGCATCAGGATACCACAGAGTGGCAAGGTGACATAGTGTGGAGATGGCAGCAGCATCAGGAGACCACAGAGTGGCAAGGTGACATAGTGTGGAGATGGAAACAGCAGCATCAGGATACCACAGAGTGGCAAGGTGACATAGTGTGGATAAGGCAGCAGCTGGAGGATACCACAGAGTGGCAAGGTGACATAGTGTGGAGATGGCAGCAGCAGCTGTTTTAGGAGACCACAAAGTGACCCGGTAACAGAGTGGGGCGGTGGGTGGCACTACCAGTGGCATCAGGCGGGTGGCAGCATCAGAGTAGTAGCTGAGGCAGGTAGCCAGAAGAAACCAGTCTCTTTTATCAAAGTGTTGGTGTGGCACCATGGATGATCTAGTCTAACTCATCAGGAATTGGCGGTTTGAAATCCTGGCTGGACAGCCGAGTTCTCCTTGGGGTAACTATGTCCCCAGCCGCACTAAACGCCTGCTCTGATGCCACACTACTGGCCGGGCAGGACAGCTTTTCCAGGGCAACCTTTGTTAGTTGCGGCCACAAATCCAGTTTGGCTGTCCAATAGTCCAGCGAATCTTCAATGTGGGTTGACAGGGTGCTTTCCAAGTATGCCACCACCTGCTGGTTCAGGTCCTGCTCCAGGTCTACCTGCTGCTGCTGGTGAGTAGTTTCTTCACTATTAGTGATGAGCGGGAGGTGCCATATTCGATTTTGACGAAATTCGCGAATATTCGCTTGAATATTCGTCTCATATTCGTCGAAATCGAATATTCGTCATTATTCTAGTTATTGCGATTAATATGCGATTTAAATAATCGCGTATTGCGATTTTAACTTAAGGTAACTTTCCTATTGGTTTGAAATCTAGAATTAGCGAAGATGACGAATATGACGAATGCATTCGTCATATTCCTCAAAACGAAGATAACAAAGTATTCTCCATCTTCGTTTTAGCTACCTATTCGTCAACTTCGCTAATTCTAGCAATCAAATAGGAAAGTTGACTATAGAGACAGCTGTGTTTAATTCGCTATGCGATTATATTACTTTGCTTTTTTTTAAAATAAATAGAATAATTATAATAATTATCAAGTATTATAATTATTTTATTTATTAAAAAAGAATAAAAGTAATATTATCGCATAGCGAATTAAAAACTTAGCTGTCTCTAGTCAACTTTCCCATTTGATTGCTAGAATTAACGAAGTTGACGAATATGGAGCTAAAACGAAGATGGAGAATACTTTGTTATCTTCGATATGAGAAATATGACTAATACATTCGTCATATTCGTCATCTTCGCTAATTCTACCAAGCCAAACATAGTAAACCAGGTCTAAGTTGAAATCGCAATGCGATTACTTTGTTATATTAATCGAATTGCGATTTCAACTTAGTACTGCTATATTCCATATTCGCTAACTTCGTTAATTCTAGCAAGCTGACCCATTAGAAACACAGCTCTAAGTTGAAATCGCAATTCGATTAATATAACTTGAAGTAATCGAATTGCGATTTCAACTTAGCACTGCTATATTCCATATTCGTTAACTTCGTTAATTCTAGCAAGCTGACCCATTAGAAACACAGCTCTAAGTTGAAATCGCAATGCGATTACTTCAAGTTATATTAATCGAATTGCGATTTAGCTGCAAGTACTACCTTCAAGTACTACATTAAGTACAGTAAAGAGATATTGCAGGAGATAGTCAGGAGGTAGGCTGGAAGGTGGAAACAATACAAAAAAAAAAAAAAAGGTAACATTTGTTTGATTTAAATTTACAATTTTTATTTTTTTTTCTCCTCTTTAAAATGGCAGACTTGGTTCAGTGCAGGAATTGTTGTGCATTTATTTCATGTTCCACTCTTTGGAGATTCGGATGCTGTCAGATCTGTAGACAGTTCTCCTTACTGCAGCAGGAAATTGCATTTTTGAAATCTGAAATATTTAAATTATCTGTTAAACAAACTCCAGCTAGGACTGCTGCAATGCCACTGCCACAGAGGACCCCCAGAAATAGCAGATGGGTTAATGTAGGTTCTGGAAGACTTAGAGTGGTGGATAGAAGATATGTCCCACAGTCGGTGGTTCTCCATAATTCATTTGCAGCACTCTCAGAATGTAAGGACAACATGGATATGGACTCAAGCACAGAGGGTGAGAAACCATCGACTCCTATGTCTAATGTATGCAACAAAAAAGATAAAGTGAAGTCTCAAAGGAAGCAGCTGTTGCTGGGTGATTCAATCATAAGAAGTGTGGAGCTTAAAGAAAATGGTTTTGTGAGATGTCTCCCTGGGGCTACTGCTAGAAGAGATAGAAGACGTATTATTAATATTGTTAAGCAAGCAAAGCAGGAAGGGGACGTGGATGTTCTTGTCCATCTAGGGACAAATGACCTGGCTTGCAATGAAGTGTCAGAGGTGAAAAAATCTTTTATCACACTTGGTAATGACGTACAGGATTTTGCATCCACCATTTCATTTTCTGAAGTTCTGCCTGTGCATAATGTTCAGAATGATAGGCAGAGGCGCATAAAGGAGTTCAACATATGGCTTGGTAAATGGTGTCAAGAGCAAGGATTTGGCTTTGTTTCTCATGATAGCTCTACTTGGAATAGAAAGGAACTGTACAAAAAAGATGGTTTGCATCTTTCTCTCAAAGGAACAAATGTACTTAGTGAACAACTCCAAGAATTTGCGGAAGAGTATTTAAACTAGGAAGGGGGGGCAAAAGAGTGAGAATAAAAGAGTCCAATTGCCCCCCGAAACAATGCCAGAACAGGTCAGAAGCACAGAGGTTAAGAAATGATAAGCTCAGAGTCCTGTCTACAAATGCTCGCAGTTTAGGTAAAAAAATCAATGAACTTGCGTCAATAATGGCATCTGAGAATGTAGATTTAGTGGCTGTTACGGAGACATGGTTTAATGAAAGAAGTGACTGGGACATAACCATACCAGGGTACTCTTTATACAGAAGAGACAGAGAAGGCAAGAAAGGAGGAGGAGTGGCCCTGTATGTGAAAGATAGCATTAAATCTAACCTAATACAAGTTGGTGAGGCCAACATAGAGTCAGTTTGGGTTACGTTGCAGTTTGCTAACCATGCAGTAACTCGTGTAGGTGTGATATATAGACCACCTGGTCAAGTTAAAGGGACACTGACAGGCCAAATCAGCATATATAGTTAGATATATCACATTACAGGTCTTATAGAGTCTTTTAAAAGCATATAACTATCCCCCCTGTCCACCTTATAAAGAGCGAAATATAAAGTTTTATAACCTGCATCTGCGGTCAGCAATCTGCCCAAGGGGCGGCGTTTCATGTGAAAATGCGCCCAGCCAGCCTTCCCAACTGCCGTTTGTAGCCCCGCCCAGCTCATCATTATTCACTTCGCTGGGCGGCGCTACAACTCTCCCCAGTCCCGATCCTGCGCCTGCGCAATTCAATCCTCCGGGCATCGTTCATGCCCATTCTTCTGCGCCTGCGCCCCGCCGTGCCGTCGGACGCACTATAATTAACCCCTTATATGATGTGAGTGAGCAGCGCTCTGAAGCGCTGCTCTGAACAGTGCATGGCTGCAGCCTCACGGCAAACGGCAGTTGGGAAGGCTGGCTGGGCGCATTTTCACATGAAACGCCGCCCCTTGGGCAGATTGCTGACCCCAGATGCAGGTTATAAAACTTTATATTTCGCTCTTTATAAGGTGGACAGGGGGGATATTTATGTGCTTTTAAAAGACTCTATAAGACCTGTAATGTGATATATATAACTATATATGCTGATTTGGCCTGTCAGTGTCCCTTTAAAGAACTAGATGATCTACTAGTTGAAGAAATAGCTAAAATGACAATGAAAGGAGAAGTTATCATTATGGGAGATTTCAATCTTCCAGATATAAACTGGAAAACCAAAATAGCAAGTTCTACCAGGAGTACAGATATTCTAAATTCCCTACTGGGGTTATCTCTACAACAAGTGGTTGAGGAGCCAACCCGGAGGGAGGCCATTTTGGATTTGGTATTCACAAATGGGGATTCGGTATATGATGTCATTGTAGGCGAAACCTTGTGTGGTTTAATATAAGAACTGTGAAAGAGTCCTACCACACAAAAACTAAAGTTTTAGATTTTAGAAAAACAGACTTTTCAAAAATGAAATTAGTCATAAATGAGTCCTTATCAGACTGGAACGGATTACATGGAGTCCAGGAGAAATGGGACTACTTAAAAGGTGCATTATTGAAGGCAACAGAAAATTGCATTAGACTTGTCAGTAAAAGCAAAAAAAGGAAGAGACCACTGTGGTACTCAGCAGAAGTGGCCCAAATCATTAAAAATAAAAAGCTAGCATTTTGTAATTATAAAAAAACCCAGAGCAATGAAGATAAGGAAATCTACAAGATTAGGCAGAGAGAGGCCAAGCAAGTTATAAGAACTTCTAAAGCGCAGGCAGAAGAAAAACTAGCTCAGTCTATGAAAAAAGGGGATAAGACATTCTTCAGATATATAAATGAAAAAAGGAAATTAAAACAAGGAATAACTAAATTAAAAACAAAGGACGGAAGGTATGTAGAAGAGAATAAAGGGCTAGCCGACTGCCTTAATGAATACTTCTGTTCAGTTTTTACAAAAGAAAAAGGAGAAGGACCTCCACTAGAAAGGATGACTAATAAATCGTTTGATGCATGTGTCTTTACAGAGGAAGATGTTCTAAGTTTGCTGTCTAAGGTGAAGACAAATAAGTCACAGAGGCCTGATGAGATACACCCAAAATTATTAAAAGAGCTTAGTGGTGAGCTGGCAAAACCGCTAACAGATTTATTTAACCAATCATTAGTAACAGGAGTCGTCCCGGAAGATTGGAAATTGGCAAATGTCGTGCCCATTCACAAGAAAGGTAGTAGGGAGGAATCGAGCAACTATAGACCAGTGAGTCGGACATCAATAGTAGGCAAATTAATGGAAACCCTATTAAAGGATAGGATTGTGGAACATCTAAAATCCCATGGATTGCAAGATGAAAAACAACATGGGTTTACTTCAGGGAGATCATGTCAAACAAATCTTATAGATTTTTTTGACTGGGTGACTAAAATAATAGACGGTGGAGGTGCAGTAGACATCGCATATCTAGATTTTAGTAAGGCTTTTGACACTGTCCCACATAGAAGACTTATCAATAAACTGCAGTCATTGAGCATGGACTCCCATATTGTTGAGTGGATTAGGCAGTGGCTGAGTGACAGACAACAGAGGGTTGTAGTCAATTGAGAACATTCAAAACAAGGTCATGTTACCAGTGGGGTTCCACAGGGATCTGTACTGGGACCAATTTTGTTTAATATCTTCATAAGTGATATTGCAAAAGGCCTCGATGGGAAGGTTTGTCTTTTTGCTGATGACACAAAGATATGTAACAGGGTTGATGTTCCTGGAGGGAAACGCCAAATGGAAAAGGATTTAGGAAAACTAGAAGAATGGTCAGAACTCTGGCAACTAAAATTTAATGTGGATAAGTGCAAGATAATGCACCTAGGGCGTAAAAACCCAGGGGCAGAATATAGAATATTTGACACAGTCCTGACCTCAGTATCTGAGGAAAGGGATTTAGGAGTAATTATTTCAGAAGACTTAAAGGTGGGAAGACAATGTAATAGGGCGGCACGAAATGCCAGCAGAATGCTTGGATGTATAGGGAGAGGTATAAGCAGTAGAAAGAGTGAAGTGCTTATGCCGCTGTACAGAACACTGGTGAGACCTCACTTGGAGTATTGTGCGCAGTACTGGAGGCCATATCTCCAGAAGGATATAGATACTCTAGAGAGAGTTCAGAGAAGAGCTACTAAACTAGTACATGGATTGCAGGATAAAACTTACCAGGAAAGGTTAAAGGACCTTAACATGTATAGCTTGGAAGAAAGAAGAGACAGAGGGGATATGATAGAAACGTTTAAATACATAAAGGGAATCAACTCGGTAAAGGAGGAGAGCATATTTAAAAGAAGAAAAACTACCACAAGAGGACACAGTTTTAAATTAGAGGGGCAAAGGTTTAAAAGTAATATAAGGAAGTATTACTTTACTGAGAGAGTAGTGGATGCATGGAATAGCCTTCCTGCAGAAGTGGTAGCTGCAAATACAGTGAAGGGGTTTAAGCGTGCATGGGATAGGCATATGGCTATCCTTCATATAAGATAGGGCCAGGGGCTATATATAGTATTCAGATATATTGGGCAGACTAGATGGGCCAAATGGTTCTTATCTGCCGACACATTCTATGTTTCTATGTTTCAACTTAGAGCTGTGTTTCTAATGGGTCAGCTTGCTAGAATTAACGAAGTTAACGAATATGGAATATAGCAGTGCTAAGTTGAAATCGCAGTTCGATTAATATAACGAAGTAATCGCATTGCGATTTCAACTTAGACCTGGTTTACTATGTTTGGCTTGGTAGAATTAGCGAAGATGACGAATATGACGAATGTATTCGTCATATTCCTCATAACGAAGATAACGAAGTATTCTCCATCTTCGTTTTAGCTCCATATTCATCAACTTCGCTAATTCTAGCAATCAAAGAAGAAAGTTGACTAGAGACAGCTAAGTTTTAAATTCGCTATGCGATAATATTACTTTGCTTTTTTTTTAAATAAATAAAATAATTATAATACTTGATAATTATTATAATTATTCTATTTATAAAAAAAAGCAAAGTAATATAATCGCATAGCGAATTAAAAACTTAGCTGTCTCCAGTCAACTTTCCTATTTGATTGCTAGAATTAGCGAAGTTGACGAATAATAAACCAGGTGTAAGTTGAAATCGCAATGCGATTACTTCAAGTTATATTAATCGCATTGCGATTTTAACTTAATTCTCACATCCGACAGTACATTCTAGTATGGAGGCGTTCCCATGGTGATGGGGACGCTCCATGAGCACGGAAGTCGGCAGAAGCGGCAACGGGCACTGACTGGAGCAGCCAGGAAGCCAGGAATCCTCAGGACAGGTAAGAACTACTTTTGGGAAGTGGGAAAGAAAAAAATATAACAATAAAAATAAAAAATAAATGAATATTCGAAATCGCGAATTTATAGTGCTATATTTGAAATATTCGCGAATTAGCGAAGTGCTGATATTCGATAAAAAAATTTGCTATTCGAATATTTCCGCTCAACACTATTCACTATGCGGGTGAAGAAAGCTACTCATCAGCGACTGTAGACTCAGACTGCTGCTGATGGAGCTGGTACTGCTCCTGCCACCCCACCCCTCCCCAGTAGCCATTGCAGTGGAACGTGAGCACAGAGGGCCCCCCCGGTCAGACCTGCGAGAGGATGGATGATGGCGCAGATAGGCAGCGGCCAACTGACTACATAGGATGTCTCTGTAGTAGTTCACTTTATCCTCCCTCTCAGTAGGTTTAAAAAAGGCCCCCATTCTGTAGCGGTAGCGAGGGTTCAACAAGGTGGAGAGCCAGAAGTCATCCCTCTGTTGAATGGTGACAATTCAGCTGTTACTACGCAAGCAAGTGAGCATGCATCGGGCCATTTGTGCAAGTGACTTGGAGGGACTCCCTGCCTCCATCTCCACCGCATACTACAACAGTGTGTCTGGGTCCTCTGTCTTGTCTTCCTCATCGCCCTGTAGCTCCTCTGGCTGCTCCTGCTCCTCCTCTCCTGTCAACTGAGTTGAAAAACCACCCATTTCGCTACACATTGCCTGTGCTCTATTGTCCTCCTCCCCCTCCTCCTCCTCTTCCAGTTGAGCTCCTACAGGGCTCATGTGGCCGTGAGATCTAGGCGCCGAGTCTCCAGTCCCCTGACCAGCCATTGTTACCACCATCTATTCCAGGACATGAAGCAGTGGAATGACGTCGTTCATCCCATAGTACTGGCGACTGACAAATAATGTGGCGTCCTCAAAGGGCCTGAGCAAACTGCAGGTGTCATGCATGAGCTGCCACTCGCTGACATCGAAGTTACACAGTGGAGTACTCCTGTCCGCTTGGATCATCAGGAAATTGTTGATGGCCTTTCTCTGTTAGTACAGTCGGTCCAACATATGGAGGGTGGAATTCCAAATGGTGGAAACGTTGCATATCAGCCTATGTTGGGGGATGCCATTCTGCCGCTTCAGCTCAAGGATGGTATGCTTTGCGGTGTACGAGTGGCTGAAGTGCATGCAAAGATTCCTGGCCACTTTTAGGATATCTTGCAGATGGGTGGAAGACTTCCGGAACCGCTTGACAACCAGATTGAACACGTGTGCCATGCAGGGCACATGGCTCAGCCCTCGTTGATGCAGCGCTGACACAATGTTCTTCCCGTTGTCGGCACCATGGTTCCGATTTTGAGTTGTCGGGGAGAAAGCCAGGATTCAATTTCTTGCTGAAGGATACGGAGCAGTTCCTCCCCTGTGTGACTCTGTTCGCCCAGGGAAACAAAGTGCAGAACAGCGTGTCACCGCCATGCCCTGCTCATGTGGTATGCTGGAAGGGCACTGTGACTTGTCCCTGCAGTGGAGGCTGAGGACACGGTGGAGGCAGAGGCAGACATTGTCGCAGTCAAAATTTCCAGAAAATGCTGCCTTCTGAGTGTAGACTTCTAATATCAGACCCTTCTTTCCAATGCTGATTGCGATATAACCTGGTGGAACTTCACTATTTGTACTATAACTTCTCTCTAGTGTGCAGGTGTACGTGAGTGCACCAGCCTCTGGTAACCGATTGTTTGGCTACAAGGTGAACAACCTGAGCATTGGAAAGAAGGGTCTGAGATTGGAACTCTACACTCAGAAGGCAGCACGATCAACATTTTCTGGAAATTTTGATTGTGAAGCGATTTGTACTCACGTCGCTTGGTGGATCTGCAGCGCTGATAAGTAACCACAAAAATTGGAGACTGTTTTCTCTTTATTAGACATTGTTGCAGGACCAACGGCGTGACAACGTGGAGGCGGAAACCGCGTGATCTTGCCAAGTTGCTGGTGTGGCTGTGCAGGAACCACATTCACCCAGTGGGCCGAAAAGGACATGTACTGTCCCTGACAGTAGTTACACCTTCACATGTCGGTGCTGCCGTGCACTTTGGCAGACACTGACCGGCTCAAGGACTGGCCCACCTTCTGTTCTGCATATTTGTGCAGGGCTGGTACTGCCTTTTTGGCAAAGAAATGACGACTTGGGACTCTCCACCTTGGCTCGTCACAAGCCATCAGTTCTCTGAAAGGTTCAGAGTCCACCACTTGGAAAGGCAGGGGCTGCAGCACCAGCAACTTGGACAGGAGCACGTTCAGTTTCTGCGCCGTTGGATGCGTGCATGCATACTGCTGTCTGTTGGCAATCGCTTCGGTGATCGATTCCTGATGGAATGACTGACGAGGAGTAGGAGGAGCAGGAGCATCTGGACCAGCAGAAGATGGGAATGACAGAGCTCCCTTTGGCTGAGGTGGTGGAGCCTTGACTGGCTGAAACCGGGTGCATGCCACTGGGTGATGCAGCGGTTGCTGCGCCAGGCTGCACCACCACATCAGAGCCAAGGTTCTCCCAGGCCACTGTATGGTGACGCTGCATATGTTGACGCAGGGCAGTGGTGCCAACATTGGCACCTTGGCCACGCTTCACCTTCTGCCCACAGATTCTACATATGGCCACGTTCACCTCCACGTTCACACACCGCTGAGTAGGTGATTTTCCCCCCCAACAGTCCGCACTGACTGACTGCTACCGCCGCTGCCTCCGTGAATCCCTGCACCACTACTTCTTGGGCAGGTAGGCTTCTGCGAAGCAGGTGGTCTACCCCAGGCACGTTTGGATCCCGACCTCCCACTGCTGCCACTGTGCTGACTCCCGGCCACCCTAGCGACTTGCTTGCTCAAGGGCAAGCTGTCACCCTCTTCTCCTGATGATGAAGCCCATTCTGTACCCGGCTCCCAAGTGCGATCGGCTTCATCATCATAGTGTCGGCACTTCACTGATGTCCTCCTCAACGGTCTTTTGGTCAGGAGCCTGACCGCTCGCAACACCACCTCCCACGCCACTCTCCTCACCACTACTTGCTCACCTAGCAGAGGAAGCGGCGACTATCTCCTCAAGATCTTGGCCGGGCAGTAGCTGCTGACCGGTCTCTAGTAGCACTTCCTCGCTGAAAAGTGGAGCTGAGCCTACAGCATATAATACTTCTCGCGGTGAGGGAACAGAAAAGGACAGAGGCAAGTTGAAGACAGGTAAGGGCACAGGGCCTGCTCCCGGGCCATGCCAACTAAGGGTTGTGTCTGACGAACCCACCGACTCTTGGCTGGGGGTGTCTGATGTCACTTTGGATGAAGTGGATGACCGAACTAACCAATCAAGAACCGCTGGGTTGCTGATCAAGACACGACCGCTAGATGACACCGGGAGCTCAGACTTCTCACTGCGACTCCTGCTGTCACGCCCCCTTACTCTGCTAAGACCTGTGCCTGCAGCAGAAATATTTATGCCTCTGCCTCTATTCTATGCATGGCCTGGCACTTCTCTGTCTGACATACTTTTATCTGAACTAAATAAATTAAAAGCAAATTAAAACACCCCTAAAAGCGAAAAAAATAATAATTTCTTTTTGTACTGAAATAGGCCACTAAACGCTTTCACCACAAATAAAGGCACCAGTGAAGTGCATATATATATATTTTTTTTCTATACTGAAATAGGTCACTAAATGCTTTCAACGCATATAACTGCAGAAGTGAACTGAGAATATATTTTTATTTTTGTACTGAAATAGGCTACTAAACACTTTTAGGGTCACAGCTAAGAGAAACGTTGTGGGTAAAGTAAAAATTCTATGTTTTATTGGATATACACTAAAAATAAGGGAAGAAGTGTTATACATACAGTATACACATAGAAATGTGTTTGGTCCCTAAACGATTATAGGATGCAACCAAACCCAACCAGTATCTGTACCATTGCGTGTATGGTGGGAACACAGTGGCTGTACTAGTTAGTGACCAACCACATGTACATTCAAAACGCTGTGTAAATGATGGTACCCTAAAGCTGATATAATTCCTGTAGGAAATGCTGTAGCGCAGTATATTCACAGACTAATATCACGCTATATAGATGTACCATATCAGTGTACAGCTAGACTATGTCGAGCTAGGGGAAGGGACCTGACAGCACTACATGGGTAATCTTCACTGACTCCCCCACTAACACATTGCTAGTCCCTATATATCCCCTGTATTCAAGCAGTCAATAGTCTAGACTGACCTAATGAACAGCTGTCTGACCTTTATAAATCACATAAGGGTTCGCTGAGTCTGTACTCTAAACCCTATTTTAAGCTCGACGTTTCGCCACACAAAGGCTCATCCGGAGCTAGGTTAAGCACAAGACAGACAAACCACACACATGTAAGTGCCATACGCCTCGGGTGATGAGGCGACGGCATCGGCGCTATGGTGGCTGTAATACGGTCGCCGCTCTCTGCAGTTTAAATGGGGGGAGAACCCCTCCCCTTTCGGCCAGATCCTGCAGCAGCCGGCAGGTGGAAGGACGGTGGGCGTGTCAAAGACAGCGTATGCGCCCGCCCTGAAAACCCACCCCACTCCATGCCGCGATCCTGCACTGAGTGTCAACACACTCGTACGTATGATGCAGGGAATATCGGTGATTGTAAGTGTAATGACAGGGAAAAGAACAGAAGGGACTAAGGAGAGTATTGCTAGCTAGAGCTACAATATAGCATATATGAGAATCAGATCAGTATACAATCCTGTACATACAAAGAGTCCTCGACACTTAAATACATGGTACATATGGGCTAAATGATAAAAGTCATATAAACCCACTAGAGGCAAGAAAGAGTGTCCAAACCCAAATATTATATGGTGGACCTCACAAATCGCAATATATTTAGCACAATTCATACCCAGGTTGCGATCAAGCGAAGGAGACCAGAGTGGACAGTTACAAGTTACAAAAAACACACATAAGAAATGTGTTCATTCAGGCCTTCAGGACGTACAGTGCGCAACCTGAATGTCCACTCTGCTTCCTTTTGTAACAATTTATTGTCATGATCGCCACCTCTCGAGGTCCTTTTAATTACCTCGATGCCCTGGAATTTAATGGTCCCCACATTTCCGGTGTGATGATTAGAAATGTGATGGGCGATGGGAGTATCCGCGCCACTACGGATATCGTTATGGTGTTCACCTATTCTCCGCCGAAACTCCTGTATCATTTTGCCTACATATTGAAGGCCGCAAACGCACTTGGCTAGATAGATGACACAGTTGGTTCTACAGTTAATAAAAGATAGAATTGCAAATCTTTTCTGTGTCACTGTGCTGGTGAAACTATTACCCGTTTGATCGCTTCGCATGCCACGCACCTGCTGCAGCGAAAGGTCCCCCTAGGTTGTCGGTCAATCCACGGAGCTGGCTGCGGGGTTTTCAAGAAACTGTGAACCAGCCAATCTTTTAGATTGCAGCCCGGGTGTCCCATATCAGGGTCTGATTTAAGAATAGCCCAATACCGGGTAAGAACCTCCCGTACACTTTTATGTGCCTCATCAAAAGTGGTGATGATGCGGACTTGGTTTGATTCACCCGCACTAGCCCGTGGCTCCAAAAGTGTGTCGCGGTTTACCGCTAGCGAATGGTATACGCTCTTGAGGACCTGTCGTGGATAGCCCCTGTTTTCAAAATGACTTTGAAGGTCCCTAGCTGCCACCTGATAGTCTGTAAGCCTCGAGCAATTCCTACGTAACTTCAGATATTGCCCTTTTGGTATACCTTTTTTCAGAGCCCAGGGGTGGCAGCTGTCCCACTGAAGGAGACTATTTGTGGCCGTATCCTTGCGGAACAAACGTGTGCACAGATTACCCTCCAGATCCCTAAAAATCGTGAGATCCAAGAACGTAATCTGATTCCTCTGGATCTCGGACGTGAAATACAGTCCCCGGTCATTCTTATTGAGATCGTTGACAAAGTTCTCAAAGTCACCCTCACTCCCTGATCATAGGATCAACATGTTGTCGATATATCGTAACCACAACCCTATATATCGGGTCCATTTGTTTGTCTCTTCAGCAAAGACCACTTCCCATTCCCAGATAGAGATTGGCAAAGGTTGGTGCGCAAGGGCTCCCCATTGCCACTCCCCTGAGCTGGTGGTATAAACGGTGATCGAACAAGAACACGTTGTGTTCCAGGATAAACTGTAACAGTTGCAACACAAATTCACCATGTCACCACAGGTGTGTACCTCGCTCCTGTAAGAAGGTCCCCACAGCCCCACACCCTTTTTGGGGGGGGTATGGAGCTGTAGAGCACCTCCACATCCAGGCTAGCAAGTAGAGTCTGGTCATCAATCTCGATGCCTTCTAGTTTTTTTTATCACATCCATCGTATCTCTCACATATGATGGAAGAGCCAATATAAAAGGTCGTAGGATTTTATCAACACATATACTGATGCCCTCTGTGAGGCTACCAACTCCTGAGACAATAGGTCTCCCCTTCAAAGGGATAACCCCTTTATGGATTTTGGGGAGGCTGTAAAACAAGGGACCACCGGATGTCTGTGGAGCAAAAAGGAAAACTCGGCTTGATTAATGAGATTCCCCCCAAGGGCTGTAATTTGAATATTCCTCAATTTTCTTCTAAAAATGAATGTGATTAGCGTGAATAGTTCACTACCTTTTCAGTATGGAATAGGTGCTCTAGTCTTGACTGATCACCTAATCAGAGGATAATTGGCAAAAGTGGAAAAAAATGTATAAGACTGGCACTCAATCTATGTGAATCACATGAGAGAGATCACAATTTATTAAATGTATACTTCTAAAAATAGACAATAAAAATACAATAAAATACTCTATTATAAACTAAAAATGACACTGCGTGACTCCAATTGGGTCACATATACAGTAGGCTTCACAATTCATGCTAATAGTAATGCATATCTATTGCTGAAAAATGTAGAAACAGAGCACCTACACAGGGACAAAAAGAGAGAAAGAATGGATCACAGTAAATCTCTCAAAAGACACATGTATAGTCCCTTAATTGGCTGAACAGAAAAGGAAATCCAACGGCTGTAATAAAGAAGTCCTCCTCTAGATTCTGAGGCTATCTAATTGTAGACAGCAATGTGTTCCTACAAAAATATCCGGGTATTCACCTGAGGAAGGTAATCACTCCACAAAAACGCACAGTGAACCTATATTAGTCCAATCATGCAGAGATTCAGTCCATCAGATGTAGTACAGATTCTATCATCAGAACTGTTTTAGCCAAGTATGTTACTGGTGGTTAGATAGAGATGGTAGGTAAGTGGTAGTATATGTCTTACCGGTGACTTCTCAAAGCCGGTGACTGTTGGTTCCGTACCGCAAACTCCTACTCACCGCAACATGCGTCTCTATGCTTCCCCGTCGGCGTCCTCGCTCACCACCGGCTGTCACGTGGTTTCCGTCAAGGATCGCGAGAACGGCCTTTCAGTTAACGTATTCAAGTTGTAGGTAGAACGATCCTGGAGATATAGGACTTTGGAGCGCTCCAATTTTGTTTAATCAGTCCATCCAAGGATATTGATCAATATTTCCAGTTAGTGAAGATGCAGGGGTGGGTCACGCCAGACGCGTTTCGGGGACTTCTTTCCCCTTCCTCAGTGGCTCTACCCCCATTAATCCGTCATATCCTTTTATATCCGCTCCGGTAATCGTCAAGAGCAGGACTGGAACAAAAGTTGTTCCTTGCGGTTTAATTGCGTTTTCTATGCGTTTTTTTTAGCTTCATGTGCGTTTTCTGTATATTGTTTGCACAATGCTGTAATTAGACTGTGTAATAAAGGAAAAAGGTCTACAACATTGCTATCTTTGAAAAAAAGAGTGAAAAAAGAGTGAAAAAAGAGATACACCCCCATAATAAATAACAAATCCCATACATAAGAACATGATCCTATTAATGTTACAAGATGTGTATCCGTTAAAAGGATATTCCTCGAATTTAATTATAATACATAACGTGAAAGTGAATGACACAGAAAGCGTGCATAATATAGCCGATCCCTCATCTTTATTCCATAGTTTAGGCTTTCTGTCCTAGAGTAGGTTAGGGTATGTGTGCCTATGTCCAAGGAGGGATCACAGTGCCGATAACACGGCCAGACATGTGATTCCTCATTGGATGAGAGGCACACATCCCAATATTCAGAGAAAGCCGAAGATTTCCAACTCAGCGCTTAATCCCGCTGGGATCATACTGCCGAAGTCGTAAATTCGTCTCAGCTCTGGACATTCTCTCGATGTGTTTTCCTCCTCTCCAGTGTTTGTCTATCTTCTCCAAGGCCATAAAAGTGAGTCCCTTAGGGTCCTGATTATGGACTTCTTTAAAGTGCTTCGAAAGTGAGTGTTTTAGATATCCTTTCTTGATATTAGATAGCTGTTCGGATATCCTCACTTTCAAAGTTCTTTTTGTTCTCCCAATGTACTGTTTAGAACACGGGCATTGGATAAGATAGACAACGCTGGTCGAATTGCAGGTAAGAAAATGTTTGATCTCCCATGAAAAGGAGTTTTGCGTTGATTGTACCTTTTTTATACTTCTTGGGGCTTTGGTGGTTTTACAGCCTGCACATTGGCCACATCTGTAAAAACCTTTAAGGTTTATCCAGTTTGTTATTCCCAGAGTCTTATTTGATTTTGGTTTAATTGATGGAGCAATTTTTATACCCAAATTTGGTGCTTTCGTGTACGTGATCTCTGGTCTAACTGGTATTAGTGTGCCTATAGTCTTATCTTGTAACAGGTGGTGCCAGTGTCACTTCACTATCTCTTCCACCCCCTATATAGTGTGGTATATGGGAGGATCAGTCTGAATTGGGTTTCCACCTGTGTTTTCTGTCCTTATTTTAATGTAAACAAAGAACTCCTAGGTAGACTCCTCACGTTTTCTAACGCTCCCTCTAACACTGGACTGGGATATTGTTTCGTCACAAACTTGTTTTTCAAAATCAAAGCCTCTGCTTCAAACTGGGCCACTGAGGAAGGGGAAAGAAGTGCCTGAAACACATCTGGCGTGACCGACCCCTGCATCTTCACTAACTGGAAATATTGATCAATATCCTTGGATGGACTTGATTAAACAAAACTGGAGCGCTCCAAAGTCCTATATCTCCAGGATCGTTCTATCTACAACTTGAATACGTTAACTGAAAGGCCGTTCTCGCGATCCTTGACGGAAATCACATGACAGTCAGTGGTGAGCGAGGACCCCGACTGGGAAGCATAGAGTCGCATGTTGCGGTGAGTAGGAGTTTGCGGTACGGAACCAACAGTCACCGGCTTTGAAACGTCACCGGTAAGACATATAGTACCACTTAACCTACCATCTCTATCTAACCACCAGTAACATACTTGGCTAAAACAGTTCTGATGATAGAATATGTACTACGTCTGATGGACTGAATCTCTGCATGATTGGACTAATATAGGTTTACTGTGCGTTTTTGTGGAGTGATTACCTTCCTCAGGTGAATACCCGGATATTTTTGTAGAAACACATTGTTGTCTACAATTAGATATCCTCAGAATCTAGAGGAGGACTTCTTTATTACAGCCGTTGGATTTTCTTTTTCTGTACAGCCAATTAATGGACTATACATGCGTCTTTTGAGAGATTTACTGTGATCCATTCTTTCTCTCTTTTTGTCCCTGTCTAAGTGCTCTGTTTCTACATTTTTCAGCAATAGATATGCATTACTATTAGCATGAATTGTGAAGCCTATATGTGACCCAATTGGAGTCACGCAGTGTCATTTTTAGTTTTATAATAGAGTATTTTATTGTATTTTTATTGTCTATTTTTAGAAGTATACATTTAATAAATAGTGATCTCTCTCATGTGATTCACATAGATTGAGTGCCAGTCTTATACATTTTTTTCCACTTTCTTCTAAAAATGTCAGTTGGATTGGTTTCCAGCATTCTATAACAACTATTGTCATTGAGGATGTTCACATACATGGCCCTTTATTGTTCCCATCCCATGATCGTGATATTTCCTCCCTTGTCAGCTGGCTTAATCACAATGGAGGGATCGCGCTCAAGGGATAGTAGGGCATCCATCTGAGATCGAGAGAGATTGAACTTCCCAGTTCTAGACCCCACTAATGTCCTTAACTGATCAGTAGTGACTTTGAAGTGGTCTTTGCTGAAGAGATAAACAAATGGACCTGATATTGGGTTGTGGTTACGATATATCGATAACGTGTTGATCCTATGGTCAGGGAGTGAGGGTGACTTTAAGAACTTTGTCAATAGGAACGACCGGGGACTGTATTTCACGTCCGAGATCCAGAGGAATCAGATTACGTTCTTGGATCTCACGATTTTTATGGATCTGGAGGGTAATCTTTGCACACGTTTGTTCCGCAAGGATACGGCCACAAATAGTCTCCTTCAGTGGGACAGCTGCCACCCCTGGGCTCTGAAAAAAGGTATACCAAAAGGGCAGTATCTGAGGTTACGTAGGAATTGCTTGAGGCTTACAGACTATCAGGTGGCAGCTAGGAACCTTCAATGTCATTTTGAAAACAGGGGCTATCCATGACAGGTCCTCAAGAACGCATACCAACATTCGCTAGCGGTAAACTGCGACACAGTTTTGGAGCCACGGGCTAGAGAGGGTGAATCAAACCAAGTCTGCATCATCGCCACTTTTGATTAGGCACATAAAAGTGTACGGGGTATTCTTAAATCAGACCCTGTTGTGGAACACCTCATGGGTGCCACCCCCACTATTACGTTTCGCCGGGGCCGCAATTTTAAGGATAGGCTGGTTCACAGTTTCTTGCAAACACCGCAGCCAGCTACATGGCTTGACCGACAACCTAGGGGGACCTTTCGCTGTGGCGCTTGCGTGGCATGTGAAGCAATCCAACGGGGTAATAGTTTCACCAGCACAGTGACACAGAAAAAATTTGCAATTCTATCTTTTATCAACTGTAGAACCAACGGTGTCATCTATCTAGCAACGTGCGTTTGCGGTCTTCAATATGTAGGCAAAACGATACAGGAGTTTCGACGGAGAATAGGTGAACACCTTAACGATATCCGTAGTGGTGCGGATACTCCCATCGCACATCACATTTCTAATCATCATGCCGGAAATGTGGGGTCCGTTAAATTCAAGGGCATCAATATAATTAAAAGGACCTCGAGAGGTGGCGATCATGACAATAAATTGTTACAGAAGGAAGCAGAGTGGACATTCAGGTTGCGCACTGTACGTCCTGAAGGCCTGAATGAACACATTTCTTATGTGTGTTTTTTGTAACTGTCCACTCTGGTCTCCTTCACTTGATCGCATCCTGGGTATGAATTGTGCTAAATATATTGCAATTTGTGAGGTACATAATATAATATTTGCGTTTACCTCTATATGACTTTTATCATTTAGCCCATATGTACCATGTATGTACATGTCGAGGTCTCTTTGTATGTACAGGATTGTAGCCTGTACATACTGATCTGATTCTCATATATGCTATATTGTAGCTCTAGCTAGCAATTCTGTCCTTAGTCCCTTCTGTTCTTTTCCCTGTTGTTACACTTACAATCGCTGATGTTCCCTGCATCATACGTACGAATGTGTTGACACTCAGAGCAGGATCGCGGCATGGAGTGGGGTGGGTTTTCAGGGTGGGCGCATACGGTGTCTTTGACACGCTCACCGTCCTTCCACCCGCCGGCTGCCGCAGGATCCGCCCGAAAGGGGAGGGGTTCTCCCCCCATTTAAACTGCAGAGAGCGGCGGCCGTATAACGGCCACCATAGTGCCGATACCGTCGCCTCATCACCCGAGGTGTACGGCACTTACATGTCTGTGTATTGTCGGTCTTTTTGCTTAACCTAGCTCCTGATGAGCCTTTGTGTGGCGAAATATCGAGCTTAAAATAAGGTTTAGAGTACAGACTCAGCGCATCCTTATGTGATTTATAAAGGTCAGACAGCTGTTCATTAGGTCAGTCTAGACTATTGACTGCTTGAATACAGGGGATATATAGGGACTAGCAATGTGTTAGTGGTGGAGTCAGTGAAGATTACCCACGTAGTGCTGTCAGGTCCCTTCCCCCTAGTTCGACATAGTCTAGCTGTACACTGATATGGTACATCTATATAGCGTGATATTAGCCTGTGAATATACTGCGCTACAGCATTTCCTACAGGAATTATATCAGCTTTAGGGCTCATTCAGACGGCCGTATGCTATCCGCAAAAATGCGGATCCGCAAAAAAACGGATAGCATTCAGTATGTTTGCAGACAGCATACGGCCGTCTGAATGAGCCCTTAGGGTACCATCATTTACACAGCATTTTGAATGTACATTTGGTTGGTCACTAAGTAGTACAGCCACTGTGTTCCCACCATACATGCAATGTTACAGATACTGGTGGGTTTTGGTTGCATCCTATAATCGTTTAGTGACCAAGCACATTTCTATGTGTATATGTTTATTTAGGGATTAACACTTCTTCCCTTATTTTTAGTGTATATCCAATAAAACATTGAAGTTTTACTTTACCCACAACGTTTCTCTTAGCTGTGACCCTATTACAATTGTGAAAAGTAAATTTTCATTACCTTGCAGTGTTTTTCTGAGTATCCACTAAACGCTTTTAGCAGAAATAAATGCACCAGTGAAGTGCGTATATATTTTTCTTTCTGTTCTAAAATAGGACACTAAACGCTTTCAACACATATAACTGCAGAAGTGAACTGAGAATATACAGTTGCAAGAAAAAGTACATGAACCCTTTGGAATTATATGGATTTCTGCACAAATTGGTCATAAAATGTGATCTGATCTTCATCTAAGTCACAACAATAGACAATCACAGTCTGCTTAAACTAATAACACACAAAGAATTAAATGTGACCATGTTTTTATTGAACACACAATGTAAATATTCACAGTGCAGGTGGAAAAAGTATGTGAACCCTTGGATTTAATAACTGGTTGAACCTCCTTTGGCAGCAATAACTTCAACCAAACATTTCCTGTAGTTGCAGATCAGACGTGCACAACGGTCAGGAGTAATTCTTGTCCATTCCTCTTTACAGAACTGTTTCAGTTCAGCAATATTCTTGGGATGTCTGGTGTGAATCGCTTTCTTGAGGTCATGCCACAGCATCTCAATCGGGGTGAAGTCAGGACTCTGACTGGGCCACTCCAGAAGGCGTATTTTATTCTGTTTAAGCCATTCTGTTGTTGATTTACTTCTATGGCTTTGGGTCGTTGTCCTGTTGCAACACCCATCTTCTGTTGAGCTTCAGCTGGTGTACAGGTGGCCTTAAGTTGGGCCATCATTTTTCCTTCGATGATAGCAATCCGTCCAGGCCCTGACGCGGCAATGCAGCCCCAAATCATGAAGCCCCCACCACCATACTTCACAGTTGGGATGAGGTTTTGATGTTGGTGTGCTGTGCCTCTTTTTCTCCACACAGAGTGTTGTGTGTTTCTTCCAAACAACTCAACTTTGGTTTCATCTGTCCACAGAATATTTTGCCAGTACTGCTGTGGAACATCCAGGTGCTCTTGTGCAAACTGTAAACGTGCAGCAATGTTTTTTTTTGGGACAGCAGTGGCTTCCTCTGTGGTATCCTCCCATGAAATCCATTCTTGTTTAGTGTTTTACGTATCGTAGATTCGCTAACATGGATGTTAGCATATGCCAGAGACTTTTGTAAGTCTTTAGCTGACACTCTAGGATTCTTCTTCACCTCATTCAGCAGTCTGCGCTGTGCTTCTGCAGTCATCTTTACAGGATGGCCACTCCTAGGGAGAGTAGCAGCAGTGCTTTTGGAGATACTTTTATAACCCTTTCCAGCTTTATGCAAGTCAACAATTCTTGATCGTAGGTCTTCTGAGAGCTCTTTTGTGCGAGGCATCATTCACATCAGGCAATGCTTCTTGTGAAAAGCAAACCCAGAACTGACTGGTGTGTGTTTTTTATAGGGCAGGGCAGCTGTAACCAACACCTCATCTCATTGATTGGACTCCAGTTGGCTGGCACCCTCACTCCAATTAGCTCTTGGAGATGTCATTAGTCTAGGGGTTCACATACTTTTTCCACCTGCACTGTAAATGTTTACATGGTGTGTTCAATAAAAACATGGTAACATTTAATTCTTTGTGTGTTATTAGTTTAAGCAGACTGTGATTGTCTATTGTTGTGACTTAGATGAAGATCAGATCACATTTTATGACCAATTTGTGCAGAAATCCATATTATTCCAAAGGGTTCACATACTTTTTCTTGCAACTGTATATTTTTTTCTATACTGAAATAGGCCACTAAATGCTTTTGCCACAAATAACTGCACCATTGAAGTGCGTATATTTTTTTCTTTCTGTACGCTTTCAACACATATAACTGC
The DNA here is from genome assembly GCF_905171765.1 of Bufo bufo. NCBI lineage: Eukaryota > Metazoa > Chordata > Amphibia > Anura > Bufonidae > Bufo > Bufo bufo. The sequence continues at coordinate 585,330,834 of NC_053391.1, forward strand.
AGAAGTGACCTGCGTATATATTTATCTTTTTCCACACATATAAGCCAACATAGCACTTGCACCCCAAGAACAAATTGCTGGAATGACAGAACTGTATAATGGCTATTTGGATTTCCAAATAATCTTTCCCTGCACTTGTAAATCGCTTTTCTAGCACTGTCCCTAGCGCCTTCTGACGTCTTTCTCTGCACTAAGATGCTGTGAAATAATTATTCGCTATCCTTCCCCTGCACTTATAAATCGTTTTTTTCTGTTTCTTTGTTCGCAATGAGTTTTTACCTATTGCTGTCCCTAGCGCTCTCTCACGTCTGTCCCTGCACTCAGAACGCTGGAAAATGGCAGAATCTAAAATGGCTGCTGTATTTATAGGGCTGTGACATCACAGGGCTGGCTGCCTGCTGATTTGCTGAATGCATGCATGTCAGTCTGGGTGATCCCGCCTTCCCAGAGTTTCTTGCCCCATGTCCTCACATGTGTAGCCACCATTTTAGGAAAAATTGTGATTCGTTACCACTAAGCGTGAGGAAATTCACATTCGTTGCAAATCAAATTTTTCCTGAAATTTGGATCGAATTCCACTTCGTCAGCTTCGATTCGCTCATCTCTAATAATAAACTGTGTAGTGTGTTAAATTATCTATATAGAAAAGTGAGGGGGCACTCCAAGAGGGATGTCTAGATGATATAGATATTTATTAATATATTAAGAACACACCCTTAAAACCATTAAAACATACATAAAACACATATGCAAAACGTCACTGGTATGGTCCCAGCTTCAATCTGTATAGAATTGACAACACTTACAGTCTGATTGCAATGGTAAAGACAGAATGAATGTCCCAATCATATGTTGCAACAGTGTGCAATTTCACTGTAACCAATGACGTTGAAGCTATAGTGATGCTTATCACTAGCGGCCCTGTGGCCCAGTCCTATTGGGGCAACGATGATGGTGGTGTCCCTTAATCTGATGTTTCTGGACAAGCAGAGGTATGTACCAAATTTGGAGACTGAACTCCAGCTACTTACAGTCTCTCGTCGCTTTCAGTGTTGCGGTCTTACCCTTCCTGGCTGTCTCTCCGCAGCGCTGGTTTCCAGGCGGCCGTACACTCACAGCGTCTCACGTGGTGTACTCGGCCAAGACGTGGCGTCCCACGTGACCTGGTTACCTGGGGTGCCGGCTGGACGCTGGTTTGACGTCACTGGTGTGCGACTTGAGCTCCGGTTCTATGCCGGTAAAGAATCTAGTGTAGCGATATCTTTGTCTTTGTTGTAGAAAGCTTTCTTGTTCTTTCCAGGAATCCACGCTCACTCGGTATTTGCCAGACGCGTTTCAGGGTCATACACCCCTTCCTCAGTGGCCAACTGAGTGAGTGGATTCTCACTCCTTATATATGGGTTTTGTTCTTTCTCCCCACCCACAATCCCACTTTTCTGGGCTTCTCCTAATAGGTGGGATGGATTACATTGTTGCTGGCTTGTATCACTATTAGCTACTTAAAACATATTTAAATGACAATTATAATCATAAATAACATCCCCTATATTTATTATCATTAAAAACAGGTAATGGAGAAGACTACAAGGTCAATATGACATTCTAAAAGAGAACCGCATCAAAAACGCATCAAAAACGCAATCAGTGTGAACTGCGTTTTATGTGCGTTTTTGGTATTTTAATGCTTTACAGGGTTTTGACATATTGTTGCTGTCTGTAAATTGGAGGTTTTCTTGTTATGTTCATTGATTATATTTAGGAGGAGCCTTCCAGTGGGGAGGGGAGATCACAGTGTCAATAATTGGCAAACTGCGATGTCCCATCCCCCCCGGACGACCCCCCAATATTCACAAAAACCCGAACACCTCCATCTCGGCATTGAGGCCTCTGGGAACAATGGTGTCATATTCAAAGATTCTGCGGGATTCTTGTCTGGACATGTGTGCAATATGGTTACCCCCTCTCCATAGTTTCTTGACCCTTTCTATAGCTGTAAATTTGAGGCTAGTTGGGTCGCAGTTATGTTGGATTTTAAAATGTTTCGATAGGGGGTGCGTTTCTAAACCTTTTTTGATGTTTGCCACATGTTCCGCTACCCTCTTTTTGAGTGTTCTCTTTGTCCTACCTATGTACTGCTTCCTGCATCCACATTCCAATAGGTATATGACGTCGGTTGAGTCACAGGTTAAGCATTCTTGTATTTCTAGACTAAAAGAGTTTACTGTGGATGCTACTGTAGTGGTTTTTTTGGGGAAACTTGTAACTCTGCAGTTCGCACACCTACCACACTTGAAAAAACCATTTATTGTCAGCCAGTTGTTTTTTAGGTGTTTCTGGTTATTTTTATTGACTTTAACAGTTGGGGCTACTTTCCCTGCTAGGCTATTGGCCCTCGTATATGTGATTTTAGGTGTATCACTCAAAAGGGGCCCAACTAGCTTATCGTTCAGCAGATGTCCCCAATGTTTTCGAATACTCCTTTCCACCACTCTATACTGAGAACTGAATGGGAGGATAATTCTTATTGTTTCATCTTGTGGTTGTGGCTCACTTGTCGCAAAAAATTGTTCCCTTTCCATCTTTTTTACCTTTTCTAATGATTTATTTACAATTTGGACTGGATAATCTCTATCCAACAGTTGCTGTTTCAGGACAGTGGCCTCTTCATCAAATTTGCTATCAACCGTGCAGTTCCGCTTGAGTCTGCGGAACTGACTGGTTGGTATATTAGTCAGCCACCGTGGGAGGTGGCAGCTGGCATATCTGATGAAGCTATTTTTGGCCACTGGCTTGAAAAATGTATTGCATTGCAACTGATCTTCCTTAATCCATATTTCCAAATCTAGGAATTCCACCTTCTCTTTACTAATGATAGGGCTGAATACCAAATTTCTATCATTATTGTTAATGTTCTTTAGAAACAGATCTAGGGATTCAGCTGTATCCTGCCAGATAAATAAAATATCGTCAATGTACCGCCGCCACAGCACCAGATCCGCCCCCAGCCTGGGCAAAATGATCTCCCTTTCCCACTGGGCCAAAAATAAATTGGCATAGCTCGGGGCGAATCTGGTGCCCATGGCGGTACCGGTACACTGCAGATAAAACTCATTTTCAAAAGCAAAATAGTTGTGAGTTAAAATGTACCTCACCCCATCTAGTAAGAATGCTAATTGTTCACTTGGGAGCTCGGCATCACCCGATAATTGTTCATGTAGTGCCTGAATCCCCCCAGTATGTTCTATCACCGTGTAGAGAGATCCAACATCCAGTGTCCCCAAGATCCATCCATCCACCCATTTGACATTCTCCAATGTTTTAATAATGTCAGTGGTATCCCGGATGTATGATGGTACCCGTTTGACGTAGGGCTGAAGCCATTGGTCAATGTATCTAGATAGATTACATGATATTGACTGGATACCCGACACTATTGGACGGCCTGGGGGTGCTTCCAGGCTTTTATGGATCTTGGGGACACAGTAGAACATTGGAATCCTCCCCTCGGTGTCCAGGATAAATTTCGCTTCCTGTTCGGAAAGAAAACCTACTTGCGTTCCCCTTGTACAGTAGCCCTTCAGAATATTGTAGTACTCTGTTGTTGGATCTCCTTTTAATTTCTTATATGTATTCTCTGATCCTAATTGTCTACAGCATTCCTGTATATAATCTGTCGTATTCAGTATCACAACGGCCCCGCCTTTATCTGCTGGCCTAATTGTGATATTATTGGTGTCTTGTAGTGATTTAATGGCCTTAATTTCCTCTCTATTCAAGTTTGTGTTGACCCTACGACTTTTGATTTTTCTCAAATCCCGTTCTACATTATTCTTGAATGTGGCCATTTCACTACTAATCTCCTGTCTGGGAAATTTTTTTGACCTGGCTTTTAAATCTGTATGTGGGTATTTCATAGTATTCCCCATCAAATCCGCCTCCCTATTTATTGGATTTTTTAGGAAATATTTCTTAAGGCATAGGCGTCTAATGAACTTTTCCACACCAATATATGTGGCAAATTTATCCATAGGATTCGTAGGGGCAAACTTCAAACCTTTGTTAAGGAGTTGCGCCTGAATATCTGTGAGGACAGTGTCACTGATATTTATCACATTGGTAGGTGTTGTTATTAGTTTTTGTGTTTTCTTCTTTTGTGCATGTCGTCCTCTTCGAATTGTGCGTTGTGCTCGTGTCTCTGTCTGTTCGTTGTTGGTGTGTAGTAATGTGCTGTGTTCTGATGGTGTCTGTGTTCCTGTCTGTGTGTTTGGTGATTCCCTCTGTTCTGTGTATACTCCCTCGGACGCTCCCTCAAGTTGTAATCGTGTACATAACTCTGTGTTTTGTGGTTGTGTGTCTTTGTCTCCTGTCGTGGTGGGGTAGGAGTGCGTGTGCTCCTCGTGCGTGTTTTGTGATGTGGGGGTGTAAAATCTAAAAAATGAGGTATAGCAAGAGTCTCAAATCTATTAGTGATTTTAACATTATCAAAGTGTCCCTGTGTTGAAATGTGCTCTACCTCCCTCTGTTCATACGTATCAGTGACCACCTTCTTCTCCAAATGGTATAATTTTCTTGATTTTTTGCCTATTATTTCTCTTTCTAATATATCTAGATTTTTGCAGATTCTCTCATGCCATTTACGAACTGAATCAGTGTCTGGAAATGTTTCCATTTCCTTTTTTAGATTGTCTATTTGCCCTGTCATCTCATCAGTCATTTGTATCCTTCTTTTAATAATCATCTGTATAAGGGCCCCTGACTGTATTTTCAGGAAGCCATCCCATTCTTTTTTGAATTTATCATCCACCAAGTCCAAAGCAGGTGTCTTGGCGAGTGACAAACCCCTGGGGATGAGGCCCTTATCTAAATATTGCGTAAGTGATCGTATCTCCCACTTATTACGCAACTGACGTTGTAAAGTCTTCTCCAAAGCCCTAAAAGTATCATCCATTGATCTATTTGTATCTGTTAGTGCTTCACCTTCTACATTGAAGGTGAAAGCCTCAATTTTTCTGTACTTGTTATCTAGATGTTCCCAAATGTCCATCTCGAAACAGAGGGAGCTCAGCTGTTTGAGGGTACTGTATTGAAAAAAACGTGAAAGCGTACAGCGGCTCACCCCCGTTCCGTATGGATAGGTGCTCACCCTCTGGTCCTACCCTCAGGACCCACAAAAGGTAATGGCAATATAGAAAAGTGAGGGGGCACTCCAAGAGGGATGTCTAGATGATATAGATATTTATTAATATATTAAGAACACACCCTTAAAACCATTAAAACATACATAAAACACATATGCAAAACGTCACTGGTATGGTCCCAGCTTCAATCTGTATAGAATTGACAACACTTACAGTCTGATTGCAATGGTAAAGACAGAATGAATGTCCCAATCATATGTTGCAACAGTGTGCAATTTCACTGTAACCAATGACGTTGAAGCTATAGTGATGCTTATCACTAGCGGCCCTGTGGCCCAGTCCTATTGGGGCAACGATGATGGTGGTGTCCCTTAATCTGATGTTTCTGGACAAGCAGAGGTATGTACCAAATTTGGAGACTGAACTCCAGCTACTTACAGTCTCTCGTCGCTTTCAGTGTTGCGGTCTTACCCTTCCTGGCTGTCTCTCCGCAGCGCTGGTTTCCAGGCGGCCGTACACTCACAGCGTCTCACGTGGTGTACTCGGCCAAGACGTGGCGTCCCACGTGACCTGGTTACCTGGGGTGCCGGCTGGACCCTGGTTTGACGTCACTGGTGTGCGACTTGAGCTCCGGTTCTATGCCGGTAAAGAATCTAGTGTAGCGATATCTTTGTCTTTGTTGTAGAAAGCTTTCTTGTTCTTTCCAGGAATCCACGCTCACTCGGTATTTGCCAGACGCGTTTCAGGGTCATACACCCCTTCCTCAGTGGCCAACTGAGTGAGTGGATTCTCACTCCTTATATATGGGTTTTGTTCTTTCTCCCCACCCACAATCCCACTTTTCTGGGCTTCTCCTAATAGGTGGGATGGATTACGTTGTTGCTGGCTTGTATCACTATTAGCTACTTAAAACATATTTAAATGACAATTATAATCATAAATAACATCCCCTATATTTATTATCATTAAAAACAGGTAATGGAGAAGACTACAAGGTCAATATGACATTCTAAAAGAGAACCGAATCAAAAACGCATCAAAAACGCAATCAGTGTGAACTGCGTTTTATGTGCGTTTTTGGTATTTTAATGCTTTACAGGGTTTTGACATATTGTTGCTGTCTGTAAATTGGAGGTTTGACATATTGTTGCTGTCTGAAAACCTCCAATTTACAGACAGCAACAATATGTCAAAACCCTGTAAAGCATTAAAATACCAAAAACGCACATAAAACGCAGTTCACACTGATTGCGTTTTTGATGCGTTTTTGATGCGGTTCTCTTTTAGAATGTCATATTGACCTTGTAGTCTTCTCCATTACCTGTTTTTAATGATAATAAATATAGGGGATGTTATTTATGATTATAATTGTCATTTAAATATGTTTTAAGTAGCTAATAGTGATACAAGCCAGCAACAACGTAATCCATCCCACCTATTAGGAGAAGCCCAGAAAAGTGGGATTGTGGGTGGGGAGAAAGAACAAAACCCATATATAAGGAGTGAGAATCCACTCACTCAGTTGGCCACTGAGGAAGGGGTGTATGACCCTGAAACGCGTCTGGCAAATACCGAGTGAGCGTGGATTCCTGGAAAGAACAAGAAAGCTTTCTACAACAAAGACAAAGATATCGCTACACTAGATTCTTTACCGGCATAGAACCGGAGCTCAAGTCGCACACCAGTGACGTCAAACCAGCGTCCAGCCGGCACCCCAGGTAACCAGGTCACGTGGGACGCCACTTCTTGGCCGAGTACACCACGAGAGACGCTGTGAGTGTACGGCCGCCTGGAAACCAGCGCTGCGGAGAGACAGCCAGGAAGGGTAAGACCGCAACACTGAAAGCGACGAGAGACTGTAAGTAGCTGGAGTTCAGTCTCCAAATTTGGTACATACCTCTGCTTGTCCAGAAACATCAGATTAAGGGACACCACCATCATCGTTGCCCCAATAGGACTGGGCCACAGGGCCGCTAGTGATAAGCATCACTATAGCTTCAACGTCATTGGTTACAGTGAAATTGCACACTGTTGCAACATATGATTGGGACATTCATTCTGTCTTTACCATTGCAATCAGACTGTAAGTGTTGTCAATTCTATACAGATTGAAGCTGGGACCATACCAGTGACGTTTTGCATATGTGTTTTATGTATGTTTTAATCGTTTTAAGGGTGTGTTCTTAATATATTAATAAATATCTATATCATCTAGACATCCCTCTTGGAGTGCCCCCTCACTTTTCTATATTGCCATTACCTTTTGTGGGTCCTGAGGGTAGGACCAGAGGGTGAGCACCTATCCATACGGAACGGGGGTGAGCCGCTGTACGCTTTCATGTTAAATTATCTACCCAGTTTTTTATATGATTGCATAGTTTTTTCCTGATCTGAAGAAGGGACTTCCAGCCCAGAAACACATAATCTGTGGAAACTATGAATGAATAAATAAATAAATAAAAGCTCTAAACTTACCTTCAAGCCTGGATCTTCCTCATTGTGCCTCTGCTGACCCAAATTTTCTTCCGTATAGGCTGGTTGAAATGCTAGACACTGTACGTAGGGCAGTCAGTGTGATGTGCCTTGTGTCCCTTGTGCAGGGGATGGGGACTAGGAGCCCACCTGACTCTGGGGCCCACCAGAGGATTCACCTGTTCCCCTATGGGACATTTTCAGCTTGCTCTTCACAGCTTTTTTATTGTCATGTTTCCAAAGCAATACTATTTAGTAGATTAAATCAGTTACTCTGATGTTTGTCTTCTGGATACTGATACTTTTCTGGAAAAAAAAGCAAGCAACAAAAAAAAGTGCAATATAAAAACATAACAAAAACATACTTATCTGTGACCTGACAACTTAAGCCCTGTGCAAATAACATGTTAGAAGTATTACATCACAGGTTAAATGTCCTGCCTATTGTCAGGGGATTCTCATTTGACACAACAAAACTGTATCATATTAGGTGGGAATGTCAGGAAAATAACTGCATAAAGTATACCTAGACTTTTATAAAGTTTTTTTTTAAGTGTTGCAAATGCTCTAAAATAATTTTTGCAATATATTTTATTAATTGATTTTATAGTTTTACCCTGAAATTAATTTCTGTAGCTCTTTTTACTGCAGCAGATGCAGAATCTATACACAGTGGCCATGTATGCAGTGTATGTATTCTGATTTCTGTAATATCCGCTGCATTGAGCACCATACTGGCAGCAGCATACATGACTGCTCCTGCCAGTCTCCACTCCGCTGAAAGCTCTACAAAGCACATCGGTAAAGGATACCCTCCACTAGTATGCTATGCAAGGCTTTAGAGGAGCAAGGCGAGGCAAGAGCAGGGATGCGCTTTAAAGAGTTCCTGCCTGTCCTCACTCCGCTAAAGCCTGGCATACCGCATCAGTGCAAGATATCCTACACCAATGCCCTACCGTATGTAGAGTGGAGAACACAGCCAGGAGCAGTGAAGTGTACTCCCGCCAGTCCTCTGCTCAATGCAGTGCATGTTGTAGAAGACAGAATCCATACACTGCATACATGGCTATGGTATACAGATTCTGTATGCTCTGCAGTAAAGAGTGCTATAGAAAGGTCTGGATTTTGGGGGCCTGTTTTGCTCGCAAAACAAAATCAAGTAATAAAATATATATAAAAAAATTTTTTTGTGCATTTGTAACAATAATAAAAAAAAAACTTTATAAAAGTTTAGGTACACTTTTAAGGCAACCTGTCAGGTTGAAAATAGTGCCTGAGGTGCAAGCAGTAGAGCAGAAGGAGCTGAGCAGATTAATATATCGTTTTTTGGAAAAAGATTCAGTATAACTTGTATTTCATTCATTCATAAATTCCTATTCTGGGTTTTGAAGTCAAGAAGACGGTCATATCAGTGACTGACAGCCTTCCCTCTATTACTGTGTATACAGAGATAGCTGTCAATCACGGATAGGACCGTCTCCTCAACTTCAAAGCCCAGAACAAACAGGAATTAAAACTAGCCCTTTCTACCCCGGGCCAGTTTTCACCTTCCTGCACAGCCCATTTTTTGCAAATCCAACATGTGTCACTTTATGTGGCAATAACTTTAAAACGCTTTTACTTATCCAAGCCATTCCATTCTACTTTTATAATAGATAGTAATAACTCCAAAAATAGTTATTACTTTACATTCCCCATATGTCTACTTCATGTTTGGATAATTTCTGAATGCTATTTAATTTTTTGGGGACTTTAAAAGGCTTAGAAGTTTATAAGCAAATCTTGAAATTTTTCAGAAAATTTCCAAAACCCACTTTTTACGGACCAGTTCAGGTCTGAAGTCACTTTGTGAGGCTTACATAATATAAACCACCCAAAAATGACCCGATTTTAGAAACTACACCCCTCAAGGTATTCAAAACTTATTTCACAAACTTTGTTAACCCATTTTCCCACAAGAATGAATAGAAAATGGAGATGAAATTTCAGAATTTCACTTTTTTGGCAGATTTTCCATTTTAATCCATTTTTTTCCGCTAACAAAGCAAGGGTTAACAGCCAAACTAAACACTGTATTTATTGCCCTGATTCTGTAGTTTACAGAAACACAGATATGTGGTCATAAACTGCTGTACGGGCACACGGTAGGGCACAGAAGAAAAGGAACGGCATATGGTTTTCGGAAAGGCAGATTTCACTTAATTTTAAGCTGCCATGTCACATTTGAAGACCCCCTGATGCAACCCTAGAGTAGAAAATCCCCAAAAATTACCCCATTTTGGAAACTACAGGATAAGGTATCAGTTTTGTTGGTACTATTTTAGGGTACATATGATTTTTGGTTGCTCTAAAATACACTTTTTGTGAGGAAAGGTAACAAAAAATAGCTGTTTTGGCACAGTTTTTATTTTTTGTTATTTACAGTATTCATCTGACAGGTTAGATCATGTGGTATTTTTATAGAGCAGGTTGTTAAAGACGCGACAATACCAAACATGACTAAATTTTTGGGTTGTTTGTTTCAGTTTTACATAATAAAGCATTTTTGAAAAAATATGATTTTTTTAGTCTCCATATTCTGAAAGCCATAGTTTTTTTTTTTTTTTTGGGCGACTGTCTTATGTAGGGGCTAATTTTTTTCAGTATGAGATGGTTTGATTGGTACTATTTTAGGGTGCATATAACTTTTTGATCGCTTGGTATTACACTTTTTGTGATGTAAGGTGACAAAAAATTGCTTTTTTGACACATTTTTTTGTAAAAATATTTACGGTGTTCACCTGAGGGGTTAGGTCATGTGATATTTTTATACAGCATGATGTTACGGATGCGGTGATACCTAATATGTATACTTTTTTTATTTGTTTTAGTTTTACACAATAACAGCATTTTTGAAACCAAAAAAATCATGTTTTAGTGTCTCCATATTCTGAGAGCCATAGTTTTTTTGAATTTTTGGGCGATTGTCTTAGGTAGGGTCTAATCTTTTGCGGGATTAGATGACGGTTTGATTTGCACTATTTTGGGGTGCATATGACTTTTTGATCGCTTGCTATTACACTTTTTGTGATGTAAGGTGGCAAAAAATGTTTTTTTAGCAGTTTTTATATATATATTTTTGACTGTGTTCACCTTAGGGGTTAGGTCATGTGATATTTTTATAGAGTTGGTCGATATGAACGCGACGATACCTAATATATTTACTTTTCTTTTTTTCCTTATGTTTTAAAAAAGAAATTTACTTTATTTTGGGAAAAGGACGCTTTTTGTTTTACTTGAAACTTTTCATTTTTTGTAAAACTTTTTTTTTTTCCACTTTCTTTTTGTCCCACTCTGGGACTTCAACTTTTGGGGGTGATCCCCTTTACAATGCATCACAATACTTCCGTATTGTGATGCATTGGCTGTAAGTGTATTGCAGATTGTGAGGGCTGGATCTCACAGGCTGTCATGGAAGACACCTAAGGAAGGCATCGGGCTGCCTTCCCTGCCATCGTGTCCTTGTCACAGCAGCGCGGGGAATCAATGGAAGCTCTCTCCCTCTCAACACATTGCACGTGACGCGGTTTTCACCGATGCCGGCACATACAGCAGGGGTCTGGCTATCAGTGACTGCCGGACCCCTGCCGCTGATCTGGCGGGTGCAGGAACTGCTGGGCGGCGAGTCACGTCCCGCTGCTCCGTACTATTACGGCGCTGGTTTAATGAAATACAAGTTATACTGAATCTTTTCTCACAAAATAATATACCAATCTGCTCATCCACTCCTACTCTATAACATGCTGCCTGTAGCTTACATTGCATTTTCATGATGACAGGTTCCCTTTAACCATTTGTGTAAAAGGTAATGTGAGTCCTTTATACACTGTAACTAGAGATGAGCGAATCAAAGCTGACGAAGTGGAATTCTATCTGAATTTCAGGAAAAATTCGATTCGCACCAAAGCCGAATTTCCTCGCACTATGCCATGCATGCAGCCAATCAGCAGCCAGCAAGCCCTGTGATGTCACAGCCCTATAAATAGCGGCAACCATCTAAGATTCTGCCATTTACCAGTGTACTTAGTGCAGGGAGAGACATCTGCAGACGCTAGGGACAGTCATAGGAAAGACTTGATTGTGGTGAAAAAACGATTTATAAGTGCACTGAAAGGATAGGGAGGAATCGTTCCACAGCATTTGTGTAGAACAGGGTTCAGTAGGGGAGGTTACAGACTGGGTAATAGGAACAATCCTACTACACCTTTGTGCACTCACTGGGGATCCAAATGGCCATTATACTGCTCTGTCATTCCAGCAAACCGTTCTTGTTATTGGGGTGCAAGTGCTGTTTGATACAGCCATTAACAGGGTTTATTACAAGGTATTATTTCTACAGTACGTCTTATTTGCCCTTGTGCGATGTAGTTATATGTTGTGAAGCCCTTTTTGCCGTCTAATAGTGGCAAAAGAAAAATATATTTGCCCTTGTGGGGTGCAGTGATCTAATCTAAAGCCCTGTTTGCAGTGTATTAGTGGCGAAATAAAAATATATTCGCCGTTCATCTTTGCACTTATATGTTGAAAAGCTTTTTGTGTGCTGTAAGGGCTCATTCACACGAACGTGTAAAGCCTGTGCCCGTATTGCGGACCACATTTGCGAATCCGCAATACACGGGCACCGTTCCGTGTGCATTCCGTATCACTGATGCGGACCCATTCAATTCAATGGGTCCGCAAATCCGGAGATGCGGAACGGTGTGGAACAGAAGCACGGAGCGGAACACTACGTAAGCACTACGGTTCCGTGCCTCTGCACCGCAAAAAGATAGCACTTAATAGATCTTTTTGCGGAACGGATGGATCGCGGACCCATTCAAGTGAATGGGTCCGCGATCCACATGTGGCTGAGCCACGGTCGGTGCCCATGCATTGCGGACCGCAATGGGCATGGGCATGGGCACAGGCTTCACACGGTCGTGTAAACAAGCCCTCAAAGTAGAAAACAGTTATGACCTAATTGCCGTTCAGCGGTGCAGTGATATATTCTACAGACATGTTTGCCGTGTATTAGTGGCAAAATAAAAATATATTCACTGTCCAGCGTTGGGCCTAATTGCCTAATTAGGACCTAATTGCCATGTTTGCCATGTATTAGAGGCGAAATAAAAATATATTTACTGTCCAGCGTTGCACTTATTTGTGTACTGTAAAAGTAGAAAACAATTAGGACCTAATTGCTGTTCAGCGGTGCAGTGATATATTCTACAGCCTTTTGTTGAAAAGCCTTTTGTGTTGTGTAAAAGAAGAAAAAATTAGGGCCTAATTGCTGTTCAGCGGTGCAGTGATATATTCTACAGCCCTGTTTGCCGTGTATTAGTGGCGAAATAAAAATATATTCGCCGTCCAGCGTTGCACTTATCTGTTGAAAAGCCTTTTGTGTACTGTAAAAGTAGAAAAAAATTAGGGCCTTATTGCCGTTCAGTGGTGCAGTGATATATTCCACAGCCCTGTTTGCCGTGTATTAGTGGCGAAATAAAAATATATTCGCGGTCCAGTGTTGCACCTGTTTGTTCAAAAACCTTTTTTGTTTTGTAAAAGTACAAACCGGATTCCAAAAAAGTTGGGACACTATACAAATCGGGAATAAAAACTGAATGCAATGATGTGGAGGTGCCAACTTCTAATATTTTATTCAGAATAGAACATAAATCACGGAACAAAAGTTTAAACTGAGAAAATGTACCATTTTAAGGGAAAAATATGTTGAATCAGAATTTCATGGTGTCAACAAATGCCCAAAAAGTTGGGACAAGGCCATTTTCACCACTGTGTGGCATCTCCCCTTCTTCTTACAACACTCAACAGACGTCTAGGGACCGAGGAGACCAGTTTCTCAAGTTTAGAAATAGGAATGCTCTCCCATTCTTGTCTAATACAGGCCTCTAACTGTTCAATCGTCTTGGGCCTTCTTTGTTGCACCTTCCTCTTTATGATGCGCCAAATGTTCTCTATAGGTGAAAGATCTGGACTGCAGACTGGCCATTTCAGTACCCGGATCCTTCTCCTACGCAGCCATGATGTTGTGATTGATGCAGAATGTGGTCTGGCATTATCTTATTGAAAAATGCAGGGTCTTCCCTGAAAGAGATGACGTCTGGATGGGAGCATATGTTGTTCTAGAACCTGAATATATTTTTCTGCATTGATGGTGCCTTTCCAGACATGCAAGCTGCCCATGCCACACGCACTCATGCAACCCCATACCATCAGAGATGCAGGTTTCTGAACTGAGCGTTGATAACAACTTGGGTTGTCCTTGTCCTCTTTGGTCCGGATGACATGGCGTCCCAGATTTCCAAAAAGAACTTCGAATCGTGACTCGTCTGACCACAGAACAGTCTTCCATTTTGCCACACTCCATTTTAAATAATCCCTGGCCCAATGAAAACGCCTGAGCTTGTGGATCTTCTTTGCACTGTAGAGTTTCAGCTGGCAACGGCGGATGGCACGGTGGATTGTGTTCACTGACAATGGTTTCTGGAAGTATTCCTGAGCCCATTCTGTGATTTCCTTTACAGTAGCATTCCTGTTTGTAGTGCAGTGTCGTTTAAGGGCCCAGAGATCACGGGCATCCAGTATGGTTTTACGGCCTTGACCCTTACGCACAGAGATTGTTCCAGATTCTCTGAATCTTCGGATGATGTTATGCGCAGTTGATGATGATAGACGCAAAGTCTTTGCAATTTTTCGCTGGGTAACACCTTTCTGATATTGCTCCACTATCTTTCTGCGCAACATTGTGGGAATTGGTGATCCTCTACCCATCTTGGCTTCTGAGAGACACTGCCACTCTGAGAAGCTCTTTTTATACCCAATCATGTTGCCAATTGACCTAATTAGTGTTAATTGGTCTTCCAGCTCTTCGTTATGCTCAAATTTACTTTTTCGAACCTCTTATTGCTACTTGTCCGAACTTTTTTGGGATTTTTTTGACACCGTGAAATTTTGAATCAACGTATTTTTCCTTTAAAATGATACATTTACTCGGACTAAACGTTTGATCTGTCATCTACATTCTATTACAAATAAAATATTGACATTTGCCATCTCCACATCATTGCATTCAGTTTTTATTCACAATTTGTTTAGTGTCCAAACTCTTTTGGAATCCGGTTTGTAGAAAAAAATTTGGTCCTAATTGCTGTTTGGTGCAGTGATATATTCTACAGCCCTGTTTGCCGTGTATTAGTGGCAAAATAAAAATATATTCGCCGTTCATCGTTGCACTTATATATTGAAAAGCCTTTTGTGTACTGTGAAATTAGAAAACAATTAGGGCCTAATTGCCGTTCAGCGGTGCAGTGATATATTCTACAGACTTTTGTTGAAGAGCCTTTTGTGTTGTGTAAAAGTTGAAAACAATTAGGGCCTAATTGCCGTTCAGTGGTGCAGTGACATATTCTACAGCCCTGTTTGCCGTGTATTAGTGGCGAATTAAAAATATATTCTCTGTTCATCGTTGCACTTATATGTTGAAATGCCTTTTGTGTACTGTAAAAGTAGAAAACAATTAGGGACTAATTGCCGTTCAGCGGTGCAGTGATATATTCTACAGCCCTGTTTTCCGTGTATTAGTGCCGAAATAAAAATATATTCGCTGTTCATCGTTGCACTTATATGTTGAAAAGCCTTTTGTGTACTGTAAAAGTAGAAAAAAATTAGGGCCTTATTGCCGTTCAGTGGTGCAGTGATATATTCCACAGCCCTGTTTGCCGTGTATTAGTGGCGAAATAAAAATATATTCGGTCCAGTGTTGCACCTGTTTGTTCAAAAACCTTTTTTGTTTTGTAAAAGTACAAACCGGATTCCAAAAAAGTTGGGACACTATACAAATCGGGAATAAAAACTGAATGCAATGATGTGGAGGTGCCAACTTCTAATATTTTATTCAGAATAGAACATAAATCACGGAACAAAAGTTTAAACTGAGAAAATGTACCATTTTAGGGCCTAATTGCCGTTCAGCGGTGCAGTGATATATTCCACAGCCCTGTTTGCCATGTATTAGTGGCGAAATAAAAATATATTCGCCATCCAGCGTTGCACCTGTTTGTTGAAAAGCCTTTTGTGTTTTGTAAAAGTAGAAAAAATTAGGGCCTAATTGCCGTTCGGTGCAGTGCTTTATTCTGCAACCCTGTTTGCTGTGTATTACTGGCGAAATAAAAATTTATTCGCCGTTCATCGTTGCACTTATATATTGAAAAGCCTTTTGTGTACTGTAAAAGTATAAAACAATTAGGACATAATTTGCCGTGTATTAGTGGCGAAATAAAAATATATTCAACGTTCAGTGTTGCACTTATATATTGAAAAGGCTCACTTTTATGTTGAAAAGGCTCATTTATATGTTGAAAAGGCATGTGTAGTGTAAAAGTGGAAAAAAATATGGGCCTATTTGCTGTTCAGTGGTGCAGTTATATGTGGTGAAGCCCTTTTTGCGGTATGGACCGAATTACGTCGTCGTGAAATTTTTTATGTGAAACAGTCTTGTTTGGGGAAAATTGATGGATGATTGTAGACCTCCTTTTGCTGTATGGACCGAATTACGTCATCGTGAGTCCTGGAGTAAACATAATGAAGATGCTGATGACAACAAACCAGCAGACTTTGCCTTTATAATCTATTCACTATTAAATCATTGCAGCTTCACTAAAGTTGAAAACATTCATGGGTTTTTATCTGCTCCGTCTGCACTCGATCTCCACAGCACACAAAACATGACAGGAGAGCCTCTGCTTTGTAGTCCAAGTACAGTTTGTTAAGATCAGGAGTTCCATCAGAATTGTGCGTAACATTCTTGCTCCCTGTGCAAAGCCATAACAAAAGGACTCCGTAGGAAAAAAAAATATATATATACATCATTCAGCGTTGCATATGTTGAAAAGCCTTGTGTAGTGTAAAAGTTGAAAAAACTAAGGGCCTACTTGCCGTTCAGCGGTGCAGTTATATGTGGTAAAGCCCTTTTTTCAGTGAAATTTTTTATGTGACACAGGCTTTTTTCTGGAAAATTTGTGGGTGATTGTACACCTCCGTTTGCAGTATGGACCGAATTACTTAGTGGTGAAATTCTTTATGTGACACTGGCTTTTTTTCAGAAAATGTATGGGTGATTGCACACCTCCTTTTAAAGTATAGACCGACTTACTTAGTGGTGAAATTCTTTATGTGACAGTAATGACAGCCCCCCCATTATGTGCCAGTAATGACAGCCCCCCCATTATTTGCCAGTAGCCAGAGACCCCCATTATGTGCCAGTAGCCAGAGACCCCCATTATGTGCCAGTAGCCAGAGACCCCCATTATGTGCCAGTAGCCAGAGACCCCCATTATGTGCCAGTAGCCACCAGTATTGTACACACAAAAAAGGAAACACTTATACTTACCTCCTTGGCATCGATGCGATGCATATCTCTTCCGGCCTGTGTCCCGCGCTGTACGGCTCAGGCGGCGCGATGACATCATCGCGTCGCCTGCGCCGGCCTCTGATAGGCTGCCGGCCTAGTGCCAGCAGCCTATCAGAGGAAAGGAAAGGGACACGCCTCTCCCTCCCCTACCTTAGCACAGTCATCTGTTTCGCTGTCCTGAGGACGGCGATACAGATGACTATGGAGATGAACGCTTCCACAATAAAAGCGTTCATCTCCCTGTGCCCCGCCGCCGTCGCCCCCCTACTTCTGAGCAGCTCGGGGAAGGGGGGCAATTGCCCCGTTGCCCCCCCCTGGATCCGCCAGTGGTGCACGCATATTTGTGTAAATGTATAGCTTGTGGCTCCTGGCAGTCATACGTTTTTTTTTTTCTGGCTCTTTGTGTCTGTAATGTTGGCCACCCCTGTCTTAGGAGAAAGGACCTTAGATGACATAGCGATATTACTGGTCACATGGCTATGAGGTAATCAAAGGTCCTTTCTTTCTACCAGGAGTGTTGCTTCAGCCTGCAGGAGAAGTTTGCAATAATTTTGAAGCTTTTTTTGTGTGAAGATTACATCAGGAAAAGGTGACAGGGGCTATTACGCTAATATACTGTAAGCTACTGTATAGTGGGGTGCTGTATAGTATGGGGTGCTATACTGCTCTACTGTATACTGTGGGGTGCTGTATATTGTGGCGTGCTATACTGCTCTACTGTATACTGTGGGGTGCTGTAGAATGTGGGGTGCTGTATACTGTATAGTGTGGGGTGATGCATGCTGTATACTGTGGGGTGATGTATACTGTATAGTGTGGGGTGCTGTATACTGTGGGGTGCTATACTGCTCTACTGTATACTGTGAGGTGCTATACTGTATGCTATAGAATGCTATACTGCATACTGTGGGGTGTTATACTATTTATTGCATACTGTGGGGTACTATATACTGTGGGGTGTTGTATACTGTGGGGTGCAATACTATATATTGCATACTGTGGGGTGCTGTATACTATAGGGTGCTATACTGCATACTGTGGGGTGCTGTATACTATAGGTTTCTATACTGCATACTGTGGGGTGCTGTATACTATAGGGTGCTATACTGCATACTGTGGGGTACTGTTTTCCATAGGGTGCTATACTGCATACTGTGGGTGCTATATAATATAGGGTGCTATACTGCATACTGTGGGGTGTTGTATACTATAGGGTGCTATACTGCATACTGTGGGGTGCTGTATACTATAGGGTGCTATACTGCATACTATGGGGTGCTGTATACTATAGGTTGCTATACTGCATACTGTGGGGTGCTGTATACTATAGGGTGATATATTGCATACTGTGGGGTACTGTTTACCATAGGGTGCTATACTGCATACTGTGGGGTGCTATATAATATAGTGTGCTATACTGCATACTGTGGGGTGCTATATAATATAGTGTGCTATACTGCATACTGTGGGGTGCTATACAATATAGTGTGCTATACTGCATACTGTGGGGTGCTATATAATATAGTGTGCTATACTGCATACTGCGGGGTGCTGTATACTATAGGGTGCTATACTACATACTGTGGGGTACTGTATCCTATAGGGTGCTATACTGCATACTGTGGGGTGCTTTATACTATATGGTGCTATACTGCATACTGTGGGGTGCTGTATACTATAGGGTGCTATACTGCATACTGTGGGGTACTGTATACTATAGGGTGCTATACTGCACACTATGGTGTGCTGTATACTATACAGTGCTATACTGCATACTGTGGGGTGCTGTATACTATAGGGTGCTATACTGCATTCTGTGGGGTACTGTATATTATAGTGTGCTACACTGCATACTGTGGGGTGCTGTATACTATACGGTGCTATACTACATACTGTGGGGTGCTGTATACTATACGGTGCTATACTGCATACTGTGGGGTGCTGTATACTATAAGGTGCTATACTGCATACTGTGGGGTACTGTTTACCATAGGGTGCTATACTGCATACTGTGGGGTGCTATATACTATAGGTTTCTATACTGCATACTGTGGGGTGCTGTACACTATAGGGTGCTATACTGCATACTGTGGGGTACTGTTTACCATAGGGTGCTATACTGCATACTGTGGGTGCTATATAATATAGGGTGCTATACTGCATACTGTGGGGTGCTGTATACTATAGGGTGCTATACTGCATACTGTGAGGTGCTGTATACTATAGGTTTCTATACTGCATACTGTGGGGTGCTGTACACTATAGGGTGCTATACTGCATACTGTGGGGTACTGTTTACCATAGGGTGCTATACTGCATACTGTGGGTGCTATATAATATAGGGTGCTATACTGCATACTGTGGGGTGCTGTATACTATAGGGTGCTATACTGCATACTGTGAGGTGCTGTATACTATAGGGTGCTATACTGCATACTATGGGGTGCTGTATACTATAGGTTGCTATACTGCATACTGTGGGGTGCTGTATACTATAGGGTGATATATTGCATACTGTGGGGTACTGTTTACCTTAGGGTGCTATACTGCATACTGTGGGGTGCTATATAATATAGTGTGCTATACTGCATACTGTGGGGTGCTATATAATATAGTGTGCTATACTGCATACTGTGGGGTGCTATATAATATATTGTGCTATACTGCATACTGTGGGGTGCTATATAATATAGTGTGCTATACTGCATACTGCGGGGTGCGATATACTATAGGGTGCTATACTACATACTGTGGGGTACTGTATCCTATAGGGTGCTATACTGCATACTGCGGGGTGCTTTATACTATATGGTGCTATACTGCATACTGTGGGGTGCTGTATACTATAGGGTGCTATACTGCATACTGTGGGGTACTGTATACTATAGGGTGCTATACTGCACACTGTGGTGTGCTGTATACTATACAGTGCTATACTGCATACTGTGGGGTGCTGTATACTATAGGGTGCTATACTGCATTCTGTGGGGTACTGTATATTATAGTGTGCTACACTGCATACTGTGGGGTGCTGTATACTATACGGTGCTATACTACATACTGTGGGGTGCTGTATACTATACGGTGCTATACTGCATACTGTGGGGTGCTGTATACTATAAGGTGCTATACTGCATACTGTGGGGTACTGTTTACCATAGGGTGCTATACTGCATACTGTGGGGTGCTATATAATATAGGGTGCTATACTGCATACTGTGGGGTGCTGTATTCTATAGGGTGCTATACTGCATACTGTGGGGTGCTGTATACTATAGGTTTCTATACTGCATACTGTGGGGTGCGGTACACTATAGGGTCCTATACTGCATACTGTGGGGTGCTGTACACTATAGGGTGCTATACTGCATACTGTGGGGTACTGTTTACCATAGGGTGCTATACTGCATACTGTGGGGTGCTGTATACTATAGGGTGCTATACTGCATACTGTGGGGTGCTGTATACTATAGGGTGCTATACTGCATACTGTGGGGTGCTGTATACTATAGGGTGCTATACTGCATACTATGGGGTGCTGTATACTATAGGTTGCTATACTGCATACTGTGGGGTGCTGTATACTATAGGGTGCTATACTGCATACTGTGGGGTGCTATATAATATAGTGTGCTATACTGCATACTGTGGGGTGCTATATAATTGTCACAGCCAGACAGCTGAGAAGCGCTCACAGGAGCTTCTCAGATCCTCCTCCTTGAATTTCTTTGTTTTGGTTTAGTTTCTCATCTCGTTAGTCTATCTCAGCTGTCATGCAGTCAGACTGATCGCTACCCTTTAAGTTCCTCCCCATAATGCAGTAGTGTGCGGCTGATACAACTTCCTGGAGTGTGTGCGCATGCTGTTCCCAGTTCCCAGTTCCCAGTTCCCAGTTCCCAGTTCCCAGTCCTCAGTCGTCTGCAGATAAGTGCTGTTTATGTATTTATGTTTTTGTCTTTTCTGGATCCAGGTGACCCTGACTCCCTCCGTGTCAGTGTAGGGAGCCGGTGGTCGTGTCCCTTCACTATTGTAGGGTCTTCAGGTAATAGATAGCCGAGGAACGTGGATATGCGGCCATCCACCTTTGGGGTGTTCGCATAGGCTGAGCAGTGAGGGAGAGCGGCAGGTCTATTGCAGGGGTCTCCCTTTGTTCCTTAGTTGTGGATCCAGAGAGACATTGTTTATATGGTTTTGTCTTGTTTCCTGTACACCATCCGTGACATTATCAGCCGCCAAAACCGTCTCAAGCATGGATCCGGTTTCACTTTTGGCTGAACGCCTCCAGGGTCTTTCATTGGAGGTAGCTGATCTCCGTAGGATTTTTTCTCAGTTTCAAGTGACCGGTTCAGCTTGCGTTCATGGAGTTTGTGCTGAGCCCAAGGTCTCGCTCCCGGATACGTTCTCTGGGGGTAGTGAGAATTTTGTGCGTTTTAAAGAGGCTTGCAAACTCCATTTTCGCCTTCTTCCCCATTCTTCTGGTGATGAAGAACGGAGGGTGGGGATCATTGTATCGCTGCTCAGGGGTAACGCTCAGTCTTGGGCCTTTTCGCTACCGGAGGGGGCACGGCCCCTCCGCTCAGTGGATGAATTCTTTTTAGCCCTGGGTCAGATATATGATGATCCGGATCGTATTGCTCTGGCTGAGTCTAGACTACGTCTGTTATGCCAGGGTAAACAATCCGCAGAGATATACTGCTCCGAATTTCGGAGATGGGCAGCTGATACTGGTTGGAATGATGCTGCACTCCGAAGTCAATTTTGCCATGGTCTTTCAGAGGGATTGATAGATGCATTTTCCTTTCATGAGAGGCCTATCTTCTTGGACTCTGCTATGTCTCAGGCCGTTCGTATTGACAGGCGTCTTAGAGAGAGACGAGAGATCTCTCCTTCCTGTCCTACTCAGTCTCGGAACAGTGCAGCGGTCTCAATCTGTGCGCAGGAGTCTCAGTCGCTGTCAGCCCCTTCTGAGCAGGAGCCCATGCAGCTGGGGTTGATTGCCTCTGACAATAGAAGATTCAGCCCGCATGGGAGGGTTTGTTTTTGTTGTGGAGGTATAAATCATTTGGCAAATGTTTGTCCCTCAAGGAGATTCAGGCAGTTTTCTGGGAGTAATAAAGAGACAAAAAGGAAAAAATCTTTTAAAAATGTTCCGTCTGTTACTATTGGCAGGGTTGAGGCGGAAATTGAAGGTTTTCCGTTTGCTTGTAGTTCCCGTTTTGTCCTGCCTGCTAGGGTGTCGCTAGAGAGCAAGAGCATTTTTTGTGAGATTTTTGTGGATAGTGGAGCAGCTGTCAACCTCATTGATAATCAATTTGCAATAACTCATGGTTTCCAGGTATGCACTTTGGGAAGGGATATTCCTGTTTTTGCTATTGATTCAGCTCCACTTTCTCAGAAATCATTAAAGGGCATAGTTCACAATATCCATTTAATTGTGAGTGATGCTCATGTTGAGGATGTGTCATGTTTCGTCCTTAGCGGTTTGCCTACTCCTCTAGTGTTGGGGCTACCCTGGCTCACTAAACATAACCCCACCATTGATTGGCAAGCGAGGCAAATAAATGGTTGGAGTGACTTTTGCAGAGAGAATTGCCTCATAACATCTGTTTCTGAGGTTTCTACTAAGTCTGTACCACCTTTCCTCTCTGAATTTTTGGATGTCTTCTCTGAGAGTGGAGTTCAGGGTTTGCCTCCGCACAGGGAGTATGATTGCCCTATTAATCTCATCCCAGGCGCCAAGCTGCCTAAATCTCGTTTATACAATCTCTCCCAACCTGAGAGGGTCGCTATGCGGGCTTATATCTCTGAGAGTTTGAGAAAAGGACACATACGACCCTCGAAGTCACCTGTTGCCGCTGGTTTTTTCTTTGTTAAGAAAAAAGATGGTTCTTTAAGACCTTGTCTGGATTTCAGGGAGCTGAACAGTATCACTATTCGTGATCCTTATCCGCTTCCTCTGATCCCGGACCTGTTTAACCAGGTTGTTGGGGCTAAAGTATTTTCCAAATTAGACCTAAGAGGGGCATACAACCTGGTTAGGGTCAGAGAAGGAGACGAATGGAAGACGGCTTTCAATACCCCTGAGGGCCATTTTGAGAATTTGGTTATGCCTTTTGGTTTGATGAATGCCCCAGCCGTTTTTCAGCATTTCGTCAACAGCATTTTTTATCATTTAATGGGAAAATTTGTATTAGTGTATTTGGATGACATTTTGATTTTTTCTCCTGATTTCAAGACTCCTAAGGAACACTTACGTCAGGTCTTGCTCATTCTGCGGGAGAATAAATTATATGCGAAACTGGAAAAATGTGTGTTTGCGGTTCCAGAAATCCAATTTCTGGGGTTTCTTGTCTCCGCTTCTGGTTTTCGCATGGACCCCGAGAAGGTCCGCGCTGTGCTTGAGTGGGAGCTTCCTGAGAACCAGAAGGCGCTGATGCGTTTTTTGGGCTTTGCCAATTATTACAGGAAATTTATTTTGAATTATTCCTCTGTTGTTAAACCACTCACTGATATGACCAGAAAGGGGGTAGATTTTTCTTCCTGGTCGGTAGAGGCGCGTAAGGCCTTTTCTAATATCAAGGAGAGTTTTGCTTCCGCTCCCATCCTAGTACAACCTGATATTTCGTTACCCTTCATAGTTGAGGTTGATGCTTCTGAGGTAGGGGTGGGTGCGGTCTTGTCTCAGGGTTCCTCTCCTGCCAAATGGCAACCGTGTGCCTTTTTCTCAAAGAAACTCTCCTCCGCAGAGAGAAATTATGATGTGGGAGATAGGGAATTGTTGGCCATCAAGTTGGCTTTTGAGGAATGGCGCCATTGGCTAGAGGGAGCCAGACACCCTATTACCGTGTTTACTGACCATAAAAATCTGGCCTATTTGGAGTCAGCCAAGCGTCTGAACCCGAGACAGGCCAGATGGTCTTTGTTCTTTTCAAGGTTTAATTTTGTTGTTACGTTCCGCCCTGGGGTTAAGAATGTGAAGGCAGATGCCCTGTCACGTTGTTTTCCAGGAGGTGGGAATTTTGAAGACCCGGGTCCCATTTTGGCTGAAGGTGTGGTGGTCTCTGCTCTTTTTCCTGAATTGGAGGCAGAGGTGCAGGCAGCCCAGTCAGAAGCTCCTGATCTTTGTCCTCCTGGGAGGTTGTTTGTGCCTCTCGCTTTGAGACACAAGATTTTTAAAGAACACCACGACACGGTCCTTGCTGGGCACCCGGGGGCAAGAGCCACACTGGATCTCATCGCTCGGAGATTCTGGTGGCCTGCGCTTCGTAAGTCGGTTGAGGGTTTTGTGGCAGCTTGCGAGACTTGCGCTCGTGCCAAGGTCCCTCATTCACGGCCATCAGGTCCTCTCCTTCCTTTGCCCATTCCTTCCCGTCCTTGGACACATCTGTCCATGGACTTCATAACGGACTTGCCTCGTTCCTCGGGGAAGTCTGTGATTCTGGTGGTGGTGGACCGTTTTAGCAAAATGGTGCATTTTATCCCTTTCCCTGGTTTGCCCAATGCTAAGACGCTGGCGCAGGCATTTATTGACCACATTGTCAAATTGCATGGGATTCCTTCAGACATAGTCTCTGATAGGGGCACGCAGTTTGTTTCCAGATTCTGGAAGGCTTTCTGTTCTCGCTTGGGGGTTCGGTTGTCATTCTCTTCTGCTTTCCATCCGCAGTCGAATGGCCAGACAGAGCGCGTCAATCAGAATCTGGAGAAATATCTGCGCTGTTTTGTGGCAGAGAATCAGGAGGATTGGTGTTCTTTTTTGTCCCTTGCTGAGTTTGCTTTAAATAACCGTCGTCAGGAGTCCTCTGATAAGTCACCAATTTTTGGTGCATATGGGTTCCATCCGCAGTTTGGGACTTTCTCGGGAGAGGGCTCTTCTGGTTTGCCTGATGAGGACAGATTCTCCTCGTCTTTGTCATCTATTTGGCAAAAGATTCAGGATAATCTAAAGAGCATGAGTGAGAGATATAAGCGTGTGGCGGATAAGAGACGTGTGCCTGGTCCGGACCTGAATGTTGGTGATCTGGTGTGGTTGTCTACCAAGAATATCAAATTGAAGGTTCCCTCCTGGAAGTTGGGTCCTAGGTTTATTGGGCCTTACAAGATCCTGTCTGTCATCAATCCTGTTGCCTACCGTCTTGATCTTCCTCAGACTTGGAAGATCCATAATGTTTTTCATAAGTCCTTATTGAAACCTTATGTTCAACCTATTGTACCCTCGCCTTTGCCTCCTCCTCCGATTATGGTTGATGGAAATCTTGAATTTCAGGTCTCTAGGATTGTGGATTCTCGTCTTGTCCGCGGTTCCCTCCAGTACCTCGTTCATTGGTAGGGTTATGGTCCTGAAGAGAGGATGTGGGTCCCAGTGACGGACATTAAGGCCTCTCGTCTCATCAGGGCTTTCCATAGGTCCCATTCTGAGAAGGTGGGCCCTGAGTGTCCGGAGTCCACTCCTAGAGGGAGGGGTACTGTCACAGCCAGACAGCTGAGAAGCGCTCACAGGAGCTTCTCAGATCCTCCTCCTTGAATTTCTTTGTTTTGGTTTAGTTTCTCATCTCGTTAGTCTATCTCAGCTGTCATGCAGTCAGACTGATCGCTACCCTTTAAGTTCCTCCCCATAATGCAGTAGTGTGCGGCTGATACAACTTCCTGGAGTGTGTGTGCATGCTGTTCCCAGTTCCCAGTTCCCAGTTCTCAGTCCTCAGTCGTCAGTCGTCTGCAGATAAGTGCTGTTTATGTATTTATGTTTTTGTCTTTTCTGGATCCAGGTGACCCTGACTCCCTCCGTGTCAGTGTAGGGAGCCGGTGGTCGTGTCCCTTCACTATTGTAGGGTCTTCAGGTAATAGATAGCCGAGGAACGTGGATATGCGGCCATCCACCTTTGGGGTGTTCGCATAGGCTGAGCAGTGAGGGAGAGCGGCAGGTCTATTGCAGGGGTCTCCCTTTGTTCCTTAGTTGTGGATCCAGAGAGACATTGTTTATATGGTTTTGTCTTGTTTCCTGTACACCATCCGTGACAATAATATAGTGTGCTATACTGCATACTGTGGGGTGCTATATAATATAGTGTGCTATACTGCATACTGTGGGGTGCTATATAATATAGTGTGCTATACTGCATACTGCGGGGTGCTGTATACTATAGGGTGCTATACTGCATACTGTGGGGTACTCTATCCTATAGGGTGCTATACTGCATACTGTGGGGTGCTGTATACTATATGGTGCTATAC
This sequence comes from Bufo bufo, assembly GCF_905171765.1. NCBI lineage: Eukaryota > Metazoa > Chordata > Amphibia > Anura > Bufonidae > Bufo > Bufo bufo. The sequence continues at coordinate 585,357,120 of NC_053391.1, forward strand.
TGCATACTGTGGGGTGCTGTATACTATAGCGTGCTATACTGCATACTGTGGGGTACTGTATACTATAGGGTGCTATACTGCACACTGTGGTGTGCTGTATACTATACAGTGCTATACTGCATACTGTGGGGTGCTGTATACTATAGGGTGCTATACTGCATTCTGTGGGGTACTGTATATTATAGTGTGCTACACTGCATACTGTGGGGTGCTGTATACTATACGGTGCTATACTACATACTGTGGGGTGCTGTATACTATACGGTGCTATACTGCATACTGTGGGGTGCTGTATACTATAAGGCGCTAAACTGCATACTGTGGGGTACTGTTTACCATAGGGTGCTATACTGCATACTGTGGGGTGCTATATAATATAGGGTGCTATACTGAATACTGTGGGGTGCTGTATTCTATAGGGTGCTATACTGCATACTGTGGGGTGCTGTATACTATAGGGTGCTATACTACATACTATGGGGTGCTGTATACTATAGGTTGCTATACTGCATACTGTGGGATGGTGTATACTATACAGTGCTATACTGCATACTGTGGGGTGCTGTATACTATAGGGTGCTATACTGCATACTGTGAGGTGCTGTATACTATAGGGTGCTATACTGCATACTGTGGGGTGCTGTAAGGGTGCTATACTGCATACTGTGGGGTGCTGGGGTGCACTGCAACAATAGTGTGAGCCGAGCCCCGGTGTCCTTCCTGAACTGCAGAGCGGTGCCCACTTCCAGCCCAGAGCACTGATCCGGAGCCTGCTGGAGTCTTCAGAACTGTAAGTATTTACAGTAATTCACTGTACTCTACGAGGTGTGTGGATTATTTTTTTTTTTGTGTGTGTTGTGGTGGAGGGCGTGATTGCATGCTAGGCTGTGGGAAGGCGGGATCCAGGGGGTTCAAGTAATTTCTTGCCCAGGGTCCAATCAATATTAAAGATGGCCCTGGATCCACTCCTGTTTCTTTTGGCATTAGCAATACTGATGGATTACTGACCAAATGCTGACCGAGTGAAGGCGGATGCTCCACAGACAGGATCCGTTTTTTGTGGGTTATTCTTCTGACGGATTAGAGGAAGGGCAAACAAATCTGTAACGTCAACACAAACTTGGTACACAAACATGTTTGTGTTCCACGGATGGCGTAACATCCAGCTGCCTGAAAGAGATATAAACGTATTAATCGCTGTGGGAGTTCACCGCAACTAAGCCACATTACCACTAATGAATCCCAGACCATTGGAACTTTGCAACATTTAAATAACATGTTAATCACTTCTACAAATCACTGGGAAATATTGTAGCATTACCTTTTATATAGGAACCCAGCGACACACTGCTGCCAATAACAGAAGGACACTGTAGAATATTTTCTCTTATACCAATCAATGGAACAATGATTGCAGGAGTACTATAGGATGACGCTCTATGTCCATCAAAATAACTTGCTCATAAAACAGACGTTTTTTTATATCCACACAAAAATCTGTCTAGCAAACAGACTATATACAATATTTTGTATATATATCTCTTGCACTTTTTGCACTATCTTTTGCACGGTTTGCACTCCTATGCCAAATTGGGGGAAGAATAAATTACCCTTTATGTGCCCCTGATCATATGGGAAAATGCTACTATTAACTGGACATTTAGAAGAATCATCCTACCTCGAGAATACGCGATCTATTTATTTATTTATATGTGCATTTTATATATTTTTTGTGTTTTTTTTACATAATAGTTTTTATACATTATATTAATAAATACCTTTGCTCTGCGTATAACCAGGTGAGGAGTGCTCGTCTATATAGATACATTACAGTCAACACAAACTTACTGCTGACACCCTCTCCACTCTGTCGGGGGGCTCTACTTGTAGAAGCGTTTAATAGAACAGGTTCTGTTGACATCTATGTGGAATCAGCTGACGACGGTGTAAAAGAAGTGCGCCTCTTCTTGGCGCTAACATCGACCTGTAAGGCTGAGTTCATACTTGAGTTATTTGGTCAGTTTTGGCCCAGTGACTGCCCAAATAAGTGAAGTGTGCAGTGATTATAAGTGCGACGCCTGTCACCTGCATGTCATACTGACTGACAGTATTATTTCACTGCCAAAGCAGACTCCCTATGTGTGTTACTGCAAGGCACAGTGTTCTACACCACTATAAAGGCTCTCTGCAGCCAGGAAATAGCCATTTTTTTAATGAAATTCCCCGCAAATATATTCCAATCGAGCCAAATTCTTCCAAAAAAATTCGGCGAACCGGCAAATAGAATTTTTAAAAAATTCGCTCATCTCTAACTGTAACCACATGCAAGAAAAAAAACTTAAAACGATTATTCTCATCATCCTCAGAACTAGAAATAGGTGTCCATCCCATTACTGACACAGGTCATCTTAGTATGGTTTATATGCTTTACCAGCAATGGAGGTAATCACTAGCCTGCAGCTTCATGGCTCTTCTGGGAAATATGTATGCAGCTGGATTTGATAATGTCAGGATATACTTTATTATAGGATTTGATTTATATGTAATAGTGAACTCCAGAAGGAAAAAATAAAGTTCCCTGCAGCTAAGTCCTTCCAAACCACCTCATACTTAGGAATTCTCCAGTGATAGGGGCCGCAACTCTCTTTTCTTGGCTGCCAAAGTTCAGAGGTACTGGTGGGTTTAGCCATAACATGTACCTTCTTTAGAGGACTTTTTATGAAAACGTCATATAACTACAAGATAAATACTTTTGAATTGTTGTTGGTAGATTCAGCTTACTATCCATAGTGTCATCTCTTGGCGTCATGTGTTTGGCTACGGAAAAGTTTCTACCCATGGAATACATTTTTGGAACATTATGCAGTAAAGCTTAGTGTTCCCCAATTTCTTCCACCTCACCCTTACATCTCCTGTTTTCTTCAATATCTGCAGCAATCATTGGCTTAGAAAGTATACAGAAAGACAGTCTAAACATACATCTTTTGACAGCTCATAATTAGTCTGTGTATGTAGATACATAAATGACACCCATGGAGGAGACCCAGACAAGGTGAGGTTGCTTCTAAGTATTTGAGAGGTGGAAGTAAGAGGTGAGGAGCCATAACAAAGGTGCGTGAACAAAAAGAAATGAATGCCTAAACTTTGCGGTCAACATAATTAGTCTGTGATGCTATTGTCACAGCTCACACACAAAAAGCCAAAGGCAAGAAACTGGTCCCCTCCTTATATCCCATAAGACAGATACACGTAGCGCTGACAGGGCATTTCTAGCACTTAGAGAGAGAGAGCTTAGTTTAGTCGCGTGGGGGAATCACCAATGAATGGAAGGCGTTGTGAAGGGGGAGATGGGGATTAGCACCTGTCGGGCTTGTAGCTTGTATGGTGATAGAGGTGATTTATTTTGCTATTTATTCTTGTTCACTTGCTCTTTTGGATAAATTTCCTAACGTAACCTATAGAAAAGCATAAAGAGCAGTCCAAGGGTTGTCCCACAACTACAACCCTTGTCTATGTGTCTGATTAGGGCATAATATCATGGTGTCCGAGTCAGGATCCACCTGTACCAGAACAGAGAGCCACTCTATGACCTTATGTGGCCGTGGTCCAAATGTTACAAAGACAAATATTCATTTGAATGGCTGTCATGTAATGCTACAAGATGTGACCCCCCTCCCCCCGCCAAGTAATTCCAGCTGATCCCAGGGTATTAGGGAAGCTGGCTTCTTTTTAAAAAGGGGTTTTACTGACTGCAGTGTTCCTGCTTCCCATAATATACTGGGAACCCATTATGGAAAAGATAAACACTAGTGTGAACACAAATATATATATATATATATATATATATATATATAAAACAAAAATTAACAGCAGCACTAGTCCAATAGTACGGGTGCAAAATCCTCCCAGCCGCAGGCTCAATGGTGATGGAACAGTATATATTCAAAAGATGAGGCAGCACTCCAATAAATAAGGTGAAAACACGATGGACCCTTTATTGACCCCTCTGTGCAAGGTTTCAACCGCTCTATGCAGTCTTTATCAAGCATTGATAAAGACTGCATTGAGCGGTTGAAACGTTGCAGAGGGGTCAATAAAGGGTCCATTGTTTTTTCACCTTATTTATTGGAGTGCTGCCTCATCTTTTGAATGTATATATATATATATATATATATATACATGTATATTGCAAGGGATTGCTCTCAGGGGTCGGCAATGACAGACTTCTCATTAAACAGGGGGTTTTCAAGCTCAAACAAGTGCTTTATTTGTCACACAGCACATCATACTTCCAAGTTTGGCATCACTCTGCACCATGAAGTCGCAGATTCACATCACCACGTGTTACATCAACGCAAAAAAACAATAAACCCCTTGCCCGGCTAGGCACTCACTATACAGAGGTTTTCCCTAACTCACCTCTAGCTCAGTGTTCACACTGCGGTGTTGGGCTTCGGTCAGACAGCCTTCTAGCTGTGACCTGTGCAACCCACCACTCCTCCTGGTGGAAGAAGTGAAATACCTTGGGGGGATATGGTCCAGCAGTTCTCCTGACTCTGACCGTGCGACACCTCTTTTCAGGCATCACTGGGTCCCCCCAAACTCAGGCTTCCTCAGCCTTGTGGCCGCTCAGCCCTCCTGGCTGGAACCACACAGAGCCTCTGCAGGTCTCTTACCTGGGGCCTAACTTTCCGGTCCCTTCACACGGGCGTCGTGGGTAAAGGCCAGATGCGTTCAGGGTGCATTGCGGGAAACCCACTCGAGTAGGCACGCAATTGCAGTCAGTTTTGTCTGCGATTGCGTTACGATGTTCAGTTTTTTCCGCTCGAGTGCAATGCGTATTGCATGCGCGTGAGAAAAAACTGAATGTGGTACCCAGACCCGAACCTGGACTTCTTCACTGAAGTTCGGGTTTGGGTTTGGTGTTCTGTAGATTTTATTATTTTCCATTATAACATGATGGTGAGCGTGATTACGTCATCAAAGAACCTTTTGCAGGTCCTGAAAGAAGAAGAAAGAAGACGATGATGGCTGGGCATTCTGTATTAAGAATGCTATTATTTTCCCTTATAACAACGTTATAAGGGAAAATAATACAGTGAATAAACTTTAATGGGGTCCAGGGTTTCTCATCCCTATCATCTCCTAGCAACCATGCGTGAAAATCGCACCGCATCTGCACTTGCTTGCGGATGCTTGCGATTTTCACGCAGCCCCATTCATTTCTATGGGGCCTGCGTTGCGCGAAAAACGCAGAATATAGAACATGCTGCGATTTTCACACAACGTACAAGTGATGCGTGAAAATAACTGCTCATCTGCATAACCCCATTGAAGTTAATGGGTCCAGATTCAGTGTGGGTGCAATGCGTTCACCTCACGCATTGCAACCGCACGGAATTATCGCCCGTGTGAAAGGGGCCTTCCTCTCACTCTGAGGATTGCCTTATCCCCAAGTGATTATTGCACCAGGCCTCACCTCAGACCAGGTGATCATGGGGAAAACACAGCAAATATAACATACGTCTCCTCTAATAGGTTTCCTCCTGCACCATTCTGCGCCAGGAGACATATATCTTCCCTCATGTATGAGGCCTGTTACTGCCTCACAATATATATATGTAGTATATATATATATATATTTATATATATATATATAAATAAATAAAAAGAAAATCCAATTGATTCTGATATATACTGTATAAGGTATTATGCACACCATGTACAGAGGCAACTGGGCTGTAATGTTGATCAAAAGTGTGAATTGGAGTATGAACCCATATAACGGTATCTTGTTGCTCTATGTGGTGCCTCCATGTACCTCCATTGGCTACTGTATTCTCCCCTAAAAGCAATTCTTCCATGATATGACATAAAATAATTCAGTGAGAAAAAATCCTCATTATGGTTCTGTGTGAATTTTTCTAGAAAAGTAGAACAACAAATGGCACCTCTCTTCTTTGGCCAATCACTGTATCCACCCAGCAATACCAATTAAAAGGGAAGCCGGAAGAAAGAGGTCTAATGAGTGCCCGCAATTTCCTCCTACTTTCTTGGTTCATCCTTATGAATATGGTAGGTACAAGGGGTCAGCAGCTAGCCATGGAATACTACTGGTAATGTACTCCTGTTCCATATAAATCCTGAATATGCTTGGATATGGAGGCCTAACGTCTACAAAGTTTTGTAAAGATCCTTATCGCCTATGACAAATATGTTGCATATGTATAGCAGAATATTTTGCTTTAACTTAGGCCCATGTCACTGCACAATTTTTTCATATTTGACATTTTTGCACCATGTTGTAACATGGACAGGTTCATGCAGAATCCCTATTGTCTTGTAGTGCACACAGAACTGTATTGCTGAAGGGCACGAGTCATTGGAAGATCTTGTGTAACTGACTTTCCATTCCAGAATTTTACTTATCTTTACCTGTGTATTAATTTTCAAGGTATTTGGATAACATATTTCTAAAGGTACAAAAAAAAAAGGAGCAGGAAGTACTGTAGAAGATGTACAGAAATGGAAGAATCATAGTGCGGACAAGTATATATATGGTCACAATGCAAAGAGAGAGGCCCATTGACCATCATGTCATCTAAACAAGATATTAACAAGAGTAGTGTCACCATTGTTTTTGTTTAAAGAGATTCTCCAGGAAAAAATACTGGAAAATGGATTAATATAAATAAATTCCTTAAGAGCATGAGCACTATGCAAGCTATCCTCCCTGACCTGTCAGTCAATAGCAGTACACTGCATATAGATCCCAGCCGAGATAAGGTCTGAAATGTGTCTGCATCCCTCAAAATGGAGCTCACATACACCTAGCCGAGGTGTAAGAGGAGGGACCAGACACAGGCTGTTCTGGGGGAAAAGGCTTTGAAAGAAAGTATTAAAGTGCTGTGATTCATGAAAAGACTCTGCAGTTATGTGTGTGATCTCCATTGCACGCAGACATAGGCTGTACAAGGACAAGGGCTTACATAGGGATTGCACTTTGTGTTTGATGCAACCTATCCTGCTGTCTCTTTAGGTCAGCTTCTGTGCTTACTAATTAGATGGCAGCCATTTTAATTCTCCCATTGTTTGCCCCTGGCCAAAACGAACCTGTATAAATAAAGATATTTAGGCATTTATTTAGAGTAATACATCTTTTCAATTTTTTTTTTTGTATTTATTATTTTTCATTTCCTGGAGAACCCCTTTAACCATTAAGAGTTATATCCAAATTTATGCGAGAGGGTGATCTTGATCTATACCAATACATTGCTATTAAAGGTGTTTACCAAGAGTTAAACAGTAGTGGATGCATGGGCTGTGAATGTTTCTGCCAGAGGTTTGGAAAGGGAAGGAGACATTGAGATCATCTATCATCTTCAGGACCAGGAGATAGAGGGTGTAAAACTGATCGGGGCGATCCACAGTTTCTCTATCTTTGTATAGGTACATATGATATAGTCCATTATGAACAGGTTGTTACATTATATTTATATTATATTTAAGTAGATCTGTAAGGTCCAGACCATGTTACAAGATGGCAGATGTAAAGAAGTCTTAGGCATTGATCCACTTATCTTTACCATATCCACATCCATTCTACATGATTTCCATTACCTCCTTTCATGAAAGTCATGACACTGGACACACTAAATACACTCAATACCTGTCCAACCAGACAACATCCTCATGTCATCCTGCAAGGACGTAACAGCAAATGTTGGCAGTTGGCTTAGAAGGTTGACTCCCAATAAAAAAAACGGCTAATATTTCAATCTGTTGTATTAATAATAGTGTTAAGTACATTAGGTGCCTAGGCATGGACTGTATTTGAGGGTGTGTACAAATTTACAAACATTTTTTATTGCTCCTGTTTGCAAAGTTGTTTCATGTTTAATCTTAGATTTATTAGATCAATAAAAAGATTGCTGGTAAAGAGAAAGCAATGCCAAATGATACAGCAATGTTGCAAATATATCCCGGTGAGTAACCTACAATTCAGGATAACGTCTCTACTGTTGTAGTAAAGTCAATTAAGATAATTTATTTGACCTTTGGTCTAAGTGCCAACAAAACCCCTCCAGAAGATTATTTGTAAAGACTCCCATCCTGTACATATTACAGTTGACAAAATCACAGTTTTTTTGTTTTTCATCACTTTATATGAAAATGATTGAGAAATTCCAAACGTGACTTCCTGTTGTCACTTTTGCAAAAATAGCACCACAACAAAACAAACTTATTTGTGGAGGTCAATTACTAATACATGGCCCTTTTTATGTTTAGGATAAAACAGCTGTTTCAATCACCGACCACCCACTTTATTCCATCTAGTGGACCAGAGAACAAGCTACCAAGAGAGAATGTAGAACCAAGATACACGTTGGTATTAGGTAAGCAGACGATTGAAGTATTTTTATAGTATCCCCTGTTGGCACTTATGTTCTGCACTGCGGGTGCAGTTGGGGGGTGTACCTTGCACTAGGCGTTGTGACATAGCAAGGGGTTTTGTTTGGGAAGGCAGGTATTTTCCTCCCAACATGGGCGGCTGGGTTGATTTCCAGCCAGGTGAGATCAAATACCGAACCAGAGTTTAAGTGCCGGTCTGGGTTTTGGCAGCACCTGGTTGTTCTTTAAATAGGGAGCTGGACTCAGCAGCTGAGTCTCTGTCTTGGGATCTGAAGCATGGTGCCGTGCTGGAAGGTTCAGAGCCGCATGAGGGCTGTATGCTGGGAAACAGGCCCCTAAAGCCTGCTGTGGACTGCCGGGGATAAAACGGCTAGCAAGGTGACGTGTCTGTTCTATGGACTTTTCATTGTGTGAATTAACACCAAGACTTTAATAAGTCGTTTTTCTTTTGTCTTTTGTGTGAATAAACACTGACATTTTGATTTACGAACTTGTTTTGCCTCTGTACTGCGTCCGCTTACCCTGCCTACCAGAGCGAATCCTCACAGCATTAAATTGTGTTGGCATGTGTTGGTAGTCAGCCCAGAACTACTCTTGTTTTCACCTTTGTATAGACAACACAGGATCCACCATTCACAATTTTCAATGGTCACAGCTTATTTACTCCCCCTCCCTGCACAATGACATCTGCACAGGTCATAGAAAAATTCTAGAAAAAAACTCTCCATAGATGTGAATGAACATTTCATTACTATTGTGTCCATGGTCTATGTGGCTGCTGTAAATCTCTAAATGCCACTAGCAGTTCAGGCAAGATATAGACAAGCGGAGCAATAAAATTAAACTGTCACCAGAAAACTCAATGCTAAACCACAATGTCTTGTAGGGCTAGCTTAGCTGAATGTAATGATACCCTTCACTTACGGATCCACTGCTTCATTCTGGAGAATCAGTATTTTTAATCCATATTCAAATGAGCAATTAAGGGCGGACCCAAACTCGCTCTTCCACCTTCTTCTGCCAGCCCCACATTCTGATTGATAATTGACAAGGCTGGTACCTGCATCATCATCTTGTCTGGCCCAGTCAATCAAGAAATAGAGGAAGGGGCTGGCAGGAGAAGCAAGGGTGCACAGAGGGACTTGGGCCCACATCTGATGCACATACTGCTCATTTCTATATGGATTAAAAGTACCTTTTCTCCAGAATAAAGGAATGGGTCCCTAAGTGAAAGGCCTCATTACATTCAGCTAAGCTAGCCCTACAAGACATTGTGCCCGGTTTAACAAAAAATCTCCTGCTGACAGACTCTCTTTAAAAGAGACTTTTGACCAAATCTTGAAATAGCAAACATTCTTTAACTCTGTTTATTTAACTGGTTGCATTTCAGTATTTATTGCTGTTAGGATGGACACATTGATGTGTGCTTTATTGAATATGCCATTCTTTAATCTTAAGGGTTCCTGAAATGGTTATTTGAATGGTTTCAGTATGGGTGTGTTTGTGAATGTGTTAGTAGTCCTTTCATGTACCCATTACCTTAAGCCAAGAACAATAGGATGAAGAAAGTCAAAGACTTACACTGCCAGCCCTGGTGTACCACCTACAACGCTGAATATGAATATCTATTCGCTAGCACTAAGTCTTAGAGGATATGTTAGAATGACAGACTCTCTTAAAAGAATTAGTAACTCTTTTAATTACCTTTCAGTGAACATTGAGGCATAAAAGAGGGTGAGTTAAAACAATATATAATACCCTGGGATTTGTTTTATGGTATTTTTAAGTTTTCGGAAGCTGACCAGGTGATGAAGGGAACAATATAGAATGGTATTCTGAAAGACACAGGCAAAATACAGGAAATGCATGTTGACTTTGGGTACTTTCTTACCTATATCTTACCTTTTAGTTTCCATGAGACTCTTAGAAAGTTGAAAGAAATTTGCCAATGTGATTATGCAGCGTGCCACAGGGGCTTTTTAGTGTTGCCAGATGGGCGTAGTAGTATTCTGATGTTCCTTTCACCATGCAGCAATAGGAGGGTGGCACCTGTTCTTCCCTTCAGGGCACTCACTGATGCAGGGGTTCTCTTGCCTGTTGGTGTTTAGTGGTGCTCTTTGTGTTAGTGATGAGGTACAAGGCAGAGTTTCCTGAAACTCAATAATCAGTTTTCTGAAGTCAATAATAAAGCTAGGTATCACGCAACAAATCCACTGTACTTTACTGAATCAGTTCAACACGTGATGCACACAAGTACTGTATACATGAAATGCAGTCTGACCCACCCTACTTCTGGTTGCCCCACCTGCTGCCAGTTTACACCCACCTGATGTACAATATCAGGACACTTTTAGCATTTTCTAGGGCCACTTTGATTCCCAGGTCTGTCACGTTTACAGCTGCATTTTTAAAGCCCCTTGTACTGTACAACCTTCCATTGTTTAGTAGCAGGCGTCATATTCCCCAACAGGAATGTCCTTGGTTGGAGAACACATTGCACACTACACTAATTCTTCAGACTGGCACAATGTTCAGCAGTGTGCCAGTGAAAAACAACTTTCCTGTCATTTAGGTTTGTCAAAATTGTGCAAATCTTAGAATTTTTTTTATTTCTACAAGGTGGTGTTCACGCAACACAAATGTTTTTAGAAGCTAAATGGTTTCAAAACAGCAAAATGGTTTCAAATAGGTTCAAAACAGCCACATTATATAAGCCTGGCCACACTGTTCCGCCAACTAAACCACTTCATTATTTTAGGGCATTTGTTTAATATAATGGTTTTTTACTTTAAATTTAAAGGAAATAATGCAAAAATTCTGAAATAAAAATTATTTCCATTGTTACAGATTTTGTGTTTTTTTCTCTAGCTCTAACAATAGAATGTGAGATTTAAATTGTTTTATTTTTCTTTACTACACCTGCAGTACTGTGCTTATTAAGCACAAAAAGACCACTATACTAACTATAACTTTATGTAACAAAATGTTTGCATCAAAGAGGATATGTATATGAGTATATTATACATTCAAAAGAACACTTTCCATATATATATATATATATATATATATATATACACACTCACCTAAAGAATTATTAGGAACACCATACTAATACGGTGTTGGACCCCCTTTTGCCTTCAGAACTGCCTTAATTCTACGTGGCATTGAAGGTGCTGATAGCATTCTTTAGAAATGTTGGCCCATATTGATAGGATAGCATCTTGCAGTTGATGGAGATTTGAGAGATGCACATCCAGGGCACGAAGCTCCCGTTCCACCACATCCCAAAGATGCTCTATTGGGTTGAGATCTGGTGACTGTGGGGGCCATTTTAGTACAGTGAACGCATTGTCATGTTCAAGAAAGCAATTTGAAATGATTCGAGCTTTGTGACATGGTGCATTATCCTGCTGGAAGTAGCCATCAGAGGATGGATACATGTTCTCATTCTGTTTACGCCAAATTCGGACTCTAACATTTGAATTTCTCAACAGAAATCGAGACTCATCAGACCAGGCAACATTTTTCCAGTCTTAAACAGTCCAATTTTGGTGAGCTCATGCAAATTGTAGCCTCTTTTTCCTATTTGTAGTGGAGATGAGTGGTACCCAGTGGGGTCTTCTGCTGTTGTAGCCCATCCGCCTCAAGGTTGTGCGTGTTGTGGCTTCACAAATGCTTTGCTGCATACCTCGGTTGTAACGAGTGGTTATCTAGTGGTAATCGGCCCATTCTCCTCTGACCTCTAGCATCCAGAAGGCATTTTTGCCCACAGCACTGCCGCATACTGGATGTTTTTCCCTTTTCACACCATTCTTTTTAAACCCTAGAAATGGTTGTGCTTGAAAATCCCAGTAACTGAGCAGATTGTGAAATACTCAGACCGGCCCGTCTGGCACCAACAACCATGCCACGCTCAAAATTGCTTAAATCACCTTTCTTTCCCATTCTGACATTCAGTTTGGAGTTCAGGAGATTGTCTTGACCAGGACCACACCCCTAAATGCATTGAAGCAACTGCCATGTGATTGGTTGACTAGATAATTGCATTAATGAGAAATAGAACAGGTGTTCCTAATAATTCTTTAGGTGAGTGTATATATAGTGGGGTTTCGCTATGGTAGACAGGATTAGCGGACGCAGTATAGAGGCAACAAGTTCAGTGGATCAAACAGTTCAGTGTTTTATTCACACTTTAGGCAAGTGACAAAACAAGCAGTCATATTCAAACAAAAAGTCACCTGGAGGTGTTGGTGGTAATTCACACCATGCAGCAATTCTGCCTCAAAAAGTCCTTGACCATAGCAGCACCAACCTGTTTTCACGCCAAACAGGTAGCAAGCCTTCATCCAGACACAAGGCTCCCAGATCCCAACACAGAGACCTGGCTTCTGAGCCCAGCTGCCTATTTAAGGACAACCAGGTGCTGCAAAACCCGGACCGGCACTTAAAATCAGTCCGGTATTTGACCTCATCTGACTGTAAATTAGCCCAGCAGCACATGCTGGGAGGAAAATACCTGTTTTCCCAGACAAAACCTCTCATTGTGTCACCCCCCTCTTGTTCAACCCTGAGGCGGTGAACACATGCCAGATAGTGTACCCGGGAAAGGGCATCCGCGTTTCCCTGTAACTGGCCTGCCCTGTGTTCCACAGAAAAAGTAAAGTTTTGTAGGGAGAGAAACCATCGGGTGACCAGGGCATTTCTGTCCTTGCCCTAGCTCATCCACTTGAGAGGGGAGTGGTCAGTCACCAGGTGGAATTTTCTCCCCAATAAATAATAGCGGAGAGATTCTAGTGCCCACTTGATAGCCAGGCACTCTCTCTCCACTATACTATACTGGGTCTCGGCTGGGGTGAGCTTACGACTGAGGAAGACAACGGGATGCTCCTCCCCGTTGAGTTCCTGAGACAGTACAGCATTGAGGCCTACTTCAGAGGCATCGGTTTGTACTATAAACTCCCTTTTGAAGTCGGGCATCACCAAAACCAGGGACCTGCACAGGGCCGACTTCAAAGCGGAAAAGGCCTCTTCCGCCCGATCATCCCAGCGAACCATCATTGACCTCTGTACCTTCAAGAGTCCTGTCAAGGGCTAGAGTAGCAAAGTGGGGAAGGAACCTCATGTAATAGCCCACCATTCCCAGGAATGACTTTATTTGCCTAGTGGTGACAGGTTGAGGCCAATTCCGTACCAGCCTTTTTCACTTGGGGTTTGATGACTCCGCGCCCAATGACATACCCCAGATACTTATTCTCTTCTAACTCTATTGCACATTTTTTGGGATTAGCGGTTAGGACAGCTTTCCGAAGGGAGTCCGCTATAACCTGCACTTTCGGTAGGTGACTTTTCCAGTCTGTTCTGTGGATGACAATATCATTCAGGTAAGCCAAAGCGTACCGACGATGTGGACAAAGCACAATGTCCATTAGTCGCTGAAAAGTGGTGGGGGCACCATGCAGACCAAAGGGTAAGACCTTATATGGATACAGCCTCTCAGGCATGATGAAGGCAGTTTTCTCTATGGCAGCCTCCATTAAGGGCACCTGCCAGTACCCTTTCGTGAGGTCCAAAACAGAAAAATACCAGGCTTTTCCTAACCTCTCAATGAGCTTATCCTTCCTGGGCATGGGATATGCATCGAATTTAGAAACCTTGTTGCTTTCGAAAGTCGTTACAAAACCGCAAAGTCCTGTCTGGCTTGGGTATCAATACTATAGGACTGGCTCACTCACTTTTTGACTACTCAATGACGTCTAGCTGCAACATTAGCTGCACCTCCTCCGTTATGGCGTGTCGCCGAGCCTTGGGTACCCGGTATGGTTTTAACCAGACTTTGACTGAGGCTCAGTGACAATGTCTTGCTGGATTATGGAAGTGCGTCCAGGGAGGTACGAGAACACATCCGTGTTCCAACTAACGAACTCCCTGGCCTCCTGAGTCAGTTTAGAGGAGAGACTGTCAGCAATTTTTACTGTGGCAGATGCCTCTCTGGCATCAGACAGAGGGGCCAGTACCTATTCTCCTAGAAAACCCAGCCACGGGCTGTCTTCAGTACAGGTTTCCCTATCTTTCCACGGTTTGAGTAAATTCACATGATAAAACTGCTCTGGCTTTTGCCACCCGGGCTGGTGTACCTTTTTAGCTTACATCTCCAATTTTCTTGAGTACCTCATAGGGCCCCTGTCACCTAGCCAGGAACTTACTGTCCACGGTCGGCACCAGAACCAAAACCCGATCACCCGGGTTAAAGATCTAGACCCGAGCCTGACGATTATATACCCGACTTTGGGCTTGCTGAGCTGCCTCCATATGCTCCCTAACAAGAGACAACACTGTCTCTATCCGATCTTGCATCTGGGTAACGTACTCAATGACACTTTTATGTGGAGTGGGTTGTTGTTCCCACGCCTCTTTGGCCATGTCCAAGAGTCCGCGAGGGTGTCTGCCATATAGCAGTTTGAAGGGCGAGAACCCAGTAGAGGCCTGGGGTACCTCTCGCACTGCAAACATGAGATAGGGCAGAAGTAGGTCCTAGTCCTTTCCATCTTTAGCCACCACCCTTTTCAACATATTTTTTTATGTTTGGTTAAACCTTTCTACCAGTCCGTAGCTGTTTGATGTGCAGCAACTTACAGAGTTCCCTCATCACCTTGGACATAAAAGGGGTTCCTTAGTCAGTCAGAACCTCTTTAGGTAGTCCTACTCGGGAAAACATCTCCACTAATTCCTTAGCTATGAGTTTGGCCGAGGTATGTCGCAGTGGCACTGCCTCCGGGTACCAAGTGGCGTGGTCTAGAATTACAAAGATGTGTTGATGCCCTCTGGAGGACTTCAGTACTGGGCCTATGAGGTCCATAGCTATTCAGTCAAACGGTACTTCGATGATCAGGAGAGGTACTAGGGGACTACGAAAATGTGTTCTCTGGCAGGTCGGGCTAGACTTACAAAACTCTTCCACTTCTTTGAATATGCTGGGTCAGTAAAACCGATGTAGAAAACGATCCTAAGTTTTCTGCAGCCCCAGGTGACCCCCGAGAAAGTGTTGGTGGGCTAGATCTAACACAAGCTTTCAATAAGCCTTGGGGACCACCAACTATTCAATAGTCTCACCCCATAGTTGGTTTACCCGATACAACATATCCTGATGAACCACAAAACAGTGAAGATTTCCAGGGTTTGCAGACCCACCTCCCAACAGAAACCTACTTTAGATTCCTGGTAGCTTCATAGTGTTCCACCAGATCCACCATCTCAAGGGCATTGCCAGGAGACACAGTGCTGGAGGGGGTATGGCAAAGCCCTCCAGAACATATCGGCTAACATACGATCCAGCATAGCAGTTGGTTATAATACTGGGGTCTTGGAGGCTCAGCTAGGTTGAACCCCCACTGATGCACCCGCTGGGCACAGACCAACACATTCACCCCCTGCCTTGCCAGAATCTCACCCTTGACTTTCTAGTAGTCGATTGATTGATCGTCCGGCAAGTCGAAATACACCCGCTGGGAATCGGATGCCAGGAACGAAGCGACGACCTCAGCCCACTGGTCACGAGGTAGCTTTCCCTGATGGCCACATTCTTGTACATCGCCAGTTAGGTTTCGATGTCGTCTGCAGGGGTCATCTTAGGAATTGCAGCACGGACTGCTTTCCGGGCATTGTGGACGCTCGGGGTTGCTCCTACTGTCTGCAAAGCCATTATGTGTTGTAGCAGCAACTGGTTAGTCTCTTGCTGCTGCTTATTAGCCTCGCGTTGCTGCAGGTTTGTCTCTCGCTGCTGCAGGATAGCCTCCATGAGGACCTTCACAACAGCCTCCATTTTGTCATGGGGCACTGTTTGTAATACAGCTGGTTTAATGTACGACACACAACCATGCCTGAGAAATGCAGAAACCCCAAAAAATCTTTGTTCATGCCAGCCTCACTTCTTATGGATGCATCCTCCACCAATTGTGGGGTTTCGCTCTGGTAGACAGGATTAGTGGATGCATTATAGAGGCAAAAACAAGTTCTTTGGATCAAACAGTTCAGTGTTTTATTCACACTTTAGGCAAGTGATAAAACATGCAGTCATGATCAAACAAAAAGTCACCTTGCGGTGTTGGTGGTAATTCAAACCATGCGGCAATTCTGCCTCAAAGAGTCCTTGACCATAGCCGCACCAAACAGTTTTCACACCAAACAGGTAGCAAGCCTTCATATAGACACAAGGCTCCCAGATCCCAACACAGAGACCTGGCTTCTGAGCCCAGCTGCCTATTTAAGGACAGCCAGGTGCTGCCAAACCTGGACCGGCACTTCAAATCCGGCCCAGTATTTAACCTCACCTGGCTGTAAATCAGCCCAGCAGCACATGCTGGGAGGAAAATACCTGTTTTCTCAGACAAAACCTCTCATTGTGTCACAATATATATAAATAAATAATGCAAATAAAAGACCATCATGTGTACTGCATATGTGTACACTATGCACACAAAAGCTTAGCTATAACTAAAAGCAAATATATTTTTTATTATGAAAGAAAAATGTGTGCTCATGCATATTATATACACACAAAAGACGACAAAGATGTGAACAATAACTGTATAGATGTATTATAAAGGCGAATAGTGAATAGTAGATGGCTAGGTGAAAAAAAATACATAATTGATAGAAAAAAAATTCCCAGACATAAAGTGTTGGTCTGTCTGTGTTTTCATAGTTTTTGTTCATGGGTGCCCAGGAGGCCAATCCATGCCTTGTTCTTTTTTTGTTCACAGGAAAATTGCTAGTAGCTCTATATACCCTGGCAGTTATACACTGACTGCATGTTTAATTTTTACCCTCCTACGTAGTGTTGGGTGCGAATATTCGAATCGCAAATTTTATTCGCGAATATTGCCACTTTGAGAATTCACGAAGATTTAGAATATAGTGCTATATATTCGTATTCGCGACTATTCTAGATTTTTTTTATTAGTAACCTCCCTTCTTGCTTGTGGGCCAATGAGAAGGCTGCAATGTCTTTGTCTGAGCTTAGCAACATCCCTAGCAACCAATGGGAAAGTTGCCTACCCCTTACTATATAAGAACCTCCCCAGCAGCCATTTTCTGTAGTTTTATGGAGTTCTGAGAGAGACAGCAGTGTCATTGCTGTGCTCTGTGCTTTACTGTTTAATTACATTAGATAGTTAGTTAGCTTATATATATATATAATACAGATAGTTAGTGGGAGATAGTCAGTGTAGGTTAGATCGTGATATAGTGTAGCTTCCAGTGCAGGGTGCTGGGTAGTGTGAAAGGTTCTGCTGTCCATACATACATGCTACAGACATAGTGCTATGATGTCACAAGTTCACAACAATACTTAGTGCACCAATTAGTAATATGTAGTCAGACCGGCTAAAATGTGAAGTTGCATGTATTGCGCAAAACTATGCGCATCATTCATTGCCTATTTGCGCAATCGTGAATATATTGGAGCACTCTATCATCATATATAAAGCTATTGTAATGTTCTGCCGTGCCAACCATTTTCTCCAGTCTCAGGAAACTTCTAGCAGCTTGAAAAATGTAGCAACAGTGACCCACGCCCGTATTGTGCGTGCAATACGCGAATATTACATTGCCGATTTTCGCAATCAAGAAAATAATCTTGAATTCTGAAATTTGAGAATATATGACGAATATTCTCACAAATATTCACGAAATATCGCGAATTCGAATATTGCCCCTGCAGCTCATCACTACTCCTACGTACCTAACAGTTAAACTGCTAGAAGATGAAGTCATAAGACTCTAGAACGGAGCCTGGGGATTAACAACATTGGCAGTTTCATTGCCAGGTGCACAAACATACAGATCCAACCCTGAAGCAGGCAACATGCAACTGTCCATGGAATAAACATGCAGAGTCCAGATTTATGCCAGCCACCTGCAATGATTGGCCTTGGATCTTATTTATTGTCAATGCAAATGATAGCTTAACTGGAAACTGGAATTGTTTAAAAAGTATTGTTTAAAGGGCTTCTGTCGGCAGATTTGTACCTATGAAACTGGCTGAACTGTTGTGCGTTTGGCAGCTGAAACCATCTGTGTTGGTCCCATGTTGATATTTGCACACATTGCTGAGCCAAATGAAGTTTTAATATATGCAAATTAGCCTCTAGGAGCAATATGGGCATTACCACTGCAGAGAAAGCTGAGCCCATTGTGACTAGAGGCTAATTTGCATATAATAAAACATATTTTTTCTCAGCAATGTAGGCAGATATGAACATGGGACCAACACAGATGCCTTTAGCAGCCAAGTGCATATGTAACAGGTCAGCCAGTTTCATAGGTACAAACCTGCTGACAGATGCCCTTTAATGAGTGAAATTCATGCAATAAAAACTCCCCCTCCATTAGCATATCCAGTGAGGATGCGTGCATCAAGCACATGGGGATGGCATTTTTTAGAGTACCCCTGGTTCTAGTACACAATCTTCTCAAGTGAATAACTGGAGCACCAACCTGTAGATGCAAATGATGAGGAAATATTCCCATTGGTTCTAAAGAGTTAAAAAACTCAACTGGCTACTGCACAATCTGTTCTGGATCTATTGTGGCATTGAATTTCTATTTTGCCAATAACAATCAATCTTTTTTGGGAATCATAATTCAAAGCAGCATCATGCATGAAAGCCCACTCATTATGTTAGCAGGGGAACATGAGCATGATGTGCTCTACCACTTTGCTGTCTGGCATGGGTTTAGTCAGCGGTCTCTGAGGTTTTTAGAGCCACCTGTCTGATCTGTTGCTGAGAAATCCAGGCCCACATTTGCTGACAAGTTTTAGCAGCTCAAACAGCAGCATGGCACATTTGACATCTTGCAGTCAGGAAGAGTTTGCTGAGGAGTCTCTGCAGCTCATGATGCAGCTTTACTCCTGGCCATTGGAGACTTCCTGCCAATAGAAGGAGTTCTCTTAGCTGGCATTTTGCAAATTGAAGTTGGCTGTAAGTTGACTTTAAATTTGCAAAGTTTAGACCCTGCAGGTGTGGTGGCTGGCTTAGGGTAGGTTCACACAGTGTTTTTTTGGACAATGTTTTCAGCAAGATTTTCCTGCAGGTGTAGTGGCTTAGAAGCCACGTCCAATACACTTTCTAAATATGAATTCAAAATCTCCCAGCCAGGTGACTTTAAGCCCCCACTGGACTTGGTTTTACTTCTCAAGACTTGTTAGTGAGTCCAAAGGATCCCAATGAAATCAGGAAGATGAATTCACAGTTGCTGACCCTCTTCAAGAGTTATGACTGAAAATTTTAATACACTGATGAGCAAAAGGCAACAATGTTTTAACTTTTGACTTTCAGGTTTCATATCTCACTATCCACTACAGCTTCGAACATAAGACTACCATCATTTTATAGACAATCATACAACTATTTAGCATATGATTAGTTAAGCAGATTCTTGTCTTGTAACTGCATTGTTTTGCTCCTGGTGGTGGAACAATCTTATTCTTCTTGTATACTACAAATTACAACCTGTTCTAACATTCCCTAATAACTGTGTGTTATTAAGTTGATTCTCAAGTGAAAGGTCACTGGTTGCAATCCAGGAGCAGCCATGAAGAAGATTTCCCAAGAAAAGAGAAGCAGCAGCATCCAGCTTATTGATACTGGTATCTTGGCCAAGAAAATTGTCAAACTGCATCATGTGAGTGCCATGGCAGTTGGAAGAATATCAACTGAAGTCCGTCCATCCATTCCAAAGCCAAGAGGTGGACGTCCAGGCAAAATATCAGAGTCAACAAGTTGGCAGTGGAAGTGACTTGTATGCTTCGTAATAGTGAGATCACAGACGTCCATGCAAGCACCGCGTGACACGCATTACAAAAGTCTGGAATGTGGTGTAGAAGCCTTGACTTCAATATCATCATAACAAGCGTTGGCTGGAGTTTGCAAAAAGTTCTGTGAGGAATGTGGATTATTATTTAATGTCAGCCATGTTCCCACACCAGCCATCTGCTGTCAGATAGCAGAGGTAGTGAACTCCACAGGGGGGCCTGCTTCAAAGCCCAGCCAGATGGCAGAGAACTTCTAGCAGGCCACCTTTTGTTTACAATTTCTCACCTCCATTCACATAGCATGGATCCTACAGGAAAGCTCCCCTGCAGGGGGTCTAGGCCAATTCCCAGTTCAATGAACATTATCAGACATCATGGAACAGGCGATTCATGAGGAATTATGAATCGCCTGTCCAGCACCGACATAAACCAGATACATATTTGTGTCCCTGTGGCCACAATGAACAGGCCCATGGTCATAGTTTGGTGGTGGGATGCCAGGGAGGGGAGATATACATATCTCCCCACAGAAACCAAATAACAGTACCGTGCTTGGACTCTACTGGTAGCCGGAACCCAGGCGGATCCATTGGTCCAAGAACCCCCTCCCTGCAACATTCTGGTCTGGAGCCATGAGCCCTAATCGGTTTTGTGGCTCATTTGCTGCCAGCCCCAGAAGAGGGGGTGTATACTCCTCCCAGAGGCCGGGAAGGGAGGGGCTGGCTACATATCAAAAGGCTTGTGCCAGCAAGCGGGCGTGTCTTTTCTTCTGAAGTCACGCTGCATACATGTTTGGAAGGGACCTGGAAATGGCTGACATCACTGCCTACCATGTGACTACAGCCAAGCCTTACAGAAACCCATTATTCATCCCACCGCTGCCACCAATATTTGATGAATACCGCACCCCAAGTTACGTCCGACGTCAGTCAGGGTATGGTATTAGTAACAAGTACGAACAGTGTATAGTAGAAAATTGGAAATGGGTGATTTGGAGCGATGAGATGAAAAGTCAATAGACTGGGCTCTGATGGGTGCAAATGGGTCTGGAATATACAAGGGGGCTAACGGATTGAGAAATTGAAGGAACTATCAAGTTCAGTGGAGGAAGCCTGATGATATGGAGTTGTTTCATAGCTAAAGGCGTTGGAGGCTTGACCAGGATTGATGGTGGTTAGTATCCTACAAAACGAGTTACTTCGTACACTCAAGTATTATGGTAGGAAAAGGACGACATAGTGTTCAAGAAGGACAACGACCCGAAGCATATGTCTAGATTGGTGAAGAAATGGTTGAATTATAATAAAGTAGAGGCACTGGATTGGCCCCCACAGTCCCCAGACCTCAACCTAATTAAATACTTGTGGGAAGAGTTGGAAAAAAAGCTGTATTCGTACCCAAGTAAGTCAACCAGTATGCACCAACATTGGGAATTTGTAGAAGAGACCTGGGAAAAGATTTTGGTTTAGGCATGCTTGATTCTGATAGAGAGCATAGCCAGAAGGATTCAGGCAGTGTTGAAAGTCGAAGGTGGATTTACAAGATAGTAACAAAATAATAAAAATTACAATTTAGAATTTTAGGAGCAAAACAGTAACAATGCAGTTACATGACAAGAATCTGCTTAACTAATCAAATGAGGTCTTAATAAGGTCTAATAGTTGCAAGTCCAATTTATGTATGAGATAGCAAAGATGATTGTCTATGAAATGATGGTAGTCTCACGTTTGAAGCTGTATTGAATGGTGAGATATGGAGCCTGAAAGTCAAAAGTTCAAAACATTGTTACCGTTTTTGCTTGTCACTTTATGTGCCCAAAAAACTGTTGATATTCCAGCTCTCATCTTTCCAAAGCCCCTTTAAAAAGTATTATTATTATTATTTTTTATTATTAAAGCACAAGTACAATAAGCATGGACAAGACAAGTTACAAACTGGTACAGAGAGGGGGAGGACCCTGCCCATGAGGTATTACTGTATACAAGGTATGGGGAGGGATATAGTAGGTGAGGGAAAGAGCTGCTCATAGGGCGGTATAGTGGCAACAGGGTGACTGTAGGTTGTAGGTTTGTCTGAAGAGGTGGGCTTTCAGGTTTCTTTTGAAGTTTTCCATGGGGGGCGAGAGTCTGAGATGTTGAGGTAGAGAGTTCCAGAGCACAGGTGCAGTACCCCAGACTACGTTTTGTTGTGTATTGTTATGTTATGCCATTCAGTACAGCAGAGAAGGTATGGTTTGCAATGGTTGGCAGGAACAGGGCTAACCACCCGTTCCTCTCCTCTTGGTGGGAGTGGGCTGGTCCCTGCTTCCTGCCAGAAATAGGAGTTCCTGAGTAGACAGTAATAGAGATGGCCTCACGGTTCGCCGAACGGGCAAACATATGGCGATGTCCGCCGGCGCCATATTCTTTTACATTGTGAAGAACTTTGACCCATGACGCATCCATCAGGTTGTACAGGATGGCCAATTGAGACGTTTCAGCGCATGGACATACCCCCTACCTTATAAATAAACCCGATCTGGCCACCATTTTACATTCAGTCTTTTGCCAGTGTAGGGAGAGATGGCTGTGTGGAGCAGGGACAGACTGTTAGAGACACCAAACGCTAGCTAATAGGGCCAGAAAAGTCCTTTTAAGGACTGGTATAGGTGTGCTATCGATAGGTGTGACTTACTGAGGGGTGTAATATACTTATAATATACTTTCTAACATAGAAAGTATATTATAGTGCATTTGTATTGTGCAGCAGTTGTGTGCGGTTCTGCTGCGATACTGCAGCCACACAGAGTGACAAACGCTATTGGAACAAATAGTTTCTACTGCTGTGATATACCAGTTGCTCAGCAAAAAAACTGATTGAAGCAGGAGTGTTATATACCAATAATATACTTTCTATATAGTGCATTTAGGTAGTGCAGCATTTGTTTGCGGTTTTGCTCCGTTACCGCAGCTACACAGTGCCAAACACTATTGGAACAAATAATTTCTACTGGTGTGATATACCCATTGCCCCCCAAAAAACGGATTGAGGCAGAGGTGTAATATACCTTCTTCCACAAATACTGCTCTTCTATAGGGACTTTTGTCACACGGTTATTTTGAAAATGACAGGCAGAGGAAGAGGCAGGCCATTCCGCAAGGGTGGTAGGGGTCGGGCACGTGCACCAGGCCAGAGCCTAAGTGGGAAGTTGCAGATTGCGATTACGTCAAAGGATTCACCAGACTTGGTTGAGTGACTCACTCAGCCTTCCGCTTCTGCACCCTCCTCATCCTCTCTATCTGCACCCTCTTCACTCTCTGCTGTGTGCACCCCCAAAGACACCACCATATCCCCTTCGCTCGAGTCAGAGGAATTATTTTTCCATTCAGTCCAAGACCTTACCGATGCGCAGCCATTCTTGGCTCAAGGAGGGTGGTCTCCGCTGTTGCTGCCTACTCCGAGATCTCTAATTTCAGTGGTGGTGAAGGTGACAATGATGACGTGTCGATGGACTTCATGTGGGTGCCCACAAGAGAGGAAGAGGAGGGGAGTTCAGCGGGAGAGATGGAACAGCAGATAGGGAGGAGAAGGAGGAGAAGCAGGCAGAAGGTACAGTGCACAGGAGGCAATAAGCAGACTGCTAATGTATCTAGAACGAGCCATCTGCCGCTCCCAGGACACCGGCACAGAGTGTGGGCTTTTTTCAACGTGAGGGACCCCCGTATAAAAAGCATATAGGGCAAAGACCAGTACAGGGTGGCAACATACTTAGACTCCCTGTACAAAAACAAAATGGCAGACATGTTACCAGCATCACAGAGGGCTGTCAGAATGCAGCACTTCCATGCCTTGCTTTACAGCAATTATGGCAAAGAGAAAAGGGAGAGGCGCTCATAGGGTAGTAAGCGATGATATGCAGATAAATGTGATGGATTGAATGTGCTCACCTTTGGGTGTTGTGCAGGTGTAAGCGCACAACAGGTTTAGACACACAATAGGTTGGGAGGGTGAGGGAGGTCCGTGCTGCCGGTACCCGTTCAGTCCCTTTGGATGGAGTTGCCAAAAACTCCTAGGGATTGTTAGGGGCGAGAAGAGTGATTTGTGTCCGAAAACACAAGATAGGGTACCTCTTTGGCGCACAGGGACGACCACAGTTTCAGGTTTTTAGGTATAAATACTATTTATTGTTCAGTTGACTAGAACAGTCAACTGAACAATAAATAGTATTTATACCTAAAAACCTGAAACTGTGGTCGTCCCTGTGCGCCAAAGAGGTACCCTATCATGTCTTGCTTTAAGAAATGCTGCATTCTGCTTTTGCAGGCGCTGGCAGAGGAATTTCCACTCCCAGAGAAACAGTTGTGGGTACCAATCCAACAGCACATGCAAGAAGAGAGCAGTTTGAAGATGTGTTGGTCATTTTGGATATGAGATCTTTCCTGAAGCCAACGCATCGTCCAGTGTCCTGTTCGAAAGGACGTTCAGCGCAGCAGGGGGGATCCCCTGGCTCACGACAGTGTAGACTACCTCACATTTCTAAAAATGAGTGAGGCATGGATCTCAGAGGAATTCAACACATGTGACGAGTCGACTACATTTAATTGAATTTCCTCATGACAGCCCACAAATATCCGCCACCATTCAGAACAAATAATGGTCCCTGTCTTAGGTAAGTACAGCGGCATAAAAGGCCTTTTCTGTCTGTTGAATTCATAATGTTTTGGGCCTCGGAGGAATTCAACACCTGTGACGACCACGTGTTTCAACTATTATCATTAGTTATTTTTTTCAATAGGGCGGATTTCGTTAGCCATGTTTTTAATCTAATTTTATATTTTTAATTCTTTTAAACATATGTATTTGACCTGTATTTGTACTGGCCTTCAGTAAAATTGATATCCAATGACCGTGTAATCTGCCTCCAGCCACATACTTACTTGTTCTTTTCTGTACGCTGAATGCATAATTCTTGGGGCCTGTAGTACACTGGCCTGCTGTAAAATTGATATCCAATGACCGTGTAATCTACCTCCAGCCACATACTTGCTTGTTCTTTTCTGTACGGTGAATGAATAATTGTTGCAGCCTCTGAGAAATTTAACACCAGTGACGACCACGTGTTATCGGATTTTATCTATTATCATTAGCTGTTTTTTCAAGAGGGGGGATTTCGTTAGCGATTTTTTTAATCCATTTTTATATTTTTAGTTCTGTTAAACATATGTATTTGACCTGTATTTGTACTGGTCTGCAGTAAAATTGATATCCATTGACCGTGTAATATACCTCCGGCCACATAATCACTTGATCTTTTAGGTACGGTGAATGCCTAATGTTTGGGGCCTGTAGTCCAGTGGCCTACAGTAAAATTTTTATCCATTGACCGCATAATGTACCTCGAGCCACATAATAAGAATTTATTTTATGTCAGGTGAATGCCTAATTTTTAAGGCCCGTACTCCCATGGCATAAAATAACATTTTCTAGGCTCCAACATGGCATATTTAAGAGAATTTCCCTTTAAGATGCATAAAAATGTCCCCAGATTATGACATTTTTTGTTGTTGGAATTTTTGTCATTAATCCCCCTCTAGTATGTCACTGTCCATGTTGTGGGACTATTTGTGCACTTCTACTAAGTATTTGGTGGCTGCAAATATGAGCTGAAGGTTTTTCAGGTTCGCCTGCTATTAATGTGAATGGGGCCCGACGCGAACTTGCGATTCGTGAACATTTGATCGTGTTTGCGCGATCGCGTTCGTGAACCGTCCCAGCCGACAGTAAGGACATTGGTAGTACATGCCTTCGCTCCTACTCCAAGGGGTCGTATCCAATTGTCCTGTGAGACCATTGCAGTGAGCTGGACCGCAGGGGAAACACGTGAGGCTACGTTGGGCCGATGGGGGTATTAGTTCATGTACTCACGGTTAGCAGATCCTCCCTGGTCTGGCAGTGCAGTGGATGGGAAGACAGCACTAAATCCTCCAGGGCACTCTCTATTGCAGGGAACACCAGCCAGATGGAAGTTGAGGTGCCCTTGATGGTATAGGTGTTTAAGGTTATTTGGTGGCTGGGCCACTGTGTTCGTGATGCCAGCAGCGTAAGGTGCAAATGTTGAGTTTTGTAGTGGAAATGATGAGGAGTCAGTTTTAATCAAACAGTTGAACATTTACTGAATCAATTGTCTTCAGGTAGTCAGTACAGATACAGTTCATTTGTATGGCATGAGTGATGACTCAGAAATAGATTCAGTAGTATTCCTTTTATCAGGTTTAGGCAATTGTCAGTTAGGGAGTTCTCTAGTACTTTACAGGCGAAGAATAATGAATAATGATTTACTATAAGTCCACTTTCCATAGCACTCAGGTACTAAATATACTGTTTTCTACTTATCTTGAGCTATGCAATAAGGGTGTTCTCTCTTGTGGCAGGCAAACTCTCTGTGACATTATTTGCAGGATGCTCTCCTGAAGTATTCAGGTTCACTATATCCCGGAAGGCTTCTAGTGAATAAGGATAATTATGGCCTTTAATCATCCAGTCGTGTCCAGGAACTTGGAAAGTTACTCTTGGTCACTTGTGCTTGTGAAGTCCATAGGCCAGACTCAGCTCTAACCTTCACTAGGCTTGCTTTATATTTAGACGTAGACTTACTGTCCAGTGCTAAGCTGCTGTAACTACTCTTAGTTTGTCCTCTCCAGGATCGATCAGGTCCCCGAGGAAATATATTGCAACTACATAGTGGATAAGACCTGTTTCTCTCCTCCATACATTTCCTCTCTCCTTCACTACAATACACTACACTCTGAACTCAACTAACTTTATTAGCAAACCCCTGGCTATATATATATATATTATGTGGTGCCAGCACCACCTAGGGGCGGATGGGTCTAATGACATTGCCAGCCTGATAATTAGGAAATACCATACATTGCAAATACATTAGATAAATAGGCAGATGTTTAAAGTGTCCCTTTTACACACATATGTGGGACGCTGCACCATCATTCCAGGTGAGGGAAGGAGGTCAGACGCCCACTGCTGCAGGTGGGGGAAAGAGGTCAGACAGCCATTACCAAGAATAACCACCAGGCTATACTAACTTCAAGTCTGAATTTCACAGTGGACACCTATATCCACAAGTGCCTTTTAGTGACATTTAATTGCCACACAACCAGCCACCATACCTCCTCGTCTTTTGCCAGATACGGCACTTTGTACTTAATTCTGCTCGATAATAATAATAATATTTTACACTAAGTAAGAGAACTTTTATACATTTACTTCTTCAAACCACCTTTTACCTGCACCAATCCCCAGGAACAAATGGCCTGATGAAGTACACTGTGACACAACACCTAATCAGGGCCACTACCACTCCTATCCTCTGCGCTGTCTCCTCAGGTCTCACTGCAGAGAAATATTGGAGGCGATTGTCATAAGAGCAGGATAGAGAAGGAGATCTTGTGACGATCAGAGATTATGTGTGAGAAGGTACCAGGAGATCAGGTCACAGATGTATGGAGGGGACCGGTTGTGAACGGCCTTATGTGTCATAGTTAATGTTTTGTGCTGGGTTCCATAGGCAATGGCAAGCAGTAAAGGGATTGGCAGAGAGTAGAGAAGCAATGGGGGAGAGGTGGATTAACAGGGCAGCAGAGTTAAGGATAGGTTGTAGGGGTGTGAGAGTGCCAGATTGAAGGCCACAAAGGAGGATGTTGTAGTAGTAGTCATCTGATTGGTTGGGCAATTGGCAATTGCTCAACCGTTCCTTCCCATGTAGGATTATCTAGTAAATTACACTTCCTGTAGTATTGTATATGTATCTATACAATCCTCTGATAATGGGTGATAACAGAGAACCACAGTGAGCGAGTCCTGTATTGTGTATATGTATCCTCTGTATACAGTCCTCTGATAGTGGCTGAGAACAGAGAACAACAGTGAGCGAGTGCCGTATTATGTATATGTCTCCTACATGTATATGTAGCTTGCTGCTTTTCCAAGACTGCTTTACCAAGAGCTGATCTACAAGAGCATTGGAGATATTCAGGAGACCAACTTAGTCTAACTCAGAGTTTTTCCACTGTAGCAGAACTTCAGTGGTATTTCTGGTGAATACTCAGACACTGTGTTTCAAGAGAGGTAAGGAATTTTCTAGACACAGTATCTCTATTGTCTGATTGCAAATGAGCATAGGCAAGTAAGGTGTTAATTTGCTGTTGGGGGAGGAGCCTTTGTGGGAGTGTGTGTATATATACCCACACAGTATTAGCTTGCTAATTATAGCTTGCTGCTTTTCCAAGACTGCTTTACCAAGAGCTGATCTACAAGAGCATTGGAGATATTCAGGAGATACTCAGGAGGTAATCTTGAGGTGGATACAATCTAAACAAGTAAGATTTGTTTGTTTAAAATATTTCCCCTCTTTACAATGGCAGACCTGGTTCTGTGCAGGAATTGTTGTGCTTTTATTTCAGGTTCCACTCTTCAGAGGTTTGGATACTGTCTGATCTGTAGACAGCTCTCCATAATGCAGCAGGAAATTAACTTTTTGAAATATGAGATTTTTAAATTAACCACTAAACAAACTCAGGCTGAGAACATTGCAATGCCACTGCCACAGAGGCCCCCTAAATTTGGAAGATGGGTTACTGTAGGTTCTGGTAGACTGAGAGTTGTGGATAGAAGGCATGTCCCACAGTCGGTGGCTCTCCATAATTCATTTGCAGCACTTTCAGAGTGCAAGAGCAACATGGAGGATGGCTCAAGCACAGTGGGTGAGAAACAATCATCTCCCATGCCTAAAGTATGTAAGACTGCAGCCAAAGACAAAAAGAAGAAGGTGAGGATTGATAGTAAGCAGCTGTTGGTGGGCGATTCCATCATAAGAGGTGTGAAGTTTGAGGAAAATGGTGTTGTGAGATGTCTCCCTGGTGCTACCGCTAGCAGGGATAGACAACGGATCCTTAATATTGTTAGGCAAGCAAAGCAGGAAAGGGAAGTGGATGTTATTCTCCATCTTGGGACAAAAACGATCTGGCTTGCAATGAGGTTTCAAAGGTGAAAGAAGCTTTTCACACACTTGGAAAGGATATACGGGAGGTTGCATCAACTGTTTCATTCTCTGCAGTTTTGCCTGTGCATAACCTTCATGACAGGAAGATGCGCATTAAGGAATTCAATGTATGGCTTGGTGAATGGTGTCTGAACCATGGGTTTGGCTTTGTGTCTCATGTTAGCTCTTGTTGGAATGGAAAAGAACTGTACAAGAAAGATGGTTTGCATCTTTCTATCAAAGGAACGAATGTCCTCGGTGAACAGTTCCAGGTATTTGCTAAGAAGCATTTAAACTAGGAAAGGGGGGCAAAAGAGTGATAATCCAGCAGTCCAACTGCACCCCGGAACAATGCCAGAAGAGGCCAGTAGCACAAAGGTTAAGAAATGACAAGCTCAGAGTCTTGTCTACAAATGCTCGCAGTCTAGGGAATAAGATCAATGAACTTGAGGCTATAATGGCATCTGAGAATATAGATGTAGTGGCTGTTACTGAGACGTGGTTCAAGGGGAGTAATGACTGGGATATATCAATACCAGGGTTCTCTCTATACAGGAAAGACAGAGAAGACAAGAAGGGGGAGGGGTGGCCCTGTATGTGAAAGACAGCATAAAATCTAATTTGATACAAGTTAGCAAGAACAATTTAGAGTCAGTTTGGGTTACCGTGCAGCTTGATAATCATAAGGTAACTCGTGTAGGGGTGATATATAGACCACCTAGCCAAGTCAAAGAATTAGATGATCTACTAGTTGAGGAAATAGCTAAAATGACATTGAAGGGGGAAGTTATCATTATGGGAGACTTCAATCTTCCAGATGTAAACTGGAAAACCAAAATAGCTAGTTCTGCCAGGAGTACAGATATTCTAAATTCCCTACTGGGATTATCTCTACAGCAAGTAGTGGAGGAGCAAACCCGGAAGGAGGCCAATTTAGATTTAGTATTCACAAATGGGAATTTGGTATCTGATATTACTGTAGGGGAAAGCTTGGGATCTAGTGATCACCAGTCAGTGTGGTTTACTATAAGTACAGTGACTGAGTCACACCACACAAAAACAAAAGTTTTACTGACTTTTCTAAAATTAGATTAGTGGTATACGAGTCCCTATCAGACTGGAACAGTTTCATTGGAGTCCAGGAGAAATGGGACTACTTAAAAGTGGCACTATTGAAGGCAACAGAAAATTGCATTAGGCTTGTCAGTAAAAGCAAAAAAAGGAAGAGACCACTGTGGTACTCAGCAGAAGTGGCCAAAATCATTAAAAACAAAAAGATAGCATTTAGGAATTATAAAAAAAAAAAAAAAACGAGGATGACAGACAAATTTATAAGATTAGGCAGAGAGAGGCCAAACAAGTTATAAGAGCTTCCAAAGCACAGGCAGAAGAGAAATTAGCTCAGTCAGGGAAAAAAGGCGATAAGACATTCTTCAGATACATAAATGAAAAAAGGAAACTAAAACAAGGAATTACCAAATGAAAAACAAAAGAAGGAAGGTATATGGAAGAAGATAAAGAACTAGCTGACTGCCTCAATGAATATTTCTGTTCAGTTTTTACAAAGGAAAATGAAGGAGAAGGACCTCAGTTAGGAAAGAAGACTAATGAATCTTTTGATGCATGTGTCTTTACAGAGGAAGAGGTTCTAAGTCAGCTGTCTAAAATTAATACAAATAAGTCACAGGGGCCTGATGGGATACACCCAAGGCAATTAAAAGAGCTCAGCGGTGAACTAGCAAAACCATTAACAGATTTATTTAACCAATCACTGGCAACAGGAGTTGTCCCAGAAGATTGGAAATTAGCAAATGTTGTGCCCATTCACAAGAAAGGTAGTAGGGAGGAATCGGGCAACTATAGGCCAGTAAGCCTGACATCAATAGTGGGGAAATTAATGGAAATCATACTTAAGGAGAGGATTGTGGAACATCTAAAATCCCATCGATTGAAAGATGAAAAACAGCATGGGTTTACTTCAGGGAGATCATGTCAAACTAATCTTATTGATTTTTTTGATTGGGTGACTAAAAAATAGATGGAGGAGGTGCAGTAGACATCACTTATCTAGACTTTAGTAAGGCTTTTGATACTGTCCCACATAGAAAGCTTATCAGTAAAGTGCAGTCTTTGGGCTTGGACTCCCATATTGTTGAATGGATTAGGCAGTGGCTGAGGGACAGGCAACAGAGGGTTGTAGTCAATGGGGTATATTCAGACCAAGGTCTTGTTACCAGTGGGGTACCTCAGGGATCTGTTCTGGGACCCATATTGTTTAATATCTTTATCAGCGAAATTGCAGAAGGCCTCGATGGTAAGGTGTGTCTTTTTGCTGATGACACAAAGATTTGTAACAGGGTTGATGTTCCTGGAGGGATACACCAAATGGAAAAGGACTTAGGAAAACTAGAGGAATGGTCAAAAATCTGGCAACTAAAATTTTATGTTGATAAGTGCAAGATAATGCACCTGGGCGTAAAAACCCAAGAGCAGAATATAAAATCAGTGATACAGTCGTAACCTCAGTATCTGAGGAAAGGGATTTAGGGGTCATTATTTCAGAAGACTTAAAGGTAGGCAGACAATGTCATAGAGCAGCAGGAAATGCTAGCAGAATGCTTGGGTGTATAGGGAGAGGAATTACCATTAGAAAGAGGGAGGTGCTCATGCCGCTCTACAGAGCACTAGTGAGACCTCATTTGGAGTATTGTGCTGAGTACTGGAGACCATATCTCCAGAAGGATATTGATACTTTGGAGAGAGTTCAGAGAAGAGCTACTAAATTGGTACATGGATTGCAGGATAAAACTTACCAGGAAAGATTAAAGGACCTTAACATGTATAGCTTGGAAGAAAGACGAGACAGAGGGGATATGATAGAAACTTTTAAATACATAAAGGGAATCATCAAGGTAAAAGAGGAGAGAATATTTAAAAGAAGAAAAACTGCTACAAGAGGACATAGTTTTAAATTAGAGGGGCAAAGGTTTAAAAGTAATATCAGGAAGTATTACTTTACTGAGAGAGTAGTGGATGCATGGAATAGCCTTCCTGCAGAACTGGTAGCTGCAAATACAATGGAGGAGTTTAAGCATGCATGGGATAGGCATAAGGCCATCCTTCATATAAGATAGGGCCAGGGGCTATCCATAGTATTTAGTATATTGGGCAGACTAGATGGGCCAAATGGTTCTTATCTGCCGACACATTCTATGTTTCTATGTTTCTATGTATACTGTCCTCAGATAGTGGCTGAGAACAACAGTGATGTGATTGGGAAAATTCTCAGATAGAAATACAGCCTGACTGTGAGTGACAGAACACTAATGAGGAATAAACTGTCAGCTCGCATGCTGGTGAGTCATATGACTGATCTAATATGGTTGCCTATGAGGAGATATTAGAAGGATCTGTCACTTCTGTGGCATGGTGATATCTAGAAAGGTTGGGACCTTAATAAAAACCTTTCTGGGCACAAATTTTCCAATGTGCCAAATTTGGGGTTAAATGGTTCAAGGTGTTTGGATGCCTATAGAGAACAAAAAGTCACCTTTATAGTATAGGTATATTAACATACACAGTCAGTGTTGGTAGGAGTAAAAGAATAGGGGGTTGTTCTGTGCCATTTTTATAGATTGTGCTGTTTTTTTATTTTATTTGATTTATAGCTGTTTTTAGTGATCACTGCGACAGCTACCGTCCCTTGCCCAGGGACCACTGTGATTGACCTCCACGGTATTCCTTGCAACGGCTGCTGTATTTAAAATCATGATCACAGAGCTCAGTAATGCCATTGGGCACCAAAACTTGGTTGTTATGCAGCTGCTGTATAACAACGGAACTGCGCACATAAGATATCACCACTACAGTGTACAGTATATCGGCATTCAGCAGTATGCAAATATTTAAATTTATTTTGTTACATATTTAATACCGTTGAAAAAAGACATAAGTCCATCAAGTTCAACCAAGAGATAGGTGGGGACGCAAATCCATTGCTTTAACATTTGGTTATGCTGTATAGCTTGACAACATTTAAACAATTAGTTATTTGATAATTTTTACATTTCAGAATAAGTTTAGGCTATGAATCTTTACACTCATTACACAAACCTGTGGTTAAGGATAAACTGCATGTGAACTGAAATAAATAGTTGTTTTTGAGCTATATTACATTTAGATAGGCTGAGAATGGAAGATGCCAGCAAATAGAGCAATTATCTTGTATTATGCAAGTAATTTCCTTTCATTCGTCTGATCCTAAAAGTTCTCAGGAGGGCACCAAATTTCCCAGGGTGGGAATCAGATGTATAATATTGGATTATACATATTTGAATTTAGAGCCAGACACACTACAAAGCTGAATGGTTTTACCTACATACAGCGTGGACTAAAATTAATGTAATGAATAAATAAAGATGTGGAAGAAAGTAAGGTAACAAATAACAGACACAATAAGAAAATACCAGACACAGTAGGAAGAATAACAGACAATAAGAAAATAACAGACACAGTAAGAGAATACCAGGCAAAATAGGAAGACTAGCAGACACAATAAGAGAATATGAGACACAATAAGAATATCAGACATAATATGGGAATACCATGCACAATAAGAGAATACAGTCACAATAACAGATTACTAGACACAATAGAATAAGAAACAATGAGAATTTCAAACGCAATAAGAGAATACCAGGCACAATAAGAGAATACAGACACAACAGCAGACTACTAGACAAAATAAAATAAGAAACGAGAATTGCAAATACAATAAAGAGAATACCAGACACAAAAAAAAATCCAAACACAATGTAAGAATATTACAACAAGAAGAATTCCAGACACATAATTCCAGACCCAGTTACAGAATATCAGGAACAACAAGAATTCCAGACACAATAGGATAATGTCAGACACAATAGAAGACTACCACACACTACAATAAAAATGCCAGATGCAATAGGAAGAATACTAGACACAATAAGAATATTAGACACAATAGGGCAAATACCAGGCACAGTAGGAGAATACCAAACATAATAATAATGATAATAATAATACCAGTCGCAGTAGCAAAAATATGAGACACAAAAGAAAGAACACCAGACACAATAAGAAAAATACCAGATACAATAGGAAGAATACCAGACACCAGAGGAGAAATGGCTGTTTCCAACTGGATTTACAAGGATTGTAGCTACTGTAGATACAAGAGGTGGGAGTAGTGAAAGCTATATATAGGTTTGGTGTCGGCATGCCCATTATTGGATACTGAAGTAGAAGTTAAAGGAAATGTGTCACCAAAAATTTTATCTGCCAGTTAAAGGGTTTCTATCACTAGATTTTTCAGTATTAAACTGCCTGATATTAGCGATGTCAGCTGCTCCTAACTCTGCTATTCTAATGATTATACATACCCCCGTTACTGTAGAATTCTTACTTTTATAATATGTAAATGAGCCTCTAGTAGCAGGGAGTGCATTGCTCCCGCACCTAGAGGCTCCCGTCTCCCACCTCAAGTCACGCCTTCCAAGTGTTGATTGACAGGGCCAGACGTCATTCACATCCTTCTGCCTGCCCTGTGCCCTTGGGAAATCTCGCGCCGTTCGGTATTCTGCGCAGGCACGTGAGTGAAGGACGCCCACAGGCTGACAGCTTCCTCACCGCGCCTGCGCAGAATACTGAATGCACAGGGCAGGCAGAAGGATGCAAACGATGCCTGGCCCTGTCAATCAACACTTGGAAGGCGTGATTTGAGGTGGAAGACGGGAGCCTCTAGGTGCAAGACAACGCCCCCCCTGCTCCTAGAGGCTCATTTACATATTATAAAAGTAAGAATTCTACAGTAACGGGGGCACGGTTAATCATTAGAATAGCAGAGTTAGGTGCAGCTAAAATTAGCACATCACTAATGTCAAACAGTTTAATACTGAAAATTCTAGTGACAGAAACCCTTTAAAACCAGATAGTGACACATCTCCTTTTTTCTAATCTGATTTAATTTTCTGATTGCAGATTTTTTTATTCTATTTTCTGAACATGATTATAGGGAGCGGCCATCTTGCCGGACATGTTCTTAGCATTTACAAAGTGTTAAAAATTGTCCCGTGAGCCATAGACACAATGGTCAGGGAGGGACTTCATTGACTTCTATGGGAGAATTTTCTAGACATGTTCTGTGAACTCTGCAGAGGCCATTGTACAAGGAAAGAATATATAAGCTTTGACAATCACCTATTGTGAATGTTGGATCTTGTCTTATCTATACACAAAGATGATATCTCCTTATCATTGCAGGCAGGTTCAGAATAATATATAACTGTAGTAAAGTGATCCGTACAAACCAAAAAGTATTCAAAATAACATCATCAAAATTCTTTAAAAATATTTGAAAAATAAAAAAGAGATTTAAACAATTTTCTGATGACAAATTCCCTTTAAGTTGAAGGTTGTGGCAGTTTATACTTTTTTTCTGAAGATAGGTGAGCTTTTAGGTAGGGTTTCAAGGTTTGAAGAGAAGTGAATTATCAGCTGAGGGAAATACACATAGAAATCTAGAGCAGAATAATATAAGATGGCATTTTAATGATCTGAAGTTGTGTCAAGGTTGATATCAGACAGCTGGAGAAAAGAATTATGGAGAGTTTAGATTGTGGAGAGCTTTTTAGTCTAATGATTTAAAATTGTACTTGCAATAGCTAACTAATGGAGAGACAGAGAGTGGAACAGCAAGAGGAGATGTATCAAGCAGCTGAGTTGATCATAGGTTGGTTTGCTAATAATTCAACAAGGAAAGTAACTGCAGTAATCCAACGAAAAATAAGGACGGTATGCACAAGCATTTTGGTTGCACTATGGGCAAGGAAGGAACATATATGCAAAACAAGGTAAAATAGACAGGAATTATTTGGTACATGGATGTTCCTTAAAAGTAAAAATAATTGACTTTGATCCGAATTTCAGGAGAAATTTGATTCACCATGAAGCCGAATTTCCTCGCGCTTCGTGATAACGAATCTATTTTTCCTGAAATGGCGGTAAAAAAATAATAATACTTATTTCATCTATTTGCTCATGGAGAGGCCGTTGGGGCCTTCTTGTTTGAAGAAAACGCGTAAAATCTTGTGTGTGGTAACGTGTGACGTCACCATGTCACCATGTCGGCCGGGTGCGGTGACGTCTTCTTCAATCAAGATGGCTTCGATGGCCTCTCCCCGAGAAGTGGAGAGAGTAAGTGTGTTTCTTTTTTAGCCCTGATTAACCCTTGAAATGCCTCAATTTTAATGTCAGATGCCCATGATCAATGATTAAGCGGCCTCTGATGAGTTCAATGACAAACGCGATTCGTGACAAAGTAATTTGTTACGAATCGAATTTCTTTGTGAAATTCAGCGAAGCAGCCCAATTGAATTTTTATAACTTTGCTAATCTCTACTTAAAAGACATTAATTAATCACGTTACCCAAAAAACGGAGGATTGTATGACTGGACTTAATGTGGAGCTGTTTCCTGGATAATGTTACATGGCTACATAGTAAGTACAAAAAAGCATATATGGTTTTCAGTGCTTCTGTCTTTGTCTTTATTCTGACATGTACAGCACTGCCACTGGTTCACAGCATTGCCAGGATGCCGGTACTAGGAGGATGCTGCTGGATCTTACTAGTCATTACATTGGGCAGCCCATTGAAAAAGTATAGTATAAAAATACATAATGAAGTCCTTGTAATCTTACTATTGAGAGACAGAGTAGAAAACAAATAAAAGGAAAAAATTAAATACATTCAAAAAGTTCAGTACCCTAATCACTTTTGTACCATTAGCCAAAATTCTATTACCCTTTTAGACATGCAATATATCAAAATTGATGGCAGATAATGATAATGGCAAACACAAACAAAGTGTATTTTGGGGTAATGTATTATTGCTTAAAAATATTTAAAATGTAAATGTCATTTTTACTATTATATTTTTTTTAAGGCTCCATTCACACGTCCGTATAATGGGTCCGCATCCGTTCCGCAAATTGCGGAACGGATGCGGACCAATTTATTCTCTATGTGGACGGAATGGATGCTCTCCGCATCCACATTTCCGGAGCGCGCCCCGGATCTTCCAGTCCACGGCTCAGGAAAAAAATAGAACATGTCCTATTCTTGTCCACAATTGCGGACAAGAATAGGCAGTTCTATGGGGGTGCCGGCCGGGTGTATTGCGGATCTGCAATTTTGCGGATCCGCAATGCACTACGGATGTCTGAATGGACCATAAGCGTAAACATTATTTTAAAAAGCATAAATTATGTGTCAAAAAATGAGCTTAAAAAAACCTGCATTATTCACAAAAAAGTAAAGAATATAAAAAAATAATAACGCTAGCCGAACAAAGAAATAGTTATAGCCATTCAACTAATGCATGCAAAAAATAAATAAAGCCTGAAACAATTGGACAGCTGAAAACTGAAATTACCCTGGCCCTGAACTAATTACCGGTAATCTTTCCACAAAATTAAGATCCTCTTTTTATCAGTTTAGCTCTCCTCTGTACCTAACTTCAGGGCTTTCTTTCTATGGACTGGTGCCCAGTACTCAATTGCATATTCCAGATGTTATCTTTATTTTTTTGTATATTGTTCCACTATATTTTTATTTAAATAATTCACATCTTCTCAGTAGTTCTCGCTCTTACTAGATATTTGTCCTCTGTCTTTCCTGTCACAGATGCTCTGTGTCTTCTATAAAATATTTACTAGAGAGCCTAGAGAGCAATACCCCTCCTGCACAGCTCTCCAGCAGGAGGCAGCTATTATCGAGCAGCTCCAACATCCAGTTTATACATTACACAATAAACCACATAGGAATAAGTCTCCAAACACGAATTCTAAAATATAACACCTAAAATTTTGTCTGAAATCGATTTTTCTCAATGCATACATAGAAGTCCCATACAAACTATGTGAATAAGCCTTAAAAAAAGAAAAAAGAGAGAAAGAAAGGAAGTAGCAAATTTCAATAGGGGAGCATGGTGGCTCAGTGGTTCGAATTGACCAAAGACAACATCTGCATGGAGTTTGTATCTTTTCCCTGTGTTTCTGAGAGTTTCTGTGAGTTTCCTCCGGGTTCTCCGGTTTCCTCCCACACTCCGAAGACATACTGATAGGGAACTTAGATTGTGAGCAGTGTGATGCTAGTGTCTGTGAAGCGCTGCAGAATATGGCAGCGCTATATAATAAATAAAAATAAATAAAGGAAGTAACAAGAGAAGAATACAAATGAAAACGGGCACAGGAATTGGAGAGTTGGTATAGTGAGAAATAATCCCCCAGGCTGCCTCGGTAGAGAATAGACTGCCAGATTTCATCAGATCCATGGGATCTGGCAGGGAACTGTCAACTTTCTGACATAAGTGCTGGATTTTTGGCCGAACAAAATATAGTCAATTTAGTCAATGGAGTCTGGTGGTGAACGGCAATATCCAGCTAAGCCGGATCCGGTGAACTTTAGTAAGTTGTTCTCTGCTGGAACAGCCTGCCAGATCAAACTCCCAAATTTGTATATCTTTTCAATGAAAGTAATGTTTTAGCTTCTGTGGCTTCTGTGATAGCACATCTTCTGCCACTTTGCTGCTTGTAATCCCCAAGGTAAGAGGTTTCCCTGTTAAACTCTGGACTTTGCTGCACACACAACCATAGCACACACTAGACTGCACTGCTTCCTCCTAGAGAGGAAGGGGTGGTGCCAGCCCATCCCAGTAACAGTAAGTAGGAAACTCTCACTCTCTCCATATACATCCTTTGGGATGTACAGTGTAAATTCCCATTTTTATAACGGAAGACTTTGTCAAAAACTTGGCAATTATGCTTTAGTGAGATTTTAGAACTTGATTCCAACATATAATATTAATCATCATCCTGCCAAGAAAAGTAAAACTACCCTTTACTGTACATTAAAATGTGATTTTTTTTTTAATTATCTTGTTACTATCCTGAAATATGATTTTTTGAAGTGACAAGCGCAAAACCTATTTAGATGAAAATACGTCCTGCTCTGACTTCTCTCATTTGCAGTGTTGTCATTGAGTTCATGTCTTGATCCAGAGCACCAAATACATTGATGTCCGCCTGTATACATGTGTAATAACTGACATGAAGCATACGTATATTGTACTTGGCGAATAAAATACTCTTAATAACCGCTTCACATGACTGGAATTAGAGGACATGTGGGCCACAGAATCTATCTTCAGGCTTTGGGCCTGTAACTTCTTTGCATAGTAATAACATGTAAAGATAAGAATGTCTGGAGCTAGACCCTAGGGAGGTACAAAAAAATCCCCTCTGTCTCATATGAGATGACCAGTGCCCCTTATACAGTCAAAAATGATAGATGTTACAGGCCTTTGTACATATGATCTTACAAAGAATATTTACCTAAGCTCTCGGAATCAAGGGCTATAGAGGGGAGTAGCAGTCAGCCCTGGTGTCTGAGAGGGTTGAAAGGCCCCTCTGCAAAAATTTGAAAACATCAGGTTACAGATTTAGCTTTGGGGCCCAGAAGTTTCAAGTTACACCTTTGATAGGATGATTCAAACATAGTCAATATTTTGGCACTTCTGCTCTACCACAAGCTACTGTGAAGGATTTTATTTTGACTACCAATTTTCCAAAACCTTGGTTATAAATAAGAATAATTAGCATGTAATAACAAACCTACATGTGCAGAATGCTCACAATACTCTTAAGATTTAGAATAAAACATTACCTATACTATTGAGCAGTTAATTGTAGGTTACAGTGGTTTATGGCAAAATGCCTTTTACCACTGGCACCTTGTTGCCCCCCGGCATTTTCTTTCTGTGAATTCTTGCATTGTTTACCCAGTTCGATGAAAGGCTTCGGTTTAGCTTCACCAATAGACAGATGCCTTTAAAGCTGAAAAGGAATTATTTGTGAAAGGAGGTTATTTTTTAAAGGATTGGTCACCCGTTACTATGGGGGGTGCAGATGTTCTATCACGTGGCATGTCTTACATTTGCTGATCCCATCACCTTCACGGAAGGCAGCAAACAGGAGCGCCCTGTAAACAGCTTTATTACAGTAAGTGTTTAAACCCCCAGTGGGACATTCATTAGAACCAGATGCACGTTCTGGGAACGGCTGACAGACTGACTGTAATAATGCTGTTTGGAGAGAGCTTCCCGCTCCTGTATAGATGCATCATTATTTATAGCACTTTATGGACCCTAATGGTCCAGCCCTGTCTAGCACCCCTTTCTCACAAATACTTACTGTGACATAGACACAGGCTTTGAATCAAATGAGTACTATTACTGCTAGAGAATTTGGTACGTATCATACTATTTTTTATCTTATCCAATGTTGATGTCATTGTGCTTGTCTTTTGTGCCTCATAGAAAAAGAAAGTATGGATATCATTGTGTTTTAGTGTGTGTCATATGTTTTTTTTAAACGAAAAAATGATATATATATTTTACGCACTAATATATTCCGCAGCGCTTTACAGACATTAGCATCAATCTGTCCCCAATGGGGCTCACAATCTAAGGTCCCTGTCAGTATGTCTTTGGCGTGTGGGAGGAAAATGGAGAACCTGGAGGAAACCCACGTAAACACGGGGAGAACATACAAACTCCATGCAGATATAAGGCATATGACTTTTCTGACCACTGAAGAAGAAACCAGTAAGGTTTCGAAACGTGTTTGGTGAATAATAAAAGACTATAGCACGGCAATATAAAGAGATGTACAGTCAGCGTCTCAAAACCCTCAACCCACATGCGCGGTAAAGTATGTGCCGGCACTAGCGCGCAGACAATCAGCTACTATCTGTGGGAATCAGCAGCGTAAGAAATTCGCAGATGTATAGGAGAGAAGAAAACACGTATGTATTTTAGCTACCAGCTATACCAAACAACGTATCGGGAGTCTGGTAAGCAGAGAACCATCATACTGTACCTAATTCAAATGCTGATTTAAACACTGAATAAATTCACCATCTACGGAACTGTGCTGTGAGGAGGCAATTATAATATATAAAGTAGGAACAATAGGACTACTGCCTAGCAATCAATATACCATATATAGCAAGAGAATAACAACAGTATATCTTGCAGATATTTGTTATATCGCCGTGCAATATAAAACTGTTCCAGATAGTGCTCGAGCTCAACACTGGGAACTAACAGAGGGACCGTGACTGTATACTATTTCAACGTAAGGACTACACGAGCAAACATTATATTGGCAATTTATATTTTATTTTTAAAAGCATATTTAACCCCTTCCTGACATATGACGTCATAGTACGTCATGGCGGCAGGTGCGTTCCCGCATTTTTACGTACTATTATATTATGGTGATCAGGCGGGCACTGGAGTCGTGCGCGCCCGATCACTGCAGGGGCCTGGCTGTCCCTGGTAGCCTGGCCCCTGCTGTATCCGCCGGCATCGCTGTACAAGCCAATGCCGGCAGATTAACCCCTTCTATGCCGCGATCAGCACTGACTGCTGTGGCGGGGACCCGATGGGTGAGAAGGCATCTTGATGCCGTGCAGAGGCTGCCCAATGCCTTGCACGGCATCGGGACCTGCCTTCTACGGGTGCCCAGGAGATCCAGCCTCAGGCTGGGTCTCCTAGGCATCCTGTTAGTGTATTACTCAGTGTAATACACTAACAGGCAATGCATTACAATACAGATGTATTGTAATGCATTGCAGAGGGGATCAGACCCCCAAAAGTAAAGTCCCAGAGTGGGACAGAAATAAAGTTTAAAAAAAAAGTCCAAAAAGAGATTTTAATAAAAAAAAGATGTTTCAAGTAAAAAAGAAAAAAATGCCCCTTTCCCCTGTTTTTATATAAATATAAAAAAAAATATATATATATATAGATGAAGAAAGACACCGCGGCACATCCATTTAGTGAAAAAAGTGGGACCCTTTATTCACCCATGCGACGTTTCGGTCCACTTGCTGGGACCATTTTCAAGCAAATGAAAATGGTCCCAGCAAGTGGACCGAAACGTCGCATGGGTGAATAAAGGGTCCCACTTTTTTCACTAAACGGATGTGCCGCGGTGTCTTTCTTCATCTACATTACACACCTTGGTAAGGTGTTTTCACTGCTGGCACCCTAACATCTAATACTGAGGAGTGCTGCCTTGAACTTCCATTTCTATATATATATATATATATATATATATATATATATATATATATATATATATATATATAAAAACGGCTCTATAAATATACCACATGATCCACCCCGTCCGATAAACACCGTAAAAAAATAAAAATAAACTATTTTTTAAAAAGCCATTTTCGTCACCTTACATCACAAAAAGTGCAACACCAAGCGATCAAAAAGGCGTATTCCCCCCAAAATGGTACCAATAAAACCATCACCTCATCCCGCAAAAAAAAGAGCCTCTACATAAGACAATCGCCCAAAAAATAAAATAAAAACTATAGCTCTCAGAACATGGAGACACTAAAACATAATTTTTGTGGTTTCAAAAATGCCATTATTGTGTTAAAGTGAAATAAATTAAAAAAAGTATACATATTAGGTATCACTGCGTCCATAACAACCAGCACTATACAAAAATCACATGAACACAGTAAACACAGGTGAACACAGTAAAAGAAATTTAAATAAAAACTGGGCCAAAAAAGCAATTTTTTTGTCACTTAACATCATTTTAAGTGCAACGCCAAGCGATCAAAAAGGTGTATGCCCCCAAAATATAGCCAATCAACGTCATCTTATCCCCGAAAAATTGAGCCCCTACCTAAGATAATCAGTCAGAAAATAAAAAAACTATGGCTCTCAGAATATGGAGACACTAAAAACTACATTTTTTTGGTATAAAAAAGAATATTATTGTTTAAATCTTAAATAAATAAGAAAAAGTGTACATATTAGGTATTTCCACGTCCATAACGACATGCTCTATAAAAATATCATGTGACCTAACACCTCTGTAAAAAAAAAAAAGTTGTGCCAAAGCAACCAATTTTTTTGGTCACCTTGCCTCATAAAGTGTAATAATGAATGATCAAAAAATCATATGTACCCAAAAAAGGTACCAGCTAAAATGTCAACTCTTCCTGCAAAAAATTAGCCCCAGCACAAGACGATTTGCAGAAAAATAAAAAAATATGGTGTTCAGAAAATGGAGACACAAAAACATTTTTTTTTTTCAAAAATGCTTTATTATGTAAAACTGAAACAAAGAAAGTAGACATATTTGATCAACCTGCTCTATAAAAATAGTGCAACCAGATCAGATGAACGTTGTAAAAAATAAAAACAGTGCCTCACAAAAAACGTAATATAGAGCGATTAAAAATCATATGTACCCCAAAATAGTACCAATAAAACTGTCACCTTATCCCCTAGTTTTCAAAAGGGGGGGCAATTTTAGGAGTTTCTACTGTAGGGGTGCATCAGGGGGGCTTCAAATGGGACATGGCATCTAAAATCCAGTCCAGCAAAATCTGCCTTCCAAAAACCATGCGGCAGTCCTATCCTTCTGTGCTCTGCCGTGCGCCCTTACATCAGTTTACAATCACATGTGGGGTGTTTCTGTAGACCTCAGAATCAGGGTAATAAATGTTGAGGTTTTTTTGGCTGTTAACCCTCGATATGTTAAAGAAAAAAAATTGATTAAAATAGAAAATCGGCCAAAAAAGTGAAATTTAGAAATTTAATCTCCAATTTCTTTTAATTCTTGTGGAACACCTAAAGAGTTAACAAAGTTTGTAAAATCTGTTTTGAGTAACTTGAGGGGTGACTTTAGACCTGAACTGGTCTTTAAAAAGATAGTTTTGGAAATTTTCTTAACATTTTTTAGAATTGCTTCTAAAATTCTAATCCTTCTAATGTCCCCAAAAAATAGTATAACATTTACAAAATGATGCAAACATAAAGTAGACATATGGGGAATGTTAAGTAATAAATATTTTATGAGGTATCACTTTCTGTTTTAAAAGCAGAGAAACAGAAATTTAGCAAATTGCAAATTTTTCAAAATTTTTCAAAATTTGGGATTTTTTCATAAATAAAAGGTGAAATATATTGACTCAAATTTATGACTGTCATGAAGTACAATGTGTCACCAGAAAACAATCTCAGAATGGCTTGGATAAATAAAAGTGTTCCAAAGTTATAACCACATAACGTGACACATGTCAGATTTGCAAAAAATGGCCTGGGCAGGAAGGTGAAAACTGGCCCGGGGTAGAAGGGGTTAAGGTCTTGTATTAAAAATATAGGGTCATTTGTGATGGATGTAGAGTATATCGATTTGTAAGGTAATAATAGGAATAAATTGATATATGTTTTTATATGTTCTATATGTTTTATAAGTTCTTTTTGGTGCAAAGCCAGCCATTAATTGAATATTGTCCATGCAGATATTGTCCTTCGTCGGATTCAAACCTAGGACCCCAGTGCTGCAAGGCACCAGTGCTAACCATATATATATATATATCATGCAGTATTTTACATACAATAATATTAATATAACTATAAATTATACCTATATAATATGTATATATATATATATA
This sequence comes from Bufo bufo, assembly GCF_905171765.1. Taxonomy (NCBI): domain Eukaryota; kingdom Metazoa; phylum Chordata; class Amphibia; order Anura; family Bufonidae; genus Bufo; species Bufo bufo. The sequence goes on from NC_053391.1 coordinate 585,401,971, forward strand.
TATATATATATATATATATATATAAAATCTATTATTATATTATCTATTTTAGTTAAAGATATGCCCATGCTGATGTAATATTTTTTAATGAAGCCTGTAGCTTTAAAAACAGATACATTTTTAAAAGTATTCCTGAATTTCGTGGTAAATCCTGAAATATTTGATGGGTCCTTCAGGTTTCTATTAGGTTGCAGACTATGATATTCTAGCCATCAAAAACTAAGAGAAACCCAATAAAACAAGGACAAGCAGCATTACTTTAAGATTGGTTCAAGGACTGCACAGTGCATAACTTAGGCCACACATGAAAGTATTTTTTTGGTCCATGTCTGATGGACAGTTGTCTTAATCTTGTCCGTTTTACAGAAAAGAATAGGCTTTTTTACAGTGGGTCCTGCAAAAATTGCAGAATGACCACTGGGCACATTCATATTTTATGGTTCTGTGATGAGGAGTAGAGATGGCCTTGCGGTTCGCCCCGGCAGTTGTTTCGCGGCGAACTTTGCGTGTTCGCGATTCGCCGAACATGCAAACATATGGAGAAATTCGCGCCCGCCATATTCTGATTTGGTGCCGCCGAGCACCTGATTTAGTGCCGCAGAGCACTTGTTATTGCCTACCACATCTGTGCTTTTTGGTTAACTTTAATAATTTCATTTATTTTCATTTTGAGGGATATCTTTTCCATTCACACGTCCGCAAAATGGGTCTGCATCCATTCCGCAATTTTGCGGAACGGTTGCAGACCCATTCATTTTCAATGGGGCCGGAATGTGCTGTCCGCATCCGCGGATACGCACTTCCGCATCTGTGCTTCCGTTTCCGCAAAAAAATAGAAGATATTCTTGTCCGCAATTGCAGGCAAGATTAGGCATTTTCTATTATAGGCATATTCTAATGGATTGCCTTCCTTGTACAATGTTATAATATACTTTCTATGTTAGAAAGTATATTATAGTGCATTTGTGTGCGGTTCTGCTGCGATACTGCAGGTATATAGAGGGACAAGCTTATTGGAACAAATAATTTCTACTGGTGTGATATACCAGTCGTCCCCCAAAAAAACTGATTGAAGCGGGGTGTTATATACCAATATACTTTCTTTATAGTGCATTTGGGTACTGTATAGTGCATTTGCGCATGCGTGTACGCGAAAATTATATTGCCGATATTTCGCATTGAAAACAAAAATGAATGGAGATCGCAAATTTGAATAATACATCTGGTATGTCACTGTCCATGTTGTGGGACTATTTGTGCACTTCTAGTAATTATTTCTTGGCTGCAAATATGAGCTGAAGGTTTTTCAGGTTCGCCTGCCATTAAAATGAATGGGACCCGCCGCGAACTTACGGTTCGCAAACTGCCCCGGCAGATGTTCGTCCATCACTAATGAGGAGTTCCCTCTAAATTGTGCGCTCTGGAAAGGAGAGGGTTAAAACAACATACTAACAAGGGATAATGAGCCCAAAAATATATTTACCTTCTGCAGGGTTTGGACTTTTGATCCCCTTAAAGGGTTTTTTCAAGATTTTAATACTGATGACCTATTCTCACTAGGATCCCCACTGATTAGCTGTTTGAGAAGGCATCGGCGCTCACAGCGTCCTTGCAGCTCACCAAGCACAGCGCCGTACATTGCATAGTGGTTGTGCTTGGTATTGCACTCAGCCTCACAGAGAAGGCTGCGGCGCTTACGGGAGCACTGGTGCCTTCTTAAACAACTGAACGGTGGGGTCCCGGGTGTTGTACCCCCACTGATCAGATACTGATGATCTATCCAAAGGATAGTTGAAAAAAGATTCAACAGCTCACGATCCTTGTTCATGCTGCACGGGAAGGGGCAATCCCCATGTCAAAGTCCAACAGATAATCCCAGCTGACGTTCTTGCTTCCAATACATTATATTCTTTATTTCATCTTCAAAAATTACAAAGTTACTGGATGGGCCGAAACGCGTCCTGTAACTTTGTAATTTTTGAAGATGAAATAAAGAATATAACGTATTGGAAGCAAGAACGTCTGCTGGGATTATCTGTTGGACTATCCAAAGAATAGGTCATCAATATCAAAATTTAAAAAAAAACTTTAAGAATTCTGGTTCACACTTGGAGGCTTTAGTTTACACACCGCTTGGTTGTTCATAGCGCTTGTGGTTCTCAACAACAACAGCATGCCCTTTCCTACAACTCTGTTACGCAGTTTATTTTCAGTTTAATACTATTGACACGAATAGAGGAACTACAGCAGAAGTCACACTATAATTTAAGTATTTTTTTATACAGTTTTTATTTGCTATTCCATAATATTAAAACAAACTGCATAATAAAAACACAAATTTAAAAAGTGCATAAAACACAACTGAATCTGTTATTGAGCTCCGCAAAAGTGCTTGCTTCCATTTTTTTTCTCTTGCAGAAATATCCTATCCTTATCTGCAAAACGGACAAGAATAGGACATGTTCTATTTTTTTGCAGGGCTGCAGAATGGACTTACGGATGTGGACCGCACACATGTGTTCTGTCTGCATCTTTTGCAGCTCCTTTGAGGTGAAAGGGTCTGCATCCGATCCTCAAAAACGCAGATCGGATGCAGACCAAAACTACGACCGTGTGCATGAGACCTACAGTAATTGCGGTAATTCAGACCATAAAGTAAAACTGCAGCTAGTCTTACAGCCGGTTCAGACCTGAGCGTTTTACAGCGCGTTCCTACGCGCTGTAAAACGCTCAACAAGAAGAAACCTATGCTTCCCTATCGGCATGGTTCTCACCTGGGCGTTTTACAGCGCGTACGATCGCGCTGTAAAACGCCCGACGCCCCAAGAAGTTCAGGAGCTTCTTTAGGGCGTAGTGTCGCGCGTCCCCATACATAGACTTCCGGGAACGCGCGACAATGGGCGTTCGCTTGTCTCCGCGGCGTGATTGTAAACTCCCGTACAATCGCGCATACAGAGCGTACGTTCAGTACGCTCTGGTGTGAACCCAGCGTCAGGTGGCTGCACACTGTGCAGATTTGTGTCCAGAAAATCTGTAAGAAATCTGCACCAAAACCGCACATAAATCTGCACTATTTTTTGCGATTTTAGCACTTTTTTTTTTACATCATTATTGGTACAGATTTGATTTGGTTTTCCAATGGAATCTGCACAGCAGGACAATTTGCTAAACAAAGTGTATAGTCGTGGCCAAAAGTTTTGAGAATGACACAAATATTAGTTTTCACAAAGTTTGCTGCTAAACTGCTTTTAGATCTTTGTTTCAGTTGTTTCTGTGATGTAGTGAAATATAATTACACGCACTTCATACGTTTCAAAGGCTTTTATCGACAATTACATGACATTTATGCAAAGAGTCAGTATTTGCAGTGTTGGCCCTTCTTTTTCAGGACCTCTGCAATTCGACTGGGCATGCTCTCAATCAACTTCTGGGCCAATTCCTGACTGATAGCAACTCATTCTTTCATAATCACTTCTTGGAGTTTGTCAGAATTAGGCTACTTTCACACCTGCGTTCAGGTGTCCGCTCGTGAGCTCCGTTTGAAGGGGCTCACGAGCGGTCATGAACGCATCCGTCTGGCCCTAATGCATTCTCAGTGGAGGCGGATCCACTGAGAATGCATCCGTCTGCCAGCGCTCAGCCTCCGCTCCGCTCAGTGAGCGGACACCTGAACGCTGCTTGCAGCGTTCGGGTGTCTGCCTGGCCGTGCGGAGGCGAGCGGATCCGTCCAGACTTATAATGGAAGTCAATGGGGACGGATCCGCTTGAAGATGACACCATATGGCTCAATCTTCAAGCGGATCCGTCCCCCATTGACTTTCAATGTAAAGTCTGGACGGATCCGTTCAGGCTACTTTCACACTTAGAAATTTTTCTAAGTTATAATGCAGACGGATCCGTTCTGAACCGTCTGCATTATAGGAGCGGATCCGTCTGATGAAACATCAGACGGACCCGCTCCGAACGCTAGTGTGAAAGTAGCCTAAGTGGGTTTTTGTTTGTCTTGAGGATTGACCACAAGTTCTCAATGGGATTAAGATCTGGGGAGTTTCCAGGCCATGGACCCAAAATGTCAACGTTTTGGTCCCCGAGCCACTTAGTTATCACTTTTGCCTTATGGCATGGTGCTCCATCGTGCTGGAAAATGCATTGTTCTTCACCAAACTGTTGTTGGATTGTTGGAAGAAGTTGCTGTTGGAGGGTGTTTTGGTACCATTCTTTATTTATGGCTGTGTTTTTGGGCAAAATTGTGAGTGAGCCCAATCCCTTGGATGAGAAGCAACCCCACACATGAATGGTCTCAGGATGCTTTACTGTTGGCATGACACAGGACTGATGGTAGCGCTCACCTTTTCTTCTCCGGACAAGCCTTTTTCCAAATGCCCCAAACAATCGGAAATAGGCTTCATCGGAGGATATGACTTTGCCCCAGTCCTCAGCAGTCCATTCTCCATACTTTCTGCAGAAGATCAATCTGTCCCTGATGTTTTTTTTGAAGAGAAGTGGCTTCTTTGCTGGCCTTCTTGACACCAGGCCATCTTCCAAAAGTCTTCGCCTCACTGTGCATGCAGATGTGCTCACACCTGCCTGCTGCCATTCCTGAGCAAGCTCTGCACTGGTGGCACTCCGATCCCGCAGCTGAATCCTCTTTAAGGAGACGATCCTGGCGCTTGCTGGACTTTCTTGGACGCCCTGAAGCCTTCTTAACAAGAATTGAACCTCTTTCCTTGAAGTTCTTGATGATCCTATAAATTGTTGATTGAGGTGCAATCTTAGTAGCCACAATATCCTTGCCTGTGAAGCCATTTTTATGCAACGCAATGATGGCTGCACGCGTTTCTTTGCAGGTCACCATGGTTAACAATGGAAGAACAATGATTTCAAGCATCACCCTCCTTTTAACATGTCAAGTCTGCCATTTTAACCCAATCAGCCTGACATAATGATCTCCAACCTTGTGCTCGTCAACATTCTCACCTGAGTTAACAAGACGATTACTGAAATGATCTCAGCAGGTCCTTTAATGACAGCAATGAAATGCAGTGGAAAGGTTTTTTTGGGATTAAGTTAATTTTCATGGCAAAGAAGGACTATGCAATTCATCTGATCACTCTTCATAACATTCTGGAGTATATGCAAATTGCTATTATAAAAACGTAAGCAGCAACTTTTCCAATTTCCAATATTTATGTAATTCTCAAAACTTTTGGCCACGACTGTACATGAAATTTGTCTATTCTCATACACTTTGCTGGTATTGTATTACCCTGTGGTTTTTCCGCACAAAATCCACATAGTAGAAAAAAAATGCATAATCTCCAGCCACCCTTAAAGGCATGCATGCAGCTTTCAGATTGTTTCATAATGTGATTTTAGTGCAGTTTACATGTCCATGTCTCACAAGACAACTGCTGTATGCATCAAAATCTTACAGATTCCACTTAGTGCACTTTCAGTACACGTTTATGAGTAAGCAAATGTGACAGTGTTTTGATTTAACAAAAGAACAATGCCGCCAAATAGGTGGTCACTTTGAATTGCCCCGTCAGTAGCGTTGTAATTTAGAGTAATAGGCTTGGGGATACAGTGAAGTCCCATCATGCTTTGTGCTGTGCAATATTTCAGGGAGGTGAGGGGGGAGCAGTTAGCTAATAATCACTCGGCTCATTGTTCACTAGTTCCTGTTGAAGGTTGCACCTGTCAGCAAACAGCCCTTATTTATGGTAGTTGAGCAATAACATACAGGCTCTTACAATATGCCTTTGTTTTTTTACTGCTCCACATTTTAATACTACTCCTAACATTTTGGGACTTGTCTCAGTGAAAGAAAATAGAAAAAGAAAATATATATATTTAATAAAATTAAGATCTAAGTCATAACAAAATTACATTAAAGGGCATCTGTCAGCAGATTTTTACCTATGAAACTGGCTGACCTTTTTACATGTGCGTTTGGCAGCTGAAGACATCTGCGTTGGTCCCATGTTCATAAATGCCGCACTGCTGCAAAAAGTGAAGCTTTAGTATATGCAAATGAGCCTCTAGGAGCAACGAGGCGTTGCCATTACACCTAGAGGCTCTGCTCTTTGCAACTGCTGCTCCCTCTCCCTTTTGTTTGACAGGGCCAGACAAAAAAAACGTTACCATGCCTGGCCCTGTCAATCAAAGTGGAGAGGTTCCAGCATACAGCCAATGTCATTATAATCCAGAAGTGGTTTTCATGGAAGAATTATGGCCAACATGTCATGCCTTTGACGTGGAAACAAGACCAAGTGACTCAACTACACACAAAAACATAGAAGCTAGGGTGTAGAAAAATGGCGGCAGGTTCTCTGGACTGAAAAGTCAAAATGTGAAACATTTGGCTATAACAGAAGTTGTTTTTATTAAACAAAAGGCTGGAGAGGGGTACATTAATGAGTTTACATAGGCAATAGTCAGGCATGGTGGAGGTTCCTTCCATGTTTGGGCCTGCATTATAGCAAATGGAGTTGGAAATTTGGTCAGGATTAATGGTGTCCTCAATGCTGTGAGATACAGGTAGATACTTATCCATCGTGGAGTACTATCAGGGAGGCATTTGATTGGCTCCAAATGTATTCTGCAGCAGGAGAGCAATCCCAAACATGCAGCCAATGTCATTAAGAACTATCGTCAGCGTAGAGCTGAACAAAGAATTTTGGAAGTGATGACATGGCCCCCCACAGAGTCCTGATCTCAACATCAGAAAGATGTTGAAGAAAGAAAAAGCACGACTGATCTATGAATAAGGAGTCTAATGGTAAAACACCTCTCATCATAGAGAACTCCGCGAGTGAGGAGACATCCTCGTGATCTCGCGAGATTTCGGCGCCAGGAGCACAGAACGGAACAGACAGCGCAAGACGCCGTGAGCACATGGATAATGTCCGCCGGCTCCTGGAGAAGAAGGAGAGGTAAGTGCCCAATATTGGGCTACCACAACAAGTGACTCTGGATATTCATAAAACATGAGTTCATTTCTCAATTCCAAAATCTTGAAAAACCTTAAGTGCAAACCTTGGGAACTGCAGACAAGTGAAATATATATACTTGAACTGTTCTATACTCAGCCAATTAACCTGACCTGAACTGTTCTATACTGAGCCAACTAACCCGGCTAGCTGCATACACATCTATATGGGGCTAGTCCATTTTTGCAAGTAATATTTATCTGTATGAAATCAGGACAAGTACAGTACCCAAATAAAACTTCTTGCGTCAGTTTAACAGCAAAAAGTGGGACTCAAAATACTATATAGTTGAAGCTCTAGTACCACCAACTTTTATTGTTTTATCACTATTGTTTTATTATTGTTTTTATTCAATTACTATATGTTCTACAATTGAGACATATTTTATGCTGTATGTGACTTTACCCATTAAATAGAGATTTATATTTTCAGCATTCTCAGGTGACTGTCCACTTATTAGCTAATACTACAATTTTGAACAGGGTGATTCAATTGGACAAGAGCTCCTGACCAGCATGACCAGGGGGTGAGCCTTCTCACTTAATATTCACTGATCTCCACATCATCTAGTGTGTCCGGGATTACATGAAAAGACAGAAGGATTTGAGCAAGCCTGCTTTCACAGAAGATCTGTGGTTAGTTCCCCAAGATATTTGGAACAATCTGCCTGCCAAGTTCCTTCAGAAACTGTGCAAGTGTAGCTACTGTAGAAGAATTGATACTGTTTTGAAGGCAAACGGTAGTTACACCAAATACTGATTAGATTTAGATTTCTCTTTTGTTCATTCACTACATTATCTTAATTGATAAAGGTAAAAGCAAAAGACAAAGTTAGCACATATGTAAAATAAAGTGAATGCGCAGGTACGCGTCACCATGGCTGGAACCTCAAAAACGACTTTGATAAAAATAAACTATTAACACGTCTCCGTTTGAAAGCATTCTTACTTTACAGCATTTTCCCCCACATCAGCTTAAACTATTGCACAGTACTGTATGTAGACATAGTTATAGCCAATTGGGCATCAGTCTTGGAGACAAACATAATTTAACTATATGATAGTGTTCTGGATATACTCTATGCAGCCATGATAGTAGCCCATTGGGTTCAGTTTGGTGGCAGTGTTATGCACATGTAAGAAGCAATTTAATAGCCCATAATAAGAGATATAGAAAAACTGAATAATGTAGATCTTTCCCAACAGACCCTGCGCTATGGAACCATTACCTGGTCTATGCCTCACTGAGATTCACATTGACCTTTTTTGTGGTCTCTGGCCATAGGACTCATTTTTAATGCTTGCATGGCATTCTATACGAAGCATATAAAGCAATAAATGCCCCCATTACCTATATATCAGTCTCTTATTTCATTTTAACAGTATAGTATATTGAAAGGAACAACTGATTAAAATTGCATTAGAGCACTTTTATAGTCATTAATCTTTTACAAGTATGAAATAAAGTAATCACATTGAAAGTCATTGTACCTCTTGCTTGGGGAAAACAGGTGCTTTTACTGCACTGTGGAGACAGTCTGTGTCTTAGTTATTTGTGAACGCTCGGTTCTCTTCTTGAGAGAAGCAGCTCTACAGATCAGAGTCCAGTCATGCAGACTGAATGCTCCAGACTTGACATGTGCATTTGACTCTGCCACTCAAAAAGTAATTAATTCCTTTTAACATGTAGACCTTTGGTATAACATGTGTAATTAACACTTCCAAATTTAGCTACGTAGGTACACATATAGGGTTTAGAGTCAAAACGGCATGTGTACCGACAGATCAATCCCAAATGGAGGCTTGTAAAACACTGAGCCTCAGGTAGACAGAGGCTGAGAATGATAGACAAGCCTGATGGACAGACTGAGCAGGTAGCAAATTCCATGAAAGGCTAGAGATATGAAATAGTGACACAAGTATCAAAGTTAATGTCTCTGCCTGTCCTTCTAATTGTACTCATGAATTATGCATAGCACCCCTTGGGCTATCACAGTCTTAACACAACCCAAAATCTTCACTCAGCCCATGTCTTGGGGATTTCAAGAATTTCTCAACTACAAGCATTGTTGTAACAGGTCCACATGAGCAGGAAAGAGGGGGCTGGGGTCTATAAAAACAGACAATGAGCATTAGAGAAAAAGAGCATTGTGTCTTAAGAATGAACTAAACAGAAAAAGAAGCTGGAGGATCTTCTTTTGTGTGTCCTGTTCTATTGCCTGAGCATATATTACATAACTTGCATGACTTTGGAAAAACAGCGGGATCTGAGTCAAATACCAGCGCTCTGCATGAGTTTGGGTGTCGTGAGAAACACTGGGTGTGGCTCTTGGCTGGGCTCCTACTTTCCTGTGATCAAATCTATGCCCCTTAAGTTATTTTAAGCATAATTGTCTGGCATTCCAACTACAGTGCCAAGGCAAGTAACAGCACTGCTTCTTCACATGACACCAGTTCATATACTATCCTTTTCTTATATGTTAATGATAAAAGATCAAAAAATAAGAAAGCTCTGCTTCATATGCCACCAGATGTAAGGCAGCTATCCTATAAGTCAATGTTTGAACCTTTAATTAGCCCTTGAGACATGACTCGGATATTAAATAAGCCAGCACACCATCTGCAGACAGCTGTTTCAGGGTGATTGCCCCTCATCAGTGCAGAGCAGAGAGTACTGGCTTAACAGGGTGAGAGGCCCAAGTCAGGATTTGGGGGGTCCTATCTCTCCTTGGGGAGAGAGCGCCTTAATCATCATGAGGACACTTATAGACCATACTTGCTCCTCTGGAATTCTGGGAAGAAAGGGATACAAATGAACTCTTAACAAGCTCTGGCTCTTATGCCACCAGATGTAAGGCAGCTATTCTATAAGTGAATCTTATACGGATGGATATTTGACTTGTCATGTCCCAAGACTTGTTAAGTTGGCTCAGTGGGAGTCACTTCTAAATGGTGGCGCTAACTGCATCCGTACCGCATTAAAATCTATTGGCTCAGTGGAGCCAAAGTTCTTCTCATCTGAAGTTGCGCGAGACTTCGGTTAATTCCTACTGTATGTTTATCTGCATATTGAAAAACAATTTAATATAGCAATCCGAACTGGATTTTGGTACTGATGTACCAGCCAGTACTAAAGCCTAGTTCAGATTGCTATTTTAAATTGTTTTTCACTATGCAAATATGCATATAAGTGGCATTAACTGAAGACTTGCACGACTTCAGGCGAGACGAACTTTGGCTCCAAGAAGCCAATAAATTTTAATGCTGAATGGATAGAGAATTAAAATGTAAGTATTTTAATGAATCGACTTTGGATCTATGATCTGCAGGTCGATTCGCTCAAGCCTAGTTACAGGGATGTCTTTCTATAGACATTTCAGGTCTAGGCCCCTGCAGTATGTAGGTTTTCCTCTCTCCGGCCAAAATCCCTTTGAGATTATTTTTGTAATCATTTAAAGTCCACATAAAACTGCCTATAAAACTAAAATATAATCCTGGGTCTGACGATACACCTTCTATTCATGAATTCATGTATATTGAGATAAGGTTTGTTTAGACATTCTTGTAATGCTTTGATCCCTCTTATCTTGTTCTTACATGTTCTTCAATGAATGTAAAATGAATCTTGAATGTATAACTGTTGTGTCAACTTTTATTTTTCAATATATGTATAAAAAGGACTGCTTTATGTTCAGTTTTGGACTGTAATATTTTGGGCACATTCTACACCATCTACACTCATTGACAAAAAAATAACTCACCAAGAAGGAGTTGTTGGAATTAAATGAAACTTTCTATGTGTGAATGTAATGATGATATACTGTATGTAAGTGATTACAATATTAGAGCGAAAGGAGAAGTTTATTGGGGGAAACTGGGTAACTGAAAGCAGACTCTAGTACCCTGTTCGGCCGCCTTTGGTCTGGATACAAGATGAGATATGGTTGGGTATAGAGACATACAGTTTTGTATGGTATCCTGCAGAACATTCACCGTATGATGTTGCAGCTGGGCCTGTGGATCCTGCACACTCGTAGGTTGATAAAGCTGACATCTGAGTTGGTCTTGTAAATGATAAATATTGCAACCGGGCAAGCCAAGGAAGTGCTGCAATCAGGCAGAGACATTACTGGGAAACCCTTGTTGTGGGCAAGCATTATCGTGCTAAAAAATACCATTTGGAAGCCATGCCACGAGAGGCAACATATGTGGCTGCAGGATGTCCTGCAGATATCGCTGAGCTGTTAGTGTCCCTTGTATCACTACAGATCATCACAGTTGGGGCAGTGTGTCACTCCACAGCAAAGGCAGGATTAATGAGCTCACTACAAGGCCATAATACTTGAAATTGACCATCATTGGATCTAAAACAGAACCTAGATTCGTCACTAAAGATTATATGGTTCCAGTCCATAGCAGTCCAGGTTTCTCGGTCACTACACCACTTCAAATAAAAGACTGGCTGGCTGTCAATGGCAGGACATGAAATTTTCTTTCTGCTAAACACCTGGAAATGGTCCGGTCAGAGAAAGGGGTGTGAAATGAAGGTGCCACCTGTGCTTGGATGGTGGACTCAAGCTCATGCTTATCACAGGATCACATGATGCTCTCTACTGGTAGTCTGTCCGGGCCATTTGCCATGAGTTTGTTCCCTCATGTAATCACTGCTCCCAACATCACCTAACAGAATGACTTTGATAGTGGGCATAGCCATAGTCAAGTTCTTTTTAAAAGGGTTGTCTCACTTCAGCTAATGGCATTTATCATGTAGACAAAGTTAATGCAAGGCACTTACTAATGAATTGTGATTTTCTATATTGTCTCCTTTGCTGGCTGAATTCATTTTTCCATCACATTATACACTGCTTGTTTCCAGTGGTTATCAGTAGTGTTGAGTGAATTGAAGCGTTGGAAGCAGAATTCGCCACAAACCCAAATTTGCTCACTCTTCATGGTAACAAATAATTTTTTTCAAAAATGGCTGCTAGAGTTGTCTTACAAAATACGAAAAATAAAAAACCTCATCCACTTGTTTGCGCAGAGGCAGTTATCCCTGATGACTTTGCCACATGATCATGCTCGGAGTGCACGGTGACGTCATGACGCTCAGCACAGTTCCTTCGGCAGGTCTTTTCCACTCAAGAGATGAGTGGACTGCATCTGTGAGAGCAAGTGGATGAGAGCTCTTCTCTAGTTATGACCACCGCTGCAGTGCAGATACAAGGTGGCCACAGGATAGGTCATCAATATCATATTGGCAGGGGGCCCACTCCGGAACCCTTGCCGACCAGCTGTTTGAAGAGAAGGGTGCACTCTGAGCTAGTGCTGCCTTCTCTTTGTTGTTTACCTGCTCGTTGTCGCAACCACAGAGGTGAGCAGGTGTAATTACACCTAAGCTGTCCCATTCCTTTCAATGGGACAGCTCCTTCCTATTCACTTGAACAGGAAGGAGCCACCCCATTAAAATGAATGGGATGCCATAGCTGTAATTACACATGCTCACTGCTGTGGTTGTGACGGCGAGCAGGTAAACAATGAAGAGAAGGCCTCGATCCCACAAAGGCCTTCTCTTCAAACAGCTGATCGGTGGGGGTGCTGCCGGGGGTCAGGCCCTCGCCAATATGATACTGATGAACTATCCTAAGGCTAGGTCATCAACATAAATAAAATGGACAACCCGTTTAAGCCCTGCCTTTGTCAGAGCTTCATGGGAACACAGTGACATCCCATAGCCAGGAATGGTAAGCCACTGCAGTCTATGGTAGGAGCAATCTAACAATCGCATGTTCCAGTCTCCCTGGGGAAAGGCTAAAATAAAAAAGAAAAAAAAGTTTTAAAAATATGCAAAAAATAATTAGAAATGTACATCCCCCTTTCTACATTTTAAAAACAAAAAGAAAAGATAAAGATCATTGGTACTGCCATGTCCGGAAGTAGAATATTAAAAGGAAACTATTAATATATTTATACTGTATTGTGAATGCAGTAATGCAAAAAAAATAAAAAATAAAAATGGCGAATCATCTTTATTTGGTCACTTTTCCTCCCCAAAAACAAGTATAAAATTGATCAAAAAGTCATAAACCCCAGTAAAGTATGATTAAGAACTACAGATTGCCCCCACAAAACTAAGCCCTTATATAACACCACAGATGAAAATACAAATACTTATGGGTGCCAGATAATGGTAATGCAAATAAAAGATTTAAAAAATTAATAAACTACATGTACTCAAGTGGTGGTCAACCAGAGTGTAGTGTATGCTTTTATACTGTGTGAGTGTTGGAACAGCGGGTTTAAAAAGTGCATATTCAAAAAAGTGCATAATGGTAGCCAAACTATGGGAGTCTTTTATCAAACTGGTGTAAAGTAGAACTAGCTTAGTTGCCCATACCAATCAGATTCCACCTTTCATTTTGGACAGATCCTTTGGAAAATGAAAGGAGAAATCTGATTGGTTGCTACGGGCAACTAACCCAGTTCTACTTTACACCAGTTTAATAAATGAACCCCTATGTGTTTTCTATTATTCTTGTAAAGTTCAAAGGCTTCTAAGGGATTTGCTCATTGTATCCAGAAGATATTTGGAAAGTTCAACCCCAAGGGGGTAAAATATGTAAGTGTTTACTTAAACGTGTCGGCATTTTGCAAAACCTACACATTTGGAGCCCAGTTGGCTCATTCCTCATCTCCAACAGTGACTCCTTCATAAATGGCCAGTAATTTAGTAATAATACATTTACTGTAGTAAAATGGTAACTATAAAGCAAGTAATCAGGCTACTTAGAACTTAAACCATATTTATTGGAATACAATTTCTGAAATTCCTGAACTTTTCTAAATTCTTGTAAGTAAATATGCAATGCACTATGCATTTGATAACCAGAATACACTTAATAATTTTAAAAGATCTATAAATCTGTCCTCAGAAAAAGTTTGAAAATCTATATACAGTGTCTTGCAAAAGTATTTACACCCCTTGGACCTTTCCATATTTTTTTACATTACACCCACTAACTGAATTGTATTTTAATGGGATTGTATGTGATAGACCAACAAAACGTAGCAAGTATGTGGGAAGTTAAAAGAAAATTATACATGGTTTTCAAAACTTTTAATAAGTAAAAATCTGGAGAGTGTGATGTGCATTTGTCTTAAACCCCCTGCACTCTTATACCCCTAAATAAAATCCAGTGTGACCAATTACCTTCAGAAGTCACCTAATTAGTAAATAGAGTCCACCTGTGTGTAACTTATTCTCAGTATAACTACAGCTGTTCTGTGAAGGCCTCAGAGGTTTGTTAGTGAACAATAGTGATCAAACAGCATTAGGAAAACCAAGGAAGACACCTGAAAGGTCAGGGATAAAGTTATGGAAAAGTGTAAAGCAGGGTTAGGTTATAAAAAAAATATCCCAAGCTCTGAACATCTCATGGATCACTGCGCATCATCTGAAAATGAAAGGAGCATGGCACAACTGCAAACCTACCAAGACATGGCCGTCACCCTAAACTGACAGCCAAGGCAAGGAGAGCACTAATTAGAGAAGCAGCTAAGAGGCCCATAGTCACTCTGTATGAGCTATAGAGATCCACTGCTCAGATTGGAGAATCTGTCCACAGGACAACTTTTAGTCGTGTACACAAATCTGGCCTTTATGAAAGAGTGTCAAGAAAAATTCACTTTTTGAAAGCAAGCCATAAGAAGTCCCATTTGCAGTTTGCCACAAACCATGTAGGGGACACAGCAAACATATGGATGAAGGTGTTCTGGTCAGATGACACCAGAGTTGAAGTTTTTGGCCTAAATATAAGACATTATGTGTGGGAGAAAACTAACACTGCACATCACCCTGAACACACCATCCCCACCATGAAACATGGTGGGGCAGCATCATGCTGTGGGGATGCTTTTCTTCAGCAGGGACAGGGAAGCTGGTTAGAGTTGATGGGAAAATGTATGGAACTAAATACAGGGCAATCCTAGAGAAAAATCTCTTAGAGGCTGCAAAAGACTTGAGAATGGGGTAGAGGTCACCTTCCAGCAGGATAACAACCCTAAACATACAGCCAGAACTACAATGGAATGGTTAAGATCAAAGCATATTCATGTGTTAGAATGTCCCAGTCAAAGTCGAGACCTAAATCCCATTGAGAATCTGTGGTAAGGCTTGAAAATTGCTGTTCACTGATGCTCTCCATCCAATTTGATTGATCATGAGCTATTTTGCAAAGAAGAAAGGCAAAAATGTTATCCTCTAGATGTGCAAAGCTGGTAGATACATACCCCAAAAGACTTGCAGCTGTAAATGCAGTGATTGGTGGGCCTACAAAGTATTGACTCAGCACGGCTAAAACAAATAAAAGCCACACTCCAGATTTTTATTTATTAAAAGTTTTGCAAACCATATATCATTTTCTCTTCACTCTCTTGCTACTTTGTCTTTGTCTATCACATAAAATCCCTCAAATTTAATTTTGTGGGTGTAACATGAAAAAAATGTGGAAAGGGTAAAGGGGTATGAATACTTTTTCAGCAGTTCTGAGATGACTGCAGACATGGCCAGGAGTGTACGTCCTCCCTTGGTCTTTAGAGGAGGAACTCATTATTGGAGCATGTGTGCAGCCAGCCAGTAGCGCAGGGGCAACACGTGAGGTGCACGGTGGACCGATGAGGGGCCAAATAATAACACACAGTTCATCAGTTTACTCACGGTTAGCAGATAGCCTCCCTGGGCTGGCAGCACAGTGTTGATGTGGACAGCACGAAATCCTCCGGGGCACGCTCTGTGGTAGGGAAGCATCAGCCAAGATGGTGGTTGAGGTGCCCTTGATGTTAGGGGTGCTTAGGGTGCTTGTTGTGGCTGAGTCCCTTGTTGGTTTTTGTCGTGACACCAGTACCGTTAATGGTGGTATAACCAATAGTGGTAATAATTAGGTAGACAGTGGTAAGATGCAACTCACAACTTTTACTGTTGATGGCTTTGGTTGCAGCAGTACAAAATACAGTCTTTTGTTGGTATGAGAGATAATCTGCAAGTCCACTGTTTCCAGGCTTTCTTAGGCGTGATTTGAGCTGTGGTTAGGGAGTACCTTGTTCCTGTTGATGTGCTCAGTCCTATACCTTGTCCTTTCCCTACAAGCTAAACATTGGGACAGGTAACTCATCTGTTTCCCAGAAGTATGGTGTGGCTGCCAGAAGCTATAAGTCCTCCACCATGCGCAAAGGTGTCTGTAGCCCTCAATAATGGCTGTTATCACCGATAATTCCTTAGGAAGCTTGTTTCTATTCCAGGGAGGCAAACTCTATCCTACTGGTCAGGGATGCAAGTGTATAGTCCGGCCACAGAAGGAAAATGCTCTTCTGCGCCTCACACCTTGGTACCACCTCATAGTGAAGTTGGCTCCACTCAGTAATCTGTGGTGTGGAGTCTTCACTCTGCATTCTCTCCCACTAATCTAATCTGATCTACTCAGATCTGCTCTAATCTGAACCATTCTCAACCCTGATCTCCACTGACTTACTAGGCCTGACCTAGCTATATATAAGACCTAAGTTGTATCCCCATCTAGTGGTGGGATGTATAAATTACACCTAATCTGCCTGGTAACAGAGATTTTGCAGGTAAATTAGTTCAAAGTCATATAATACAGCATAATACAGTTTTTAGAGTAAAAAGTGCTTTTAAGCAGTGCCCACACACACGTAGTGGGATGCTGCATGTGCAGCACAGTTTCAAGCATTGTAACTAAGGGCCTTGGTACAGCATGAAGATAACTAGTATAACAAACAGGAGAGAACACAGGAGAGGTGAGAACTGATATCTAGCACCACTAGAACACCCTTTTTATCCTTGTATTCGATAAATAAAAAGGCCCTAGATTGATAGAACATAAAATATATTATTAAGGTTATACATTTTTCAAAATTCATCTGAAAGTTGATAAATTAATTACACAATATTAATAACCCTGTGTGGTGACACAGGCTGTACCTACCTTATGATTATACCAAACCACTAGTGGACCGGGTGTCTTAACCCCTTTGGGACACAGCCTTATTTCACCTTAAGGACCAGGCCATTTTTTGCAAATCTGACCAGTGTCACTTTAAGAGTTGATAACTTTAAAACGCTTTGACTTATCCAAGCCATTCTGAGACAGTTTTTTCGTCACATATTGTACTTCATGACACTGGTAAAATGAAGTTAAAAAAAAATCATTTTTCAAAATAAAAAAATACCAAATTTAGCAAATTTTTTTTAAATTGCAAATGTTTCTCTACTTCTATAATACATAGTAATACCTCCAAAAATAGTTATTACTTTACATTCCCCATATGTCTACTTCATGTTTGGATCATTTTGGGAATGATATTTTATTTTTTGGGGATGTTACAAGGCTTAGAAGTTTAGAAGCAAATCTTCAAAAACCCAATTTTTAGGGACCAGTTCAGGTCTGAAGTCACTTTGCGAGGCTTACATAATAGAAACCACCCAAAAATGACCCCATTATAGAAACTACACCCCTCAAGGTATTCCAAACTGATTTTACAAACGTCATTAACCCTTTAGGTGTTCCACAAGAGTTAATGGCAAATGGAGATAAAATTTCAGAATTAAAATTTTGGGGAAAATTTTCCATTTTAACCCATTTTTTCCACTAACAAAGTAAGGGATAACAGCCAAACAAGACTGTATCTTTATTGCCCTAACTCTGCCGTTTACAGAAACACCCCATATGTGGTCGTACACTACCGTGTTAATCTGGGAGGTTAGGTCATGAGGTATTTTTATAGAGGAGATTATTACCGACGCGGAGATACTTTTTTTTTCTTATTTTAGTTTTTACAATTTTTTATGGTGTCTCAAGTCTGAGAACCATTGGGATATAATTGGGATATAAATTTAGTACTCCATGGAAGTGTGGTACTCCCTGAAGCAACCAATAATGCAGAGGCCCGTATGATCGGGGCACGTGTCACATTGAGTAGTAGTGTCCTTCCGTATTCCCCTCCTGTGACACACTCTGCACCTTTTTTGGGTTGTCCCTTCTTTCCAGTATGGGGGACCACACCTGGAAAGTGTTGGCCAGGGACAATCTGGGTGCCTCCAGTTCCCGAGGTACTCCGGCCTGCTCTTTCCCGGTCCGAAAAGATCAGGGCCTGCCTCATAGAACTGAAGGAATGTCCCTGTGTTGCCAGCGCTCCGGGACAGCACAAAAGAGTTGTACATGGCAACCTGCACCAAGTAGACCGCAACTTTTTTCTACCATGCCCGGGTTTTGCGCATGGCATTATATGGCTTGAGGACTTGATCAGAGAGATCAACTCCTCCTATATACCGATTGTAGTCGACGATACAATCGGGCTTGAGGACCGTTGCCGCAGTACCTCGCACAGGGACAGGGGTGATGCCGTTACCATGAATTGTGGACAGTACAAGGATATCCCTCTTGTCCTTATATCTGACCAGCAACAGGTTTCCAGTGGTAAGGGCATGGGTCTCACCCCTGGGAAGGTGGGCAGGGAGGCCGCGTTGATTTTTCCGCACGGTCCCACAAGCGGACGTGTATCTGGCGGCGAGGGACTGGAACAAGGGGATACTAGTATAAAAGTTATCCACGTAAAGGTGGTAACCCTTATCTAGCAGTGGGTGCATAAGGTCCCACACAAGTTTCCTGCTAACACCCAGAGTAGGGGGACATTCTGGGGGTTGAATACGGGAATCTCGCCCCTCGTACACATAAAACTTGTAAGTGTACCCTGAGGTACTCTCACAAAGTTTGTACAGCTTCACGCCATACCTCGCCCGCTTTGATGGAACATACTGGTGGAAAATGAGTCTCCCCTTGAACGCAATGAGAGACTCATCAACCGCGACCTCCCTTCCAGGTACATAGGCCAGTACAAATTTGGCAGGATCACCTTGGGGGAGGGAAGGGGGGAATGCTGCATTATCTGAATAATGCAGGCATTTCTGGATGGCCTCAAACCGGGAGCGTGTCATGGCCGTACTGTAAAGTGGGGTCTGGTAGAGGAATGCCTGACACTAGGTTTCTTGACTAGGCCCATATGCAGCACGAGATATGTCCTCATCTTGGCTGCACTGACCGGCATCCAGCCACCAGGCCTAGCCAAAAAGGAGCTCAGGTGTTGAGCAACAAACTGTTGGGCGTACAGGTTCGTCTGCTCCGCCATTAGATTTACCAGTTGGTCACTGAAAAAATGACTAAAAAAGTCATATTCAGTGAAGCCCACTGTGGAAATCTGGATTCCTGGTTGGCCTTCAAAATCAGGAATCACGGGCTCAAATCGCTCTGGGGTACACCAGACAAGTTCACCGGCAGGGGGCTCCGGTGGATTTAACTGGTGGGCCGGAAAACTAGTACGAGCCCCAGAGCTGCTCGTACTAGGGTGGGCCACAGGGTCCCTAACATGGCGATCCCCTTGCTCCGCCTGGTGGCATCTCCGCCGCCTTGGGGGCTCATCATCATCGCTAGACTCGGAGGTAAGCTGGGCGTATGCCTCCTCAGCCGAGAACATCCGGCGGGCCATAGGGGAGTGTGTGTCTGCGTGTGTATGTGCGTGCGTGTAAATCTTTATTTGGTGTGCGTGTGTGTGGGGGCACGGGTGTTCGCGGACTTATCCCTAAAACTAACAGAAAAAAAAAAGACTAACTAAAAAAATGGCAATATTTTTGCATTTTTTTAAAAAAAAGTAAATAAAAGATTCTAAACCGCTGATCAACCGTCCAAAGTTGATCAGTGGTGGGGTGTGCGATGCGCTAACAGTGGCCGGACGCTAAGAGTGCCGGCCACAGTCAGCGTACGCACAAAAAAAAAAAATGCCTGTGCCCCAAAAAAGTTGGGGGGGGGGGGGGGCGGGGGGGCAAGCAGCAACACCTCTGGGGGGTCTAGGGTCACGCAGCTGTGCTGTGGACCCCAGACACCCTACTTAGGGTGATGCAATAAAAGTTTTTTTCACAGTAACTTTCCCTTTATTGTCCCTGCCTAGCCCAACCTTTCCCTAGACTTTCCCTAATTACCTGCTAATCAGATGGGTGGTGCTGGGGCACAGATCGGGTCCTGGGGGGCAAGGATGGGTGCTGGGGCACAGAAAATGGGGTGATGCTGGCTCAGATCCCACCGACGTGCAAAAAAGGAGGAGGAGAGGAGCGCTGGCAACATTTGAATCTCCCGCCGGCCCGCCCACCTACCAATCAGAGGCGATCCTGAGAGATGACGTCACCGTCACCTCTCAGGATCGCAGAATGGTGATTGGTGGGATAAAATCACACCATCGATCACCATTCTGTTCCGGGTTATCGGGTCCTCAGAGACCCGAAAAACCCAGAAACACAGAAAACCGGAGGTCTGAATTGACCTGCGGTTTTCTGCGATTGCCGACATGGGGGGGTCACAGGACCCCCCGGCGCATCTAGCCAAGGTGCCTGCTCAATGATTTGAGCAGGCATCGGGTTCCGATCACCGCCCGCCGGGCGCCAGTGATCGGAACTATACATGACGTATCGGTACGTCATGTGTCCTTAAGAGGTTAATAATCATAAAATATAACTTTTACTAAATATACCTTAAAAGCCAATAACTAGCAAAGACAGTAAGAAAACAAATCTCAATCCACATCTCAGTATGCTGTCTAGTCATAACAATAGTAGTAAGATACGGTCTTACCACTCTCAGACGTATGGACAATGGGCCAGCAACTGGTGTGCAATTACAATATATCCTTCACTGCAGTGGCCGAAGGATGTTGGTGGCTGGTGCTTCTGATGTTAGCAGCATAAGGTTGGAATACTTCTATAGTACCCTTGTCATAATGCCCTAATTGATGTGGGTGAGGGGACTATTAAATTTGGCTGCCTAACAGACACATAGCACCTGCCCGATAGGGGCGACCCCGTACGGAACCCGTCCTGGTTCGGCGCCTATATGTGCCTTTACCTGGCATTTAAACATTCTTTTACACCTGGTAGCCTCCATCACACGTTCTGATATGGGTGTGGCTTACAGTCTTGCTTTATCCACATTGCACTAGTTGTCCTGCTATGCGGTTGTGTGGAAGCTTGGCTGTGAGCTGGATTTCATCACCTTCAGACCGTGTTCACACCATAGTTAGCGTAGTGGTAGGACCCTTGCCATGCTGAGAGACCGTGACGTGGTGCATGATGGGCTCCGATGTGTTCCTGACAGGAATATATTGGCAAAAGTCTCAGCTTTTAATATCTGCTTGTATGACTAGCTAGTATAGTCAGTGGCATATCCGTTTGGTGCATTTTTTTCTGTGATTTATATCATTATATTTTCATCCGCACAATGCTCCGTTTTGTGTAGGAAGCCTTTGTGGTGCATGTGGACCGCGCCGGCATCCTCCATTGTACGCATTTTTTGTTGGGGATGGTCGTTTGCTGCGGTCCACATGCAGTGGGACTGCTGCCCCAATGAGAAACACGCTACAGTGTTTAGGGTTTGAGCAGTTCCCCCATATTTGCCACTATATTTCTGTGATTTTGTAACATCAGAAGTACCAGCCACCAACATCTTTCGGCCACTGCAGTGAAGGATATATTGTAATTGCACACCAGTTGCTGGCCCATTGTCCATACGTCTGAGAGTGGTAAGACCGTATCTTACTACTATTGTTATGACTAGGCAGCATGCTGAGATGTGGATTGAGATTCTGTTGTAATCTGTTTTCTTACTGTCTTCGTTAGTTATTGGCTTTTAAGGTATATTTAGTAAAAGTTATATTTTATGATTATTAAGACACCCGGTCCACTAGTGGCTTGGTAGTATTTTTAGGAGTGTGACTTTAAACCTCAGCACCTTGACCTATGCTGCAATGAGGTCTCTATAATACCTTATGATGATGCATAAAGTCTTATGAGTGGAAAAATTAAACAATTGCAAATAAGTGAAGTTTAAACTGTGGAATACCATGTGGACTGACTCTCTACAGTTGAGGAGTTCCGGCCAAAATCAATTGGGGGCTACCAAACATGTTTCTAAAACAACAGTTCAGCGAACCCTACTCCATATGGGGCTCTGAAGCAGATGGATGGTCGCGTACCTCTGCTAATGAAGTTGCATCTGCAGAAAAGGCAGTTATTGGAATTGGACGCTGATCGGCAAAGGTTTTCCTTCTCCAATGAGTCAAGTGTTTTGCTTTATGAAATGGTCGGCGTGTCAGACAAGAAACAACAAAATGACAAACACCCTGCAACCCTTGCTGGAAGAACAGAAGCAAGTGGTAGAAGCGTTATGGTCTGGTCAATGTTTTCGTGGCATTCTCTGGGCCCATCCATGTGGGTCATGAAAGAGCATGACCAAGACTTTAAAGTACTACCTTGGCCCCTTAAAGGGGTTGTCCGGGTTCAGAGCTGAACCCTACAAACCTCCATTTTCACCCAGGCAGCCCCCCTGACTTGAGCATCGAAGCAGCTCATGCTCTGATGCTCTCCTTTACCCTGTGCTAAATCACGCAGGTCAAAGGCTCTTTTGTTTACAATAACACACTGCCGAGCAGAGACTTCCTCCCAGCAGTGTGTTCGGTGATGTCACCGGCTCTGATGGGCGGGCTTTAGCGCTGCCCTAGCCGTTTTACTGGCTAGAGCAGCGCTAAAGCCCGCCTATCAGTGACGGTGACGTCACCGGGCTCCCTGAGCAGCCAGAAGAAGAGGCTTCAGCTTGTCTGCAAGAGACCCGGTACAAGAAAACAGTCACTTCCGGCTAAGAATATCCTATATGAAAATGGGGCTTCAGAAATATGTGGCAAAGGTAGGACATGTATGTATGTATTATGTATGTCACTCTAGTACTATTACAACAATGTCCCCTATCCCGGACAACCCCTTTAAGTCCCTAAACTTGAACCCAAATGACCATCTGTGGTACGACCTTGATCGCCATGTTCACTCTGTGGATCTTCTCTCACGTACCCTCCAGCAGCTGTGGGATGCACTGCAGTCACCATGGCTCCCGATACCTACGACAACCTACCAAGACATTACCGAGTCCCTCCCAGCTGTCTAGATGCTGTCCTTGCTGCACACGGTGGTTACTCATAAGATTAGGTGGTGGTCATTTTATTTATTTATATATATATACAGTGGATATAAAAAGTCTACACACCCCTGTTAAAATGTCAGGTTTCTGTGCTGTAAAAAAATGAGACAAAGATAAATCATTTCAGAACTTTTTCCACCTTTAATCGTCACGTATAAACTGTACAACTCAATTGAAAAACAAACTGAAATCTTTTAGGTAGAGGGAAGAAAAAATATAAAAATAAAAAAACTGCCCGAACTATTAAAATGTAAACACATTTATCCTGTACGGTAAATGCAATAGCGAAAAAAAAAAAATCAAAATGACCGATTCACAGTTTTTTGTTCAATACACCTGCCAAACAAATTTTATAAAAAGTGATCAAACAATCATACATGCTCCAAAATATACAGTCAGGTCCATAAATATTAGGACAGTTCTAACATTTTTGGCTCTATACACCACCACAATGGATTTGAAATGAAACAAACAAGATGTGACAGGTTATTATGGTATATTTCTAAGCAGAATGATATTTTATTTGACTGCAAAAGTGTACATCTGGTTTTAAAGCATCACGATATGTCATAGAGATCAAAAGTTTTGATTGTTGGGGGTCTGTGTTTTGACCCCACAGATCTCTAGAAAGAACAGAGAGAAGCATGTGCATATAGTAGTTTTTATTGATACTTTTCTAACTATGTATTGCATTAAAAAAAAATGTACATAGTCAGGTCCATAAATATTGGGACATCGACACAATTCTAACATGTATGGCTCTATACACAACCACAATGGATTTCAAATGAAACAAACAAGATGTGCTTTAACTGCAGACTGTCAGCTTTAATTTGAGGGTATTTACATCCAAATCAGGTGAATGGTGTAGGAATTACAACAGTTTGCATATGTGCCTCCCACTTGTTAAGGGACCAAAAGTAATGGGACATAATAATAATCATAAATCTAACTTTCACTTTTTAATACTTGGTTGCAAATCCTTTGCAGTCAATTACATCCTGAAGTCTGGAACGCATAGACATCACCAGGCGCTGGGTTTCATCCCTGGTGATGCTCTGCCAGGCCTCTACTGCAGTGTTTCCCAACCAGTGTGCCTCCAGCTGTTCCAAAACTACAACTCCCAGCATGCCCGCACAGCCAAAGGCTGCCCGGGCATGCTGGGAGTTGTAGTTTTGCAACATCTGGAGGCACATTGGTTGGAAAACACTGCTCTACTGCAACTGTCCTCAGTTCATGCTTGTTCTTGGGGCATTTTCCCTTCAGTTTTGTCTTCAGCAAGTGAAATGCATGCTCAATCGGATTCAGGTCAGGTGATTGACTTGGCCATTGCATAACATTCCACTTCTTTCCCTTAAAAAACTCTTTGGTTGCTTTTGCAGTATGCTTTAGGTCATTGTCCATCTTCACTGTGAAGCGGCGTCCAATGAGTTCTGAAGCATTTGGCTGAATATGAGCAGATAATATTGTCCGAAACACTTCAGAATTCATCCTGCTGCAGTCACATCATCAATAAATATAAGAGAACCAGTTCCATTGCCAGCCATACATGCCCACGCCATGACACTACCACCACCATGCTTCACTGATGAGGTGGTATGCTTAGGATTAGTGTTGATCACGAATATTAAAATTGAAAATTTTTATCTCGAATATTGGCACTTCGAGAATTCGCGAATATTTAGAATATAGTGATATATATTCGTAATTTCGAATATTCAAAAATTTTTTTTAATCAGTACACATGTTCCCTCCCTGCTTCTAGCTTGTGGGCCAATGAGAAGGCTGCAATAGCTTTTACTTTAGGAGTAGTGTTGATTGTGAATTTTCGTAATGCAAATTTTTGTAATAAGAATTTTCGTAATGCTAATTTTTTGTAATGAGTATCAATGAGATTGTGAAAACTCAGATCCGATGGTATATTCTAACCCCCAGTCATTCCCATAGTGACGGTGATGGCCATTGCGCTCTTCTATTCTCCCCTGATGAACCTTTGCATTGGAGTTGGGGAAACGCATCGGGAGACGTAATAGTGATTATGGGACTCCCATAGGACTTCATTGCTATCTTTTAGTTTTTTAGGCATGACCCATATTAGGATATTTTAAGCAGGGACTCTAATACTAGGGGCTACGTTTATAAGTGGGATAGTTCTCCTACCTTGGGGTATTGTCCTGCTTTAGGTAGGGATAGAATAGGTTGTGAGGGAGAGTTGTCCCATTTTGCCTATTACTTAATGTGAATCTATCAGCTTCCTTCACATCCATTATTTTTTCTGTGTTTTTTGATGAACCATCATTTGGCATCCTTCAAGAATTGGTGATCAAGTCCTGAATGCATCATTATTCATGCAATTCCACCTATGATCTATGGTACCGTGAGTAACCGCATGGCGATAACCCTTCTGTCTATTGCCTTAGTTTACTTGATATGAAGTTCCAGTGGGCTATCTGTCCCAATAATTACACTATTTTTCTTATATATATATTTGTTATATTTCTGTGGGTCTTATTTTAATTGTTATATTAAAAGTGACGTTTTAAAAGGTACATTTACTAGCTCCAGTGATTAATATTTATACCTACCCTACCTTATCTTTATATTCAGTGACGTTTTTTCTATATTCTTCTCTGTCTAAAGTTCTCATCTGAAGTTCAGATTGGAAAAAAATGACAACTATTAAAAAAAAGATTCTAGCACTATATTAGCTAAATTGTTCTACATTAGTTTTTTTTTTTAATATTCGCTATATATTCTTGTTTTAGAATATTCCGAATATTCGAAAAAAGAATATATAGCACTATATCGAATATATTTGTTTTTTAGAATGTTCGTCTTTTTTTCCATCTGAAGTCATGATTCCTCCCTGCTTAAGTATCTTAAGCAGGGAGGAATCATGACTTCAAATGGAAAAAAAGACGAATATTCTAAAATACTAATATATTAGATATAGTGCTATATATTCCTTTTTTCGAATATTCATAATATTCTAAAACAAGAATATATAGCAATATAGCGAATATTCGAAAAAAACGAATGCAGAACAATTTAGCTAATACAGTGGTATATATATATTTTTTTTTATAGTTGTCATTTTTTTCCAATCTGAACTTCAGATGAGAAAAAAATTACAACTATTAGATAAAGAAGATTATACCACTATATTAGCTAAATTGCTCTATATTCAGTTTTTTTTCTGAATATTCGCTATATTGCTATATATTCTTGTTTTTGAATATTACGAATATTCTAAAATGCTAATATATTCGGTTTCTAGAATATTCGTCTTTTTAAAAAAAATCTGCACAGTTGTTCCACTTTGGCATACTCCTCCCCGACAAGCGTCCCTGTCACCATGGGAAGGCCTGGGGGTTAGAATATACCATCGGATCTGAGTTTTCACGATCTCATTGATTCTCATTACGAAAATTCGCATCACGAAAATTTGCATAAAAAATTCTCAATACAAAAATTTGCAACCAACACTACTCCTAATGAATATTCGAATTCATGAATATTCGAGGAATATTCTACGAAATATTTGCGAAATATCACGAATTTGAATATGACCCCTGCCGCTCATCTCTACTTAGGATCATGAGCAGTTCCTTTCCTTCTCCATACTCTTCTCTTCCCATCACTCTGGTACAAGTTGATCTTGGTCTCATCTGTCCATAGGATGTTGTTCCAGAACTGTGAAGGCTTTTTTAGATGTCGTTTGGCAAACTCTAATCTGGCCTTCCTGTTTTTGAGGCTCACCAATGGTTTACATCTTGTGGTGAACCCTCTGTATTCACTCTGGTGACGTTTTCTCTTGATTGTTGACTTTGACACACATACACCTACCTCCAACTGTTGTGAAGGGTGTTTTCTTCACCAGGGAAATAATTCTTCGGTCATCCACCACAGTTGTTTTCCGTGGTCTTCCAGGTCTTTTGGTGTTGCTGAGCTACCCGATGCGTTCCTTCTTTTTAAGAATGTTCCAAACAGTTGTTTTGGCCATGCCTAATGTTTTTTGCTATCTCTATGATGGCTTGCTTCACTGATAGTGACAGCTCTTTGGATCTCATCTTGAGAGTTGACAGCAACAGATTCCAAATGCAAATAGCACATTTGAAGTGAACTCTGGACCTTTCATCTGCTCATTGTAATGGGATAATGAGGGAATAACACACACCTGGCCATGGAACAGCTGAGAAGCCAATTGTCCCATTACTTTTGGTCCCTTAACAAGTGGGAGGCACATATGCAAACTGTTGTAATTCCTACACCATTCACCTGATTTGGATGTAAATACCCTCAAATTAAAGCTGACAGTCTGCAGTTAAAGCACATCTTGTTTGTTTCATTTGAAATCTATTGTGGTTGTGTATAGAGCCATACATGTTAGAATTGTGTCGATGTCCCAATATTTATGGACCTGACTGTATGTACATTTTTTTTAATGCAATACATAGTTAGAAAAGTATCAATAAAAACTACTATATGCACATGCTTCTCTCTGTTCTTTCTAGAGATCTGTGGGGTCAAAACACAGACCCCCAACAATCAAAACTTTTGATCTCTATGACATATCGTGATGCTTTAAAACCAGATGTACACTTTTGCAGTCAAATAAAATATCATTCTGCTTAGAAATATACCATAATAACCTGTTGTGAACTATAGTATTCAGTTTCCGCGTAGAAATTGTTAAGCTGTATGATCAGGCTACTGTGCTTAAATAACTACAGTATATATTGTTATAATATTATACTATAGAGAATGTTTATATTCTTCAGGCTGTTCAGGTCTACAAGAACTGTTCTGGCAGCCTTGACATGATTCATTGCATGTGAGAAAAGTGAGAAAACTTTCACAGTAGCAGCAACACAAAACAATCTACTATGTTTATATGTTTTCTTTATGATAGCTTCTTCAGTAACTGCTGCCAAGACCATCACAGAGATCCACCCTGTCAACACCCAGCAGTTGCAGCACATGCCTATTAGCACAATATATTCCTTGTTATGGCTACTGTATGAATACTAAAAAGATATGCATGGTGACTGAACGGGACACTCCCATAAAATTTGTAATCAAATATTAACAGTCCATGTGTGACTATTCTGTGTATTCATTTTCTGTTTTGTTTTTTATTATAAAAATGGTGGATGGTTATCTTTTTATTTTTTTAATTATTTCCATGTACAGTATTAGGGCTCATGCACACAAACGCATTTTCTTTCCGTGTCTGTTCCTTTCTTTTTTGCGGACCGTATGCAAAACCATTCATTTCAATGGGTTCATAAAAGAAACGGAAGTGTGCATTCTGTTTCCGTATGTCCATTCTGCAAAAAAATAGAACATGTCCTATCAACCTGTGCTCATGTACTATGCCAGGTTTAGCTGAGCGGAGAGGGCTCATGCTTTTGCCTCCTCCGCTAAGCTTAGAGCTGCCATGCAGTTCTCTTAGCTTAGTGAAGCGGGCAACAATTTTTTTCATCACCGTCTTCTAAGAGCATTAACTTTTTTTTATTTTTCTATCAATTTAGCCATATGAGGGCTCATTTTATGCAGGATAAGTAGTCGTTTTTAATGGCGCAATTTGGAGTACGCATAACTTACTGATTAACTTTTATTAACACTTTCTTTGGGGATTTGAAAAAACCCATTAATACTGCCATTGAGTTTTTACAATATAAAATGAGCCCTCACACAGCTCTGTAGACATAACTATAAAACAAGTTATGGGGGTAGTATGGTAATGAAAAGAAAAAAAATCTTTCAAATTTTTTATTATTTTGAATGATGTCAATGTCAATGTGTTATAATTGTAATCATACTGACCTAGAGCATGAAGTAAACAGGTTAGTTTTACAGCATAGAGAATGCTGTAAAAACAAAACCCATAAAAGGGCAGGTTTACATCACCGTTATGAATTCCGTCATTGTTTTCCATTATAACATGGTTATAATGGAAAATAACGGAATCCATAAGATGTAAGTCAAAACGGAAGCCTTTAAGATGCATTCCCTTTTGATTCTTCATAATACAAGTCTATGGGCAGCAAAATGGATCCGTCCTGGTTTCCATTATGCAGGAGTCCAGTCCTGCATAACAGAAACCAGGACAGATCGGTTGCTGCCCATAGACTTGTATTATGATGGAATGCAAAATGGAAGCCTTTAAAAGGAATTCCGTTTTGCTTTCCGTCATAATAGAAGTGTAAGGGAAGGATTTTGTTTTCTGTGTTGCATACCGGGAACCAGACGAATCCGTTATGATTCCTATACACTTCTATCATGCCGAATCAAAACGGAATGCCTCTTAAAAGCATCCATTTTGACTTCCATCTTATGGATTCCGTTATTTTCCGTTATAAACATGTTATAACGGAAAACAATGACGAAATCCATAATGGTGATGCGAACAAGCCCAAACTGTGGTAAAATTGCGATTCTTTTCCAATTCCACCCCATTTGGAATTTTTTTCCAGCTTCCCACTACATTAAGTGGTGTCATTAGAAAATACAACTTGTCATGAAAAAAAAGAAGCCTTTATACTGCTATGCGAAAAAAAAAAAAAAGTTATGGCTCCGGAAATGCCAGGAGTAAAAAATGTAAATACAAAAATTGAAAATCCTCTAGGGCTTAGGTAAGATACCACAGTATAATAAAACAAAAGTTAACAAAATGTATACTGTAGTTTAAGCTGGAAACTATAGATCCTCATTAGAGATGAACGAACTGATTCTAAACTAATCTGATTTGTTATGAATTCTGCAAAAAAATCTCTGCCAAATGAATCCGAAGTTTAAGCGATTCCATTCCAAAATCTGAAGCTTCTACAGTTCCTAAGTGTTTTATAGGCATATTCCCAAGCAATCCCAGCATACATTTTGCTAACTACACTGCACAATCGCACCTTTTTTTAAAAAAACTGCTGCAATTTTGATACCATTTAATCCTTTTGGGACATGACCTAATTTAAATATATTCCCCTCCCCCCCACTTTCCAAGAGCCATGATTTATCTTGTTTTCTGTTCAGATAGCCCCATAAATGCACGTGGGACAAGTTGTATTTTCTAATTACAGTGTTTATTTTACCATAACTTGTACTGGAAAAAGGGGAAAAAATTCTTTGTTCAGTGAAATTGGAAAAAAAGGCAATTCTGCCAAGGGTTTTATTTATGTGATGTTCACTGTGCACTAAAAATGACATAACAACCATATTCTGCTGGTCAATACGATTATGGGGATACCTAATTCATATAGTTTATATTTTGTTTCCTTATTGCTTTAAAAAAATAGAAATCTGAAAATGAGATGAACTCGGACATATCTTCTTTTTCATCCAGGTAGACTCTCTGATATAAGCATCGGCATGAAATTCTCTGATGCTCTCCCTTTGCCTGCACTGAATCGTGCAGGACAAAGGCTTTGTCTGCAGATCCGGTGATGCAGATCATCTAGCAGTGAGCCCAGTAACGTCACCAGCACTAATGGGTGGGCTTTAGCGCTGCCCTAGCATGTAAAGCACTGTAACGGATCTCCTAGCACCCCGACCGGGTACCTCCGTTGATAGATGCTCCTAGTGCTTTCCGAGGACTCCAAGCACTCCACTTGACACCGTACGCACTGCAGACCCCACGAACTGCCGAAGCTTGGTTGAGGTCTCACCGTCTCCTACCCACCCTGGACCTATGACAAGGCTCCAGTGGGTGAACCTCTCCTAAAACCAGAGAGCAGGAACAGCTCTTAAACGAGCTAGTAGTTATAGCCAGGGGGGGGTAGCAAATCTCCCAGCGTATAGCAATCCCCCAGCGTCGATCAGTTACCCAAACACCAGCCTTAACATGATGAAGGATAAAACAGGAACACTTTATTGAGGGCTACCCGCCCGTATTTATGCAGGTCCCCATCTGGTGGACACGCCCCTAGGGGACTAGAATGAAGACTGTGACACAGGACAGATATGCAGCACTGCAGGATACACAGACACAATACATCCCCACAATGCATCATGGTTTCCTCCTCTCTGCCCTGGAGACACCCGAGGAGTAATCCAATTATCTCTCAAGACAAAGGGAAATTGTCAATACACATGTGGGGACAACGGGACAGAAATCACCACCCAAACACACAATGTCACACCCCCACAGCAAACACAGACATTTAACATATTCCCCAGATAGCTCAAGTCTGAGTGCATATCATTAGGTGAATGGCACTCAGAATACACAAATACAATAAAATTAGCTATCTGGGTACCATCACATAACAAAATACAATTGCAAAGACAGATTTAAGCTGTGCGGCCGGTCTGTCTGCTCCTTTAAAGTTAGTATGGGCCATAATCCTGAGGCAAGAGGCTGGTAGCCAGGCCCCTCCGAAACCCAGTGGCGAGGTTGGTTTCGCCACACATCTCCCCCTCCCAGGAAAGACTAACCAGATACCTGACCTCATGCCGGTCGGTATCTGAGTTAGTCTGGCAGTCCACCCACAACCCAATACTGGACCTGTTGAATTTTGGGGCCTGGCTCTGTTCTGTATGTCCCCAGCTGTTGAGGGGGCATCTGCTACTCCTTGCTTCCTTGTTGCTCTCTAGCTTGGAGCTGTAGGTACTTGGTGGGCAGAGGCCGACTGCGCTCTGCCCTGATGCCAGCTCTTCCGCTGGGGTAGCCTGTGGGAAGTCCGGCTCTGGAGAAGAGGATAGGGGAGGGCAGAGGCCGACTGTGTTCTGCCCAGATGCCAGCGCTTCCGCTGGGGTAGCCTGTGGAAAGTCAGCCTCTGGAGAAGATGATAGAGGAGGGTAGAGGCCAACTGCGCTCTGCCCAGATGCCACCGCTTCCGCTGGGGTAGCCTGTGGAATGTCCGGCTCTGGAGAAGAGGATAGGGGAGGGCAGAGGCTGACTGCGCTCTGCCCAGATGCCAGCTCTTCTACTGGGATGTGGTCAGGGAATCCTATCCCCAGGACCTTGTTGCAGATCGGCTGTGGAGAGGAGGAATCGCTTACCTCCTCCTCCTGGCATTCCTGCAGGGTTTGTGGGGGATCTGAACTGGCCGTCCAGCATCTCTGTAGGGCCGGTGGAGAGACCTCGGTCCTATCTCCACCTGCCATCTGGAGGTCTTCCCAGAACCAGTCGATGAAGTTCCCTACTTTGGGAGTTGGTAGGGAAGCAGGGGGTATCGCCGGCAAGTCTTCCCAGTTGCAGGAGGGCAGATCTGGCTCTGCTTGTTGAGTAGGTTGGGGATGAATGGAGCTGAGCAGGTGTTGGTAGGTCTGCTCCAGCTCCCACTCCCTTGTTACCAGGTGGGTCAGGTCTTTGCTCACCTCCCTTCCGTCAGCATAAACATGCATGCCCATCCGGTAGTCGTAGATATCCCAAAACCTAGACTCCTCCGTGCTGCCAAGATCAATGTCCTCCTCCAAGGCATCCCATAGTAACCCCGGTCCATCAAACTCCTCACCCTCGGGTCTGTCGTGCTCAGCCATCCAGGGGGAATGTTGAATGACATGCCACCTTAGGGCCTGGTAAGCGTCCTCTAGCCAAAGCTCCTTACATACCAGGTTCTGGAGCTCTGTTACCCAGTCATCCAGGGGCTGCTCTCCCAAGAGACCCATCCGCATCACCACACGCTTCTGTAGCCGCTGCTCATAACTGGGGAGACTCTCACCTCGCCGCCGCTGGGCATTTTCCAGGGCATCATACCAGACTTCCTTTCCGTCTGCATCCCTGTAGTCTGCGGCTGCCTCATAGAAACATAGAAACATAGAATGTGTCGGCAGATAAGAACCATTTGGCCCATCCAGTCTGCCCAATATACTAAATACTATGGATAGCCCCTGGCCCTATCTTATATGAAGGATGGCCTTATGCCTATCCCATGTATGCTTAAACTCCTCCACTGTATTTGCAGCTACCACTTCTGCAGGAAGGCTATTCCATGCATCCACTACTCTCTCAGTAA
Source organism: Bufo bufo (assembly GCF_905171765.1). Classification (NCBI taxonomy): domain Eukaryota; kingdom Metazoa; phylum Chordata; class Amphibia; order Anura; family Bufonidae; genus Bufo; species Bufo bufo. The sequence continues at coordinate 585,435,000 of NC_053391.1, forward strand.
AGTAATACTTCCTGATATTACTTTTAAACCTTTGCCCCTCTAATTTAAAACTATGTCCTCTTGTAGCAGTTTTTCTTCTTTTAAATATTCTCTCCTCTTTTACCTTGTTGATTCCCTTTATGTATTTAAAAGTTTCTATCATATCCCCTCTGTCTCGTCTTTCTTCCAAGCTATACATGTTAAGGTCCTTTAATCTTTCCTGGTAAGTTTTATCCTGCAATCCATGTACCAGTTTAGTAGCTCTTCTCTGAACTCTCTCCAAAGTATCAATATCCTTCTGGAGATATGGTCTCCAGTACTGAGCACAATACTCCAAATGAGGTCTCACTAGTGCTCTGTAGAGCGGCATGAGCACCTCCCTCTTTCTACTGGTAATTCCTCTCCCTATACACCCAAGCATTCTGCTAGCATTTCCTGCTGCTCTATGACATTGTCTGCCTACCTTTAAGTCTTCTGAAATAATGACCCCTAAATCCCTTTCCTCAGATACTGAGGTTAGGACTGTATCACTGATTTTATATTCTGCTATTGGGTTTTTACGTCCCAGGTGCATTATCTTGCACTTATCAACATTAAATTTTAGTTGCCATATTTTTGACCATTCCTCTAGTTTTCCTAAGTCCTTTTTCATTTGGTGTATCCCTCCAGGAACATCAACCCTGTTACAAATCTTTGTGTCATCAGCAAAAAGACACACCTTACCATCGAGGCCTTCTGCAATTTCGCTGATAAAGATATTAAACAATATGGGTCCCAGAACAGATCCCTGAGGTACTCCACTGGTAACAAGACCTTGGTCTGAATATACTCCATTGACTACAACCCTCTGTTGCCTGTCCCTCAGCCACTGCCTAATCCATTCAACAATATGGGAGTCCAAGCCCAAAGACTGCACTTTATTGATAAGCTTTCTATGTGGGACAGTATCAAAAGCCTTACTAAAGTCTAGATAAGCGATGTCTACTGCACCTCCTCCATCTATTATTTTAGTCACCCAATCGAAAAAATCAATAAGATTAGTTTGACATGATCTCCCTGAAGTAAACCCATGCTGTTTTTCATCTTTCAATCCATGGGATTTTAGATGTTCCACAATCCTCTCCTTAAGTATGGTTTCCATTAATTTCCCCACTATTGATGTCAGGCTTACTGGCCTATAGTTGCCCGATTCCTCCCTACTACCTTTCTTGTCATAGAACGCTGTCCGAAGACTAGCCAATTCCATCCTGCTGTAGCCAGGGGTGCTGTACGGATACTAGCGGTGCCCTCAATTTAGTAAATCCACGAACGGTGTCTCCGAGCTGCTTCTCCTCACACTAGGACGCCATCCCACTGCAGCCACCAAATGTAACGGATCTCCTAGCACCCCGACCGGGTACCTCCGTTGATAGATGCTCCTTGTGAGCCTTAAAGCGAACCTTTCACCTGCATTTCATTTAATAAACTATCAAAAGTACCTTATAGATCATCCTCATTGTGTTATTATACAGTCTTGTCCCGCTTTTCTGCCATGTATATGCATGAAAAAATCGCCTTATAAATTACTCTTCTCCAGCTCCACAAGTCACGTTAAAAGTCAAGGGGGTAGCCCTTCCCTCACTCCAGGCTGTAACTCCCCTGCCCTAACCCCGCCTCTATGCAGTCTAATTGACACCCGGCTCAGTCGCCGGGACCGCGCTTGTACAGGCGGCGCATGCGCCGTCGGACTCAATCGCGATCCTGTAACTGAATCGCGCGTGAGGAAGAGAAGACAGGCAGGCATCAGGGACGGCGCATGCGCGATTCAGTTACAGGATCGCGCTTGAGTCCGACGGCGCATGCGCCGCCTGTACAAGCGCGGTCCCGGCGCTTGTACAGGTGAAAGGTTCGCTTTAAGTCAACACATTCTTCCTGCTCCTCCTCCTTGCAAACCCAGAGAAGCCCTTCACTTACATCATTGCTGTCTTCCCTGCTTTCTCCTAGTGAGGTGCATTTTGTTTTCTTAAAAAGAGGCAACAACACCACATGTGCTATGGAAGATACTCAAGATAGTCCTCCTGTTGCTGACTTGCGTGAGAAGCACGGGCATTTTGACTACCATGAAGAAAAGGATCTGGCAGAGGCAGAGGACCCAATGCATACAGTAGCTGTGTTGGTGGTGACAGTAATAGTAGTGATACTTGTCACCACAGTCGTGATGGTAGGGACAGCGGTAGCTATGGCAACAGTGGCATTTGGGCACAATACAGAGGAGGGAATAACGAGGGGGCCAAGCATTCCCCAATGACATATCACATATTTAAACAGCAGGGGGTGAGAGCTATGATAATGACTGTGCATTGGACAGGACCTGAGAGCCAGATCGGGGTGCTGAGGAGGAGCTGACATTTGAGGAGGACAGTCGTGGCCAGGGCTTTTTTTCTCAGAGAAAAGGTGATGGAACTCAGCCCCCCTCCCCTGGCCACGCCCCTACCCACCCCTAGGACCGCCCCCTAAAACCGCCCCTTTAGAGAACAGGGATGCAAGTAAAATTTTGGGGGACTATAAAAGTCCAGCCCAGCAAAGAAACCCCCCAGATGGGGATGGCACTGTTAATGGGGGATCTGGGGATGGCACTGTTAATGGGGGATCTGGGGATGGCACTGTTAATGGGGGATCTGGGGATGGCATCCGCAGATCCCCCATCCTATAACAGTGCCATCCACAGACCCCCCCATCCTATAACAGTGCAATCCACAGACCCCCCCACCCCATAACAGTGCCATCCACAGACCCCCCCACCCCATAACAGTGCCATCCACAGACCCCCCACTTCATAACAGTGCCATCCACAGACCCCCCCATCCTATAACAGTGCAATCCACAGACCCCCCACCCCATAACAGTGCCATCCACAGACCCCCCCACCCCATAACAGTGCCATCCACAGACCCCCCCTTAACAGTGCCATCCACAGACCCGCTTTTAACAGTGCTATCCACAGACCCCCCCACCCCATAACAGTGCCATCCACAGACCCCCCCACCCCATAACAGTGCCATCCACAGACCCCCCCTTAACACTGCCATCCACAGACCCCCCCCCCCATTGCCGCTCCAGTACAGTTATAAAATGTGTAAAATTAATAATGATTCTATTCATGAGGCCCCCTCTGTAGTAGAACATTCAATATATCCATCCTACTCACGGGTCTGTTATCGTAATCCAGGCCGGCCGGGCAGACGAGCGGCAGCGTCACTGACTGACGTCACGTGCCTGTGCCGCCTGCTTCATTCATAAAGTAGGCTGGGCAGACATGTGACGTCAGTCAGTGACGCTGCCGCTCGTCTGCCCGGCCGTCCTGGATTATGATAACAGCCCTGTGAGTAGGATGGATATATTGAATGTTCTACTACAGAGGGGGCCTCATGAATAGAATCATTATTAATTTTACACATTTTATAACTGTACTGGAGCTGGGGGCCGGAGCACAGTGAACGCACCGGCCACCAGCTCCTCCTCCCAGTCCCTCCCCGCTGATACATCGCAGCCTGCGATGCTGGAGCATGGCAGGCTGCGGTGTCAAAAGGTGGCGGAACGCCGTTCCGGTGAGTTCCGCCAGAAAAAAAGCCCTGGTCGTGGCCATGGCAAAACTATTCACAACTAGTAAATTATCTTGTGTGTTAGCTGAATTCCAACCTGGCAAAGATGCTGGCAGCACAGTTGCTGCCATACCACTTAGTTGTGGTAATTGTGCCGCAGTTCTGTGCCTTCTCCAAAACTTAATTCAGCAGGTAGACCCCTACTGCCAACTGTCCTTAAAATCTGTCTCATTATTCAGGAAATGTGGTATACTCCTGTGCCTTCACCAAAATGGCATTTATCAGAAAGTAGTACATCTGGCCAGATGTTGTCATTTTGAAAATGTGGAGCACTGCTGCGCCTTGACCCAAATTTTATTTCTCTCTGTGGCATTCATATTTTTTGCCAGCTGTCCATAAAACGTTATTGTTCTCCAAATTTTATTCGTCAGGCAGTAGTACTTCTAGCCAGCTGTCCCTGACCTCAGACTTCTGGGGAGGCAGGCTGGAACTGACCCAATTTGCTATTGCTGGACTGTCTTGTCCTGCCTCCAGCATACTGTCACAGAGGGTTTTCAGAACATAAGTTGACGTCTTCATGCTCTAGAGGACAAAATTGTACATTGGAAATGTCTAAAACGTTACCTTTATTAAAATGTATCAGACACATGGATCTGTGAGGATTTCCACACATCTCCACCAGATGACAATGAATAGATCTGCCATTGCGGACACAGTGGCTATTTTTCGCCGGCCAAATTATGCAACTGCTCAAAAAAAAGAGAATTTTTGGCCACGTGTTCAGAACAAGCCACTGCTTTTTCCAATGCATTTCTAGAGTATAATATTATTACAGGTTATACTGTAGCTACTAGAATTCTAGAGAAGGGTCATAGATCAAGGGAGTAATTTTGATTACCTGATTGGTGTCAGGAAGGTTTTGTTTCCCTAAAATGAGAAAAATTGGCTTCTACCTCATAAGGATTTTCTGCCCTCCTCTGGATGAACTTTGCAGGATGACATGCTGAACTGGATGGTTGTCTTTTTCAGCCTTATAAACTGTTACTATGTTATTATCAGGTGTGTGTATAAACAACCCAATAAGGGACAATTTTTTTTAACATTTTTCATTTTAAAAAGCATAACAAATGCAATGGCGCAGTTTGTTTTTAAACATACTGTTTGTTAAAACAGTCAACCATGCTTTTACCCATAGCCATATACCATATGTCTGTGTCACTCTGGCATTATTTACTATTGCTGTCTTTGCTTTAAAAAGCTTAAAAGGTGGTAAGGCTACATTCACATGACCATATATGTTTTGCGGTCCGCAAATTGCGGATCCGCAAAACACAGATACCGCCCGTGTGAATGTAGCTGGCCCTATGAAAGAAATGCCTATTCTTGCATAGGACATGCTCTATCTTTTTTGCAGGGCCGTGGATCAGAACTACAGATGCGGACAGCGCACAGTGTGCTGTCCGCATCTTTTGCGGCCCCATTGAAATGAATGGCTTCCGCACCCGTTCCGCAAATTTGTGTGAATGCATCCTAAGAGTGAGAAAAAACATTTCTAGTCTTAGGAGACCTCACACCAATTTGCAGGCCATTTGGAGCACATTTGATTCGGGTACAATTGATTCAGACCCAAATTGAATTTTTATACTGATTCGTAAGAAACACTGTCTAAATTAATTTCAAGAAGCTCGGGGTGAGCATATTGATGGCCTATCCTTGGAATAAGTCATCAATATCAGATTGCTACTGATCAGCTATTTGAATGAGCTACAATGCTTGTGTGAGCACTGTAACACATTTAATATTTATCTTCCTACCTGCACAGCCTACATATAGTAGCAGTGTTGTAATGTATGACATTATTTTAATCACGTCAATTCAAAAAACAGCATCTTTATTCACCCATCTGCAGACTATGCCTGTTCACTTTCTATGGGTGGGCAGCAGCTTATCCATGTGACCATCAAGCATCTCGCAGGAGTGCATTACAATAGTCCCTCAGAGGCACCGAAGTTCCACTAATAAATAGCACTATGGTATGCAATGCCCCCAAATTCTATCTCCACTGTCTAGAGAGAGATATATTTTTCTGTAAATTAGAGGTAGGGACAAATGAATGAAAGGTGTCTGGGCCTCTGCATCTGCTTCATTATGAGATTACTATGCTGGCACTAAGGGAAGAGGAGACTACTGAGCATGTTAACCCACCAGTGAATGCAGGAGAGGTTGGACCAGATTTTGGCACCAGAACAAACAGCATGTGGACCATCATAAGGTTAGAGCCGAGGTATAAGCCCCAGATCCCATGCTTCTGGAATTACAAGCCCATTACCCTTGCCCCCTAAAAGCAAAATATCTGTACAATCAATGTACAATCATATAGGTTGACAGAGATTTTGTGAAGAAATGTTGAAGCTGCAACCTTTGCATCAGGGATAATGCATGAGCTGTGGTAAACAAGTTTTTTTCAGTCTTGATCAAGATGTGTGGCAGGCCAGATCCATTCTGACATGATGAGAAGCAGAGAAGATCCAAGCTGCATTCAGCATTATAGCTAAAATGCTACTTTACAAGTATTTATTGGACTTTTATTGCCTGTTGTGAATAAAATGAGTAGACTAATGACTTCAGACAGAGGTTTGGAAGGAATGAACAATGATCATAAAACTAGCAGTATTAATAGTATTAACACTAATTAATACTACTCACCAGACGGTTAATTCAGCAAAATTCCTAACACTAACTCAGGGCAAATTAATAAGTATCTACAGCTACATCAAAGAGCAATTTTTCACAAAAATCATCCTCTGCATTCAACAATTTCTTGGTTTGATCTGTTTCCTGCAAACTCTCATTCCCGAAAATCTGCCCATCTAAATGTGCCGCTAATCACCTGATGAATGGGCGAAACGCTCGTTCATTGGCTTATCCTGTTGTGCGTGCAGGAACATCAATCATTGTTTCTAAAGATTATTCTGTCTAAATAGCTATCTGCCGGCCAGTAACAATAATTCTGCATGGGAATGAGGGATTGTAATACTGTGAAAGAGATCGATACAAGTAAATGCAGCGATCTTCTTGACTGAAAAAGTAGCCAACTGTTGGGAAGGGACGCTTCAGGGACAATTAGCTGTAACATCATGCAGTGTAAACCTGCCTTAAGTTAGGGGAATTCATTTGAACAGTCAGCAGGTAATGCTATATTTCTCCTGCAGCTGCTGTTGCATGGGAGATCTATGACCAAACAAAGGGATTCAAGACCTGGACCCGCCTTATTATTGGGGTGGATGTCTTTAAAGGTAGGGTTGTTTTCATAAGATATGTCAATCAATTTCTTACACCAATCCTGCAGTCACTTTCATGTCTTTATGAGATAACCCTTTAAGTTTTAATCCTCACTGTCTTCATTGCCCCCATCCCAATGCTTAGATCCAAGGAAGAGGGCACAGTTCTTTTGGTTGTGGCAGATGATATCATTTTGTGCTCGACATTGCCATCTTCATTCTTTCAGTTTCAGACCCACTGATATTCAGTTTGCAACCTGCTCTTATTTCAGACTTTTCTCATGTGGATGTTTCCTTCCAGTAATACATCCCAGATCTGTGTGTCCAGGATGCTGCTGATTTCCCCTTGCACGTTGCTTTGTGTGTGCTTTTCTCCCAATTTGCAGCAGTTTAGTTCACAAGGCAGTCAACAATGCACATAAAGGTTAAGGTAATCTAATGTTAGCCACAACCTGTAGACATTTTTAGTACATTTCCAAGATACAACAAAGCAAATATTTGTTGATAGTAAGGATAAGTGAACCAGTTTGTACCTAACCAAATTCGGGTCAAACTTTGCTATTTTTTCAGATGGAGAAAAAAACTGAATCTTTCCGGGTTAGTTTTGGACGAATCCACTAAAATGGTGCATACCATATGGCGGGGAAAAAGCACCAGGTAGGAAAAAGAAGGGTTCTCAAAGGAACCTGAGAGGAAGTGGGGGGGGGGGGGGGGGAGGCTTGGCCTGATTGGCTCCCGGGCTGACAGACAGCCTGGATGAGCCAATCAGTGCTGCATCAGGCAGGAAGGTGCCCTAGCAGAAAGAGCAGAACACCATTCTGTGCTGGGCTGTGAACAAGGATGGTTGGGTCTTACAGTGTCTGCCAAGAAAACGATCTTAGGGAGTCAGGGACAGGAAAAAATCAATCAGGGACAGTCAGAAATCAATCAATTAAACTTATTACCAGGGACAATGATGGGAAAGGCTAGGATTCCAAAAAAAGAATTGTGTGTGTTGTGTACAATAGAGTGAAGCAGGGCAGCTGACAGACAGGAAAAGACGAGACAGGACCTGTGACTGACTATGCCTGCTATCAAAAGTGCAGAAGCACCTCAAAAGCAGCTACCTGCAAGCAAATACTTTCATTTTGATTGTCCATTTTCACAGACATCCTTTTTTGTGAGGTTCAATATACACTGCTCAAAAAAATAAAGGGAACACTTAAACAACACAATGTAACTCCAAGTCAATCACACTTCTGTGAAATCAAACTGTCCACTTAGGAAGCAACACTGAGTGACAATCAATTTCACATGCTGTTGTGCAAATGGGATAGACAACAGGTGGAAATTATAGGCAATTAGCAAGACACCCCCAATAAAGAAGTGGTTCTGCAGGTGGTGACCTGACCACTTCTCAGTTCCTATGCTTCCTGGCTGATGTTTTGGTCACTTTTGAATGCTGCCGGTGCTTTCACTCTAGTGGTAGCATGAGATGGAGTCTACAACCCACACAAGTTGCTCAGGTAGTGCAGCTTATCCAGGATGGCACATCAATGCGAGCTGTGGCAAGAAGGTTTGCTGTGTCTGTCAGTGTAGTGTCCAGAGCATGGAGGCGCTACTAGGAGACAGGCCAGTACATCAGGAGACGTGGAGGAGGCCGTAGGAGGGCAACAACCCAGCAGCAGGACCGCTACCTCCGCCTTTGTGCAAGGAGGAACAGGAGGAGCACTGCCAGAGCCCTGCAAAATGACCTCCAGCAGGCCACAAATGTGCATGTGTCTGCTCAAACGGTCAGAAACAGACTCCATGAGGGTGATATGAGGGCCCGACGTCCACAGGTGGGGGTTGTGCTTACAGCCCAACACCGTGCAGGACGTTTGGCATTTGCCAGAAAACACCAAGATTGGAAATTCGCACTGGCGCCCTGTGCTCTTCACAGATGAAAGCAGGTTCACACTGAGCACATGTGACAGACGTGACAGAGTCTGGAGACACCGTGGAGAACGTTCTGGTGCCTGCAACATCCTCCAGCATGACCGGTTTGGCATTGGGTCAATAATGGTGTGGGGTGGCATTTCTTTGGAGGGCCGCACAGCCCTCCATGTGCTCGCCAGAGGTAGCCTGACTGCCATTAGGTACCGAGATGAGATCCTCAGACCCCTTGTGAGACCATATGCTGGTGCGGTTGGCCCTGGGTTCCTCCTAATGCAAGACAATGCTAGACCTCATGTGGCTGGAGTGTGTCAGCAGTTCCTGCAAGACGAAGGCATTGATGCTATGGACTGGCCCGCCAGTTCCCCGGACCTGAATCCAATTGAGCACATCTGGGACATCACGTCTCGCTCTATCCATCAACGTCACGTTGCACCACAGACTGTCCAGGAGTTGGCAGATGCTTTAGTCCAGGTCTGGGAGGAGATCCCTCAGGAGACCGTCCGCCACCTCATCAGGAGCATGCACAGGCGTTATAGGGAGGTCATACAGGCACGTGGAGGCCACACACACTACTGAGCCTCATTTTGACTTGTTTTAAGGACATTACATCAAAGTTGGATCAGCCTGTAGTGTGTTTTTCCACTTTAATTTTGAGGGTGACTGCAAATCCAGACCTCTATGGGTTAAAAAATTTGATTTCCATTTTTTTTTTTTGTGTGATTTTGTTGTCAGCACATTCAACTATGTAAAGAACAAAGTATTTCAGAAGAATATTTAATTAATTCAGATCTAGGATGTGTTATTTTTGTGTTCCCTTTATTTTTTTGAGCAGTGTAATTAAGCAGTATATATATATATATATATATATATATATATTAAATTGAAATTGAGCGTCAAGCCTCAGTCATCTGTTTACAGATTTTCAGTCTTCACACAGTTGCTATTTATTTATTTATTTATTTTTTGTGAGGGTGCTTTCAATTTAATTAAGCAGCATAAATACGTGATTACTGCTGCAATACCCATGATGTGGCAGCAATCTACCTGTGGGTTAAGTTGAAATTGAGCATCAAGCCTCAATCGTCAATTTGCGTATTTTCAGTTTCCACACAGTAGCAATTTACATTTTTTAAAAGGGTACTTTAAATTTAAGTAAGCAGCATATATAAGCAATTGCTGCAGCAATACCCACAGTGTGGCAGCAATCTACCTGTGTATGTTAAGTTGAAATTGACTGTCAAGCCTCAATCGTCTGTTCACGTATATTTTCAGTTTCCACATGGTTGGAATTAATACAATGGGCTGGGTTCTCCTTACAAAAATTATTGGAAAACTTAACTTTTACTAAGATTATAAAAAAATTTAGTGGCGGTTTGTAAACTCAGAAGCAGTCCAAATGGCTGCTTGCCTGGGTACTCTGTCCCTACTGATACTACTCTTCTCAAGGGAAGCACCTCAATGGCAGTCGTAGGAGTAAGCGCCCTGAAAAGAGCGACCCCAGCCTGCTGGAACCTATGACCTTCAGTAAGTCACCCTGTACCAAACGAAACCCTTTTTGCCCCAACACGTTTTGCTGGGTCTTCCGGCTCTTCAGGGAGCAGCGTGATGGGTAGTTCAAGTGAGGGATGGCAGTGGCACGGTTGGAATTAAAAAAATTTGGGGATTGTTAAATATAATTAAACCAGCATATATCTGTGATTACTACAAGATACAAGGTATAGTAGCAAGTTACCTATGTGTATTAATGAGAAATTGAGTGTCAAGCCTTGGTCATCCGTTTACGTACTTTTAGTTTCCACATAATCGCAATATTTTTTTTTGGGGGGGGTCTTTCAATTTAATCAAGCAGCATATATACGTGATTACTGCAGCAATACCAAAGGTGTGGTAGCAATCTACGTGTGTGTGTTAATTTGAAATTGGAATGTTCAAGATAAACCGCGGCACTCTCTTTTCTTCACACTGGTCGAAACGTTGCTTAGAATTGGTGAATAAACACTGAATTGCTGAAGAAAAGAGAGTGCCGCGGTTTATCTTGAACATTTCATTTGCTGTGATGGGGTACTTACGGACTGCTACCTGACACCGTGGGCACCACCACTACATAATCCCACTGTTGTGCTGTTGCACTTTTCTTTTTTTCTCAATTTGAAATTGAGCGTCAAGCCTCAGTCGTCTGTTTGCGTATTTTCAGTTTCCACATGGTCGCAATTACTTTTTTTTGTGGGGGGTTCTTTTTAATTTAATTGAGAAGCATATACTGTATATGTGATTACTGCAGCAATACCCATGGTGTGTAAGCAATCTACCCGTGTGTGTTCATTTGAAATTGAGGATCAAGACTTAGTCGAGGGGCGGGCTGGGACGGGGGCAGGGAGGCAATTGCCCCCCAGGCCGCTCTAAAAAAACGGATGCTGGGCCGTCTTTAACAAATATTTATTTTTTTATTCCTCAGGGCCGCACCGCTGATCACCACAGGTGGCGCGGCCCTGGATGTAATTGCGGCGGTGGTGGCGGCGGGCAGTAGGAGATGAGTGCTTCCATTGTGGAAGCGCTCATCTCCATATTCATCTGTATCGCCGTCCTCAGGACAGCGATACAGATGGCTGTGCTGTGGGGCAGGGCCGCAGGCACTAATGCCTGCAGCCTATCAGAGGCTGGCTCAGGCGGCGCGATGACGTCATTATCATCGCACCGCCTGAGCCGGGCAGCACACAGCGCGGGACACAGGCCAGAAGAGACCTGCATCGCATCGCTGCTGATGGAGGTAAGTATTAGTGTTTTGTTTTTTTTTTCTTTGCGGGGGGAGCTGGCACTATGGGGGGGGGGGGCTGGCACTATGGGGGGGAGCTGGCACTATGGGGGGGAGCTGGCACTATGGGGGGAGCTGGCACTATGGCGGGGGATGGCACTATGGGGGGGATGGCATTATGGGGGAGCTGGCACTATGGGGGAGCTGGCACTATGAGGGGAGCTGGCACTATAGGGGGAGATAAAAGAGAAAAAGAGGAGGAAGAGGGGGTTAGGCTACTTTCACACTAGCGTTCGGGTGTCCGTTTGAAGGGGCTCACGAGCGGCCCCGAACGGATCCGTACTGCCCCAATGCATTCTGAGTGGATAAGGATCCGCTCAGAATGCATCAGTCTGGCAGCGTTCAGCCTCCGTTCCGCTCAGCAGGCGGACACCCGAACGCAGCCCTGGGGTTCCTACGAAGGGCGATGGCACCGAAAAGGTAAATATTTATAACAACTGTTCAAAAAATAAATTGTAAAGGGGCTGTCTGAGACAGCGGAGCATTTGGCTCCCCTGTTTTGGCCAGCCCCCCCCACAGTCAGATGGACAACTGTTCTCTCCGTCTGACTGTAAGGGGCTGTCTGAGACAGGGTAGCGTTTGGCTCCCCTGTTTTGGCCAGCCCCCCACAGTCAGATGGACAACTGTTCTCTCCGTCTGAATTTAAGGGGCTGTCTGAGACAGCGAGGCGTTTGGCTTCCCTGTTTTGGCCAGCCCCCCACAGTCAGATGGACAACTGTTCTCTCCGTCTGAATTTAAGGGGCTGTCTGAGACAGCAGAGCGTTTAGCTTCCCTGTTTTGGCCAGCCCCCTATGGTATACGGTAGACATAGCATAGAACAGTGTTTCCCAACCAGTGTGCCTCCAGCTGTTGCAAAACTACAACTCCCAGCATGCCCGCACAGCCAAAGGCTGTCCGGGCATGCTGGGAGTTGTAGTTTTGCAACAGCTGGAGGCACACTGGTTGGGAAACACTGGCATAGAACATGGATGTTTTATTTAGAGAACAATTCCTAACTTTCATTATTTTTTTTTTCTACAGAAGTGCCAGCAGCACTCGGGAGCCTGACCAGCCTCCTGAGGCGGAACCGGAACGGATCGCCAGCGCCAGCCCTCCTGTCCCTCATGCATCGGCTCAGGATAATCCGAGTCCCCTACCGGGTCCCTCCGCTCAACAGAGGCTCTTAGGTTTTCGTCAAAATTTGAGAGCCCTGGTGAGCAGGCAGAGATCCGGTAGGCCAAATCGAGCTGATTATGCAAACCTTGTAGAGGTCGTTTCCGATGCTCTAGAAGGTTTTGCCCAACATCAGATGGAGTTTGGTGCTGACTTGATTCGCCGCTGGGAGGGGGCGGAGTCGGCGTTTCAACGCAGCCCAAACTACCATTATGGGCTAAGCATGATCAGTTTGATGGACTCAATGACGCCCGAGCAGTTGCATGAGTACAAGATCATGCTAGAGAACGGGTCATGGGAAATCATGCACCGCCCCCAACCCCCACCCCCATCCCACACCTACCCCCCATCCCACACGAGTGGCCAGTACCGACAACCTTTCCCACCCCCCCGAGCATGTGTTTCCTTCTGCTTCTTTTTCTTCTCCTGCCCCGTATTTTCCTCCTACTTCTTTTCAAACTCCCTCCACCTCTACACATGCTCGGGCCTCCTCCTCCTCAGACCCTTCCTTTCTCCACACCCCGCAATTACGCCCTGCATCCTTTCCTGTGGCCCGTAGTTTTACCTCAGTGGATCGCCAGGACAGGGGGGCTACCATTGCCAGCCCCAGACCATCAACCCCACGACAGTCCACCTCCCCTCACCGTTATGAACAATTGTAAATATAATTTTTGTTTATATTTATTTTATTTATTTTCTGTAAAAAAAAATAAAAAATGTTTATACTTTACTGCACTGTGTCTGTGTTTTATTGTCCTGTACAGGGAACCTTGGCACTATAGCTGTGTTGAAATTAAAACTACCCTAGTCTCACTACTGTGCGTTTATTATAACACCCTTGGTAGTTTTTATATCAAAACAGCATTAGTGCCAATGTCGTAAGATCCATTAAAACCTGACCATCAATATTGAGCTATCTTTTGGCTCTTTATTGATCGTAGACCCTATGATTGGCACATGAACAAGCAAATGCTTGTTCATTGTTCAATCTTGTGCCCTTTCATATGAGCCCTTGTGGGAGTCACGGTCCATGAGCATCAGGAATTCATTAATAAATTGTGATTTTAACGTTTAATGATTTCCCGATGACGCTAATATAACCAGTGTGATTACCACAAGGGACATACAGTTTTTAAAGGGGTATTCACATAGACAATGGGGGGATTTCACTTGAATATGTCCCCATTGTCTGATAGGTGTGGGTAAACATTGGTAGGACCCGCACCTATATCGAGAACGAAGCGGGGAGCACTGTTGCTGTAGGACACATTTCCCATGGTATGTCCACCACCAAGCGCTAATCCCCGCCTCTCACATAGAAGTGAATGGAGGGCGGCAGCACAGTGCGACCTCATCTACTTTCTTGGCTTCGTTCTCAATATATGTGAGGGTACCAGCCGTGGGACCCGCACCTATAAGACAATGTAAGTATATCTTAAAGTGGTATGCCCCCATTGTATGAGATGAGAAAACCCCTTTAAGGCCTCTTGCACACGACTGTATGCCCCAAGAGACATACGGTCCGTGAGCGGGCCATATGTCCCGTAGTGGCATTGATCGTGCGCACGAGAGCACACAGCATCATAGTGTACAATCATCCTGTGCAAGTTGAGCTGCCCGCGGGGATATAGTCTTGCACTAATAGATCATATGAGTGCGGGACAATAGCCCAGTTTGCGGCACAACATGGTCAGCATCATGATGCTCTGTACTCCTGTACGCACGATCAATGACGATCAGGGACATATGGCCCGCTAACGAACACTATACATCTTTAAGTGCATGTAGTCATGTACAAGAGTCCAAAAGGTGTGGTCCATTATCAAAGCCGGACCAGCTTTGGAACTTCAACAAGATAGCCCTGGAGAAATGTCGGAGCATTAAAACCCTATAGATCTGAATACATGAAGATGGAACCTAAAGATACTTTTCCTTCCAAAACGGATCCGCTAAACGGATGACAAAAAACGGAAACCAACGTGACAAACGGATTCGTAAAACAGACGGATCCGTACAAACGGATCCGTCTGAATGGCTTCCGTTTGGCTCCGTTTAGTCAGTTTATTGACGGATCCGTTTGAAATGCCCTTCAAACGGATCCGTCAAACGCTAGTGTGAAAGTAGCCTAAAACAGATTCTTTGGATTAGAAGGTGTGAAACCCCAGAGGCGCCACCAGTCATGGTTTCTACACAACAGTGGTAAGGATTCTAGTGATCATATAAGATACGTTTTTTCTTTTTTGTGCGAGAGGAGGGGGAAGGCAGCTGAAAAAAAGCGTTAGTAGATACTATACACTTGTATAATCAGGATAGATAAAAAAAGGGAGGATATGTATATCTGCGTATATATTCCTCTAGCGGTATAAAGCGCCACGCCCCAAATAAAATAATAAGTACATGAATATATAAAATTCCAGTGAAGTAGCTATTATAATAGAAAATAAAAGTTAATCATATCGATTAAATAGGAACAGTATTATGTTGTGATAGAATTATAGCTGTGAGGAGCGAATAGAAATAATCATATGGTGTTACGGTCCGCAACAACAATTAAAATTTTCCACTCACTTCACTGGGGGGTTGTCCACAGGTTAAACTCAAGACGCCCGTGACAATACACCCCCCCCCCGGCCAAGATCGCTTAATAGGTCTAAGCAGTTGCAGTCAGCAGGTAAACCAAGGCTTCAGTTCAATCTCTTTAATGGTGATACAGGCTCAACGCGTTTCGGGGTTCAAATATAGGTGACCCCTTCCTCAGGAGCAGACAACAATACAATACACAAATGCACTCACATATTTATAGTGATTCAAGAAATGATATTGGCGCGCATCGCTTCTAGTCGCCAGAAGTGATTTCCACTTGTGGCGACTTCCGGTTCCTGTGGACCGCATGAAGTTCCGCTCTATGGAACGCACAGCGCCGGAAGTAATCTGGTAACAACTTCCGGTTGCCATGGAACGCATGGGGCCCGTTCTGATTCCTGTGAACCACATAAAGTTCCGCTCTATGGAACGCACAGCGCCGGAAGTAAGCTGGTAACAACGTCCGGTCGCCGTGGAACACATGGGGTCGCCCTTCTGTGCTGCAGCATGGAGCGCATGAGACCGCCCCCATCACTAATGCGGGGAGGAGAGATGTATGCGTTCCGAGATGGAACGCACATCCGAGCTAGCATTATTCAGAGATGTAGCGCCGGTGTCAAAAGGGACCCGTAGCTACATCCCTCCATTATTATGAAATACACAAAATATAAAAACAAGCATCAACAATCTGTTTAAAAGGGTCAAGTTAAAAAACATATATAATATAATATAAATGCATGCATTACATTCCATTCCATATTCGTCCCTCTTAGTGAACAACTCCAAGAATTTGCGAAAGAGTATTTAAACTAGGAAGGGGGGGCAAAAGAGTGAAAATAAAAGAGTCCAATTGCCCCCCGAAACAATGCCAGAACAGGCCAGAAGCACTGAGGTTAAGAAATGATAAGCTCAGAGTCCTGTCTACAAATGCTCGCAGTTTAGGTAAAAAAATCAATGAACTTGGGTCAATAATGGCATCTGAGAATGTAGATTTAGTGGCTGTTACGGAGACATGGTT
Source organism: Bufo bufo (assembly GCF_905171765.1). NCBI lineage: Eukaryota > Metazoa > Chordata > Amphibia > Anura > Bufonidae > Bufo > Bufo bufo. The sequence goes on from NC_053391.1 coordinate 585,451,323, forward strand.
TAATGAAAGAAATGACTGGGACATAACCATACCAGGGTACTCTTTATACAGAAGAGACAGAGAAGGCAAGAAAGGAGGAGGAGTGGCCCTGTATGTGAAAGATAGCATTAAATCTAACCTAATACAAGTTGGTGAGGCCAACATAGAGTCAGTTTGGGTTACGTTGCAGTTTGCTAACCATGCAGTAACGCGTGTAGGTGTGATATATAGACCACCTGGTCAAGTTAAAGAACTAGATGATCTACTAGTTGAAGAAATAGCTAAAATGACAATGAAAGGAGAAGTTATCATTATGGGAGATTTCAATCTTCCAGATATAAACTGGAAAACCAAAATAGCAAGTTCTACCAGGAGTACAGATATTCTAAATTCCCTACTGGGGTTATCTCTACAACAAGTGGTTGAGGAGCCAACCCGGAGGGAGGCCATTTTGGATTTGGTATTCACAAACGGGGATTCGGTATATGATGTCATTGTAGGCGAAACCTTGGGATCTAGTGATCACCAGTCAGTGTGGTTTAATATAAGAACTGTGAAAGAGTCCCACCACACAAAAACAAAAGTTTTAGATTTTAGAAAAACAGACTTTTCAAAAATGAAATTAGTCATAAATGAGTCCTTATCAGACTGGAACGGATTACATGGAGTCCAGGAGAAATGGGACTACTTAAAAGGTGCATTATTGAAGGCAACAGAAAATTGCATTAGACTCGTCAGTAAAAGCAAAAAAAGGAGGAGACCAATGTGGTACTCAGCAGAAGTGGCCCAAATCATTAAAAATAAAAAGCTAGCATTTTGTAATTATAAAAAAACCCAGAGCAATGAAGATAAGGAAATCTACAAGATTAGGCAGAGAGAGGCCAAGCAAGTTATAAGAACTTCTAAAGCGCAGGCAGAAGAAAAACTAGCTCAGTCTATGAAAAAAGGGGATAAGACATTCTTCAGATATATAAATGAAAAAAGGAAATTAAAACAAGGAATAACTAAATTAAAAACAAAGGACGGAAGGTATGTAGAAGAGAATAAAGGGCTAGCCGACTGCCTTAATGAATACTTCTGTTCAGTTTTTACAAAAGAAAAAGGAGAAGGACCTCCACTAGAAAGAATGACTATTAAATCGTTTGATGCATGTATCTTTACAGAGGAAGATGTTCTAAGTTTGCTGTCTAAGGTGAAGACAGATAAGTCACAGGGGCCTGATGAGATACACCCAAAATTATTAAAAGAGCTTAGTGGTGAGCTGGCAAAACCGTTAACAGATTTATTTAACCAATCATTAGTAACAGGAGTCGTCCCGGAAGATTGGAAATTGGCAAATGTCGTGCCCATTCACAAGAAAGGTAGTAGGGAGGAATCGAGCAACTATAGACCAGTGAGTCTGACATCAATAGTAGGCAAATTAATGGAAACCCTATTAAAGGATAGGATTGTGGAACATCTAAAATCCCATGGATTGCAAGATGAAAAACAACATGGGTTTACTTCAGGGAGATCATGTCAAACAAATCTTATAGATTTTTTTGACTGGGTGAATAAAATAATAGACGGTGGAGGTGCAGTAGACATCGCATATCTAGATTTTAGTAAGGCTTTTGACACTGTCCCACATAGAAGACTTATCAATAAACTGCAGTCATTGAGCATGGACTCCCATATTGTTGAGTGGATTAGGCAGTGGCTGAGTGACAGACAACAGAGGGTTGTAGTCAATGGAGAACATTCAAAACAAGGTAATGTTACCAGTGGGGTTCCACAGGGATCTGTACTGGGACCGATTTTGTTTAATATCTTCATAAGTGATATTGCAAAAGGCCTCGCTGGTAAGGTTTGTCTTTTTGCTGATGACACAAAGATATGTAACAGGGTTGATGTTCCTGGAGGGAAACGCCAAATGGAAAAGGATTTAGGAAAACTAGAAGAATGGTCAGAACTCTGGAAACTGAAATTTAATGTGGATAAGTGCAAGATAATGCACCTGGGGCGTAAAAACCCAAGGGCAGAATATAGAATATTTGACACAGTCCTGACCTCAGTATCTGAGGAAAGGGATTTAGGAGTAATTATTTCAGAAGACTTAAAGGTGGGAAGACAATGTAATAGAGCAGCACGAAATGCCAGCAGAATGCTTGGATGTATAGGGAGAGGTATAAGCAGTAGAAAGAGTGAAGTGCTTATGCCGCTGTACAGAACACTGGTGAGACCTCACTTGGAGTATTGTGCGCAGTACTGGAGGCCATATCTCCAGAAGGATATAGATACTCTAGAGAGAGTTCAGAGAAGAGCTACTAAACTAGTACATGGATTGCAGGATAAAACTTACCAGGAAAGGTTAAAGGACCTTAATATGTATAGCTTGGAAGAAAGAAGAGACAGAGGGGATATGATAGAAACTTTTAAATACATAAAGGGAATCAACTCGGTAAAGGAAGAGAGCATATTTAAAAGAAGAAAAACTACCACAAGAGGACACAGTTTTAAATTAGAGGGGCAAAGGTTTAAAAGTAATATAAGGAAGTATTACTTTACTGAGAGAGTAGTGGCTGCATGGAATAGCCTTCCTGCAGAAGTGGTAGCTGCAAATACAGTGAAGGGGTTTAAGCATGCATGGGATAGGCATAAGGCCATCCTTCATATAAGATAGGGCCGGGGGCTATCCATAGTATTCAGTATATTGGGCAGACTAGATGGGCCAAATGGTTCTTATCTGCCGACACATTCTATGTTTCTATGTTTCTATGTTTCTATGATTGGTGGACTAGGAAAAACAAAGGGGAATGGGAAAAAGTCCATATTGGCATTATGAATCTTAATATAATAATATACCAGAGTTCCTTCCGTATTATGCGGTAAAGATAATTTTTATATGCAATCTAAAACCTAACATGATATGATAATTTTAGAAGTACCCAAAAATAAATGTTCAAATAAATAATAAATATTAATAAATATGTTATATCATCGACTCAATTATATTAATAAATAAATTAATAAAAAAAAAAAAAAAAAAGGAAGATGGTAAAAAAAAAATGCGTAGGATGGACAATGAATGTCAAAACTTCATATGCATAATATATATCAGCTGAACCTGACGTAATGCAATAATTATAAAATTTCCAAAAATCTATGTTCAAATAAATAATATTTAAAACCTAAATTTAAAGGGGTTCTGCACTTTCATTTAACTGATGATCTATCCTCTGGATAGATCATCAGCTTCTGATCGGCGGGGGTCCGACACCCGGGACCCCCGCCGATCAGCTGTTTGAGAAGGCAGCGGCGCTCCAGCAGCGCCGCGGCCTTCTCACTGTTTACCACCAGCCCACTGACGTCACGACTAGTATCAACTAGCGTGGGCGCGGCTAAGCTCCATTCAAGTGAACAGAGCTTAGCCCCGCCCACGCTAGTTGATACTAGTTGTGACGTCAGTGGGCCGGCAGTAAACAGTGAAAAGGCCGCGACGCTGCTGGAGCGCCGCTGCCTTCTCAAACAGCTGATCCCCGGGGGTCCCGGGTGTCGGACCCCCGCCGATCAGAGGCTGATGATCTATCCAGAGGATAGATCATCAGTTAAATGAAAGTGCAGAACCCCTTTAAATAAGTAATAAATATTAATCCTTAATGAACACTAATAGATGTTGTATCATTGATCTGATTACATTATTAAATTCTAAAAGGATTATCATAAATAGTGTAAAGAAAATAAATTAATTAAAGATTCCAATTAAGCCAGATGTTATCTTTTATGTACTGTATATATAGGATGGGTTCATCTATTTCTTATAATCTCTCAGTAATTTATATACTCTAAGGATTCATTCAGACCAAATGGTACTAGAGTGTTTAGTCTAAAAATACAAAACATGATTGATGACTGCAACCTCTTAGACCTATTAAGCGATCCTGGCCAGGGGGGTATTGTCACGGGCGTCTTGAGTTTAACCTGTGGACAACCCCCCAGTGAAGTGAGTGGAAAATTGTAATTGTTGTTGCGGACCGTAACACCATAATATTATTTATATTCGCTCCTCACAACAGAATACTGTTCCTATTTAATCGATATGATTAACTTTTATTTTCTATTTTAATAGCCACTTCACTGGAATTGTATATATTCATGTACTTATTATTTTATTTGGGGCGTGGCGCTTTATACCACTAGAGGAATATATATATATATATATATATATATATATATATATATATATGCAGATATACATATCCTCCCTTTTTTTGATCTATCCTGACTATGGGGGGAAATTAGTGAATTTGTAACTGACAATTTTTTTTTTACCGGTCTAATAGGTATAGCAGTGGTACATCACACCCAAAACTTGAAAATGTAACTGACAAAGTAGTGAAATGACATAAAATAAAATACGTCCAAATAAAAAAAAAAAATAATTTGATTTATGAGGTGGAGTTCCATATGGAGTAGGAGTTTAAGGAGGCGGTGGATGTAGTGGTGTAGGTGGAAGCGGCGGTGGAGGAGGACGAGGTAGCCAACACTGGATTTTTGTTTTAATTATTATTTTTTTTATTAGGGTACACTCTAAAAGAGTGTGAAATATCCAAAATACAAGAATGAGCAATTGCGCTGCAGTATAACAATGGCTGGTTAAGGCAGGTATACATGTCTATTCTGCACAAGGTACGGACAAGTTGAAGGGGGCAGACCCGTCATTCAGTACGTGTAGGCGTGTGCACACATACTGCTCCACCATGTTGGTGAAATGCTGCCTCCTGCTAAGATGTTCCAAATCAGCTGGTGGTGCTGATTGTTGTGGCGTGCTGACAAAGCATTTCCCCATTTCGACCATGCTAACTCTGCCTTCTGAGGTGCTGGCGGTGCCCCAGCTGCGTTGGCAATCAATTCCTCGTCCTCTGCCTTCGCCTTGTGCTTCCACTGTGCCCCCGCTGTCAGGTGGGAATGCCACCAGCAGCACGTCTACCAGCGTGCGCTTGTACTCGCGCATCTCACGATCATGCTCCAGTGAGGGAATTAAGGACGGTATGTTGTCCTTGTAACAGGGATCCAGCAGCGTGGCCACCCAGTAATCAGCACAAGTTAGAATGTGGGCAACTCGGCGGTCGTTGCGGAGACACTGCAGCATGTAATCGCTCATGTGTGCCAGGCTGCCCAGAGGCAACGAAAAGCTGTTCTCTGTGGGAGGTGTATCGTCTGTGTCCTCTGTATCCCCCCATCCATGCACCAGTGATGGCCATGAGCTGGTCTGGGTGCCACCCTGCTGTGAACATGGTTCCTCCTCCTCCATCTCCTCCTCCTCATCCTCCACCTCGTCATCCTCCAGAACTGTGCCCTGGCTGGACAATTGTGTACCTTGGGTTTGTGGGTGCAGGAACCCACCCTCAGAGCCACTTGGGAATGACTGGCCAGAAACCCTACGAAATGATCCCTCTTCCTCCTCCTCCTCCTGTGTCACATCCTCTTCCATCATCGCCAGGAGTGTTTTTTCAAGGAGGCATACAAGTGGGATAGTAATGCTGAGAACGGAGTTATCGGCACTGGCCATGTTGGTGGAGTACTCGAAAAAGCGCAACAAGGAACACAGGTCTCGCATGGAGGCCCAGTCATTGGTGGTGAAGTGGTGCTATTCCGCAGAGCGACTCACCCGTGCGTGCTGCAGCTGAAACTCCACTATCGCCTGCTGCTGCTCGCACAGTATGTCCAGCATGTGCAAGGTGGTGTTCCACCTTGTGGGCACGCCGCATATGAGGCGGTGAGCGGGAAGGCCGAATTTACGCTGCAGCGCTGACAGGCGAGCAGCAGCAGGGTGAGAACGCCTAAAGCGCGCACAGATGGCCCGCACTTTATGCAGCAGCTCTGACATATCGGGGTAAGTGTTAAGGAATCTCTGCACCACCAAATTCAGCACATGCGCTAGCCAAGGGATGTGCGTCAAACCGGCTAGTCCCAGAGCTGCTACAAGATTTCGCCCATTATCGCACACCACCAGGCCGGACTTGAGTCTCACTGGCACCAACCACTCATCGGTCTGTTGTTCAAGGCCTGTCCACAGCTCCTGCGTGGTGTGGGGTTTGTCCCCCAAACAGATAAGTTTTAAAACTGCCTGCTGTCGTTTACTTCTGGCTGTGTTGAAGTTGGTGGTGAAGGTGTTACGCTGACCGGATGAGGAGCCGGTAGAGGATGAGGAAGCAAAGTATGAGGAGGAAGCAACAGGAGGCAAACTGAAGCGCCCTGCAATTCTCGGTGGTTGAAGTACATGTGCCAAACTTCTATCCGCCTTAGGCCCAGCCGCCACTGCATTTACCCAGTGTGCTGTTATGGAGATATAACGTCCCTGACCGTGCTTACTGGTCCACGTATCGGTAGTGAGGTGCACCTTGCCACAGATGGAGTTGCGCAGTGCACACCTGATTCTGTCCCCTACTTTGTTGTGCAGGGAAGGGATGGCTCGCCTGGAAAAGTAGTGGCGGCTGGGCAAAATGTACTGTGGGACAGCCACCGCCATAAGGCCTTTAAAACTATCCGTCTCCACCAGACAGAATGACAGCATTTCAAAGGACAGTAATTTAGAAATGCTGGCATTCAGGGCTAGGGATCGCGGGTGGGTAAGGGGGTACTTCCTCTTCCTCTCCAGTGTTTGGGAGATGGAGAGCTGAACGCTTCCGTGGGACATTGTGGAGATGCTTGGTGACCCAGGTGGTGTTGTTGCTGGAAGATCCTCTGTTTGCGGGGTGGCAGGTGGCACTGTCACTCCAGAAGTGGATGAAGAGGCCGCGACTGCAGCAGAAGAGGAAGCAGGAGGAGCCAGAGACCTTTCTTGGTTTTTGAGGTGTCTACTCCACTGCAGCTCGTGCTTAGCACTTAAATGCCTGGTCATGCAGGTTGTGCTCAGGTTGAGAACGTTTATGCCTCGCTTCAGGCTCTGATTGCACAGCGTGCAAACCACTCGTGTCTTGTCGTCAGCACATTATCTGAAGAACATCCACGCCAGGGAACTCCTTGGAGCTGGCTTTGGTGTGCTCAGTCCCTTGTTGCGGTTGGCAGTGGCAGGCATACTGTCTAGAGGACAGCCGCTCCGCTTTTGCACCCTGCTCCCTCTTTTGCTGTGCTGGTGGCTCTGTGCGACCACCGCCTCTTCCTCCGAACCACATAGGTCACTCGCATGACCTTGATTCCATGTGGGGTCGAGGACCTCATCGTCCTTCACATCATCTTCCACCCAGTCTTCACCCCTGCCCTCCTTGTTGGTCTGCACACTTTCGAAAGCCCCAGCAGTTGGCACCTGTGTTTCGTCATCATCCGAGACGTGCTGCGATGGTCCTCCCATGTACTCATCTTGAAAGATAAGTGGTTGGGCATCGGTGCACTCAATCTCTTCCACTTCTGGGGCAGGGCTAGGTGGATGGCCCTGGGAAACCCTGCTAACAGAGTCATCAAAAAGGAGAAGAGACTGCTGCATGACTTGGGGCTCAGACTGCTTGGCTGATTTGCAAGGGGGTGAGGTGAAAGACTGATGGACATGGGCTGCAGGTGCCAACTCTGATCTTTCAGCAGGAAACTGGGTAGGAGACAATGTGAAGGAACTGATGGCACTGTCAGCAATCCAATCTACTATCGCCTGAACTTGTTCAGGCCTCACCATTCGTAGAGCCGCATTAGGCCCGACCAAATACCTCTGCAGGTTCTGTCACCTACTCGCACCTGGAGGAAGGGGTTTCACTTGTGCGTGTAGCTGGCACAGATCGACCACGTCCTCTCCCTGCAACAGGAGCTCCACCAGCAGCACCATGACCTGGGCCACGTCCCTTATTTGACGCTCTCCTCATAATTCTCGAATTTAGGATCTTGCCCTAAATGGGTGTTTAATTAATAGTAGAATAGAACGACAGTATGTACAGTATGTATGTCACACGCTCTGAACCAGACTAGGCCTCAATTAAATTTGTTTGCCCAAAATGGCTGTATTTCAAATACCTGAATATAACCCCTGTATATAAAGGGTGTATCTCACACGCCCTGATAGAGACTAGGCCGCAATTAAAGATTTATGCCCGAAATGGCTGTATTTCAAATAACTGAATATAAGTCCTGTATATAAAGGGTGTATCTCACACGCCCTGACCCACACTAGGCCGAATTAAAGATTTATGCCCAAAATGGCTGTATTTCAAATAACTGAATATAACCCCTGTATTTAAAGGGTGTATCTCACAATGACATCTGCAGCAAAGGCTACCAAATATATATTTTTTTGCCCAAACGGGTGTTTGTTTAATAACTGAATATGACAGCAGTATATAACCCTAGAATTTCAAACGTCTTGATACTGCAAGGGCGCAACAATTGTGTATTTTGCCAAAAAAGGGTGTTTTTATTAATAGAAGAATATAACCCCTGTATATAAATGGTGTATCTCACATGCCCTGAACCCACACTAGGCCGCAATTAAAGATTTGTGCCCAAAATGGCTGTATTTTAATTAACTGAAAATAACCCCTGTATATAAAGGGTGTATCTCACAATGACATCTGCAGCAAAGGCTGCCAAATAAAATTGCCCAAAAGGGTGTTTGTTTAATAACTGAATATGGAATTTCAAACGTCTTGATGCTGCAAGGGCGGAAAAATTGTGTATTTTGGCAAAAAAGTTTTTAAAAACCGAGAAAATTATGGCTGTATTTCTAGCTTAAATTGCACCCTTACTAATCCAGATGTGGTATATTGCCCAAAAAGTTATTTTTTTTTTACTAACAGAATATGAAAGCTGTATATATTAAACTTAAATTTCACACTTGCAGATCTGTAAAATAGTGGATTTTGGCAAAAAAAAAATGTTTTTAAAAACCCAGAAAATTATGGTTGTATTTCTAGCTTAAATAGCACACTGACTAATTCAGATGTTGTATATTGCCAAAAAAGTGTGTTTTTTTACTAACAGAATGTGAAAGCTGTATATATTAAACTTGAATTTCACACTTGCTGTAAAATAGTGGATTTTGGCAAAAAAAAAAGTGTGTTTTGAAAAACCCAGAAAATTATGGCTGTTTTTCTAGCTTAAATTGCACACTGACTAATCCAGATGTTGTATATTGCCAAAAAGTGTGTTTTTTTACTAACAGAATGTGAAAGCTGTATATAACGTTTGAATTTCACATGTCCAGATGCAGCTAGGGATGTAAAATAGTGTATTTTGCACAAAAAGGGTGTTTTAAAAAAAAACCTGAAAATTATGGCAGTATTTCTAGCTAAAATTGCACACTGACTAATCCTGCAAATGCACCAGATGTTGTATATTGCCAAAAAAGGGTGATTTTTTACAACCAGATTATTAGTGCAGTTTTCCAAGATTGGATTTCAATGTCACAAAAGCTCAGATGCAGTGCTGGTGCACTGAGCTTGCATAAAATGGCCGCGGCCGCCCACCTGACTAACAGACGTTTAAAAGTAATTTTTTTTCGGTCACTGGGCTCAGGGCAGGGTAAAAAGATTGCCGAGTTAGATTCACGTTCTGAACCAAAGATTCTCTCCTATTCTCTCCCTGAAATCACCAGCCGCATCCTCTCCCTACACTAGTAACAGCAAAGTGATGTGCAGCGCTACGTGACTCAAGCTTATATAGAGCCTGGGTCAAATGCTGCACTGGCCAATCACAGCCATGCCACAGAGTTAAACGCTTGTTGATTGGCTGCTCTGCAGCCTTTCAAAAAGTGCAGAGAAATCGCTGAACACCGAACCCGAACTTTTACAGTTCGGGTTCGCTCAACCCTAATTTTCACAAATGCCAGAAGTCTAGCTAGCAAAATGGGGGAGCTAGAGGCTATGGTACTAGAAAAACACATAGATGTAGTTGGTGTGGCTGACACATGGTTGGACTCTTCGCATTACTGGGCTGTTAATATTGAAGGCTTTACATTATTTAGGAAAACAGGGTGAATAGAAAAGGTGGTGGTGTGTGCCTATATGTGAGGAGTGATCTGAAGACAAGTGTGAAAGAGGCAACTTGTGGGTGTGGATGGTGAGGATGTGGAAACCTTATGGGTGGAAGTTCAAAGGGATATAAACACTGAACAAATACTTGGTGTAATCGAGAGGCCCCCTAACATCACAGAGGAGATAGAAGCTCAACTGTATAACCAAATAGAGTGAGCTGCACAGGCTGGTACAGTGGTCATAATGGGAGATTTTAACTTCCCAGACATTGACTGGGGTCATGGTTCTGCCTCAACCTCAAAGAGGAGAAGATTACTCAACTTCCTGCAGGACCACTTTATGGGCCAGCTTGTAGAAGCTCCTACTAGGGGCAATGCTCTGTTGGATCTAGTAATTTCTAATCATGCAGAGCTTGTTGGAAATGTTACTGTTTGAGAAACACTAGATAATAGTGACGACAATATAATTATATTCATCCTAGACTATAAGAAGCAAACTCTGTCAGGCAGAGCAAAAAATAATATTTTTAAAAGGCTAATTTCCTTAGGTTGTGGGCAGCATTTCAGGGCATAGACTGGGAACAGCTACTGTCACATAATAATACTGAGGATAAATGGGAGACCTTTAAATCCACATTGAGTAATTGCACTAAAAAATGTATTACTTTAGGTAACAGGTATAAACGACTAAAATTAAACCCCCCATGGCTTATAGCTACTGTAAAAAGGGCAATAAATGACAAAAATGGCATTTAAAAATACAAATCTGAGGGGTCAGCTGTAGCCTTTGAAGTTTACAGGGCTTAATAAAAAGAGATAAAAGTTGCAAAAATACAACTTTTATCTGGAATTAGTGATGTATGAGGAGAACTATGACATAGTGGGAATAATTGAGACATGGCTGGATGATAGCTATGACTGGGCAGTTAATGTACAAGGTTACAGTCTGTTTAGAAAGGATCGTCAAAACCGGAGAGGGGGAAGGGTTTGCCTTTATGTAAAGTCTTGTCTAAAGCCCACACTCTGTGAAGATATAAGTGAGGGACATGAACATGTGGAGTCACTGTGGGTAGAGATACATGGAGCTAAAAACAACAATAAATTACTAATAGGAGTTTACTATAAACCACCTAATATACCAGAGTCCACAGAAAATCTACTACTAAACGAGATAGACGAGGCGGCAAATCATAATGAGGTGGTTATTATGGGGAACTTCAACTACCCAGATATAGACTGGGAAACTGAAACTTGTATATCTCATAAGGGAAACAGGTTCTTGGCAATAACCAAAGACAATTACCTCTCCCAAATGGTTCAGGACCCGACTAGAGAGATGGCCATACTGGACTTAGTATTAACCAATAGGCCTGACAGAACAACAGACGTGCAGGTTGGTGGACACCTGGGAAATAGTGACCATAAAGTAATAACCTTCCAATTATCATTCAAAAGAGCGTTTCTACAGGGAGGAACAAAAATACCAAACTTCAAAAAAGCTAAATTTAGCCAACTAAGAGAGGCCATAGGCCTAACTAACTGGGACAAAGTCCTCAAAAATAAAAATACAGCCACAAAATGGGATATCTTTAAAAACACCCTAAATACCGTATGGGAATAAAAGGTTAAGGAACAAAAAGAAACCAATGAGGATAAATAGAACTGTAAAGAAAGCAATAAATGACAAAAAGAGAGCATATAAATCACTAAAACAGGAGGGTAGCACGGAAGCACTGAAAAACTTTAAGGAAAAAAATAGAACATGTAAAAAACAAATAAAAGCGGCCAAACTAGAGACCAAGAGAATTATTGCCAAAGAGAGTAAAACTAACCCTAAAATGTTCTCTAATTATATAAATGTTAAAAAGTATAAATCTGAAGGTGTCGGCCCTTTAAAGAGTAATGAGGGGGGAGTCGCAGAGAGCGACGAGGAGAAAGCAAAGCTGTTAAATATTTTTTTCTCCAATGTATTCACTGAGGAAAATAAACTGTCAGATTACATGCAGAATGTAAAAATAAATTCCCCATTAAAAGTGTCCTGTCTGACCCAGGAAGAAGTACATCAGCGACTTAAAAAGATTAAAATAGACAAAATCGCCAGAACCGGATGGCATACACCCCCATATCCTAAGGGAATTAAGTAATGTCGTAGCCAGACCTTTATTTCTGATATTTGCGGACTCTATACTGACAGGGAATGTCCCACAGGATTGGCGCATGGCAAATGTGGTACCAATATTCAAAAAGGGTCCAAAAACAGAGCCTGGAAACTATAGGCCGGTAAGTTTAACATCTGTTGTGGGTAAACTGTTTGAAGGTTTTCTGAGAGATGCTATCTTAGAGCATCTCAATGGAAATAAGCAAATAACGCCATATCAGCATGGCTTCGTGAGGGATCGGTCATGCCAAACTAATTTAATCAGTTTCTATGAGGAGGTAAGTTCTAGACTTGACAGCGGCGAATAAATGGATGTCGTATATCTGGACTTCTCCAAAGCATTTGACACTGTACCAGATAAAAGGTTAGTATATAAAATGAGAATGCTCGGACTGGGAGAAAACGTCTGTATGTGGGTAAGTAACTGGCTGAGTGATAGAAAGCAAAAGGTGGTTATTAACGGTACACATTCAGATTGGGTCACTGTCACTAGTGGGGTACCTCAGGGGTCATTATTGGGCCCTATTCTCTTCAATATATTTATTAATGATCTTGTAGAAGGCTTGCATAGTAAAGTATTAATTTTCGCAGATGACACTAAACTGTGTAAAGTAATTTACACTGAAGAGGACAGTATACTGCTAAAGATGGATCTGGATAGATTGGAGGCTTCGGCAGAGAAGTGGCAGATGAGGTTTAACACTGACAAATGTAAAGTTATGCACATGGGAAGGAATAATGCAAGTCACCCGTACATACTAAATGATAAAACACTCGGTAACACTGAATGGAAAAGGATCTAGGAATTTTAATAAACAGCAAACTAAGCTGCAAAAACCAGTGTCAGGCAGCTGCTGCCAAGGCCATTAAGATAATGGGTTGCATCAGAAGGGGCATAGATGCCCGTGATAAGAACATAGTCCTACCACTTTACAAATCGCTAGTCAGACCACACATGGAGTACTGTGTACAGTTCTGGGCTCCTGTAAACAAGGCAGACATAGCAGAGTTGAAGGTCCAGAGGAGGGCAACTAAAGTAATAACTGGAATGGGGCAACTACAGTACCCTGAAATATTATCAAAATTAGGGTTATTCACTTTAGAAAAAAGATTACTGAGGGGAGATCTAATTAATATGTATAAATATATCAGGGGTCAGAACAGAGATCTATCCCATCATCTATTTATCCCCAGGACTGTGACTGTGACGAGGGGACATCCTCTGCGTCTGGAGGAAAGAAGGTTTGTACACAAACATAGAAAAGGATTCTTTACGGTAAGAGCAGTGAGACTATGGAACTCTCTGCCTGAGGAGGTGGTGATGGTGAGTACAATAAAGGAATTCAAGAGGGGCCTGGATGTATTTCTGGAGCGTAATAATAATGCAGGCTATAGCTACTTGAGAGGGGTCGTTGATCCAGGGAGTTATTCTGATTGCCTGATTGGAGTCGGGAAGGAATTTTTTATTCCCCTAAAGTGGGGAAAATTGGCTTCTGCCTCACAGGTTTTTTTTTTTGCCTTCCTCTGGATCAACTTGCAGGATAACAGGCCAAACTGGATGGACAAATGTCTTTTTTCGGCCTTATGTACTATGTTACTATGTTACAAAACGAACAGCAAGTGGCAAAAAAGAGCAAAACAAATCCCCAAAACTTCTTTAAATATATAAATGCTAAAAGAACAAGGTCTGAGCAGGTAGGTGCCCTAAATAATGGTAAAGGGGGTTAGTCACTGAAAATAAGGAAAAGGCAGAGTTACTAAATGTTTTTTTTAGCTCTGTATTGTTAGTATTGGGTCCGTGACCTGACTGCAGGGTGGCAGATCGTCACCTGAACACTGCAGCACTATTGGTCCCAGTGCTGGCTTACCTCACAGGAGAAGCAGGCACCCGCCAGCATACTGCCACATCCGTCCTCACAGCCAGGTATTATCTGGAGTGCTATAGCGCATGCGGGCACATCTCTCCCATTCTTATGGGAGTGTCGAGCAGGATCCTAATCACTGACCCCACCCGGAGGCGGAGATACTGGTATATAGGGCAGCTTTACTTACCATGAAGTGCTCAAGCGTGGTTGTATACCTGGTAACTTCTGCTGAAGCCTGCCGTCTGCTACTTGGATTATCTAGACTACTGACAGTTGCATTACCTGACTACGATTCTGCCTGTCGTCTGCTACTTGGATTATCTGGACTATTGACCTCTGTATTGCCTGACTACGAATCTGCCTGCATGCTTCTGTAAGTTCGCCTGGATTTCTGACCCTGCACTGCCTGACCACGAGTTTGCCTGACCTAGTTTACTTTATTCTGCCTTTGTTGGACCCTGTACACACTACTGCAGTTAGCTGCGTTCTGGGTGACTAGTGAAAACACCAGGATCCTGACTCTGACAGTCAGCGGTCAACAATATTGGGCTAATTCCTAGTCCTTTATAAGCTGATCCAGAGGATCCACATCCTCTGGTTGTAACAGTACGCTTGGGCCATGGATCGCGCTGGCTCTAAACCCGGAATGTTTGAAATATTGCCGGAACTTGAACAACAGCGTACCACCCAGAAACAAGTGGTAAATTACTTGCAGCATGTAGCTGCTCACTTGGACTCTCTCGAGTTGATATCTGTGGTGTTGGGGCTGTTAGTACATCCAGTAATATACTCAATTGGCTAACTGTATATATGGTCCAAGCTAAGTAAAATAAGGTAAATGTGAACAAGGCTCGGGGTCCAGATGGATTACGCCCAAGAGTTCTTAAATAGCTAAATCCAGTCATTGCTATGCCCCTGTTTATCATCTGTAAAGATTCTCTAGGTACTGGTACTGTGCCAAGTGATTGGCGCAAGACAAATGTGCTAATATTCAAAAAAAGATCTAGGTCCTCCACAGGTAATTATAGACCAGTTATTAACTTCTTTTGTGGGAAAAATGTTTAAAGGACTCTTAAGGGACTATATACAGGAGTAGTGATGAGCAGGAGGTGCCATATTCGATTTCGACAAAATTCGCGAATATTCGCTAGAATATTCGTTTCATATTCGTTGAAAACTAATATTCGGCATTTTTCTAGTTATCACGATTAATATGCGATTTAAATAATCGCGTATTGCGATTGTAACTTAAGGCTACTTTCCTATTGGTTTGATATCTAGAATTAGCGAAGATGACGAATATGACGAATGTATTCGTCATATTCCTCAAAACGAAGATAACGAAGTATTCTCCATCTTTGTTTTAGCTCCATATTGGTCAACTTCGCTAATTCTAGCAATGAAATAGGAAAGTTGACTATAGAGATAGCTAAGTTTAATTCGCTATGCGATTATATTACTTTGCTTTTTTTTAAATAAATAGAATAATTATTATAATTATCAAGTATTATAATTATTCAATTTATTTAAAAAAAAAAGCAAAGTAATATAATCGCATAGTGAATTAAACACAGCTGTCTCTATAGTCAACTTACCTATTTGATAGCTAGAATTAGCGAGGTTGACGAATATGGAGCTAAAACGAAGATGGAGAATACTTCGTTATCTTTGTTTTGAGGAATATGACGAATACATTCGTCATATTCGCTAATTCTACCAAGCCAACCATAGTAAACCAGGTCTAAGTTGAAGTCGCAATGCGATTAATTCAAGTTATATTAATCGAATTGCGATTTTAACTTAGAGCTGTGTTTCTAATGGGTCTGCTTGCTAGAATTAACGAAGTTAACGAATATGGAATATAACAGTGCTAAGTTGAAATCGCAATTCGATTAATTCAAGTTATAATAATCGAATTGCGATTTCAACTTAGCACTGCTGCTATATTCCATATTCGTTAATTCTAGCCTAATATGTAATATAGCAGTGCTAAGTTGTAATCGCAATGCGATTAATATAGCTTGAATTAATCGCATTGAGATTTCAACTTAGACAGGGTTTACTATGGTTGGCTTGGGAGAATTAGCGAAGATGATGAATGCATTCGTCATATTCCTCAAAACGAAGATAACGAAGTAACAAAAAAAAAAAAGAATAGCACTATATTCGAAATATTCGCGAATTAGCAAAGTGCCGATATTCGCTAAAAAAATTCGATATTCGAATATTCGCGCTCAACACTATACAGGAGTATGTGACTGTAAATAATATTATAAGTGATAACCAACATGGGTTTACCAAGGACAAAAGTTGTCAGACTAACCTGATTTGTTTTTATGAGGAGGTGAGTAGAAGCCTGGACAGAGGGGCGGCTGTGGATGTAGTGTTTCTCGATTTTGCAAAGGCTTTTGATACTGTCCCTCATAGATGCTTAATAGGTAAAGTAAGGTCTATAGGCTTGGAAAGTAGTGTCCAGAGAGTTGTGGTCAATGATTCCTATTCAGAATGGTCCCGGGTTGTGTAAGTGGTGTACCCCAAGGTTCAGTGCAGGGTCCTCTATTATTTAATTTATTTATTAATGATATCTAGGATGGGATTAATAGCACCATTTCTATCTTTGCAGATGACACTAAGCTATGTAGTACTATGCAGTCTATGGAAGATGTCCATAAACTACATGCTGACTTGAACACTCAGTGATTGGCATCAACTTGAAAATGAAGTTCAATGTGGACAAATGAAAAGTTATGCATCTGGGTAGTAATAATCTCTGTGCTTCATATGTCCTAGGTGATGTAACACTGGGAGAGTCACTTATAGAGAAGGATTTGGGTGTCCTTGTAGATAGTAGATTAAATAACAGCATACAATGTCAATAAGCTGCTTCTAAGGCTACCAGGATAATGTCATGCATACGAGGCATAGACTCGTGGGGTAGAGATGTTATACTACCACTTTACAAAGTGTTGGTGCAGCCTCATGTGGAATATGCAGTTCAGTTCTGGGCACCAGTCCATAGAAAGAACGCTCTGCAGCTGGAAAAAGTACAGAGGAGAGCAACTAAACTGATAAGGGGCATGGAGGGACTTAGTTATGAAGAAAGATTAAAAGAATTAATGAATTGTTAAAAGTAAATTACATTAATGCTTATGAAATTGTGTAGAAATCAGTCTCACTTTCTTCTGGCATTCGCATCCCCACCTATCCATTGGCTGAACTTGATGGACTTATGTGTTTTTTCAACAGTATTAACTATGTAATAAAGAGCAGAGGCCACGTACCTCTCAAAGAATAGCCAGAGCCACATCTGCTTTGGGATCTGGTGATGCTCTGATGTTGTGGGTCAGAAGGATTACGCAAGCATTGGTACCAGAAGTCTATTGCAGCACATGAGATGGCATTACCAGATGCTTTTGTAAAAATCAACTGGCCAGCATTTCCAATCAGAGGAAGCCTGTCCTTCTTTTCCTGGTCCTCTGTGTAACGGGGCGCCGAAGGCGCACTTGGTCTCCCATCAGCAAAGAAAGGTTAGAAACTCCTTTCAATACCTGGTACACTGGAAGGGCTATGGACCCGAGGAGAGGTCTTGGGTCCCAGCTACTGAGATCCACGCCCCAAGGCTCATCAAGAAGTTTCATGATGTGCATCCTGGGAGATTTGTACCCAAGGGCTCGGGTCCAGTGGCCCCTCGTAAAAGGGGGGTACTGTAAAGGGGCGCCGAAGGCGCACTCGGTCTCCCATCAGCCGCAGACCTGCTGCTTAGCTTCGGGAGCGAGGATCTGTGTTCGGCCTCGTTCCCAGAGCGGCTTTGCTAGCTGGGAGGCTCACTGCTCCTAGGTCTGCCTTGAGCGCCGAGCTGATCACTCGGTGCTCGACTTGCCTGTCTGTCGGTTATGTGACGCTGGCCACATCACATGACCCTCTCTCCCCACTGTAAATACAGGCAACCTGCTGGCTACAGGTTGCCTGTGATTTTGGTCCCTTAGGCTGTGTATTA
This sequence comes from Bufo bufo, assembly GCF_905171765.1. Classification (NCBI taxonomy): domain Eukaryota; kingdom Metazoa; phylum Chordata; class Amphibia; order Anura; family Bufonidae; genus Bufo; species Bufo bufo. The sequence goes on from NC_053391.1 coordinate 585,469,256, forward strand.
TTATTGTTATTTAGCTTACATTTGGATTTGACCCTTGATCTGCTTTGGATTTGACACCTCTTCTGCCTGCCCCCTGAACCTTGACGCTACCGCTCGGATTTTGACCTCGGCTTGCTTTTGGATTTTGTCTTTGCCTCTTCTCTTGTACTGATCTGACCTCCCAAATTTTGACCTCGGCCCGCTCTCGGATCTGTCTGTCTCCTCCCTCGTACTGACGTGACCTCCTGGACTGACCCCGTCTAGTTGACCTGCCTCGCCCTTCCATTTTTGGTGGTACCTTGCTAGTTCCACCTCTCTGTCTGATCTAGTGCTACCTCTCACTGGCTGTCCGCTTCCCTGCTGTCTCTCTCTGCTTGCACTTACTCAGGTCAGGAACTGTCGCCCAGTTGCGCCCCATCACCTAGGGTGGGTGGTGCAGGTAGGCAGGTACAGGGGACCGGGTGGCAGCTGAGGGAATGCACCTCCGCTCTATCTTTATACTCGTGATGCTACCCTGTGACACTGTGTGGCAGCCAACCCACATCCCCAAGCAGTATGATATCTTTCTCATCATCAGTATCACCTTCTTCTCCTGCTAAGTCTCCTTGTCCTTGGCTCCATCGTGAGACATCTATAACAGAACGTTTGTCCATGTAAAAAATTTTCTCCACCAGCAATTAACTTGTCTACAAGCTAAACCACCACCTGGCCATGTTGCTGGCAATGCAGTCGTTGTAGTACCATTGTAGTAGAGCTTTAGCAGAGAATGTGGGCCACTCCTTGCAATTCTTACTGTGCATCAAGCTGCACTCCATGGTGGACACCTGGATCAGCTGTTACAGGCAGGGACAGTAAATGTCCTTCATGGCTAACCAATGTCTTTGCAGCAGTGGAGAGGCAGAACCCCAGCAACATGGTCAGGTACTTTTGACTACCTCCCATCATATCATGGAGCTGGCTCCAACAGCAGGCACTTATTTGCCTCCTCCATCTACTCCTCTATGAACATGGTCCTGTCCCCAACAGTAGCAGGGCACAGGGTTGCTTGCACTTTTCCTCCTTCCTATCACATGTGCCAGGTTAAGAATTATCATGCTGTGTTGGAGCTGATCGGCCTTGGAAAGAGTAGCTACACCGTCGAGCAGTTGCTCAAGTACATCAAGCAGCAAACATCCCGCTGGCTGTCACCCTGTCTACTCCAACAGGTGGTCAGCGACAATGGGTACAACATCCGGGCCACCTAAAACCTGCACATCATCAATCTAGTGGTGCAGCGCTTTCAAAATAAGTATACTGGCTTGCGCAAGGTGTTGGCAAAGTCAGGAGACTTCAGCCACTGTTATGTAGCAAGGAAGGCTCTCCTGGACCTGTAGCGACAGAATGGCCTACTGCTACACCAATTAATCTTTGACATGCTAACAACGTCATCCCTCTTATATTTATCTTAGACCTGCCACTCATGCACCACAGCGGAATAAGAGCAGCTGACGCATCTTGCTGTCCACCCTATAGCTGTTAGGGGCACACAATGGGAATCTGCCATGTAGGAGTATGAATAGAAGTAGCTCCTCGGGCACACTGGCCAGAATGGTGACCTGTATGCTCACTTACTTACGCAGTGACAGGCGTATTGCTGACATCAAACAGTCTCATGATTACTGGATAGCCATACTTTTAGACCTTTACCACCAAGGCAAAATGGGGGAATGTTTTCCTCTGGCCGAAAGGAAGGACAAATTACGTTACTACCAGAAAACACTATGTACACAGCTTGCAGCAGATTATGGTAAGCAGGCGCTTGAACCAGCGTGTCTGAAAGGGAGGCCCCCGTCCTCCCCCTTTCATCCGCAGAGACACCACCCTCCCGCCGCCACGAGCAGCAGAAGCTGCCAGGCCAGTCAGCATGCCAACAGCTCCCGCCTCAATGCCCAGGTTAAGGCCTATCTAAACTATGGCCTGTCTCTGTTCCATACCCAGTTCCCTGGCCCCATGAATTTCTAGGCAGGCAGACTGGAACAGTGGCCCGAACTGGCACAGCTTGCTCTCTATCTTCTTTCTTGTCCTGCCTCCAGTGTCATCTCGGAGAGTTTTTTCAGTCCCGCGGGGGTGGGGTGACACCCAAACGAGCCAAGTTGTCCTCTGCCAACATCACTTTTGTCAAAATGAACATGGATTTTCACACTCCTCCGGCTGATTCCGGTGTATAGACCTTACTCACCTCGCCTAGCTGGCGATGTCCCATCTTAACACTGTTGCTGTCTGTCTACCTAATATCACGTTCTGTAAGGCTGCTGCCACGACCTGCATCATGCTACTAATGCCTCTTAATCGTCAGTTTATGTGTATTAAGATTCTACACGGTTGAAATTTAAAAATTATGTATGTCATTGCTTACAGATCAAAAAAATTAATACATTTTGGGGGTGGAAGGAATATGAAAAAGCATTAGACATGTGCCAGAGCGGTGCATTTTAAACACGCTGTATAATAACACTGTCAAATATGCATTTACCCATAGTTATGTATGTTAGTGTCACTCAGACATCATATACTATTGCTGTCATTGTGTTACAGAGCTTGGGGTGGGGGGATGTTTGAGGAAATATTCATAAAAAAATATAAAAGATATAACAAGTATAGGAGGAGGATAGAGGGGGTAATACACCAACTTTCAAGGCAATTGGAGCAACTTTGGTTCTGCCTGAATAGATTTAGAATTTTTTCTAAAATTCAGTGAACCAGATCCGAACAAACCTTGACTGGTTTGCTCATCTCTAGTTGATAGCATTTATATACCTTAAATTATATAGCATTACCAAGAAGATACACTGTATTACATAAATAAAATGCATCACTGAAACAAAGTCAAATCACTTTACATAACAGAAACATAGAACTACATAAACAGCAGCTTCTGATAATAACTTGCCCAGGTGTGAAAAGTCAGATTTCCTGTGGTTGCCCTGCAGCTCTGTCAGCAGAATGGACTTGTAGACAAACCTGTTATAAACGGTCTGTCACTGCTGATAAGTTTCTGCATCTTAACTATGGGAAAATATACCTGTTTTGGAAAATATCATTGTGTCCTAATTACAATCTTCTAGCCACAATAGATTAGAATGATACATCTTGATAGATCTGCAAAGACAGAAACTTTACCTGTATGATCACGATGAGATCTCACTTATCATTGAATCCTCTGATCCTGGCCATTTGACAGTTTTAAGAAAGGAATGAAACTTCTTTTGTTTCATCTTTGAAATATGCAGAAAAATTACTTGATCGTGGCGCTGTCACACGCAAGGGCCCTAAATCGGAGAGAAAAAGGATTCATTTTTTTGTGCAAAACGCATTTAGGTCAATCACAAGTTGCCCTTCATTACGACAGTACCACTATTAAGTCATATTTCTGCATACTCTTTTGAGCATATTCCGGCCCTAATTCAGGACCTATTAGGACGATTGTGCAGAAGCTGGCTGACCTCTCTCTACTGCTCTATAGGTCATTGCGCCCTGTGCACAAATATCCAAGGTGTGTATCATTTGCCAAATTACCATATGTTTTATGTAATGAAGGTCTTGCCCATGGCACACTTCTTCTCTTTTCTCTACATGTTTGTTTCATCCTTGTCAGTCCCAACAGTGTGATGCTTGTGTAGATGATGTGATAACCTTTTGATATGGAGGGGTCAGTTGCAAATGCACAGTATATATCTAGGCAAAAGAAAAGGAAAAAGTCTGGTACTGTGATGGCCAGTAGAAAAATAATTAAGTGCTTTCATTAAGAGAAACAAAATAAGAGTCTTGTAGGTCTAACTAATGGCTAACAAAAATAGAAGTAATGATGTTACATAGCAAACCTTCAAGACAACATCAGTCCCTTCATCAGGTGTACTACAAGAATGTATGAAGAAATAGCAATATGTATACAATAAGAACAGAGACATGGTGTAATAAATGGACATTTTAAAAACAACTGAAAATACAAAATCTTGAGAATGAGTACTTAATTATCTTACAGATGAGAGGTGTTAACTTTTTATGGTTATCTCAGAGAACTGGTGCCCCCACTATGTCTACAGAAGAATATTTAGATCTTGTAGTGTGCCATAAATCCTTGGGACAAATGCAGTCCAATATTCAACATGTCAAGCAGTGTTATAAATTTGTATTCCCAAATTCTTCTGGCTCTTTGAGACTTGAAATGAATTGTATATACCTAAGACAGGCACTCTACACTTAAAACCACCCAGCGAGAGTATTACCTTAAATAAGCATTTAATATTCCACTTCTACATACACAGTATATAAAAACCTGTTCTAGAACAAAATGAAAACCAAATTACGTCTTATAATGAGCAAAATGACAAAAGTAATAAATAAAAAATATATAAAAATATATAAATAAAAGTAAAAATATGTGACATATAGTGGCAATATGGCACTGAGCTGTATGTATGATAGGTCCACTGATATCGTTGTCTAGTGGCTCTCTGATGTTTATTATCCTTAGTAACTAACATTCATACAGCTACAGAAAATTGCCACGATAGATATCACATCTGCATATGATGATGGTAGGTTATAAATGATAATACATTTGCATATACTGATATTAAATTATAAATAACACACTTTGTTACTAATTACACCCACAAAAATTCTATCTCCTTTACAGGTAACAATAACAAACACAGGTGCACTCTGCGGTCTCACTAAACCCTCAAACTGATTTTAAAATTGAGAGATTAGCCAACATGTGCTACGGTGTAGGACATGTCTGAGCCCGAGCACCGCGCCAAGGTTTCTCAAGTAGCTCGGGACCTAACACTCACCTACCTGAGCCGTATGGGCGATACCAGGAGCCAGTGGGCAAATTACAGGAGCATAAGGCCGACTCACAAACAACTCACCAATTACCTCCAGCATCTAACCATGCTTGCAATGGGAAGAGGGAGGAGTCTGCGAGTCCCACTCAAGACTGGCTGGTATGGCCCAGGCCTCACAGGTGCACCTAAATGTAGCCTGTAGATGGAAAGCAGGCACATTTAAATTTGAGTTTATACACCTCCAGGCATCTCTATATATACAAACTGAAAAGAATGGCGTGGTATTAAACAGGCAGGAAGTGCTCAAACCCACATGCAGTTGTGCATATATATATATACAGGGGAGCAAATCCTGCACTTGTGGGCCGTTGCTGTCTATTGTGGTACTTGTGGTTCGCTGCGGGCATCCTCCACTGTATGCATTTTTGCTGGGGATTGCCATTAGCAACGGGCCACAAGTGCAGGATTTGCTCCCCTGTATATATATGCACGACTGCATGTGGGTTTGAGAACTTCCTGCCTGTTTAATACCACGCCATTCTTTTCAGTTTGTCCACCATTTATAGACTGTTGGTTTGTTCACAATGATGAGATACAAAAGTGATACATTTGGATGTCTCTTCATATATTGTGTCCGCTGTATAGTTATCCCTCCATTTAGTTATTATATCATTCAGCTGGGTTAGTGTTAATATTTAATAGAGGTGATGTCCTAGCAGTGATCAGTATTAAGTACTCACTGTTAGTCAATTATATTTTACCGACCGTGGCATCCCACATGGTAATCAGCACATTGGCCTCCGTCTCCACATCCCTGTGACTAATGCCAGCGATGTTACCTTTACTTGTGGCTATTTTTTTTTATATGTAGCTCCACCAATGTTATTTATATTATCCAATGCCCTTGCAAAAAAAACAATATATAGGGATGACAAAAAGAACACAAAAAAGAATATCGTAACATAATAAACATAAAAAAAGGGTTATGAAAAACACTCTATCAAAACATGTTAAACTGTTTCACAATAAAGACCCAACAAGTCTAACTTTTCCAGCCTTTGAGAAGGTGGAGAGACATTGGAGAGGGTGAGACCATATCACTGGGATGTCACGCCTAGAGTCCAGAAGGATTTTTTACTTTAATACACTATTACCTGGAGGCTTTAACACTGAATTGGAATTGTTAGTTTTTTTGTAGAATTAAGGGTGGGTGCACTTCGCTGACGGGAAATCGTATTGGCGGAAGGCCTCCGTCCTATACGTCCATCCGCCATATTCCTCAAAGTCTAGAAAGAAAATAAATCTAGACAAGAAAATGTAGTGATAAAAATCTGACTAAAAATAAACCCTATAAAAATACAACCTATAAAGAAAGAAATATAATTAAGAAATAAAAAATATAAACAAGTATACATTAGAAGAATTACAGTCAGGTCCATAAATTTTGGGACATCGACACAATTCTAATATTTTTGGCTCTATACACCACCACAATGGATTTGAAATTAAAAGGAACAAGATGTGCTTTAACTGCAGACCGTCAGCTTTAATTTAAGGGTATTTACATCCAAATCAGGTGAACGGAGTAGGAATTACAACTGTTTGAATATGTGCCTCCCACTTGTTAAGGGACCAAAAGTAATGGGACAGAATAATAATCATAAATCAAACTTTCACTTTTTAATACTTGGTTGCAAATCCTTTGCAGTCAATTACAGCCTGAAGTCTGGAACGCATTGAAGTCACCAGACACTGGGTTTCATCCCTGGTGATGCTCTGCCAGGCCTCTACTGCAACTGTCTTCAGTTCCTGCTTGTTCTTGGGGCATTTGCCCTTCAGTTTTGTCTTCAGCAAGTGAAATGCATGCTCAATTGGATTCAGGTCAGGTGATTGACTTGGCCATTGCATAACATTCCACTTCTTTCCCTTAAAAAAACTTTTTGGTTGCTTTTGCAGTATGCTTTGGGTCATTGTCCATCTGCACTGTGAAGCGCCGTCCATTGAGTTCTGAAGCATTTGGCTGAATATGAGCAGATAATATTGCCTGAAACACTTCAGAATTCATCCTGCTGCTTTTGTCAGCAGTCACATCATCAATAAATACAAGATAAGCAGTACCATTGGCAGCCATACATGCCCACGCCATGACACTACCACCACCATGCTTCACTGATGAGGTGGTATGCTTAGGATCATGAGCAGTTCCGTTCCTTCTCCATACTCTTTTTTTCCCATCACTCTGGTACAAGTTGATCTTGGTCTCATCTGTCCATAGGATGTTGTTCCAGAACTGTGAAGGCTTTTTTAGATGTCGTTTGGCAAACTCTAATCTGGCCTTCCTGTTTTTGAGGCTCACCAATGGTTTATCTCTTGTGGTGAACCCTCTGTATTCACTCTGGTGAAGTCTTCTCTTTATTGTTGACTTAGACACACATACACCTACCTCCTGGAGAGTGTTCTTGATCTGGCCAACTGTTGTGAAGGGTGTTTTCTTCACCAGGGAAAGAATTCTTCGGTCATCCACCAAATGTTTTCTGTGGTCTTCTGGGTCTTTTGGTGTTTCTGAGCTCACTGGTGCGTTCCTTCTTTTTAAGAATGTTCCAAACAGTTATTTTGGCCACGCCTAATGTTTTTGCTATCTCTCTGATGGGTTTGTTTTGTTTTTTCGGCCTAATGATGGCTTGCTTCACTGATAGTGACAGCTCTTTGGATCTCATCTTGAGATTGACAGCAACAGATTCCTAATGCAAATAGCACACTTGAAATGAACTCTGGACCTTGTATCTGATCATTGTAATTGGGATAATGAGGGAATGACACACCTGGCCATGGAACAGCCAAGAAGCCAATTGTCCCATTACTTTTGGTCCCTTAACAAGTGGAAGGCACATATGCAAACTGTTGTAATTCCTACACAGTTCACCTGAATTGGATGTAAATACCCTCAAATTAAAGCTGACAGTCTGCAGTTAAAGCACATCTTGTTCGTTTCATTTCAAATCCATTGTGGTGGTGTATAGAGCCAAAAATGTTAGAATTGTGTCGATGTCCCAATATTTACGGACCTGACTGTATAAGAAGAAAACCAAAACATTTGGTCCACTTTGAACAAAAAATCCAGTCTGGGTTTTTATGATGACCGTAAAGATGGCTACATAAGTGGGTAGGCGGCTCAAATGTATGCAGCCACTGAGGAAGGAGTTAGTCTAAACTCTGAAACGCGTCTGGCATTTATAGTTACATTTGAAAACTCTGAGACCCACTTGCTAAAAACTGATGGAAATATGAGAAAACCATCTCTTCATTGAGCACTTCACGGACATTGTAACTTTCCTCCTACAATCCCCCATCTAACTAAAAGACCGGAGCGGTGTGAGACCTGAGACACGTGGAACACCAAGCACAAACTGCAGAAACCGCAGAGAACGTAGCCGCAAGTAAAGGTAACATTGCCGGCATTAGTCACAGGGATGTGGAGACGGAGGCCAATGTGCTGATTACCATGTGGGACGCCACGGTCGGTAAAATATCATTGACTAACAGTGAGTACTCAATACTGATCACTGCTAGGACATCACCTCTATTAAATATTAACACTAACCCAGCTGAATGATATAATAACTAAATGGAGGGATAACTATACAATGGACACAATATATAAGAAGAGAGATCCAAATGAATCACTTTTGTATCTCGTCGTTGTGAACAAACCAACAGTCATACTATTAATGGTGGACTACCTGTAAAGGAGATAGAGTTATTGTGGGTGTAATTAGTAACAAAGTGTGTTATTATTTATAACTTAATATCAGTATATGCAAATGTGTTACCATTTATAACCTACCATCATCATATGCAGATGTGATATCTATCGTGGCAATTTTCTGTAGCTGTATGAATGTTAGTTAAGGATAATAAACATCAGAGAGCCACTAGACAACGATATCAGTGGACCTATCATACATACAGCTCTCAGTGCAATATTGCCACTATATGTCACATATTTTTACTTTTATTTTATTTTTTTTCATTTATTACTTTTGTCGTTTTGCTCATGTTCTAGAACAGGTTTTTATATACTTTGTATGTAGAAGTGGAATATGAAATACTTATTTAAGGTAATACTCTCTCTGGGTGGTTTTAAGTGTAGAGTGCCTGTCTTAGGGTACTTTCACACTAGCGTTTTTCTTTCCGGCGCTGAGTTCCGTCCTAGGGGCTCAAATCTGGAAAAGAACTGATCAGTTTTATCCCCATGCATTCTGAATGGAGAGTCCGTCCTTCAGGATGCATCAGGATGTCTTCAGTTCAGTCTTTTCAGAAAAATGTAGCATGCTGTATTTTTACCTCCGGCCAAAAATCCTGAACACTTTGACTGAACGCCGGATCCGGTCTTTTTCCCATTGACTTGCATTAACGCCAGATCTGGCGCTGTGTGTTCAGTCAAACTGGATCCGGCTTTTGCATGTTAAACCCGAAAAATGTGAAAAAAAAGTTAAAGTCCATAAATGGCGGATCCGTTTTTTCCAATGCATTTTTTCATTGTGATCAAAATCCTGATCAGGATTCAAATGTAATCCGTTTTCACACGTTTTTCCCGATACGGCGGGCAGTTCCGGTGTCGGAATTGAACGCCGGATTAAAACAACGCTAGTGTGAAAGTAGCCTTAGGTATACACAAATAAATGATTGCTTTGACGGGGTGAGTCAAATTCACAAGAGCACCTTGCCCATAGCAACAAGGGAATAAGCTGCTATATTCGTTTGTCTTAGAGACTTGAATGTTGAAAGTTTAATATGACTACTTTCATATGTTCTTCATTGTGTCCTGGGCTACAGAAATGGTTAGACACAGAAAACTGCACCTTTTTCTGTTTAATTGTGTTGTGGTGGGACCTCATCCTTGCTTTAAGTTTCTGTCCTGTTTCTCCAACACAGAGACCCCCAACAGGACATTTATAGATAATCAGGTACATAACATTGGATTAGAACACGTGAATGTCCTGCTGTGTGTTGGGGATACGGATGATATCTTTTGTCATTATATGGGAACAGGTTTTGCATCTTTTTATATACATTATGTCCTACTCAAGGATGACCAGTTTAAAACAGATCCTCCCTTACTATGTTACCGACAACCCCCAAATCTGAGAAATGCTCTAATCAGAAGTTCATTGCCATGTACCACACTAAAAAGGAACTCACCCCTGTAATATAAGAAGATGGAAAACCTGTTCTCATATAATGACAACAGATAAGATCCAGATCTCCAATACACAGCAGGACTGTAAGAGCCCTGGGATAATCACATGTTCTATGTCTAATTTTGTGTATGTACCTGATTATCTGCACTAACTGTCCTGTTGGGGGTCTCTGTGTTGGAGAAACAGGACAGAGTTTAAAGCAAGAATGAGGTCCCACCACCAAAGAGAAAAAGGTGCTGTGATGAATACCACACCTCGTGCCCACTTGACGTCAACTACGTCGAGCTCACGAGACGTGGTATGGTCACGGGTCTACCAAAAATGTGAAGTTACGCCCTCCAGTGGAGCACGTAAGGTCAGGTTGGTATAGCTTACACACACCTCCTGTCCACGCGGGCACAGAGAGGCAACAAGCTGAGAGCCTTTTCACTGCCGCAGTGAAACAGCGTCTCCTCAGCCTGGGTATCTGCCACCAGTTCTAGTTTGGTATAAGCCCGGTCCGCTAACGGGATTATATAGGGTCAGAAACCAACCCGCGGTAGCTTATAACTAGGCCAAAACACGGACGTGGGGATTCGTGATCGAGATACAAGATAGCACAAGATTAAATTATAGATTTAATCGCCGTATGGGTACACTAGATATAACACAATATACACAGACAATATATACAGTGGTCTGAGGTTACAGATTACAGGTTATATGGTTACAACAGGGTTAAGCAGTGTAAAAGTCAGTTACCGGGTAAGATCAAAGTTCCTTTGAGATGTTCTTTGCTGGAGTCCACATGAAGGGCCGTGATCTCAGCTATTTCCTGGGTCCCTCTAAACACCTCTAAGAACCGCCTACTTGCTGGCACCAGACTTTTAACCTGTAGCCAGCCCCTCCCCTCCCGGCCTCAGGGAGGGGTCCACTCCCTCTCTTCTGGGCTGGCAGCAAATGACCCACAAAACCCTTTAGGGTTCATAGCTCCAGACCAGAGGGTCATAGGGAGATGGTTCTGGGACCAATGGACCTGTCTGGGTTCCGGCTACAAGTAGAGCCCAAACCTGGTACCGTTATGTGGTTTCTATGGGGAGATATGGATATCTCCCTACCCTGACCTCGTCCCATTAACCAAAGACCATGGGAACGTACCTCGTGGCCACCGGGACACAAATATTTATCCGGTTTGCGCCTGCGATGGCCAGGCGGTTCATAATTCCTTATGAAAGGTAGGTGCCAACATGTCTGGGAGGTCTCATTGATCCGGGGCAAGGGCGGATACCACCTGCTGGGGGTTTTCCTGCAGGATTCAGTTGGCTCCAAACTGGTGGAGGTGAGGTGTGACCTTCTCCTTGAAGCCTGGACCCCCTTAGGGGGGGGGGGTGGAAACTAATTTTGCATGTACACTTAACATGCCAAGAGGTGCATCAGATGATAATCAGGCCTGGGGCTTTGAAGCAGGGCCCTCCTGTGGAGTTCACTACCTCCGCTATCTGTCAGCAAATGGGGGTGTGAGGACATGGCTGACAGTAAATATTAATCCATATTCCTCACAGGTGCATTTGCCTGTGTCTAAGCATTTCTGTAGCCCATAACATAATGAAGAAAATATGAAAGTAGTCATATTAAAGGGTCATTTCAAGTCTCAAAGAGATAGAAACATTTGGGAATACAAATTTATAACACTGCTTGACACATTGAATACTGGACTGAATTTGTCCCAAGGATTTATGTCACACTACAAGATCTAAACAGTCTTCTATAGACATAGTGGGGGCACCAGGTCTCTGAGATAACATCAATTCAGAGACCATAAAACATTCACACCGCTTAACTGTTAGATAGTTAAGGATTCGTTCTCAAGATTTTTGATATTCTTTTGTTTTTCAAATGTCCATTCCATATCTCTGTTCTTATTGTATACATATTGCTGTTTTTTCATGCATTCTTGTAGTACGGCTTATGAAGGGACTGATGTTGTCTCTAAATCTCGCTATGTAACATCATTACTTCTATTTTGTTAGCCATTAGTGAGACCTGTAAGACTAATTTTTTTTTTGTTTCTCTTAATAAGAGCACAAACTAGTACATATCTATGGCAGACAGTTGCAGGAGTGCAGGCTGCACCACTGGTTTATACCTAGATAAAGAGAGTGTTATATGCATAGAAAAAAAATATTTTATGATGTAAACTTATACTGTATAACTTTGCAATATACTTTTGGAAGGGAATTTACTGAGACCAGCATTTTACTTGTTGGTATCATTACAAGGTCGCTGGAGTAAGATGAGACAAATTTTTCAACGGTCATAGGCCTCTTGATATAATTGTTGATACTTGTGTAGTTGTGAGAGTCTGAAAAAGTTGAAAAAGGTACAATTTCTTTGCACAAAATTGTGCTTGCATAAAAATTTGCCACTTTTGGATATTCATTATTTGATATATTTCTCCCTTTGAGTTTTATTCAAGATCCTTGCTTTCTGTCAGTAAATAGAAACACTGTGTAATGAAGTCAGGCGGCACAGCGTACTGGTTGAGGGGTGCTCGGTTTGTGTGGAAGTAATCCCAAAATCAGAAGAATGAAAGAAAACCGGCATTCCCAAAAGTCTTTGCTGGTGAAGAGCGGCTTCCACTCATACTGCTGCTCACTTCTTGTTTGAAAAAGGCACCTGTGAGTGCCGAAACGCCGCGCGTCATATGAGTGACCAATAAATCTATCACCAGCAAAGATTTGTGGAGTGCCGGTTTTCTTTCATTCTTCAGTAAATAGAAACAGTCTTATTTACATCTCAAAGCAATGGGGAGTTGCCTAGACGTTCTGTTCTCTCTGCAACTGCCACGTCCTCTGCACCTTGATAGACAAGGCCAGATGTGATGACTTACACCATGTCCGCTGATTTGTCTATTATGATAAGTATCCGCAATTTTTGATGCCTTATTTATTATGCTACATCTATATACTTTGGCGGTGTTCATATGTTTCTATTTAGAAGCTGGTGGTTGTAGGGATGTGTGTTGGACATATGTGTAGTCCACACACAGAGTGCTCTAATTGTATACAATCTTTTTATCTTTGGAGTTTTGGGTTTTCAAATAAATTACATATTACATAAGAGGTGCAGCCTTGCGTGCGGTATTTCCTTCAGTTCTTTTCATAAAGCTAGCTGACTGACTGCAGCCACCACTAGGGGGAGCTCAGTGTATAGGAATTTATAGAATTATACATCTGGGAGTGGTAATAATCTCATTGCATTGAGCATGACAATCCCTATAGCAGTCGTATGGTCTGCCTCTACTGCAGGTATGCCACTGCCCAGGGCTTAGAAGAAAAGGAATGCTATTTGACATTTGAAAAACAGAATTCCTGGAATGGGTTTGGGTGCCATGTCAAACTTGCAACTTGAGGAACCAGTAAAGTGGAAACTCCAAGAAATAACCCCAGTTTTGAAACTACAGACTCCAGGACTTCAGCTAGGGATGTACTGATGGTTTTGACCCCAAAGGTGTATCATAGAATTTATTAACCATGGACCATGAAAATTTAAAATTAATTTTAGTTTCCAATACAGTACTTCACTTTAGCCCCAAATTTGCAATTATTACCAAGGTTTAAAGGGGTTGTCCAAGTTATTTTTTTTTTGTTCTTTTCATGTTTCTAACTACACAAAAGTAAAGCATTTTCAATTCACTTACTTCATCTACAGTGGCCCTGAACTCCAAGTTAGCCAAGCATCACATGACCTGTGATGTTACCTTTTTTTTCTTTTCTCTGATGAAGTTCCATGCACAAGCCTGCCTCTGTGCAGGGAATATCACTGTGAAGACTGTGGTGGTTGTAGCAACAAGGCACACCCCCTTAAGTTCCTGTGTCTCCCCTCCCATTTGATTCTTCAGCAAAGTTTAACTCCTTCTACCATAAGCAGCACAGAGACTCGGGAATGGAGGCCTGGGTACTGAGCAGCTGCAGGGAGACAAATGCTATGCACAAGATCTTCCCTTCTGCCTCACCCCTACAAACACAGAGCTTACAAAGACTGGAGGAGTCCTCTCCTCTGTACTCTTCTGCTGGCTGTTAAGAAGTGTCTGCAGATTATTGAACAAGAACAAGTAAGAGAAGGATCCTGTGTGTATCAGCAAAGCAATGTTATTGTACTGTACACCTGGAATTTGTAGTCCTACACATACAACATACTGCTACGCATCCTAGCAGTCAAACTGCAGGCAGGGCAGCAATTTTATTTACTCCCTTTGCAGAGCATGGGGAGAGGAAAGGTCTTTGTTGACACCTACAAATATTCATTAGGAAAACCTCAGAGATAATTGTTACACCCCCCCCCCACAGGTCTGCAACTGTATGGAGACAAAAGGGCCATAACAGAACTAGGTAAATGAGTAAATATAAATAAATATATATATATATATATATATATATATATATATTTATTTTTTTTTGCCTAAAACTTGGTTAGCTTACAGTACATATACCTTATTGTTCGCCCTATAAGACGCACTTTTCCCCCCCAAAAGTGTTCTTATGGGGCGAATGCTGCCGTTTACACTGATACACCGCCGACCGCATGCTGCACAGCGCGGTTGGAGGTGTATCAGGGAGGAGGGAGGAGGGGCTGGGGGCCGGCATCTTGTTCGAAAGTACAGGCTGCTGGATTGAAGATTTTCTATAGTTAAACCTTGCCTGCATTTAGATACGATTAGTACAGTGAGCGGGGCCCGGTGCAATAGAATACAATGACTGCACTGGGCCCCCGCTGCCATTACAAAACTACTGTAGATGCCAGCCCCCACCCCCTGTATTGGGGGTCATTCACAATACACAGGGACACTGTTATGGGGGGGATCTGTGGATGACACATAACATAAGATGCTATTTATCTGTCATACACAGATCCCCCCCATAGCAGTGTCATGCCATCCACAGATGCCCCCATAACAGTGCCATCCACAGACACCCCATAACAGTGTCAGCCACAGATCCCCCATAACAGTGTCAGCCACAGATCCCCCATAACAGTGTCAGACACAGATCCCCCATAACAGTGTCAGACACAGATCCCCCATAACAGTGTCAGACACAGGCCCCCCATAACAGTGTCAGACACAGGCCCCCATAACAGTGTCAGACACAGGCCCCCATAACAGTGTCAGACACAGGCCCCCATAACAGTGTCAGACACAGGCCCCCATAACAGTGTCAGACACAGGCCCCCATAACAGTGTCAGACACAGGCCCCCATAACAGTGTCAGACACAGGCCCCCATAACAGTGTCAGCCACAGACCACCATAACAGTGTCAGCCACAGACCACCATAACAGTGTCATCCACAGATCCCCCAAAACAGTATGTCATCCACAGATCCCCATAATAGTGTCATTCACAGGCTACCATTAGTGCAAAGCCCACCAAAAGCACACCCTTTGGTTCAAAATGTTTTTTTTCTTATTTTCCTCCTCAAAAACCTAGGTGCGTCTTATGGGCCGGTGCGTCTTATAGGGCGAAAAAAAACTGTATATTGGAGACCATCATATTTACAGTGCTTATAATGTAACTCAGACAGCCCCTTTAATGGAGAAACGGTACCATATTATTTGTTACAGAATTTCTCCAAAGTAGGGAAATACCGCAAATGTGGTTATAAGCTTTTGTCTTGGGACAGGGCTCAGAAGGGAAGGAGCACTATTTGGATTTTGGAACATGGAATTTGTTGAATTGTGTTATTTAAGAGCCCAAACATTTAATTTTTTTTCTTGTTGATGGAGCTGTGTGAGGGCTCGTCATTTGAAGGACAAACTATAGTTTTTATTAGTACCCTTTTGGAGTACATTTGTATTTTTAATAGATTTTTATTTAATTTGCTGGGAGGTGAGGGGCAAAATTTGCAATTATGTCAAGGTTCACTGTGAGATATAAATGATTATATTGTGCAGGTTGATTATTTTGATACCAACTTTATAGAGTTTTTTAATGTTTTACTTTTGCACCATAAAATCACTTTTTTAAATTAAAATCAGTTATATTTCCTCACACCATTCACCATTCACTTCCATAACATTTTTATTTTTCAGTTGGGGCAGCTGTGTGAGGGCTGTTTTTTTGCGGTGCAGGCTGTGGTTTGTAATAGTACTATAGCTTATCAGGAGCGCTGGATACAGGCAGGACAGACAGACAGACAAACAAACACGCCGTACGCCTCGTGTCTCAAGGCGGCGGCAATGGCGCTAGGGTGGCACGGCCACCCTAGCGCCGATGCCGCCGCCTTGCGACACGAGGCGGACTGCATGTTTGTTTGCGTGTCTGTCTGTCCTGCCTGTATCCAGCGCTCCTGATGAGCTTTAGGTGAAACGGGAAGAGCAGAGGATAATGCAGCAATGTTAGCACAGACTATATAAGGACAGATACTAGGGCAAATAGCCGCTTGAATGTCAGGCACTCCTCACTGGTCTGAATTGTTACTAGGGGGAGAAGTGGAAATTAAGTAGGGAGTAGAGATAATCACACCCTCTGTGGCAGCCCTCCATTAGGCTGCGGTGTTGTGATTATGCCCCTAGCTTTACTGTAGATTAGCCTGACAATTATCTTCACGTTTTACATCAGCCGTTGCCAGTGTCGGACTGGGGTACCTGGGGCCCACCAATAAAATTTATTTTGGGGGCCCACCGTATGGATACATTCAAATATAATAAATAATCTAACAAGTTTTTTTATATAAACCTAGGCTGGTTGAGGTGCTGTACATTGAATATATGTATGTTGTGCAGTAAATCTAATGTGTTATGTGTCACCTGTGCAGGGGGTGGGAGACTAGGGGCCCACCTTGCTCAGGGGCCCACCGGGGGATTCCCCTGTACCCCTGTGGGCCAGTCCGAGCCTGGCCGTTGCTGTCTCTGATGTATTTAAATGCCACAATACAGAGAAAGCGGCGGACTGTAATTAATTAATTGGTGATATAGAGGTCCTTCCTCTTTTTAATGCATATCTAATAAACATTTTGGAGTTTTACTTCTTATTTAACGTTTCTCAGTACAGTGAGCACAATTGATATTGAAACGTAATACCCAAGTATCCTTTTTTTTTCAGTGAATCCCTTTTGACTTCTTCACTCCATACCCTTGGCTGCTATGCTAGGCTCCCTGGATGTAACCTTCCTGTTTGATGCTACTGCGGCCAATCACAGGCTGCGTCAGAGACCTGGTCCCGTTGCATCACATGACCGTTTGTCATGACGCAAGGGGAGCAGGTCACCACTGCAGGCAGCAATTGGCTGCAGCTGCGTCAAACAAGAAGTCTAACAGAGCAACCAAAGCTGTGGTGCGATAATGCCAGGAGCCAGCAGAAGAAAGCAGGTAAGTATGCTTCTCTTCGCAGGTTTGCTCAGCATTAGACATTTGCCAAATCCCCATCAAAGGTGCACAACCCCTTTAAAGGCAAGTATTGAGTAGACATTAGAATATCCAAAGTTTCTTTTGTTTAGCTCTTAAGATGAAACAGATATACTCTCTCCAGAGTATGTGAAAATCCCACAATTTCATATTATATGGCTACTTCATTATAAACTGCAGCTCAAGTGTTGGCACTTGTGAAAAGTCAGCCCCAGAACAACTTGTAAAGTCTTGCTTGTGTGAAGTTTCAGAGGCTGCCGTGGAAAAACTGACCTAGAAACACCCATTGTAAGGGTGTGGAGCAACTAAGTTAGAAAAAAAATATCTGGTGACAAGATAAATATATGTACAGCTGTCTGAGCTTCTGACAGCAGCTCTGAGCACAGAATTGATAATGGGTTGGAGAAAATGGCACCCGGAGGCAAGTAAGGCAACTAATTAAGGTTAAATTTTAAAAATAAATCATATCAAATGTTTTTATTTCCAGACTTGTTAGAGAGGAGTAGACAGCCAAAAAATGTCAGACTTCAAAAAAACTGAAATGATTATTACTGGTTTATTGCTGACAGTATGGATATTCCGTCTTATATAAGAATAGGGATCTCTTTTATTGTAGCAGAGCTGAGTAAATCCTGAGTTTGCAGTGCCACTCTGTTAGCATAGCTCCTATTCACTGATATGGCATTTCAGAAACAATTGAGCACTGGCCTCTTTTTCGCTTCCATAACTCCAACCACTGGCACTTTCCGTTGACTTATTCCTATCTCAACTATTAAGGGCAGAGAATGGACAACCCCTTTAATTTTAAGGTTTATTAACCTGTTCCCAACCGCCCGTGACTATAAACATTGAACAAGCACTGTGTACACAGCTCAGGAAGCCATATGCAGCTTCCTGTTCCGGCAGGGCCGGGAGACTGCAGGAGCTGCCGGGTTTTCCTGAGACCGCGATCAGCCCTGCAGTGAGGCTGTAACTGAGGTTATATGTCAGCCCCAGTTAAAGAAGAAATCAATAGCAAAAAAATTATGGTAAATGCCCCCAAAAGGTCTTGTATGACCTCATGGGAGGCACAAAGTATAAAATACAAAGAATTAAAAAAAAAATGAAATGTGTTTTATTAAAAAATAATAAATGTTCCAGGTTTTAAAAAGTACCCCTTTCCCCTAATTAAGTAATTTAAAAACTGTAAAAAAATAGAAATAAAATAGACATAGGGACAGGTCATATGGTACTATATACAGAGGACACAGAGTGTGTGACACTATATACAGAGGGCACAGAGTTTGTATCCCTGCCTCTGTAATGACTGGCCCTATAAAAATATCACATGATCTACCGCATGTGGTGAACGCTGTAAAAAATAAAATAAAAAATTATGCCAAAACATCTATTTTTAAGTCAGCTCACTTCCCAAAAAACATAACATTAAACGATCAAAACGTTGTACTTACCCCAAAATGGTAGCAATGAAAACGTCACCTCATCCCGCAAAAAAACGAAAAAAATGGCCAAATAAAGCATGATTTTTTTCTCTTATTGTATATAAAAAAAACATATTAGGTATCACCACATCCGTAACGACCAGCTCTATAACAATATCACATGATCTACCCCATTAGGTGAACGCTGTAAAAACAAAAAATGCCAAAACAGCTTTTTTTGTCACCCCGCCTCCTAAAAAACATAATAACAAACGACCAAAAATGCTTATGTACCCCAAAATGGTATCGATAAAAAGTACAATCTGTCCTGCAAAAGGCAAGCCCTCAGATATCTACATTGACAGAAAAATTAAAATGTTGAGGATGTTAGTATATGACAATGCAAAATATAACAGATTTTTAATAAAAAGAGATTTTATTATGCAAAATTAGCAAAACATGAAAAAGCTATATAAATTTGGTATCACCATAATCGATTCAACCTGCAGAATAAAACTAACATATCATATTTACCACATGGTGAACCCCATAAAAAAAATAAAAAACACTGACAGAATTACAATTTTTGTCCATTGCACCTCCCAAAAACAGAGATAAAAAGTGAATAAAACGTCAAATACAACCCAAAATGATGCCAATAAAAACTACATGCAGCTTGTCCCGCAAAAAATGAGCCCTCAAACAGCTCAATGAACAAAAAAAATAAAAACATTATGGCCCTTAAATTCATTTCAGTAAATGTCAGGTTAGAAAATCCAGATGCTGTTCCTTCCCTTCTGAGCCCTGCCATATTCCCAGCACTTCTCATAAATGTGGTGCTTCTATATTCAGAAGAAAATGGGTAAGAAATTGTGGGATGATATTGTCTGTTTATCCCTTGTGAAAAAGAAAATTTGGGCCTAAAACACAATTTTCTTGTTAAAAAAATACATTTTTCATTTTCACAGCCAAGTGTTCTGTGAAGCGCTTGTTGGGTCAAAGTGCTCACTGCACCTGTTAACAATTCATTGGGTGGTGTAGTTTCCAAAATGTGGACCCTTTTTAGGGGTTTCAACTGTGTGGGTACTTTAGGGTCTGTTCAAATGCAATGTGATGCCGAAAGACCATTCCAGCAAAATGTGCCCTCTAAATACCATATGGTGCTCCTTGCCTTCTGAGCGCTGCTGTATGCCTATACAGCAGTTTATGACCACATATGGGGTGTTTGTGTAAACTGCAGAATCAGTGCTCTCTAGATAGAGCAGAGGGGTTTGGACACATCATTCAGTGTAGTGCATAGACAGAGTCTAGACAGAGGAGCAGGGGCGTAGCTAAAGGCTCATGGGCCCTGGTCCAAGGGTTCAGCTTGGGCCCCCTTCCCCTTCCCTCAGTGTTTTGTGGCTAGGGAAGCACATAGCCTTCATGCTGCCTGCGTCAAAAAATTTAAACAGTAGACCACCCCCCCAACCCCCCATGCCAAATTCTTGACCTAACCCCCTCCCTCCAGCCAGAGCTATAACTTGACCAGCATGCACTTTCTACTGGTGTCTTTCTATAATACTGGTGTCTTCTTATGTGGCACAAGGGTCTTTGGGCCCCCTCAGGCTCCTGGGCCCGGTAGCGACTGCTACCTCTGCACCCCCTATAGCTACGCCCCTGCAGAGGAGCGAGTGGAGCAAATGCTAAGTGTCACAGCTGTTACAGCTGAGAGTAAAGACAGCCGTGGATTAGATACCAGTCAGAGCCAGGCAAAAGAAAAGGAACTTTATATGCTTGAAAAGCATTCCATTGTCTGAATAGACTTCATAGGCTCTACATCAACATTGTCCACAAGTGTAAAGGCTTCTAGCCCATGATAAACCTAAAAGGTAGACTCTGGATATGCCCACTATACTACATCCCACCAAGAGAAACCTTTAGTAACCTTAACAGCAACCTGTAGAAAAGGCGGAAAACATAGTCTGAAATTCGGGTCTGTCCTGTGGTTGCATTGTACAAGAAAAGATGTTGCACTCCAATTCTGGATGCTTATGCATAAATGTGAGACAGAGAAGTGCAGTGTGAGGAATATTAGCTCATAGGCATTTCATTATAGCTAAATTGTTATCAAACTGATAAACATTTAGTTAATTGTCTTAACCCTCAATGTTTGGCATGTCCCTTTGTGATATTTAATAAAATACCTTATAGTTAATTTTGAGGTGCAGTCCTTTATACATGTGAACCTGGTTTTTGGCACTGAACAGATCCTTACAGCCTGACTCCATACCTCCCAACTTTTGAAAAAAAGGAAGAGGGACTCTATGTTATTGATATATTTTATGTTTGCCAGTAAGAGAGGTGGAGCCTGCATAGGTAATGAAGGCCTTCCTAGAAGGCTGGGTCGAGAATGGGAGGGAGACCCCTCTCAGCCAAATGGGGATAAAAATGAGGGATTTGGAACCTTTCATTAACACAAATGGGATCCAATCAATATTGGGTTGTGTTACATGTTCTCCTGTCCCTGGAACCAGAATGGACTCTTAGCACACAATTCGTTAGGTAGTAAGAACTTTTCTGTTTTTTATCCATTTATTTTTACAACTGTTTTGTGTACTTTTATGTACAGTATATCTCTTATTTCTTTAAATTTTTGTAACTAAGTACCGCACCATTTTAGTACATTAAAGCACATCTTTAATGGTTTTGCCTCGTGCCCTGAACGGGCTCAGTAACCTCCATTTTTAAGTGTATGAGTGCGGTTTGCGTTACCGTGTATATGCTATAAGTGTGGCTAGTGCTTCTGTGCTTGCGAGGGCTGTTGGGTTTTATATAAGCCCCTAATTAATTGGTGTATTAATTTAAACGTCATAGATGGTGGCAGCATGTTGTGGTGCATGAAAGGCTGTGTCTGGGTGTGATCTAGGTTGTATCTGTGGTCTGTGTGTAGGTGAGAGATTGAGTGCATGAAATAGATTGACCCTTGGCAATCGCACCCGATTCACGTGACAGGGTGGTTCTCCCAAAACATAACTATACACACCTAATCCCACCCAGTCCCCTAAATGCCCCCAAATAGTAATTATTCCCCCTTTTATGTCACCACACAGTAGTTATGTTAACATTGTGCCCCCTTCACAGGTTATTCCCAGATTTGTGACAGCCACTTAAATCCGGAACTGTCTCACCGGATCCGGGATGGTTAGGAGGTATGTGACTCTCTCCAAACCCAGACCTGCCCCCTCCTTTCTTGTATTTTCTACAGAGTGTGATACAGAGCATGCTCAGTACACTCTATCACATATTGTAATGTGTTCATTCTACATCATGGGCGTAGCTACCATGGAAGTAGGGGAAGCAGCTGCTATGGGGCCCACACTCATGAAGGGGCCCAGGAGGAGGACAAATGGATTTGGGACTGGTGAACATGATTTTTTTCTCTCTGTACGCCTGCACTGCACTAAGTCCTGGCAGCGCACAGCTTCAGGACAGGATGTAGCGTGCCTAGTAGCGCATTATGACCTGGCGCTGTGCAATATCAGGTCATGGTGTAGTGCATGCCTAGACACAGTGCTGCATGAAGAGCGGAGGTGTCCATAAGTGGAGAAAAGAGGTGAGTGTTTTTTTGTCCAGTCTGAGGTTTGCATTAAGGGGACTGATGGGGGGCCCATTAAAAAATATGCTGTGGGGCCCAGTCACTTCTATTTACAACTCTGTTCTACATATATGGTATAAGCAGACAGATTAGGGTGCATTCACGTCACCATTTAGCTTTCTGTTCTTCTGATCCATCAGAAGTAGAGAGAGAAAAAAAACTGTACTGCATGCAGTACTTTTGTTTCCGTCTAAAAATCGGATTTCAGACGGAAATGGCTCAAACGGATGACAACTGAAGCAACCGGATATGTTTTTTTACTGGATCCTGTAAAAAACAGATCCTATGGGCAGACTAGATGGGCCAAATGGTTCTTATCTGCCGACACATTCTATGTTTCTATATGTTTCTATGCAATCCTAGGTATAACTGATGCAACAGGATCCTGTTTTTTTTCCCTCTCTCTTTTTTTCTGACGGATCAGAAGAACGGAAAGCTAAACGATGGTGTGAATGCATCCTTACATGAGACCTCTTTATGCTTCAGGGAGAAAAAAAAATGTCACTCCCCTGTATACTCTGTGTGTAAGGCCTCATGCACACGACCGTTGTGTGCATCCGTGGCCGTTGTGCCGTTTTCCGTTTTTTTTTTCGCGGACCCATTGACTTTCAATGGGTCCGTGGAAAAATCTGAAAATGCACCGTTTTGCAGCCGAGACCGTGATCCATGTATCCTGTCCGTCAAAAAAATAAGACCTGTCCTATTTTTTTGACGGACAATGGTTCACGGACCCATTCAAGTCAATGGGTCCGTGAAAGAACACGGATGCACACAAGATTGGCATCCGTGTCCGTGATCCGTGGCCGTAGGTTACTTTAATACAGACGGATCCGAAGATCTGTCTGCATAAAAGCTTTTTCAGAGCTGAGTTTTCACTTCGACAGTATATTCTAACACAGAGGCGTTCCCATGGTGATGGGGACGCTTCAGGTTAGAATATACTAAAAGAACTGTGTACATGACTGCCCCCTGCTGCCTGGCAGGTGCTGCCAGGCCGCAGGGGGCAGCCCCCCCCCTGTAGTTAACACATTGGTGGCCAGTGCGGCCCCCCCCTCCCTCCCCTGTAGTTAACTCGTTGGTGGCCAGTGGGCCCCCTCTCCCTCCCCTGTAGTTAACTCGTTGGTGGCCAGTGGGCCCCCCCTCCCTCCCCTGTAGTAAACTCGTTGGTGGCCAGTGGGCCCTCTCCCCTCCCTCCCCCTCCCTCCCCCTCCAAATTTAAATCTCCCCCCCCTATCATTGGTGGCAGCGGAGAGTACCGATCGGAGTCCCAGTTTAATCGCTGGGGCTCCAATCGGTAACCATGGCAACCAGGATGCTACTGCTGTCCTGGTTGCCATGGTTACTTAGCATTATGCCTACCTGCGAGCTGCGATGTCTGCGTCCGGCCGGGAGCTCCTCCTACTGGTAAGTGACAGGTCTGTGCGGCGCATTGCTTAATGACCTGTCACTTACCAGTAGGAGGAGCTCCCGGCCGGACGCAGACATCGCAGCTCGCAGGTAAGCATAATGCTGCTACAAATTGTTAAGTCACCATGGCAAACCTGGACAGCAGTAGCGTCCTGGTTGCCATGGTTACCGATCGGAGCCCCAGCGATTAAACTGGGACTCCGATCGGTACTCTCCGCTGCCACCAATGATAGGGGGGGAGATTTGAATTAGGAGGGGGAGGGAGGGGAGAGGGCCCACTGGCCACCAACGAGTTAACTACAGGGGAGGGAGGGGGGGCCCACTGGCCACCAACGAGTTAACTACAGGGGAGGGAGGGGGGCCGGCCGCACTGGCCACCAACGAGTTAACTACAGGGGAGGGAGGGGGGGCCCACTGGCCACCAACGAGTTAACTACAGGGGAGGGAGGGGGCCCACTGGCCACCAATGAGTTAACTACAGGGGAGGGAGGGGGGGCCCACTGGCCACCAACGAGTTAACTACAGGGGAGGGAGGGGGCCCACTGGCCACCAATGAGTTAACTACAAGGGAGGGGGGGTGGCCGCACTGGCCACCAATGTGTTAACTACAGGGGGGGCTGCCCCCTGCTGCCTGGCAGCACCTGCCAGGCAGCAGGGGGCAGTCATGTACACAGTTCTTTTAGTATATTCTAACCTGAAGCGTCCCCATCACCATGGGAACGCCTCTGTGTTTGAATATACTGTCGGATTTGAGTTTCACGATGTAACTCAAATCCGACGGTATATTCTAACATAGAGGCGTTTCCATGGTGATGGGGACGCTTCAAGTTAAAATATACCATCGGATTGGAGAAAACTCAGATCCTATGGTATATTAACTCCTGACTTTACATTGAAAGTCAATGGGGGAAGGATCCGTTTGAAATTGCACCATATTGTGTCAACGTCAAACGGATCCGTCCCCATTGACTTGCATTGTAATTCTGGACGGATCCGTTTGGCTCCGCACGGCCAGGCGGACACCAAAACGACTTTTTTTTCATGTCCGTGTATCCTCCAAAAATCAAGGAAGACCCACGGACGAAAAAACGGTCACGGATCACGGAAAAACGGAACCCGTTTTTGCGGACCGCAAAAAAATACGGTCGTGTGCATGAGGCTTAATACAGATGTAGCAGGGTTAACACTCAAACTCTTAACTCAAATTTCTTAACTCATCGTGTTATCTTGAAACAAAAGCCATTGAAAAGCAATTGAAGGTGTTTGCTTAACGCATTTAGTTTAGATAACACATCTCATAAAAGCATGAGTGTTAGGCCTCATGCACACAACCGTTTTTTTTGCGGTCCGCAAAAACGGGTTCCGTAGTTCCGTGATCCGTGTCCGTTTTTTCATCCGTGGGCCTTCCTTGATTTTTGGAGGATCCACGGACATGAAAAGTGAAAAAAAAAACTAAGTCAAGTTTGCATTGAAAGAGATAGGAAAAACGGACACGGATCGCGGATGACTATCTTGTGTGCATCCGTGATTTTTCACGGACCCATTGACTTGAATGGGTCCGTGAACCGTTGTCCGTGAAAAAAATAGGACAGGTCATATTTTTTTCACGGACTGGAAAAACGGATCACGGACTCGGAAGCCAAACGGTGCATTTTCCGATTTTTCCACTGACCCATTGAAAGTCAATGGGTCCGCGAAAAAAAACGGAAAACGGAACAACGGCCGCGGATGCACACAACGGTCGTGTGCATGAGGCCTTAACTGTACTACATCTGTATCTCCAGACCCACTGATGTTTACGTGGAGCCTGTACAGCCCTGCTAGGAGGCAGTATGTCTCATCTCCATATTAAAGGAGCCTCACAGACTGTGTGCACTGCTGTACAGGCTCCTTGCCTACATGCATGAGGCCTACATCATCATCATCATCATCATTTTTTTTAAGTAAAAGAAAGGCTATATAATGTACGGTAATGATTAGAGGTCCTAGTATGCAAGATGCGTTGAGAAGGCGGAACACTTATTTTCTATTACTTTATGGTTTGCATTGTCTCATGACGCTCTGCCTTAAATTTTGCATTTTCTCATTGGTATGTGACATTGCTGCTCATTGTTGTGTTCCCTAATTATTCCCAAGCCATGGCTCACTTCAGATGAAGCAGAAGCTACTATAATTATATATGGATGCAGAGCAGATCTCAGCCTATCCCTCTTTTGAAATGACAGTCCTTCTGTTTGCCAAAAATCCTTCTTACCTGCTATTCATCAAATTAGGAATTTATAAAGTAGTATGCTGATTATTTGCTGTCAAAAATGCAAAACTTGGAGCATGCTTTTTTTGTGTAAACATTTGCAAAGTTTTTACGCCACTCTTGCTGCTTTTGGGCACGGTTGTGAGGAAGTGGGCAACTAGGTGTGTAGGTGCACTCCATATTTATCAGGTGTCATTTTTTAAAAAGAGTTGCAAAAAAATGGGTCATTCACACTCCAGTAAAGGAATGCCCAAAATATGAAGTCACATTGTTGCACAAAAGGGTTATTTATAAAGATGCACCAAATTTATCAATCATTGTGCGCCATTTGTTAAATTTGTTTGGGGATCCAATCAACACGTTCTCTTGTCCTCAGAACCAGAATTGACTCTTAGCACACAATTCATTGTGTAGTAGTTGTAAACTTAACATCACATTGTACACTGCTTGTTTCAATGGTTACGACCACCCTGCAATCCAGCAGTGGTGGTCGTGCTTGCACACTATAGGAAAAAGTGTCAGCGTCTCTAGTGGCTGAGACCGCTGGAGCACACATAGTTTGGTGCTTTTTCCTATAGTGTGCAAGCGCAGCCGCCACTGATGGATTTTAGGGTGGAAAAGAGCAGTGTATAATGTGATAGGAAAATGAATCCAGCCAGCGAAGGAAGCAATATGGACAATTACAATACATTAGTAAGTGCCTTGTATTAACTTTCTCTACAAAATAAATGCTATTTGCTGAAGTGAGACAACCCCTTTAATGTTGAATGATTTGCTGGGTGCAAGGCAGGACCGATGAACAATGGGGACAATGATCAGGCTTGTTGGTTGTAATAAATAAACTATCTTTGGGCTTGGACTCCCATATTGTTGAATGGATTAGGCAGTGGCTGAGGGACAGAGAACAGAGCGTTGTAGTCAATGGAGTATATTCAGACCAAGGTCTTGTTACCAGTGGGGTACCTCAGGGATCTGTTCTGGGACCCATATTGTTTAATATCTTTATCAGCGAAATTGCAGAAGGCCTCGATGGTAAGGTGTGTCTTTTTGCTGATGACACAAAGATTTGTAACAGGGTTGATGTTCCTGGAGGGATACACCAAATGGAAAAGGATTTAGGAAAACTAGAGGAATGGTCAAAAATCTGGCAACTAAAATTTTATGTTGATAAGTGCAAGATAATGCACCTGGGGCGTAAAAACCCAAGAGCAGAATATAAAATCAGTGATACAGTCCTAACCTCAGTATCTGAGGAAAGGGATTTAGGGGTCATTATTTCAGAAGACTTAAAGGTAGGCAGACAATGTCATAGAGCAGCAGGAAATGCTAGCAGAATGCTTGGGTGTATAGCAAGAGGAATTACCAGTAGAAAGAGGGAGGTGCTCATGTCGCTCTACAGAGCACTAGTGAGACCTCATTTGGAGTATTGTGCTCAGTACTGGAGACCATATCTCCAGAAGGATATTGATACTTTGGAGAGAGTTCAGAGAAGAGCTACTAAACTAGTACATGGATTGCAGGATAAAACTTACCAGGAAAGATTAAAGGACCTTAACATGTATAGCTTGGAAGAAAGACGAGACAGAGGGGATATGATAGAAACTTTTAAATACATAAAGGGAATCAACATGTTAAAGAGGAGAGAATATTTAAAAGAAGAAAAACTGCTACAAGAGGACATAGTTTTAAATTAGAGGGGCAAAGGTTTAAAAGTAATATCAGGAAGTATTTCTTTACTGAGAGAGTAGTGGATGCATGGAATAGCCTTCCTGCAGAAGTGGTAGCTGCAAATACAGTGAAGGAGTTTAAGCATGCATGGGATAGGCATAAGGCCATCCTTCATATAAGATAGGGCCAGCGGCTATTCATAGTATTCAGTATATTGGGCAGACTAGATGGGCCAAATGGTTCTTATCTGCCGACACATTCTATGTTTCTATGTTTACTAAGTTGATGATAGGGATTGTAGATATGGCTGCAGGACGGCATGGTAGAAAGTAGTTGGAGAAGATGGGAGTGGTGGCGGTGGCAATGTGATTGTAGACCTCACGGTGGATAATCCCTATCCATCTAGTGCTCCCTGGGCCACATGAACAGTGGTTGGAGGCACACTCTTTCTTCCTTCAGGGCACGCCCTGGAATTTTTGAGAATCCAGCCTGTAGGTAGCTTTGGTGGCCTTGTTAAGTAAATGAGAGCAAATCAAGTGGCCAGCAAAGGGAGGGGCCAGCAGATGATGGTGGAGTTGATGACCATGCCTGTTTGGTTGTAATAATTAAAGTATCTTTCTTTACTGATTAGATGATGGTAGGTGTAGCACATATATCAGCAAAAGGCACAGTTTTGAGATACAGTATATCAAAGAGTAGGTTTACCCCAATAGTTGCATATAGGCAGTAGCAATGATGGTAGTAATCCTCCCTGAGCCTCTCTCTAGGTATACTGAAATCTTTCCAATTAACCGCTGTGGGGTTTCATTTTGGTAGATAGGGTAAGCGGACACAGTACAGAGGCAAAAGACAAGTTCTTAACGCAAAACTTCAGTGTTTATTCACACTTGAGGCAAATGCACAAAATAATGCGTTTCTTTGCAGTCTTGGTGTTTATTTCACACACAATGGAAAGTACATCTTGGAGTTACTTCACACAAATTGGAAAGTTCATATAAGACAAGTCACCTTGATGTCAGTTCTGCCTCCAGCAGTCCACGGCAAGCGAGCCTGTTTCCTCGACCCATGGGTCTCAGCCCTCTGACCTGGCACCAAGCCTCAGATCCCAACACAGAGATCCTGCTGCTGAACCCAGTTGCCTATTTAAGGACAGCCAGGTGCTGCTAAAAACCCGGACTGGCAATTAAAATCCAGTCCAGTATTTGACTCCACCTGGCTGCAAATCAGGGAGAAAAATACCTGTTTTCCCAGACCATTCCCCTCACTGTGTCACATACACCCCCCCCTTTGTTCAACCCTGAGGGGGGGAACACTCGACAGACAATGTACTCGGGACAGGGCTTCCGCGTTTCCTTGCAACCGGCCTGCCCTGTGTTCCACTGTAAATTTAAAGTTCTGTATGGAAAGGAACCATCTGGTGACCCGGGCAATTCTGTCTTTGGCCTGGCTCATCCACTTGAGAGGGGAGTGGTCGGTCACCAGGCGGAATTTTCTCCCCAACAAATAATAACGGAGAGACTCGAGTGCCCAATTGATAGCCAGGCACTCTCTCTCCACTTTACTGTACCTGGTCTCGGCTGGGGTGAGCTTACGGCTGAGGAAGACAACAGGATACTCCTCCCCGTTGATTTCCTGAGACAGTACAGCACCGAGGCCTACTACGGAGGCATCAGTCTGCACTATAAATTCCTTTTTGAAGTTGGGCGTCACCAAAACTGGGGACCCGCACAGGGCCGACTTCAAAGTGGAGAAAGCCCCTTCTGCCTGATCATCCCAGAGAACCATCACCGACCTGCATCCCTGCAAGAGCCCTGTCAATGGTGCGGCCACCGTAGCAAAGTGGGGGACAAACCTCATGTAATAGCCCACCATTTCCAAGAACGACTTTACTTGCCTAGTAGTGACAGGTCGGGGCCAATTCTGTATCGCCTCAATTTTGTTCACTTGGGGTTTAATGACTCCGCGCCCAATGACATACCCCAGGTATTTAGTCTCCTCTAACCCTATTGCACATTTTTTTGGGGTTAGCGGTTAGTCCAGCCTTCCGTAGGGAGTCCACTATGGCCTGCACTTTGGGTAGGTGACTTTCCCAGTCTGTACTGTGTATGACAATATCGTCCAGGTAAGCCGGAGCGTACCGACGATGTGGACAAAGCAAAATGTCCATAAGTCGTTGAAAAGTGGAAGGGGCACCATACAGACCAAAGGGTAACACCTTATTGGTACAGCTCCTCCAAAGGGTACTGGCAAGTATCCATCAAGGATACTTGCCAGTACCCTTTGGTGAGGTCCAAAACAGAAAAGCTCATCCTCCCCGGGGCATGGGATACGCATCGAATTTGGAAATCTTGTTTAGTTTACGAAAATCGTTACAGAACCGTAACGTCCCGTTCGGTTTGGGTATTAAAACTATAGAACTGGCCCACTCACTGTTAGACTCCGCAATAACATCTAGTTGCAGCATTATCTGCACTTCCTCCGAGATGGCTTGTTGCCGAGCCTTTTGTACCCGGTATGGTTTTAACCGGACTTTTGCCTGAGGCTTAGTGACAATGTCATGCTGAATTGTGGAAATGTGTCCGGGGAGGTCTGAGAACACATCCGTTTTCCTGATTATGAACTCCCTGGCCTCCTGAGTCTGTTTAGAGGAGAGGCTGTCAGCAATCTTCACTGTGGCAACAGCTTCCCTTGCATCATACAAAGGGGCCGGAACCTTTTACCCTAGAAAACTCGGCCACAGCCTGTCATCAGTAGCAGTCTCCCTATCTTTCCAAGGTTTGAGTAAATTTGCACGCTACACCTGCTCTGGCTTTCGCCGCCCTGGCTGGTGTACCTTGTAGTGTACCTCTCCAACTTTTTCGATTACTTCGCAGGGTCCGTGCCATCTAGCCAGGAACTTACTGGCCATGGTCGGTACCAGAACCAAAACCTGATCTCCTGGGTTAAAGATCCGGACCCGAGCCTGCTGATTATAGACCCGACTTTAAGCTCGCTGAACTGCCTCCATATGCTCTCTTACAAGAGGCAACACTGTTTCCATACGCTCCTGCATCTGGGTGACGTATTCAATAATACTTTTTTATGGGGTGGGTTGTTGCTCCCACGGACCACGAGGATGTCTGCCATATAGCAGTTCGAAGGGAGAGAACCCAGTAGAGGCCTGGAGCACCTCTCACACTGCAAACATAAGATATGGCAGAAGGAGGTCCCAGTCCTTCCCATCCTTAGACACCACTCTTTTTAACATTTTTTTAAATGTTTGGTTAAAACTTTCTACCAGGCCATCAGTTTGCGGATGATAAACGGACGTCCATAGCTGTTTGATGTGCAGCAACTTAAAGAGTTCCCTCATGACCTTGGACATAAAAGGGGTCCCCTGGTCAGTCAGAACCTCTTTAGGTAGCCCCACTTGGAAAAACATCTCCATTAACTCTTTAGCTATAAGTTTGGCTGATCTATGTCACAGTGGCACCGCCTCCGGATACAGAGTGGCGTGATCTAGTACTACCAAGATGTGTTAGTGTCCTCTAGCGGACTTCGGTACTGGACCTATGAGGTCACATGGCGATTCGCTCAAACGGTACCTCGATGATCGGGAGAGGTACTAAGGGACTGTGGAAAAGGTGCTGGGGGCTAGTTGTTTGGCAGGTCGGGCAAGACTTGCAATATTCGTCCACCTCTCTAAACACACTGGGCCAGTAAAACCGTTGTAATATCTGGTCCTGTGTTTTCTGAATTCCCAGATGACCCCCGAGAACATGTTGGTGGGCTAACTCCAACACGAGTTTGCGAAAGGCTGGGGCATCACCAACTGTTCAATATGTTCACCCTGCAGCTGGTTTACCCGATACAGCATATTCTGATGAACCACAAAATTGGGAAACATCGACTCGGCCCCAGGTTGTTGTGGTTCACCATCTATTATTACCACATTCTCCCAGGCTCGGGATAGGGTTGGGTCCCGGTGTTGCGCTGTACCAAAATTTTTCCCGGAGACGTTGAGGTCTGCCAACTCGGGACCCGGTGGCAAGTCCTCCACGTCTCCCACCATTACACTCAGCGGGGTTGTCTCCCACCGAAGTGGTCACCCCTACTGCTGGCCCTTTAGCCTCAGGTTCCCAGGGTTCTGGCCTTCCTCCTGAACAAGGCCAATCTCCTGGGTTTACCCCGACTCACGGGTATCAGTAACTCTCACAACCGGCCATAGGGCCGGGAAGCCTGGAAAGTCTCTTCCTATTATGAGTTCGTAGTGTAGATTTGCTATCTCGTGGGTCCACCTGCCAGCTACCGTGGTTAAAGACATCAGCCCGGTGGGGTAGTCTTTTAAGTCTCCATGAATACACATCACCCCGACTTTCCGGCCAGTATACTCAGTGGACCGCACTAGTGTAGCACTTATTAGGGTCACCAGGCTCCCTGAGTCCAGCAGCGCCTCCGCTTGAGTGTCTCCCACTTCCACCTGGCACAGGTGGTCTAGAGATTCCGGGGTACCTGTTGCACACAGTTTCCTGGCATATAGTGACTGACGGTAACCACAATTAGTGTCCATGGATTCAACCCAATGAGGACAGTCAGCCCTTACATGGCCATGCTTTCACTAAAATGGTGTGCCCAACGTCCAACTTCTGGTAGAAGAGTCTTCCTGTACCAGTTTTCCAATCTGGCTTATTTCTGACCAATGCTCTTATATTACTGATTTAGCTACACTCTATTGCTATTGCCTTGGTTCTTTGGCCTCCATCTGGTTCCAACTACTGGGTAGTTTAAAGGGATTGGCCACTTTCTGGCTACTAGTGACCAATGTGTACATTAGATGACAATATGGCAATTGCTAATATAGCCTTTGTTGATATTCTGTGACATTTGCTATATTTTAGAAGCCATGTCACCTTATTAGACAAATCTTCTGTGCTTTCCACATAGAGGTCATGTCCAAAATATGGGCACTGATGGAAGGTCATGTGACCAGGCACATAATCTCTGAGTGATATTTCCTGCGTTCAAACAGACTGCACCTACACTAAATTCCCACCAGTAAAGTGCAAATGGCAGATGCAGTGTATTTGAACAGAGAAGACATCACATGGAGGCAATTTCAGTGGTCACATTACCCTCCATCAGCAGCTGTTTCACAGACAAACCTTTTGTGTGGACAACACATAAGCAGCTTGAAATACTTAGGGGCATTGCAAAACTGGAGAGAGGCTTAGACCTCACTGTACAGGCACTGACTGGGGTCAGTGAAATGGAGGTGGGAGGAGGAGGGCAAGATCAGGAATATCAGGTGAGCAGTTAAGTTAATGTAGGAAGAAAGGGTAGAGGAAAAAGTGCCAGGGAGTCTAGTCCTGAGCTGGAACACCCTAGTAAATATGGTGGAGGAACGTATCTCCCTATACGCAGATGATGTGTTTCATTGACCATACCAATACAAATCTGCCAAGAATAATTAAAGCAGTTAGTACATTTGGGGAAGTTTCTGGATGCGACACTAACTGGTCCAAAACTAACCTGATGTTATTAGACAGATTTGATTTAGTTACTGTCGGGTTTTTAAGTAAGATTAATGTTTCAGAGTCATTTGAGTACTTAGGAGTAAATGTCTCCTCCAAAGTTCAGGACTGCATACAGCTTAATATCTCCCTAGTAATTACCAAAGTAAGATCCAAGATTACAATCTGGAATAGGCTTCCTTTATCCAGAGTGGATAAAATCTCTCTAATTAAAACGGTAATCCTACCTCAATTCCTGTATGTTATAAGAAATTCACCCATTTGGATTGGAGATAAGTTTTTTAAATTAATGGAGAGATTAGTTAACGGTTTGATTTGGGGATAAAAAAGAGAGTAAGGCTGAAACTAGAGTACATGTATAAGTCCCTGGAGTGTTAAATCTTCCATATTTTAAGGGGTATTTTGTTGCGGTGCAATTATGGATGTGGAGTAAGTGGGAAAAAAGTTCTCTTTGTAAACTGCTAGTAGATGGCTCTCCATCTGATAATATATTTACTTTGTTAGAATCCGGACAATTAACTAATGGGGAACAGGGGTATAAGATGACTAGATTGCTCTTCTCCTAATCTTGGACCACGATTAGAAAATGGTAGGGGATTAAGGGTTCACTTTTTTGTACTCCCCTTTGGTGCAATTTTCACTTTAAGAATCTTTTTGAAGAACAAAAGAACAATATTACATATCTTGCACAATTGGTGGAAATGGGTGAGGTTTTTCCTTTACAGCTAATGGTTCAAAGAGGCAACCTAGGGGATCTAGGTTGTCTTAGATATCATCAGTTGAGATCAACAATAGCCAACAGTAAAGGAGAAATCACGTTTAATAATTGAACCATGTACACTAATTGAAGATTTAGTGAGAAATCCCAGTCGTAAGACGAAGATCTCACAATTATATAAGATATTAGTTAATTCACTATTTAAGGAGATAGTTTCCCCTGGTCAAAAATGGTGGGGGTGGACTGTCTTAATAATGACACGAGAAACTGGAAAAGATATATAGAAGTTTAAGGTTAGTATCGCATAACTTTAATCACGTTGTAGTTCAGTTTAATATTATGCACAGATTGTATATTACGCTGAGATGGTTAAATAAATGTGGATATATGGAAACTTCTAATTGTTCAAGATGTGGTGCACTGGATGCAGATTTTTTACACATGTTTTGGTCCTGTTTGAATATAGGTAATTATTGGAGCTCAGTTTCGTAATTTATAAAGCAGAATCTGAGTGTATTTATCCCCTCGACCCCACAATGTTGGTTATTGAGTGATATGTCTGAGGTGAACTTTAACAAAGATATAAAGTCTCTCCTCACCAGAATAATTTTCCTGGCCTGATTATTGATCACAAGAATGTGGTTCTCTTGTAATTCCCCAAATTTAAAGATGTGGGTAAACTTAGTGAATAAAGTTAAAAGACATGAAAATATATTATATAAGCAAAGAAATAGTGAACAAAAATGGAAGATATGGTTGGTATGGAAAACTTAGGAACTAGCTTGGGACCTATATTACTCCTCTTTCTGTTCTCCTGTTTGAGAGAAATATGCTGGATTTCTCCCCCCCCCTCTTCCCCCCATCCTATGGCCTCTTTTCTAGTTTTCTAGAGACACATCGCAAAATAATGGGAGGGATGGGTTGGGATGGGTGGATCAAGGGATTAAATTGACTAATATGGTTGTACTTTTTATATTGTTACTTTTGTTACAGAAAATAAAAATTTGGATATAAAAAAAAAAGAGAGAAACACTAGGTAATAGTGACCACTATATAATTATATTCCCCCTAAACTATAAAAAAGCAAACTCTGTCAAGCAGAGCAAAGACTGAATTTCAAAAAGGCTAATTTCCCTGGGTTGAGGGCAGCATTTCAGGGCATAGACTGGGAGCAGCTACTGTCACATAATAATACTGAGGATAAATCCTTATTGAGTAATTGCACAAACAAATGTATCCCTTTAGGTAACAAGTATAAACGGCCAGGGGCGTACATAGAAATCACTGGGCCCCATAGCAAGAATCTAAATTGGGCCCCCTAACCCCGCCCACTACCCGCCCCTGGCCCATCCCACCTTTTGTCATGGCTCCTCCCCTGCCACAACCTCATTTGCTAATAAAGAAATGTATGCATGACCTACTGAAACCGTTAGGGAAAAATCTTTTTCATTTTTTTTTTTATTAACCAACTTTGTTACAGTAATTTAAAAAAATGTATACGTATTTTCCAATAAGGATTTATTCTGCGAAATAAAACAGAAATCAAATATTATAGATAAGGGTACTTTCACAGTAGCGTTAAAGTTTTCCGGTATTGAGATCCCTCATAGGGACTCAAAAGCGGGAAAAAAATGCTTCAGTTTTGTTCCCATTCATTGTCAATGGGGACAAAACTGAACAGAATGGAGCGCTCCAAAATAAATTTCATTCCATTTAGTTGTGCTCCTATACCGGAGAGCAAACCGCAACATTGACTTTCAATGGAGTTAATGACGGATCCGTTATGGCTATGTTAAAGATAATACAACTGGATACGTTCAAACTGATGCAGACAGTTGTATTATCAGTAACGGAAGCGTTTTTGCTGAACCCTGCCGGATCCAGAAAAAACGCTAGTGTGAAAGTAGGCTAAGCTACTAAAAAAAATATATATATATAAAAATTATTAACTTACTTTGAAGGTGACATGGTTCTGCATCTAAAAGTCCAAGTCAAAAGAAGTAGCATGGCAGGGATCATAACTATAAAAAGAGTTATGGGGGTCAGAATATGGTGATGTAAAAAAGTTTTAATTACAGTAATTTTTACACTTTTAAAAAAAAATTCTACCCATTTGGAATTTTTTTGCCCGCTTCCCACTAGCAGGCCGCGTCAGAAATGAGCCTCCCTAGCATCACCCGCAATGCTAGGGAGGCTGGTTCCCATCGTGGCCTGCTATTGGCTGCCCCCCATGTCGCTGAATGTTTTAATCTGCGTGACGGGAGGGGTTGGCAGGGGGGCATTATAGGGATTGGATAACCCCTTTAACTCCATGCTGCCTATGCTAAGTGTGCACATAGCCACCAATCATATTCCCCCGCCCCCCAAAGGTGACCTCTGTGCTGGGGGAAAATATGATTGGTGGCTATGTGCATACTCCGCATCAGCGAGTTAAAGGGGTTATCCAATCCCTAAAATGCCCCCCAAAATGCCCAGGTTGGGGGTGAGGAGTAGCAGGAAAGCACACTGCCCTCCTGAGTCCTTTATAAGCTTACAGCCGCCCCCCCCCTCAAAAAAAAAACAACACTGCTTGCTGCTGCCCTCCCCCATCAAGACTTCTGACCTCTTACTGTGGCAGTGGCACACTACAGACAACAGTGTGTTTTGTCTGTATTCACTCACTGTCCGGACTCCAGAGCGGTGCTTTAGTCTGGGCGGCCGGGGGGGGGGGGGGCGGCGTGGTGAAGGGGGGCTGATGACAAGACTTGGGGCAGACGTGAGTGCACAGGACACTAAAGCGGTGCACACCTCTATATGTGCGCCTGCTCCTGCAGCCTTCCAGCGATACACTGGCTAATCAGCAGCAGCCTCTCTGCGCTGCTAAATGCTGATTGGCCAGTGTGTAATTATGCAGCAGAGCGGACGCAGTGCCTGGCAGGGAGGGAGCCCGGATCACGGAGGTTAGAAATGGAGCAGGGGGAGGAGGGGGAGGAGGGGGGCCCGAGGGAGAACACAAGTGGGCGGGGCACAGGCCGCCTCAATGCCTGTAGTGTATTAATAAACTGTCTGTGCAGAGACATAGGGGGCGGGGCCTTCCATGTGCTCCGGGCCCCCTGTGCCGCGGGCCCCATAGCAACGGCGTGGTCTGCCTCTATGGGCGGTACGCCACTGTAAACGGCTAAAATTCCGCCCCCCCCCCCCCCATGGCTTACAGCTACTGTAAAAGGGCAATAAAAGACAAAAAGAGGGCATTTAAAAAATATAAATCTGAGGGGTCAGCTGTAGCGTTTGAAGATTACAAAGGGCTTAATAAAATATTCGAAAAAAACGAATATAGAGCAATTTAGCTAATATAGTGCTATAATCTTCTTTGTCTAATAGTTGTAATTTTTTTCTCATCTGAAGTTCAGATTGGAAAAAAATTACAACTATAAAAAAAAAAAGATTATAGCACTATATTAGCTAAATTGCTCTATATTCGTTTTTTTTTCCGAATATTCGCTATATTGCTATATATTCTTGTTTTAGAATATTACTAATATTCGAAAAAACTAAGTTATAGCAATTTAGCTAATATAGTGCTATAATCTTCTTTGTCTAATAGTTGTAAGTTGAAAAATTCGCAATAAAAATTTGCATTACAAAAATTCGCATTACAAAAATTTGCATATTACACGATCATTACCTTGATGATTTTTCAAGTAAAAAAATCGTAGAATATAACGAATATTCGAATTTGCGAATATTCGACGAATATTCTACAAAATATTTGTGAAATATCGCGAATTCGAATATGACCCCTGCTGCTCATCACTAGTAAATGTGAACAAGGCTCTGGGTCCAGATGGATTGCACCCAAGAGTGCTTAAAGAGCTCAGTTCAGTCATTGCTGTGCCCCTGTTTATCATTTTTAAAGATTCTCTAGGTACTGGTACAGTGCTAAGTGATTGTCTCAAGGCAAACGTGATGCCCACATTCAAAAAAGGATCAAGGTCCTCCACATTACGTTATTATAGACCAGTTAGTTTAACTTCTGTTGTGGGAAAAATGTTTGAAGGACTCATGAGTAGAGTTGAGCGAACACCTGGATGTTCGGGTTTGAGAAGTTCGGCCGAACTTGAAGTCAATGGGGACCCGAACTTTTCGGCACTAAAAAGGCTGTAAAATAGCCCAGGAAAGGGCTAGAGGGCTGCAAAAGGCAGCAAAATGTAGGTAAATCCCCTGCAAACAAATGTGGATAGGGAAATGAATAAAAATAAAATAAATTAAAATTAACTAATATCAATTGGAGAGAGGTCTCATGGCAGAGAATCAGGCATTATGTCATAGCAGAGAATCAGGCTTCATGTCACCCACCACTGGAACAGGCCATTGTCAGATATTTAGGCCCCGGCACCCAGACAGAGGAGAGAGGTCCCATAGCAGAGAATCAGGCTTCATGTCATAGCAGAGAATCAGGCTTCAAGTCATAGCAGAGAATCAGGCTTCATGTCATAGCAGAGAATCAGGCTTCACGTCACCCACCACTGGAACAGGCCATTGTCAGATATTTAGGCCCCGGCACCCAGACAGAGGAGAGAGGTCCCATAGCAGAGAATCAGGCTTCATGTCATAGCAGAGAATCAGGCTTCAAGTCATAGCAGAGAATCAGGCTTCATGTCATAGCAGAGAATCAGGCTTCACGTCACCCACCACTGGAACAGGCCATTGTCAGATATTTAGGCCCCGGCACCCAGACAGAGGAGAGAGGTCCCATAGCAGAGAATCAGGCTTCATGGCATAGCAGAGAATCAGGCTTCACGTCAACCACCACTGGAACAGGCCACTGTCAGATATTTTTAGGCCCCGGCACCCAGACAGAGGAGAGAGGTCCCATAGCAGAGAATCAGGCTTCATGTCATAGCAGAGAATCAGGCTTCAAGTCATAGCAGAGAATCAGGCTTCATGTCATAGCAGAGAATCAGGCTTCACGTCACCCACCACTGGAACAGGCCATTGTCAGATATTTAGGCCCCGGCACCCAGACAGAGGAGAGAGGTCCCATAGCAGAGAATCAGGCTTCATGTCATAGCAGAGAATCAGGCTTCAAGTCATAGCAGAGAATCAGGCTTCATGTCATAGCAGAGAATCAGGCTTTACGTCACCCACCACTGGAACAGGCCATTGTCAGATATTTAGGCCCCGGCACCCAGACAGAGGAGAGAGGTCCCATAGCAGAGAATCAGGCTTCATGTCATAGCAGAGAATCAGGCTTCATGTCACACAACACTGAAACAGGCCATTGTCAGAAATTTTTAGGCCCCGGCACCCAGACAGAGGAGAGAGGTCACATAGCAGAGAATCAGGCTTCATGTCATAGCAGAAAATCAGGCTTCATGTCACCCAAGACTGGAACAGGCCATTGTCAGATATTTTTT
The DNA here is from genome assembly GCF_905171765.1 of Bufo bufo. Taxonomy (NCBI): domain Eukaryota; kingdom Metazoa; phylum Chordata; class Amphibia; order Anura; family Bufonidae; genus Bufo; species Bufo bufo. The sequence continues at coordinate 585,508,652 of NC_053391.1, forward strand.
GGCCCCCGACACCCAGACAGAGGAGAGAGGTCCCATAGCAGAGAATCAGGCTTCATGGCATAGCAGAGAATCATGCTTCATGTCACCCAACACTGGAACAGGCCACTGTCAGATATTTTAAGGCCCCGGCACCCAGACAGAGGAGAGGTTCATTCAACTTTGGGTTGCCCCGCAATATAATGGTAAAATGAAAGGCTAGCTCTGGCCACGTGGACAATTTGGAGACCCAGAAGTTGAATGGGGCCGAACCATCAGTCAGTACGTGGAGGGGTGTGCACACGTACTGTTCCACCATGTTAGGGAAATGTTGCCTCCTGCTAACACGTTCCGTATCAGGTGGTGGTGCAGTTAGCTGTGGCGTGGTGACAAAACTTTTACACATCTCTGCCATGCTAACCCTACCCTCAGAGGAGCTGGCCGTGACACAGCTGCGTTGGCGACCTCTTGCTCCTCCTCTGCCTTCGCCTTGGGCTTCCACTTGTTCCCCTGTGACATTTGGGAATGCTCTCAGTAGCGCGTCTACCAAAGTGCGCTTGTACTCGCGCATCTTCCTATCACGCTCCAGTGCATGAAGTAAGGTGGGCACATTGTCTTTGTACCGGGGATCCAGCAGGGTGGCAACCCAGTAGTCCACACACGTTAAAATGTGGGCAACTCTGCTGTCGTTGCGCAGGCACTGCAGCGTGTAGTCGCTCATGTGTGCCAGGCTGCCCAGAGGTAAGGACAAGCTGTCCTCTGTGGGGGGGCGTATCGTCATCGTCCTGCGTTTCTCCCCAGCCACGCACCAGTGATGGGCCCGAGCTGCGTTGGGTGCCACTGTGCTGCAGCTGAAACTCCACTATGGCCTGCTGCTGCTCGCACAGTCTGTCCAGCATGTGCAAGGTGGAGTTCCACCTGGTGGGCACGTCGCATATGAGGTGGTGAGCGGGAAGGCCGAAGTTACGCTGTAGCGCAGACAGGCGAGCAGCGGCAGGATGTGAACGCCGGAAGCGCGCACAGACGGCCCGCACTTTATGCAGCAGCTCTGACATGTCGGGGTAGTTGTGAATGAACTTCTGCACCACCAAATTCAGCACATGTGCCAGGCAAGGGATGTGCGTCCAACCGGCTAGTCCCAGAGCTGCAACGAGATTTCGCCCATTATCACACACCACCAGGCCAAGCTTGAGGCTCACCGGCAGCAACCACTCGTCGGTCTGTTCCATACCCCGCCACAACTCCTGTGCGGTGTGGGGCCTGTCCCCCAAACATATGAGTTTCAGAATGGCCTGCTGACATTTACCCCGGGCTGTGCTGAAGTTGGTGGTGAAGGTGTGTGGCTGACTGGATGAGCAGGTGGAAGAAGAGGAGGAGGAAGCCGAGTAGGAGGAGGAGGCAACAGGAGGCAAAGAATGTTGCCCTGCGATCCTTGGCGGCGGAAGGACGTGCGCCAAACAGCTCTTCGCCTGGGGCCCGGCCGCCACTACATTTACCCAGTGTGCAGTTAGGGAGATATAGCGTCCCTGGCCGTGCTTACTGGTCCACGTATCAGTGGTTAGGTGGACCTTGCCACAGATGGCGTTGCGCAGTGCACACTTGATTTTATCGGATACTTGGTTGTGCAGGGAAGGCACGGCTCTCTTGGAGAAGTAGTGCCGGCTGGGAACAACATACTGTGGGACAGCAAGCGACATGAGCTGTTTAAAGCTGTCTGTGTCCACCAGCCTGAATGACAGCATTTCATAGGCCAGTAGTTTAGAAATGCTGGCATTCAGGGCCAGGGATCGAGGGTGGCTAGGTGGGAATTTACGCTTTCTCTCAAATGTTTGTGAGATGGAGAGCTGAACGCTACCATGTGACATGGTTGAGATGCTTGGTGACGGAGGTGGTGGTGTTGGTGGTACATCCTCTGTTTGCTGGGCGGCAGGTGCCAACGTTCCTCCAGAGGCGGAGGAAGAGGCCGAGGCGGCGGAAGCAGCAGAAGAGGTAGCAGGGGAAGCCTGAGTGAGTTCCTTGTTTTTAAGGTGTTTACTCCACTGCAGTTCATGCATTTCATGCAGGTGCCTGGTCATACAGGTTGTGCTAAGGTTCAGAACGTTAATGCCTCGCTTCAGGCTCTGATGGCACAGCGTGCAAACCACTTGGGTCTTGTCATCAGCACATTGTTTGAAGAACTGCCACGCCAGGGAACTCCTTGAAGCTGCCTTTGGGGTGCTCGGTCCCAGATGGCGGTGGCCAGTAGCAGACGGACTCTCTTGGCGGCGGGTGTTCTGCTTTTGCCCACTGCTCCCTCTTTTGCTACGCTGTTGGCTCGGTCTCACCACTGCCTCTTCCTCCGAATTCTGAAAGTCAGTGGCACGAGCTTCATTCCATGTGGGGTCTAGGACCTCATCGTCCCCTGCATCGTCTTCCACCCAGTCTTCCTCCCAGACCTCCTGTTCAGTCTGCACACTGCAGAAAGACGCAGCAGTTGGCACCTGTGTTTCGTCATCATCAGAGACGTGCTGAGGTGGTATTCCCATGTCCTCATCAGGAAACATAAGTGGTTGTGCGTTAGTGCATTCTATCTCTTCCACCCCTGGGGAAGGGCTAGGTGGATGCCCTTGGGAAACCCTGCCAGCAGAGTCTTCAAACAGCATAAGAGACTGCTGCATAACTTGAGTCTCAGACAGTTTCCCTGGTATGCATGGGGGTGATGTGACAGACTGATGGGCTTGGTTTTCATGCGCCATCTGTGCGCTTTCTGCAGAAGACTGGGTGGGAGATAATGTGAACGTGCTGGATCCACTGTCGGCCACCCAATTGACTAATGCCTGTACCTGCTCAGGCCTTACCATCCTTAGAACGGCATTGGGCCCCACCAAATATCGCTGTAAATTCTGCTGGCTACTGGGACCTGAGGTAGTTGGTTCACTAGGACGTGTGGCTGTGGCAGAACGGCCACGTCCTCACCCAGCACCAGAGGGTCCACTAACACCACCACGACCATGTCCGTGTCCGTGTCCATTACTAGATGTTTTCCTCATTGTTACTGTTCACCACAATAAGAAAAAAATTATTTGGCCCAATGTATTGAATTCAAATTCAGGCCTTTTTTTTACAGGCACCTAACACTATCTGGCTATCTATTTAGGTACCGTATTACACTAATACAGGCACAGCAGTAACGACAGATTTAGCTGAATATAAATTGTAGGCCTAGTATTTAGGCGCTGGATGACAGGTATCCCTTTTACGGACAGAATTAGACTTGGAAATGCACGGTAGCGTGTGAAGTTATTGAGGATGACCCTATCCGCACCTTCAATCTAATATACCCTTTTATGGATAGATTTAACCTTGGCCTGATAGAGCAGAAACCACTAATTTAGGGAATTGCTAAGTTGGGAATTGTATTCAACCCAGAACAAAAACTGTGCTTTGGCAGACAGCAGACAGTTTTACAATTGGCTAGCCACAGCTGAAACACCAGATTTAGGGTACTGAGTCTCAATTCCTTTTGGGATTCGTATCCCCACCTATCCCCTGGTTGAACTTGATGGACATATGTCTTTTTTCAACTGTATTAACTATGTAACTGGCAAACAAGGGGGCATAACTTATGAAATATAGAAAATGGTGCAAAATTTCAATGGCTATATTAGTAAGTGCCATATAATCATCTTAGATACACATTGGTCAACTATAACCAGAAGGTTGCCAATCCCTTTAACTATCCTTTCCTATTTATTATTGAAACTACCTATATAGTTCTGACCCTTAAGTCTGTTCACACAGTGACATTTTGGCACACACGTCAAAATTCCTCTGGTAGCCGCATGATGTCTGCCTCCCATTGTTTAAAGACATGTTCCTTCTTGGTGCAATGTGCGGACATTCTCTGCTTGGAGCCATGCACATGTCTGCTCACGTGTGAATGGCCCTTATACGTAGTATGGCCACACAATCAGGTTTCATGATGCAGTTTTGGAAACCAAAATCAGGAGTTGATCATAGAAGGAGAAAAAAATAATAAATATAGCTTCTACTTCTCTTTTTTTTAATTTACTCCTGTTTTTGGCTAATAAAACTGCATCAGGAAACCTGAATGTGTGGCTGTACCCTTAGTCTACCCTATCACCTCTCTGCTCTCCACCTCTCCAGATCAGGACAAACCTGATGGCACTGATATGCAAGATAGTACACGGTAAATCCTCCCCATGTGTATGATGACTACTGGTCCACATGGGTTAAGTGGCCTATAAAAATAACAGTAAGTGCCCAAATAATATGTTGAGTACAATAATGTTTTAGTCCCCCATTAGAGCCTTTTTCAAGTCAAGGCTTGAAAATGGTTCCAGTGAGAGCCCGAGGAGTTGTCTGTAGATTGGATGAATACATTTCACAAAGACTTGGAATATTTTTATTTGAAGTGCTACTTTTTTTCTTGGAGTAGGCTCCAGTGTGAGGGATTTGGGGTCTAGCCCTCTGAAACGTTGCACCCACATCCAGGACTGCTTTGACTGTGCTGCTCCACTGCTGAAGATTTCTTTCTCCTAACCCTTTAGCCAAGATTATTTATAGCTATTAGAGATGAGCGAAGCGAGCTTTGGATGCTACATCCGAAGCCGCTTCGCTAATAAATTTGTTATAATACTGTACAGAGATTCATCTCCGTACAGTATTAGAATGTATGGTCTCCGATGAGCCGAAGCAAGTTATTCACGAAGTTGCTCGAGCCTTTGTTGTATAACTTTGGTAATTGATTATTATAGCGAAAAACCACTTCAAAACTTGGAACCGAACTCAGCTTCGGTTCCGAGTGGTACCTTGGAACCGAAGCAGAGTTCGAATCCATGGTTCTTCACTGTAATAATCAATTACCAAACTTATTTAACGAAGTTGCATGCGACTTCGTAAAGAACGGACTTTGCCTCATCGGAGGCAGTACATTTTAATGCTGTATGGAGAAGGATCTCTATACAGCATTCTAACAAATTTTTTAGTGAAGCGACTTTGGATGTAGCATCCGAAGTCGCTTTGCTTATCTCTAATAGCTATAATTGGCCACAAGTTTTAAAAAAAAATGAACACATCTAAAAACGAGAGTTCCATTTACCAATAAAGAACTGGGATTTATGTCAGGTTTACATCATGTCCAAAAAATCTAATCTCCCATATATCAAAGAGAGAAAGCAAAAAATCTTTTATATCCCTAGGGAATATTTCCCTTCTTCCTGCCAAGGTCATCCTATTGAACTAAAGATGAATCTTCCAAATGTGATAAGCATGGGACCTGAATGGCATAAGCCTCCAGTAACCTTGTACTATCTCTAAGTGCACAACATTGATCGATACAACCCATCCAGCTAACTTCAAACCATCGAGGATACCAGCCTTTTTCTTGGCATTAGTTTTACAATTTGTTGGGTGCAATTTCCATGCATATTGTTCTAATTGCCGTTTCTCTTTTGAGCAGTTTATACACTTAATCCTCTCTAATAGGGATGGTCTTGCGGTTCGCCCGGCAGTCGTTTTGCGGCGAAATTTGCTCGTTAGCGATTCGCCGGACATGCAAGCATATCGCCATATTCTTTTGCATTGCGCCAAACTTTGACCTATGACACATCCATCAGGTGGGACAGAACAGCCAATTGAGACATTTCAGCACATGGACACACCCCCACCCTATAACACAACCCGATCTAGCAGCCATTTTACATTCTGTGTTTTGCCAGTGTAGGGAGAGGTTGCTTTCTGGAGCAGGGACAGACTGTTAGGGACACCAAACCCTAGCTAATAGGGCCAGTGTATAGGTGTGCTATTGATAGGTGTGATATACTGAGGGGTGTGATATACTTATAATATACTTTCTAACATAGAAGGTATATAGTGCATTTGTATTGTGCAGCAGTTGTGTGCGGTTCTGCTGCAATACCGCAGGTATACAGAGGGACAAGAGCAATTGGAACAACTATTTGCAATGGGTGTAATATACCTGTTGCCCCCCAAAAAACTGATTGAGAGGTGCAATATACCTGCTTCCACAAAATACTGATTAAAGGGTTCAAAGTACCTGTTTCCACAAAATAGTGATTGATGAGTGCGATATACCTGCTTGCACCAAATATTGATTGAGGCCTGCGATATACCTGCTTCCACAAAATACTGATTGAGGGGTGCGATATACTTGCTTCCACAAAATATAGATTGAGGGGTGTGATATACCTGCTTCCACAAAATACAGATTAAGGGGTTTGATATACCTGCTTCCACCAAATATTTGATTGAGGCCTGCGATACATCTGCTTCCGCAAAATATTGATTAAGGGAATTGATATACCTGCTTCCACCAAATATTTGAGGCCTGCGATACATCTGCTTCCACAAAATACTGATGAAGGGGATTGATATACTTACTTCCATCAAATATTGATTGAGGCCTGCGATATACCTGCTTCCGCAAAATACAGATTGAAGGGTGTGATATACCTGCTTCCACCAAATTTTAATTAAGAAGTTCTATATATCTGCTTCCACAAAATACTGATCGAGGGGTTGCGATATACCTGCTTCCACAAAATACTGATTAAGGGGATTGATATACCTGCTTCCACAAAATACTGATTGAGGCCTGCGATACACCTGCTTCCACAAAATACTGATTAAGGGGTTTGATATAGCTGCTTCCACCAAATATTGATTAAGGGGTTCCATATACCTGCTTCCACAAAATACAGATTGAGGGGTGCGATATATCTGCTTCCACAAAATACTGATTAAGGGGTGCAATATATCTGCTTCCACCAAATATTTATTTAGGGGTTCTATGTACCTGCTTCCACAAAATACAGATTAAGGGGTGCGATATATCTGCTTCCACAAAATACTGATTAAGGGGATTTTCTATACCTGTTTCCACAAAATACTCATTTAGGGGTGCTATATACCTGCTTCCACAAAATATTGATTAAGGGGTTCTATATGCCTGCTACCACAAAATGCTGATAAAGGGGAATGATATACCTGCTTTCACAAAATACTGATTGAAAGGTGCGATATACCTGCTTCCACAAAATACTGAATAAGGGGTTTGATATAGCTGCTTCCACAAAATACAGATTGAGGGTTGCGATATACCTGCTTCCACCAAATATTGATTAGGGGTTCTATATACCTGCTTCCACAAAATCCTGATTAAGGGGATTGATATACCTGCTTCCACCAAATATTGATTGAGGCCTACGATATACCTGCTTCCACAAAATACTGATTAAGGGGTTTGATATACCATATTTTTCACCCTATAAGACGCACTCCCCCCCCCAAAAGTGGGGGGAAAATAGCACTGCGTCTTATGGGGCGAATGCTGCAATTTTACACTGATACATTGCTGCGTGTGTATCAGCGGGAGGGAGGAGGGACTGGGGGCCGGCATCTTGTTTTGTAATGGCAGCGGGGCCCGATGCAGTAACTGTATTCTACTACACCGAGGGGTGCGAAATACCTGCTTCCACCAAATTTTGATTAGGGGTTCTATATACCTGCTTCCACAAAATACTGATTGACGGGTGCAATAAAACCTGCTTCCACAAAATACTGATTAAGTGGTTTGATATACCGGATATACCGGCTTCCACAAAATAGAGATTGAGGGGTGCGATATACCTGCTTCCACCAAATGTTGATTAAGGGGTTCTATGTACCTGCTTCCACAAAATACTGAATAAGAGGATTGATATACCTGCTTTCACCAAATATTGATTGAGGCCTGCGATACACCTGCTTCCACAAAATACTGATTAAGGAGTTTGATATACTTGCTTCCACAAAATACTGATTGAGGGGTGTGATATACCTGCTTCCACAAAATACTAAATAAGGGGTTTTATATACCTGCTTCCACAAAGTACTGATTAAGGGAATTGATATACCTTCTTCCACAAAATATTGATTGAGGCCTGCGATACACCTGCTTCCACAAGATACTGATTAAGTGGTTCTATATACCTGCTTCCACAAAATACAGATTTAGGGCTGCGATATACCTGCTTTCACAAAATATTGATTAAGGGGTTCTATATTCCTGCTTCCACAAAATACTGATTAAGGGGAATGATATACTTGCTTCAACCAAATATTGATCGAGGCCTGCAATACACCTGCTTTCACAAAATACTGATTAAGGGGATTGATATACCTGCTTCCACAAAATATTGATTGAGGCCTGCGATACACCTGCTTCCACAATATTCTGATTAAGTGGTTCTATATACCTGTTTACACAAAATATAGATTGAGGGGTGCGATATATCTGCTTCCACAAAATACTTATTGAGGGGTGCGATATACCTGCTTCCACAAAATATTGATTAAGGGGTTCTATATACCTGCTTCGACACAAAATATTGAATTAGGGGTGGGATATACCTGCTTCCACAAAATACAGATTGAGGGGTGCAATATATCTGCTTCTACCAAATATTGATTAAAGGGTTCTATATACCTGCTTCTACAAAATACTGAATAAGAGGATTAATATACCTGCTTCCACCAAATATTGATTGAGGCCTGCGATACATCTGCTTCCACAAAATACTGATTAAGGGGTTTGATATACCTGCTTCCACAAAATACTGATTAAGGGGATTGATATACCTTCTTCCACAAAATATTGATTGAGGCCTGGGATACACCTGCTTCCACAAATTACAGATTTAGTGGTTCTATATACCTGCTTCCACAAAATACAGATTGAGGGTTGCGATATACCTGCTACCACAAAATATAGATTAAGTGGTCCTATATACCTGCTTCCACAAAATACTGATTAAGGGGATTGATATACTTGCTTCCACCAAATATTGATCGAGGCCTGCAATATACCTGCTTTCACAAAATACTGATTATGGGGTTTGATATATCTGCTTCCACCAAATACTGATTAAGGGTTTTTTAAATACCTGCTTCCACAAAATACTGATTTAGGGGTGCGATATACATGCTTCCACAAAATACTGATTCAGAGGTTCTATATACCTGCTTCCACAAAATACTGATTGAATGGTGCGATATACCTGCTTCCACAAAATACTGAATAAGGGGTTTGATATACCTGCTTCCGCAAAATACAGATTAAGGGTTGCGATATACCTGCTTCCACCAAATATTGATTAAGGAGTTCAATATACCTGCTTCCACAAAATACTGATTAAGGGGATTGATATACCTGCTTCCACCGAATATTGATTGAGACCTCTGATATATTCCTGCTTCCACAAAATACTGATTAAGGGGTTTGATATACCTGCTTCCACAAAATACAGATGGAGGGGTGCGATATACCTGCTTCCACCAAATATTAATTAAGGTGTTCTATATACCTGCTTCCACAAAATACTGATTGAGGGGTGCGATATACCTGCTTCCACCAAATAATTATTGAGGGGTGCGATATACCTGCTTCCACCAAATAATGATTGAGGGGTGCGATATACCTGCTTCGACCAAATATTGATTGATGCCTGCGATACACCTGCTTCCACAAAATACTGATTAAGGGATTTGATATACCTGCTTCCACAAAATACTGATTGAGGGGTGCGATATACCTGCTTCCACCAAATACTGATTGAGGTCTGCGATACACCTGCTTCCACAAAATACTGATTGAGAGGTGTGATATACCTGCTTCCACAAAATACTAAATAAGGGGCTTGATATACCTGCTTCCACAAAATACTGATTAAGGGGATTGATATACCTTCTTCCACAAAATATTGATTGAGGCCTGGGATACACCTGCTTCCACAAAATACTGATTTAGTGGTTCTATATACCTGCTTCCACAAAATACAGATTGAGGGTTGCGATATACCTGCTACCACAAAATATAGATTAAGGGGTCCTATATACCTGCTTCCACAAAATACTGATTAAGGGGATTGATATACTTGCTTCCACCAAATATTGATCGAGGCCTGCCATATACCTGCTTTCACAAAATACTGATTATGGGGTTTGATATATCTGCTTGCATCAAATACTGATTAAGGGTTTTTTATATACCTGCTTCCACAAAATACTGATTTAGGGGTGCGATATACATGTTTCCACAAAATACTGATTAAGAGGTTCTATATACCTGCTTCCACAAAATGCTGATTAAGAGGATTGATATACCTGCCTCCACAAAATACTGATTGAATGGTGCGATATACCTGCTTCCACAAAATACTGAATAAGGGGTTTCATATACCTGCTTCCGCAAAATACAGATTAAGGGTTGCGATATACCTGCTTCCACCAAATATTGATTAAGGAGTTCAATATACCTGCTTCCACAAAATACTGATTAAGGGATTTGATATACCTGCTTCCACAAAATACTGATTGAGGGGTGCGATATACCTGCTTCCACCAAATACTGATTGAGGTCTGCGATACACCTGCTTCCACAAAATACTGATTGAGGGGTGCGATATATCTGCTTCCGCAAAATAATGATTAAGGGGTTTGATATACTTGCTTCCACAAAATACAGATTGAGGGGTGTGATATACCTGCTTCCACCAAATATTGATTGAGAGGTTCTATATACCTGCTTTCACAAAATACTGATTGAGGGGTGCGAAATACCTGCTTCCACACAATACTAATTAAGGGGTTTTTATATATACCTGCTTCCACAAATACTGATTGAGGGGTGCAATATACCTGCTTCCATAAAATATTGATTAAGGGGTTCTATATACCTGCTTCCACAAAATACAGATTGAGGGGTGCGATATATTGTATTTTTCACCCTATAAGACGCACTCCCCCCCCCCCCCAAAAGTGGGGGGAAATAGCACTGCGTCTTATGGGGCGAATGCTGCAATTTTACACTGATACATCGCTGCCGCGCTGCTGCACAGCGCGGCCAGCGTGTGTATCACCGGGAGGGAGGAGGGACTGGGGGCTGGCATTTTGTTTTGTAATGGCAGCGGGGCCCGGTGCAGTAACTGTATTCTACTACACCGGGCCCCGCTCACTGTTTAAATCATATAGGCAATGTTAAACTGTAAATTCATTCATCCAGGCTGTAGTATGGTACTTACTACTAACTTCCATAGCAGGCAGGAGGCCGGGCGAGCGAGCAGGAGCCAGCAGCATAACTCACTACGTCACACGCCTGCTCCGCCCAATTTATGAATGAACCAGGCGGTGCAGGCACGTGACATGTTGAGTTACGCTGCCGCCTCCCGCCCACTCGCCCGGCATCCTGCCTGCTATGGAAGTTAGTAGTAAGTACCGTACTACAGCCTGGATGAATGAATTTACAGTTTAACATTGCCTATATGATTACTACAGTGAGCGGGGCCCGGTGTAGTAGAATACAGTGACTGCACTGGGCCCCGCTGCCATTTCAAAACAAGATGCCGACCCCCACCCCCTGTATTGGGGGTCATTCACTACACAGGGACACTGTTATGGGGGGGGATCTGTGGATGACAGATAGCATAAGATGCTATGTGTCAGCCACAGATCCCCCCCATAGCAGTGTCATGCCATCCCCAGATGCCACCATAATAGTGCCATCCCCAGATGTCAACATAATAGTGCCATCCCCAGATTCCCCCATAATAGTGCCATCCCCAGATGCCACCATAATAGTGCCATCCCCAGATGCCACCATAACAGTGCCATCCCCAGATCCCCCTTAACAGTGCCATCCCTAGATGCCCTCATAACAGTGTCATCTACAGATGCCCCTATAACAGTGCCATGCAGAGACCTTCATAACAGTGTGTCTTCCACAGACCCCCATAACAGTGCGTAATCCACAGATCCCCATAATAGTGTCATCCACAGACCACCATTAGTTCAAAACCCACCAAAAGCACACCTTTTGGTTCAAATTTTTTTTCTCTTATTTTCCTCCTCAAAAACCTAGGTGCGTCTTATGGGCCGGTGCGTCTTATAGGGCAAAAAATATGGTACCTGCTTCCACAAAATACTGATTAAGGGGTTTGATATACCGGCTTCCACAAAATACTGATTGAGGGGTGTGATATACTTGCTGCCACCAAATATTGATTAAGGGGTTCTATTTACCTGCTTCCACAAAATTCTGATTGAGGGGTGCAATATACCTGCTTCCACCAAATATTGATTGAGGCCTGCGATACACCTGCTTCCACAAAACACTGATTAAGTGGACAGGCAGAGGAAAAGGCAGGCCGTTCCGCAGGGGTGGTAGGGGTCGGGCAGGTGCACCAGGCCGGAGCCTAAGTGGAAGATTTGAGAAGGTGCATGCGATTACGTCAAAGGACGCACCAGAGTTGGTTGAATACTGGCCTACAGTAAAATTGTTATCCACTGACCGTCTAATATACCTCCAGCCACATAATCACTTGTTCTTTTCTGTCAGGTGAATGACAAATTTTTAGGGCCTGTACTAGCGTACAGTAAAATTGTTATTTATTCAGTGACCGCCTAATGTACCTCCAGCCACATAATCATTTGTTCTTTTCTGTCAGGTGAATGCCTAATTTTTGGGCCTCTACTGGCCTACAGTAAAATTGTTATCCACTGACCATCTAATATACCTCCAGCCACATAATCACTTGTTCTTTTCTGTCAGCTAAATGCTTAATTTTTCTAGGCTCCAGCTGGGCACATTTTTGAGAGTTTCCCTTTAAGATGCATAAAAATGGCCCCTGATTAAAATGCATATTTTTTTGTGGGAATTTTTGCCATTATCCCCCTCTAGTATGTCACTGTCCATGTTGTGGGACTATTTGTGCACTTCTAGTAAGTATTTGGTGGCTGCAAATATGACCTGAAGGTTTTTCAGGTTCACCTGCCATTAAACTGAATGGGGCCCGCCGCAAACACGCGGTTCGTGAACATTTGATCGCAAACGCGCGTTCACGAAATGTCCCGGCCGATGTTCATCTATCACTACTCTCTAACACCACCGAGAACAGTGCTTATTATGTTCATTCAAACCTCTTCCCTCTAAAACCCTACAGATGTTAATAATGATTAATCATCATTACAGAGCTCTGGGGCAAATTATAACAACTTTATTATTACTGAGCATTGACATGTAAAGTATTGCATACTGCTCTGCTTGTTGTTAGGGATCAGCGAGCGTGGACAAACTGTGCCAACTAACCGGTTTGAAGTAGTGCTAACCCTAAGCGTTTTTTCAGCGCTCCCTTGGAATTCACCTTTTAACCCCATACAGGGATCTGACCTTCGCTGCAGGAAAGCAACTGGACCCCTACGTCCTGGAATAGTTCTGTAAGGAAAATTAGGAGATATAATTTACTGCCTGCCCATTTGCTGTCAGGGTGATGGGCATCTAGCAGAGGAATCAGGCAACACACACATACCTGCTTCCACAAAATGCTGATTAAGAGGATTGATATACCTGCTTCCACAAAATACTGATTGAATGGTGCGATATACCTGCTTCCACAAAATACTGAATAAGGGGTTTGATAAACCTGCTTCCGCAAAATACAGATTAAGGGTTGCGATATACCTGCTTCCACCAAATATTGATTAAGGAGTTCAATATACCTGCTTCCACAAAATACTGATTAAGGGGATTGATATACCTGCTTCCACCGAATATTGATTGAGACCTCTGATATATTCCTGTTTCCACAAAATACTGATTAAGGGGTTTGACATACCTGCTTCCACAAAATACAGACGGAGGGGTGCGATATACCTGCTTCCACCAAATATTAATTAAGGGGTTCTATATACCTGCTTCCACAAAATACTGATTGAGGGGTGCGATATACCTGCTTCCACCAAATAATGATTGAGGGGTGCGATATACCTGCTTTTTACCAAATAATGATTGAGGGGTGCGATATACCTGCTTCGACCAAATATTAAATGATGCCTGCGATACACCTGCTTCCACAAAATACTGATTAAGGGATTTGATATACCTGCTTCCACAAAATACTGATTGAGGTCTGCGATACACCTGCTTCCACAAAATACTGATTGAGGGGTGCGATATATCTGCTTCCGCAAAATAATGATTAAGGGGTTTGATATACTTGCTTCCATTAAATACAGATTGAGGGGTGTGATATACCTGCTTCCACCAAATATTGATTAAGAGGTTCTATATACCTGCTTTCACAAAATACTGATTGAGGGGTGCGATATACCTGCTTCCACAAAATACTAATTAAGGGGTTTTTATATACCTGCTTCCACAAATACTGATTGAGGGGTGCAATATACCTGCTTCCATAAAATAATGATTAAGGGGTTCTATATACCTGCTTCCACAAAATACAGATTGAAGGGTGCGATATATTGTATTTTTCACCCTATAAGACGCACTTTCCCCCCCCCCCCAAAAGTGGGGGGAAATAGCACTGCGTCTTATGGGGCGAATGCTGCAATTTTACACTGATACATCGCTGCCGCGCTGCTGCACATCGCGGCCAGCGTGTGTATCACCGGGAGAGAGGAGGGACTGGGGGCTGGCATTTTGTTTTGTAATGGCAGCGGGGCCCGGTGCAGTAACTGTATTCTACTACACCGGGCCCCGCTCACTGTTTAAATCATATAGGCAATGTTAAACTGTAAATTCATTCATCCAGGCTGTAGTATGGTACTTACTACTAACTTCCATAGCAGGCAGGAGGCCGGGCGAGCGAGCAGGAGCCGGCAGCGTAACTCACTACGTCACACGCCTGCTCCGCCCAATTTATGAATGAACCAGGCGGTGCAGGCACGTGACATGGTGAGTTACGCTGCCGCCTCCCGCCCACTCGCCCGGCCTCCTGCCTGCTATGGAAGTTAGTAGTAAGTACCGTACTACAGCCTGGATGAATGAATTTACAGTTTAACATTGCCTATATGATTACTACAGTGAGCGGGGCCCGGTGTAGTAGAATACAGTGACTGCACTGGGCCCCGCTGCCATTTCAAAACAAGATGCCGACCCCCACCCCCTGTATTGGGGGTCATTCACTACACAGGGACACTGTTATGGGGGGGATCTGTGGATGACAGATAGCATAAGATGCTATGTGTCAGCCACAGATCCCCCCCATAGCAGTGTCATGCCATCCCCAGATGCCCCCATAATAGTGCCATCCCCAGATGCCACCATAATAGTGCCATCCCCAGATGTCAACATAATAGTGCCATCCCCAGATTCCCCCATAATAGTGCCATTCCCAGATGCCACCATAATAGTGCCATCCCCAGATGCCACCATAACAGTGCCATCCCCAGATCCCCCTTAACAGTGCCATCCCTAGATGCCCCCATAACAGTATCATCTACATATGCCCCCATAACAGTGCCATGCAGAGACCTTCATAACAGTGTGTCTTCCACAGACCCCCATAACAGTGCGTAATCCACAGATCCCCCATAATAGTGTCATCCACAGACCACCATTAGTTCAAAACCCACTAAAAGCACACCTTTTGGTTCAAATTTTTTTTCTCTTATTTTCCTCCTCAAAAACCTAGGTGCGTCTTATGGGCCGGTGCGTCTTATAGGGCAAAAAATATGGTACCTGCTTCCACAAAATACTGATTAAGGGGTTTGATATACCGGCTTCCACAAAATACTGATTGAGGGGTGTGATATACTTGCTGCCACCAAATATTGATTAAGGGGTTCTATTTACCTGCTTCCACAAAATTCTGATTGAGGGGTGCGATATACCTGCTTCCACCAAATATTGATTGAGGCCTGCGATACACCTGCTTCCACAAAACACTGATTAAGTGGACAGGCAGAGGAAAAGGCAGGCCGTTCCGCAGGGGTGGTAGGGGTCGGGCAGGTGCACCAGGCCGGAGCCTAAGTGGAAAGTTTGAGAAGGTGCATGCGATTACGTCAAAGGACACACCAGAGTTGGTTGAATACTGGCCTACAGTAAAATTGTTATCCACTGACCGTCTAATATACCTCCAGCCACATAATCACTTGTTCTTTTCTGTCAGGTGAATGACAAATTTTTAGGGCCTGTACTGGCGTACAGTAAAATTGTTATTTATTCAGTGACCGCCTAATGTACCTCCAGCCACATAATCATTTGTTCTTTTCTGTCAGGCGAATGCCTAATTTTTGGGCCTCTACTGGCCTACAGTAAAATTGTTATCCACTGACCGTCTAATATACCTCCAGCCACATAATCACTTGTTCTTTTCTGTCAGCTAAATGCCTAATTTTTCTAGGCTGCAGCTGGGCACATTTTTGAGAGTTTCCCTTTAAGATGCATAAAAATGGCCCCTGATTAAAATGCATATTTTTTTGTGGGAATTTTTGCCATTATCCCCCTCTAGTATGTCACTGTCCATGTTGTGGGACTATTTGTGCACTTCTAGTAAGTATTTGGTGGCTGCAAATATGACCTGAAGGTTTTTCAGGTTCACCTGCTATTAAACTGAATGGGGCCCGCGAACGCGCGTTCACGAAATGTCCCGGCCGATGTTCATCCATCACTACTCTCTAACACCCCCGAGAACAGTGCTTATTATGTTCATTCAAACCTCTTCCCTCTAAAACCCTACAGATGTTAATAATGATTAATCATCATTACAGAGCTCTGGGGCCAATTATAACAACTTTATTATTACTGAGCATTGACATGTAAATTATTGCATACAGCTCTGCTTGTTGTTAAGGATCAGCGAGCGTGGACAAACTGTGCCAACTAACCGGTTTGAAGTAGTGCTAACCATAAGCGTTTTTCCAGCGCTCCCCTGGAATTCACCTTTTAACCCCTGTACAGGGATCTGACCCTCGCTGCAGGAAAGCAACTGGACTCCTACCTCCTGGAATAGTTCTGTAAGGAAAATTATGAGATATAATTTACTGCCTGCCCATTTGCTGTCAGGTTGATGGGCATCTAGCAGAGGAATCAGGCAACACACACATCTAATAGACAAAATACAAAAGGGAAAGGAAACAAATATATTCAATGAAGCTTTGGTAGCACCAGGAACTCAGCCGAGAACCAAACACAAGCTAACCACAAGTCCAACAGAAGCTATAAACCGTATAGCATAGTGGAAGAAACAACAATAAAAAGAAAAGGTTAAAGACCACAATAGCCACACCTGGGGAAAGAAGGTGTGGCAAGCACCAGAAACAACACAGACGTCATTTGATCCAAAAGAAAAACATTTCAGATCAAACCACGTGTTGCCAGTCTCACAGATCTCCTGCCACCTGTCGCAAGAACGTCCGTATGTCCGGGTACATTCGTGACAATTACATTATATGCTACCTGGGCTGGTTTCTGGCCCAATATAATTCTGTTAATGGACCAGGATTATATCTAACAAGGAACTAGTGGCAGTCTGCTGGACTGGTAGGGCTCTGTTTCACTGTACGGGTTGTGAGCTAGTGTTGTGCCACGCCAGAGGTTGCGTGGGCCACCCTGTGCCCGTTTGGACAGGGGGTGTCAATGTAAAACTGTCCCAAGCTGACCATACGTACTCCTAGGGAGTACTGAATGTCACATCTTGGTCACAGTGACGAGACCGTACCATGTGATCCTGACGTAGTGTGATGTCAGGTCGGACTGCGAGGTGCAGTTCGTCACAAGTTACAATATAGTTGTCAGCTGAACCTCTTGGGTCAGAGATTCCAGTGCAGCCAATGGGAGCTCCGGATCCAGAAAACACACTAAGATCACAGGAAAACCGCAGGAGCAGTTTGAACAATCACTAAGGCCTCTTTCACACGGGCGTTGCGGGAAAAGGTACGGGTGCGCTGCGGGAACATGCGTGATTTTTCACTGTAATGCGTTTTGCACGCGCGGGAGAAAAATCGCCATGTTTGGTACCCAAACCAGAACTTCTTCACAGAAGTTCGGGCTTGGGATCGGTGTTCTGTAGATTGTATTATTTTCACTTATAACATGGTTATAAGGGAAAATAATAGCATTCTGAATACAGAATGCATAGTACAATAGCGCTAGAGGGGTTAAAAAAAATAAAAAATTATTTAACTCACCTTAATCCACTTGATCGCGCAGCCCGGCTTCTCTTCTGTCTTCTTCTTTGCTGTGTGCAGGAAAAGGACCTGTGGTGACGTCACTCCGGTCATCACATGGTCCGTCACATGATCTTTTACCATGGTGATGGATCATGTGCTGACTGGAGTGACGTCACCACAGGTCCTTTTCCTGCACACAGCAAAGAAGAAGACAGAAGAGAAGCCGGGCTGCGCTATCAAGTGGATTAAGGTGAGTTAAATTCTTTTTTTATTTTTTTAACCCCTCCAGTGCTATTGTACTATGCATTCTGTATTCAGAATGCTATTATTTTCCCTTATAACCATGTTATAAGGGAAAATAATAATGATCGGGTCTCCATCCCGATCGTCTCCTAGCAACCGTGTGTGAAAATCGCACCGCATCCGCACTTGCTTGCGGATGCTTGCGATTTTTACGCAGCCCCATTCACTTCTATGGGCCCTGCGTTGCGTGGAAAACGCACAATATAGAGCACGCTGCGATTTTCACGCAACGCACAAGTGATGCATGAAAATCACCGCTCGTGTGCACAGCCCCATAGAAATGAATGGGTCAGGATTCAGTGCGGGTGCAATGCGTTCACATCACGCATTGCACCCGCGCGGAATACTCGCCCGTGTGAAAGGGGCCTAAGGCTTGGATGCAGGTTAGTAGATCTGGACTGCAACTGGAAGTAAAGTAAAGACACAGGGAGGGCAGCCAGTCTGGGTACTTGACAGGAACATGAACAAGGCAGATGGGCAGGATTAATTCAAACACGAACAGAACTGAAACTCAAAATGTAGGGGCACACAGGCAGGATAAAAACAGAACATAGAGTACGGAAGGAACACAGGCAAGAAATAATGCAGGATAAACACAGGTAAATCGCAATAACATTAGATTGTCAAACACCTTTGCTAATCGCCAGGAAAGAGCAACCTCAGGCAACCTCTGTATGGAAAGCATGCCTTAAATTCCCATGGACCACTAGCCATTTGCTGGGGAAGGCTTTGGAAGCACATGTACTGGCCCCTTAAGAGAACTAGGTGGAAGCATGGAGACAGCCGCATTGTGAGTAGTGCGGCGTTCATGCCCACATAGCAGGGCAGTGATTCCCATGGGAAGCTGTCCTAACACTTGTGCAGGTTATCATGAAATGAATGTTCTTAGTTTGAATCAATTATCAATTAATTACTTCCCACAGCATAGGTCTTAGGGCTCATGCAGACGACAGTGTGCTGCCCGTGGCCATATTGCGGCCCGCATACGGCGGGTCCGCAATACACAGGGCACCGGCCGTGTGCAGCCGCATCACGGATCACAGACCCATTCACTTCAATGGGTCCGCAATTCGGGACCCATTGCATGCACTACTTTTTTGCAGTGCAGACACTCGGATGTGGATCGCAGACCCCATTCAAGTGAATGAGTCCATGATCCGTTGCGGATGCCCCACGGCCGGTGCCCGTGCATTGGGGACCGCAATTTTCCTCATGGTTTTAAAGGGAATTAATCACTAGGAAATGCAATGGTGAACAAGGTACAGTACCTTGTAGGGCTAACTCAGCTAGCTTGTATAAGCCTTAGTTGCTATATTCTGGAGAAAAAGTTATCTTTACCCATAACGAGCAGTGCATTGAAAGCAGACGCAAGCCGCTCTGCACACCCTTAGGCCCCTTTCGCACGGGCGAGTTTTCCGCGCTGGTGCAATGCGTGAGGTGCACCCGCACTGAATCCGGACCCATTCATTTCTATGGGGCTGTGCACATGACCTGTGATTTTTCGAGCATCACTTGTGCGTTGCGTGAAAATCGCAGCAAGCTCTATATTGTGCGTTTTTCACGCAACGCAGGCCCCATAGAAGTGATTGGGGCTGCGTGAAAATCGCAAGCATCCGCAAGCAAGTGCGGATGCAGTGGGATTTTCACACACGGTTGCTAGGAGACGATCGGGATGGTGATGGATCATGTGACGGACCATGTGATGAGCGCAGTGACGTCACCACAGGTCCTTTTCCTCACAGATCATCAAAGAAGAAGACAGAAGAGAAGCCGGGCTGCGCGAACAAGTGGATTAGGTGAGTTAAATTTTTGGGAATTTTTTTTTAACCCCTCCATCCCTATTTTACTAAGCATTCTGTATTAAGAATGGTATTATTTTCCCTTATAATCATGTTATAAGGGAAAATAGTAAAATCTACACAACACCTAACCCAAACCTGAACTTCTGTGAAGAAGTCCGGGTTCAGGTCTGGGTAACAAACATGCAGATTTTTATAACGCACGTGCGTGAAAAAAATTGCGCATTTTCCCGCATCCTATCCGGCCCTCACACGCGACGCCCGTGTGAAAGAGGCCTCACTCCTCATGTTTCCTCTGATAGCTCCTCAATCTCATTTGTGATTGACAGGAAGAGGTTCCTGCAATAGTCCCCTCACCTGGCACTGTCAGTCAAGAAGGAGGTGGGGGGCTGGCAGAGGAAGCAGGGGCAACTTAAGAATTACACTATACCACATTCAGTTTAATGACTGCCCTGCTACAAGGCAGTCTTGGTTGTGCAATGGGTATCAAGATCACCTTTTACCCTCAGTCCTAATCTGTTCACTGAAAATACTATATGAGACCTCCCAAGTGTCCCTTTTTTGGAGGGACAGTCTCCCTTTTTAACTCAAGTCCCTCTGTCCCTCTTTACCCCATAAATGTCCACATATTAAAATTTTCATTACTGCATTTACTATATTGATCCAGAAAATGTTTGTCTGTTTCCTCTCTGTATATTAGAGCCCACCTTGTATAATATTTCATTATTTGATGCAATTTAAATGTTATCAATTTCTATAATCAGATAATTTTTGCACTATTTAGTAAGAGAAAACTATTAAAGTGTATAAATGTGCAGGAAAAATGGATCTTTCACGCAATGAACCATAAGTGTCTCTCTTTGAACGTTCAAAAAGTTGGGAGGTATGTTATATTTAGGCCTCATGCACACGACCGTTGTTGTGGTCCGCATCCGAGCCGCATTTTTTGCGGCTCGGGTACAGACCCATTCACTTCAATGGGGCCGCAAAAGATGCAGACAGCACTCAGTGTGCTGTCCGCATCCGTTGCTCCGTTCCGTGGCCCTGCAAAGAAAATATAGCATGTCCTATTCTTGTCAATTTTGCGGACAGGAATAGGCATTTCTACGATGGGCTGCCCGTTCCGTTCCGCAAATTGCGGAAGGCATACGGACGGCTTCCGTTTTTTGCGGATCCGCAGTTTGCGGACTGCAAAAAACTGAACAGTCGTGTGCATGAGGCCTAACCTAAAGCTGTTATTTCAGAGTAAATTAAAATCCAAAGAGGTTTGCATATATTAGGTCAATAAAAAATATGATGTTTGCAGCGAGCCTCCGAGAAGCCAGACCAGAGGATGGGAGTAGTAGTGACCCTAATGATGATGTAAAACACAATGCAACAGCACTATGCAAACCAAATAAAGTATAATAATGCCATAGTAATAGAAAATATTCTGGTGCTAATGCTACGCTTATTTTGTAAAATTGAGATTCTTGGCAAATACATTTTGTACAAAATTATTTGGGCCCGTCTACCACATGTCAAGGTGATCTCTGTAAGACGGGAACCTAACACTAAATGCTACCTGTTAAGTGCCATAACGACCACCATAAAATTCAGGGAGTGCAGGTTCCACATGCATGCTGGGTCCACTCTGCTTTTTATAATTTTTGGTGCCAAACTGGCCTCTATTAAATTCAGGGGATGCAGGTACCAACATGCATGCTGAGCGCACTCTATACCTCTCCTGGTGCCAAATGGCTTCCAATAAGAGTCCACTCTATACCTCTGCTGGTGCCAAAAGGCTTCCAGAGAGTGCAGGGAGAGCAGGCTGCAGCTTTAATCCTCTTGCACACAAATGTTTTTTTTTTTTTCCGTTTATGTTCCGTTTTTTGCGTTCCGTATACAGAACCATTCATTTCAATGGATCCGCAAAAAAAACTGAAGGTACTCGGTATGCCTTCGGTTTCCGTATTTCCGTTTTTCCATTCAAAGAAAGAACATGTCCTATTATTGTCCGCATAACGGATAAGGAGAGTACTGTTCTATCAGGGGCCAGCTGTTCCGTTCCGCAAAAAGCGGAATGCACACGGACGTCATCCGTATTTTTTGCGGATCCATTTTTTGCGGACCGCAAAATACTATAAAAGCCATACGATCGTGTACACTAATTAAAATCAGCCTATGGGGCAGACAGGCTGGTCAGGGGTGCAAGACTAAATGGAGTCAGTCACAACTCCAGTACAAACTGCAAAGAAAAAGTGGGTCAGCCAGCACATCCCAATGCGCATGTGCATGTTGCAATGGCTAGAAACACAAAGAAAAAAACACAATGCAACAGCACTCTGCAAACCAAATAAAGTACAATAATGCCATAGTAATAGAAAATATTCTGGTGCTAATGCTACGCTTATTTTGTAAAATTTTGATTCTTGGCAAATATAAGCGTAGCATTAGCACCAGAATATTTTCTATTACTATGGCATTATTGTACTTTATTTGGTTTGCAGAGTGCTGTGGCATTGTTTTTTTCTTCATGTTTCTAGCCATGGCAGCGTGCACCTGCGCATTGGGATGTGCTGACTGACCCCCTTTTTCTTTCCTGATGATGATGTGTCACGTGTACTTCCTCAGGCCTTTTCTCCCTAGGGCCGTTAGGTCTCTTTCACACGGGCAAGATTTCCGTGCCGGTGCAATGCGTGAGGTGAATGCACTGAACCCACACTGAATCCGGAACCCATTCATTTCTATGGGGCTGTGCACATGAGCAGTGATTTTCACGCATCACTGTGCGTTGCGTGAAAATCGCAGCATGCTCTATATTGTAGCAAGTGAAGATGCGGTGCGATTTTCACGCACGGTTTCTAGGAGACGATCGGGATGGGGACCCGATCTTTATTATTTTCCCTTATAACATGGTTTTAAGGGAAAATAATAGCATTCTTAATACAGAATGCTTAGTAAATGGATGGTGATGGATCATGTGACGGACCATGTGATGAGCGCAGTGACGTCACCACAGGTCTTTTTCCTCAAAGAAGAAGACAGAAGAGAAGCCAGGCTGCGCGAACAAGTGGATTAAGGTGAGTTAAATTTTTATTTTTTAACCCCTCCATCACTATTTTACTAAGCATTCTGTATAAGAATGCTATTATTTTCCCCTATAACAATGTTATAAGGCAAAATAATAAAATCTACAGAACACCTAACCCAAACCCGAATTTCTGTGAAGAAGTCTGGGTTCTGGTCTGGGTACCAAACATGCCGATTTTTCTCACGCGCGTGCAAAACGCATTAAAACGTTTTGCACTAGCGCTGAAAAATCGTGCATTTTCCCGCAGCGCACCCGCATCCTATCCGGCCCTCACACACGACGCCCGTGTGAAAGAGGCCTTACAGTGAAGGAGGGGCATTGTGTTTTCCCACAGGGAACTCCCTGTAGCCATGCTCTCCCTGCCTGGAGGTAGTTCGGGAGTGCCCTTAGTGTTAATGTCCATGTGGGTGCTAGATTGGGCACAGACAGAAAAAAACTGATCCTGTTGCATCAGTTATGCATATCATTGCATAGGATCCATTTTGACAACTGATGCAACAGGATCCATTTTTTTTTTCTTTTTTCTCTTCTGAAGGATCAGAAGAATGGAAAGCTAAATGTGAACACATCCTAACTCTGCAAAAGCCACCTATGCCCATCGAAAACAATAGACTCCATTGATTTGATGGTGTCCTACTTTCACTTTACTGTAGCATTTTTACTTTGGTTCCTGACAACTGATCACTGGACTCTTTAGAAGGTGGACCCACAGTTAGCTGGTAGCCAGGGGACCTAAAATATATGACATTGGGTTATTCAAAGCAGAAAAACATTAAAATAGCAATTTTAAAATGAAAATTCCAGCAAAATCAACATTTTTAGCCACTGTTCACCTTTGCTCAAACAAATTCTTTATCATCTCTTAATCATTGATCCCATGGATACTAGGGTGGGAGTGCTTATTCAATACCTTTGCTTCTTTCCATCAGTTTCCATGATACCTCTCTTCTACCTTCAAAATTCACATTGAGATACATTAAAACCTACAGAAGTCAACAGTCTGGCTGAAATAGCAGAATTGAAGAGCTATATATAGGACTAATAGAATGTCAAGGGATAACACCACAACAATTTGAACACCACTTTATCTGACACTGTGTCTACTGAAATCACTATTAAAACCCTCATTAAAGGAGTTTTCCGGGATTTTAACATTGATGACCTATCCTCGGCCAATCAGCTGGTTTAAGAGAAGGCTGCGCTCTGTCCCTCCATTGTTTACCTGCTCTCCGTCGACATCACAGTGGTGGCAGGTGTAATTACAAGCTGTCCCATTCTCTTTTATGGGACGGCTTGTTCCCATTCAAGTGTATAGGAATGAGCCATCCCATGAGGTGAATGGGACGGCTTGTAATTACACCTGCTCACTGTTGCGATGTTGACGGCGAGCAGGTAAACAATGAAGGGAAGTTTTTTCTCGCATGGAAAGCGGCCTTCTCTTCAACCAGCTGATCGGCGGGAGTGCGGGGTGTTGGACCCCTGCCTGAGGATAGGTCATCAATATTAAAATCCCAGAAAACCCCTTTAAGCAGCAATGCCGTTCAAAACTTATGCCAAAATGACTTGTAATATAACCGGTAAGAGATCTTAAGGCACCTTTTAGGAATAATGCAGCTTGGGTGATTTCTGCTGCCTGATCTGGGATTTGAGCATGATAGAGGAAAATAAGAAGAGCTCTGTGATATAAAGGTTCTGTAACAATGGTTGTGCACAAAACGGCAGACGTTGGCTTCACCTATAGCAGCCACATTTACCAATTTCTAACAATCCTCAGATACCTCCAGGCCCCATATCAGTACTGTGGAGATATGGGGGTCAGTTGGTGCTCTCGTCCGCCGGCCTGGCTATCTTTATAAAGACCGCGCAGGGCCAGGGCTCATACCACCGAACGCCCATGCTCCTTTCCCGTGGGTGGAACACTACTCAGACAACACAAGGTGAGGGTACAATGCTCTGGGAAAACTTTATTGGATAACCAACAGTCAGGCATTTAGTACAGTCCAAGCAAGGTTCGAGGATAGTACAGGTGACAGCGATTCACCCTTATGCTGACTTGCCAGGGATTAAACCTCCACGACTTTGGGGGGACCTAGGACCAATTAGCCCAGCCAGTAGCACCCCGCTTTGGGCAGGCACCCACCAAGAGGAGGTAACAGCAAGCTTAGGGAGTCAGCCATGCACAGCGAGGCATGTGGCCAGGTGACCCAATCGTCCCAACCTGGGCTCTCCAACCGAACCTGTAGGCTCGAGATTGGGCAGAAGAGCAGTTCTGGAGTCCACCTGTTGGAACCGTAGTCCCTAGGCTGAAGTCCTGTAGAATAGCCGCTGATGACGCCCATTTATTTCCCTCAGCCATCATTTCAGTACATAGAATTGGTGGGAGATAATCGTGGCTAGGGCTGAAACGATTACTCGAATTAATCGATTAACTCGACACAAAAAAATCCTCGAATCGATGATTTGTTTGTGCTATGTCACCACAGAGTGTGAGTGAAGAGCTTGCTATTACTCACGCTCCGTGGTGACCCACCTGCTCGCACAATGCTGCACTGGATCATGGCGTACACACATAGTCAGGACATTTTAGTTCACTGGTTGTGGTTGGGCACTGATGGCTAGGAGGGGGAGTGGGGGAACTGATGGCAGTGGGGGCAGCTGGTGGCATTGGGGGAGGAGCTGGTGGCATTGGGGGAGGAGCTGGTGGCATTGGAGGGGGAGCTGATGGCACTGGGAGGGGGAGCAACTGATGACATGGAAGAGCTGGTGGCATTGGGGGAGGAGCTGGTGGCATTGGAGGCGGAGCTGATGGCACTGGGTGGGGAAGAGCTGAAGGCACTGGGGGAGTGGAGCTGATGGCACTGCGGGAGTGGAGTTGATGGCACTGGTGTGGGGAAGAGCTGATGGTACTGGGTGGGGAGAGCTGAAGGCACTGGGGGAGTGGAGCTGATGGCACTAGGGAAGTGGAGCTGATGGCACCGGGGGAGTGGAGCTGATGGGACTGGGGTGGGGGAGAGCTGATGGGACTGGGGGGGGGGAGAGCTGATGGCACTGGGGTGGAGGAGAGCTGATGGCACTGGGGAACTGGAGCTGAAGACACTGGGGTGGGGGAGAGCTGAATGCACTGGGGGAACGGAGCTGATGGCACGGGGG
Source organism: Bufo bufo (assembly GCF_905171765.1). Lineage (NCBI taxonomy): Eukaryota > Metazoa > Chordata > Amphibia > Anura > Bufonidae > Bufo > Bufo bufo. Next base: position 585,534,920 of record NC_053391.1, read on the forward strand.
GAGCTGATGGCACTGGGGGATAGTGGAGTTGATGGCACTGGGGAGAATGGAGCTGAAGGCACTGGGGGGAACTGATAAACTTGAGCTGATCGCACAGGGGGGAACGAAGGGTGTTGGGGACTGATGGCAGGGGGTCTGTTGAGTTTTTTTTTATAAAGGAAAACAGTCTATTAATTCATTTTTTCTTATTAGAGTACTCGATTAATCGTAAAAATAATCAGTAGAATACTTGATTTCTAAAATAATCGTTTACTGCAGCCCTAATCTAGGCTGTTCTATCATTGGTTGTGAGTTCAATCTGACTACATAATGTCATTAAGATGACACAGCTTTTCCCCTTCACCCAGACAGGCTGAACGGCTCATAATACACAGCAAGGGGTTTAATGCAATCCACAGGTGAAGTAGAGGCCAGACCGGGGGGGCAAGGACTAGGGGAGGCCAGCATGACGGGAGTTTGGTTAGTGAGCCCCCCGTCCAGGGATTGGGCAATTTGAGTTCAGGAGGGGGCGGTCTTAAGAAGTTATATAGGGGCGAGTGGAAGGAAGATAGTGGCCATTTTGTAGGATTAGGTAGCTGATCCCAGTGCTGCAGGCAACCCCTCTTACCTCTACTATGGCAGATGTTGAAGCGTTGATCGCAGACCTTCGGGCCGCAGCGAATACCCGCGGAGCAGGATGGTTGCAGGAGCAGCTTCAAGGGCTTATGAGGGGGGCAGCGGAGGCTCCTGCTTCGCCTCTGCTAACTTCAAGCCGGCCGCAGCAGACCAGGCCGCCAATGCGCCTCAGCCTTGACCAGCCCCCCATAGTCCAGTGCCGCATTAGGAGCCCCTCCCGGGACCCTTACCATCGGCAGGCGGTGGCCCGGGCCCCTTCCCGCGAGCCTCGGCGGAGAAGGAATCCTCCAAGTAGGCTGGACTCGTGGGGTGGCCGACCCCAGTCACCCCCTCGTCAGGCAGGCGGCATGGGAACGGGACCAGGAATGGGGGGCTCCCCTTGGACTCCAGTCGATGAGGGGACCCCCCCTTGCAGGATCAAGATGGGTCCGAAACAGGGCTGCTGTGGATCAGGAGGTAGCATGCCCTCGTCTTCTCACGAGCAGCATGGTGCTGTCTCCGCCCCCCCCTTCCCTCTTGGCCAGGCATCTGGGAGCAGTGGCAGTTACGTCCCTGGTGATGGAGCTGCTAGGGGACCTGCATTTGAAGATCTTGGCCAGGCATCTGGGAGCAGTGGTGGTTACGTCCCTGGTGGTGGAACTGCTAGGGGACCTGCATTGGAAGTCGTCTCACCGGGACCTTCATGATCTGCGCAGAGGACCGTTCGGCTGGATTCCGGATCTGCGGCTGATGGGAACACAGCACCCAGGCAGCCAGGCTGAGATTTCTTGGGATCTGTATTGCCTTTTGTAGTGGGTATTGGTGTTGGGGGGGCATATCCACCCCGGCGGATTTAGGTAGGGGTTTAGGTCAGTTATTGGGCGGTCTGGTGGGTTTATTGTCCGAGTGGGGGGTCGCCGTTGTCCGCATGGGGGGTAGGCGGAGGTATCGGGGCTTCTGAGGGAGCTGCATCGGGGACAAGTGGCAGATCGGTGTCAGTTAAGACCCAGGCGGGGGGCCCCGCGGAGGACGAGTCTGTTAGGATAGATGATAGAGCAAAAGGGGAAGTTTATGTTTGTTTTGAGGGACCGTTGGGAGTACATTTAAAACAGGAGTTCCGAGAAAAAATATGGAAAGGGGAGTATTTGGAAATTTTTTCCTTGCTTCCCTTGGAAAAATTTAATTTAGACAGGACCAAGAGGGATGATAGTAAAAAAAGAGGACGAGGAAAAGCGGCGGTATCGCTTGATCCCGCGCACTTTTCCTAATTGGTTGCAGGCTTTTGCAATCTTGGCGAGTGTGATAGGTGAAAAAACACCGGAGTGTTGTTCGGTGCTGTTCTGTGCTATCGGGGAAGCGTATCGCGTGTATGGGGGTCAGGCGTGGCTTCGCTACGACGAGCAGTTCATTAGGTGGGACCATAAGGATATTGCATTATGGTTAAAAGTCACAGCCCCGGTTAGGTCAGACCAGTCCTTTTGTGGGGAATCAGGGAGTGCAGGCCAATCCGGTTTGGCGACAGCAATTTGTGAGGGAGGGGTTTTTGTTAGGATTTGGGATCCCATTTCGGTCCGGTTTTGGTAAAGGAAAATTTAAAATCTGCTTTACAGCATCGTGAGGTGGTTTCTGGGAAGTTAGAGAAAGAAGTTCGGTTAGGTAGGATGGCAGGCCCCTTTGCGGAACCTCCTTTGAGTAATAAGTTTAGACTTATTCACCACCTGTCATTTACAAAGGGTTTGTTGGTCAATGACGGCATTGATCCGGATATCTGTTCCGTGGTTTACGCCTCATTTGACGCGGCAGCGGCATGGGTGCAAAAGTTAGGAACAGGGTCGTTGTTAGCGAAGACGGACATTGAAGCAGCGTTTCGGCTGTTGCCGGTACACCCGGATTGTTTGCATCTTTTGTGGTGTTTTTGGGAGGGCGTTTTTTTTATCGACCGTTGTTTGCCGATGGGTTGTTCCCTATCGTGTGCATATTTTGAGAAGTTTAGCTCTTTTTTGGAATGGGTTTGTGGCGAATGCGGCGGGGTGTAAGTCTATCATCCATTACTTGGATGACTTCTTATGTATTGGCCCCGCATATTCGAGGGTTTGTTCGGTGTTGTTACACACGTTGGGTACATTGTTTACTAGTTTTGGGGTACCGTTAGCGGTTGAAAAGACCGTAGGTCCAGCTAACGAGTTGTTTTTTTGGGGGATAGAAATTGATACCGTCAGGATGGAGTGTCAATTGCCCATGGATAAACTCACGAACCTGAAGTAGGAAGTGTCAAGGGCGGGGCGTTTAAGAAATCCAGTTACGAGAGCTTCAATCTCTGCTAGGCAAGCTATATTTTGCATGCAGAATTATGCCTATGGGAAGGGTGTTTAGTCGGCAGTTGTCGGGGGCAACGGCTGGGGTGTCTATGCCGCATCATTACGTGCGCTTGGGTAGTGAGTTTGCATGTTTGGAGTGCTTTTTTAGATAATTACAATGGGAGGTCCTTAATTATCGAGAAGGTAATAGATTCTTTTGATTTTGAGCTTTTCTCTGATGCAGCTGGGAGTTGGGATTTTGGGGTGTATTGTAAGGGGCAATGGTGTGCGGAAGCGTGGCCGGATAGATGGGTGACGAAGGGTTGGGTTAAGAATTTGGCTTTATTAGAGCCTTTTTCCAATAGTGGTGGCAGTGATGCTTTGGGTGAGGTTTTTCATAATAAAAAAATCAGTTTTCATTGTGATAATTTTGGGGTGGTTCAGGCGATCAACGGGTTATCGGCGTCGTCTCCTATGGTAGTTAAGTTGTTACAGCATTTGGTGCTGGAATGCTTATTACTGAATGCATGGGTGGTGCCGGTGCATATACCAGGGCTTGAGAATTCGATTGCTGGTGCACTCTCTCATTCACAGTGGGAGCGTTTTCGGCAGCTGGCCCCAGAAGCAGAGGAAGTTGGGCTGGCGTGCCTGGGTTGCCTATGGGATCTGTTGGCAGCACTGTAGCGGGGCTCATCCACTGGTCTCTGGCAATCGGTATGTGGGATACTTATGTTAAGGCGTGGCATTGATGGGAGGACTAGTGTGGTAGGCTGGGGATCTGTGAGGGATGAGGGATGGTCGGTGACAAAATTAAATAGGTATGTGGCAGGACTTGCCTTTGGTTTTAAGATGCGCAAGATGGTTGACTTTACCAAGTCTTTTCTGGTTAGTCGCGTTTTAAAAGGGTGGCGGAAGTTGCGAGCCAAAAAAGAACGGACGGCGTCCGGTCTCTTTTGCGTTGCTTTTGGAATTGGGGAGCAGTTACCGGTGGTCTGCAGTTCATCTTAGGGGACGCATTTGTTTCGTTTAGCTTTTTCTTTGGCGTTTTTTGGGGCCATGTGGTTGGAGTAGCTTGTTTCACCCACGGTCAGGCAAGTAGGGGGGTTACTCGTGGTGGACGTTAATTTGGTAGGAGATAGGGTGGAGTTTCACATATGCCGGTCCAAGATGGATGTGGAGGGAAAAGGGTGCATGGTTGTGCTCTACGAGATTCCGAGGTGTCTCATGTGCCCGGTTCGGTGTTTAAAGGAATATTGTGCAGCAGAAAAAACTGAGGTCTTGCCATTGTTGGTGCATGCGGACGGTTCATTTTTATCCCGTTTTCAATTCACAGCAATTTTTCAGAGGTGTTTGGATCGGTTGGGGGTGGGGAGTTCTGGGTATGCCAGCCACTCGTTTCGGATAGGGGTGGTGACAGAGGCGGCGCATTTGGGGCTGGGGGATGACATGATAAAAAAGATCGGGCGCTGGGAATCAATCAGGTTCAAGTCATATATTCGGCCGGACAAATTGTAGGGCGGCTCCGCATTGTGTTTTCCTTTTCTTTTTTTTTTTATTGTTTCGTTATTGATGGTGCAGAACTGCTTTTGCTCCTTGTTTCTTTTCTTCCTTCATTACAGGTGCAGAATCTGCATTAGTGTGGATCCTGGGACACTCCTTTGTTTTTTGGGGAGCATTGCGGGCGTCGATTAGACCTGACGGTCAGCAGCTGGGTCTTGCTCGATCGGCTGTAGTGGTAAGGTGGCTGGGGCAGCGTTATGACTGAGTTTCACCATTTTGTTAAGCTAAATAGGGCCCCGGATATCCTTGTGTTACATGTGGGAGGAAACAACTGGTAAGGGATATTAAGTTCAATATGCTTAGGTTATCAGCTTTTTTCCCGAGGTTGGTAACCTTATGGTCCGACATAGTCTTGCGTAAGGTATGGCGTGGGGCTCGATCAGTCGAGGAGGTGAATAGGGCCCGTATAAAAGTCAATAGGGCGATTGGGCGTTTTATGGTGCTGAACAGGGCAGTGTCAGTTAGACATTTGAATTTAGAGAATGGCTTTGGCCGTTTTTGGCCAGACGGTGGAGTTCATCTCAGTGCGGTCGGCATTGATATGTGGTGTCTGTCTCTACAAGAGGGGATTGAGACAGCGCTGGGTGTGTGGAGGGACGCACGGTCTTAAGGGGATTAAGACGGGGGGGGTCCTTGGGGTTGAAAATAAGGTGTGGTAAGAAGGAGGGGAGGGCTCAACGGTTGTGGCTGGACTCCCATGGTTGGTGGTTGCTTATGGTGGTGTTAAGGACCATGGCTGGCGCTCATCGGCTGGGGGCAAGATGGCCTACCCCGGACGGGGTTATCATTGTTTGGGGCTTTAAGGACCTCCTCCTGTATGTTTATGTTATATGTTATACATATGGGGAATGGGTTGTTGTTCATATGCTATTGCATATGGGTTAAGGGGAATATTTACTTTATTTGTTTAAAAAATGTATATGGTATATAAAGCGGCTGCTGTGGCCGATATTAATCCAACCTGGTGTCTGTCCTTTTTGGGGTTGGCAGGGTAGGAGAGCTTTAATCTAAGTGGGAGGGGTTTCATTTAAGCAGGGTTACATCTGGTTCTGGTAAGTATAAAAATGGGCGAGTGAAATTTACCAATACCACCGTCATGTCATTAGCAGGTTCTTTCCCATATGTCTGCTGACTTGTTAGTCAGACCAAAAGGCACACATAGTTAATTCAAGTTGCTGTGGAAGTCAGAGAGCTACAAGAAAGAGACATATTAAACAATAGCTCATGTGCCTGACTACCTCCCCAAAACGATAGACAAAGAAACAGTACACCTGGTGCAGATTAAGAACAATTCACCCCAGAGGTGGTCAGGTGTTATCATCAGCGGGCATGATGTCATCACAAGAACTTGCAGAGAACATGGCTCAAACAAACTCACCAGGAAGAGGAGATGATACAGCAAAGGAGTGGCTGGCTAGTGTGTGGCATACAGGAAGATAGTGGATGAATGATGGTTAACAGAAAAGTAGGAATTCTGAACTGACCTTATCTTATTTTCTGTCAGCAATCCAGCCTAGACAATATAACAGCACAGCAATGACCAAATCCCTCCACACAGGCCGCACTCTGCTTGCTAGTAAGACTGTTTCTCCCCATAGGGCGTGAATGCATTCTCCCTTTGGATCTTATACGACCTGTGCGTGTGCACCCTAATCTTCACTAGCGGATGACTGGAAAACCTAGGGTACTTAAAGCCCTTTCACATGTGGGAGGATGCCTGAGCAATAGGTGCTCTAGTGTGCTTTTGTCCTACTAAGGTGTCTGTTCTGTTGTCTGCCCATGTACTGATTCTCTTCACATTCACTGGTTTCTGACCCTCCGCTACTTGATTGGTGCCTGACCTCTGTATTGACCCTTCGCTGCCTGGCCTGCCCTAACCTTGAACCATTTAATGTAAAGCAGTACTCTGCCCTGATCTCTGCCTGTTCCTGACTATGACTTTGCCTGACCCCTCGATGCCCTGCACTGATGTCTCTGGACCCCATCGGCCAGCCATCAATCCTGGAGGAAACGGCCTGGAGCTTCCCTTGCAGCATAGTCCAGACCCCTGGACAGGGGTTAAATGGTGAATGCCAGGGGACTACCAGGATTAGCCTTAAGTCAAATCTGTTGGTTGACACAGTGGTTCTACACCCACTGCCATAACACAAAGTAAACAATATCTGGAAAGGAATGCACTTAGCCCACAACCAGAATGGAGTAAAGCCTGGATATATAAAGGCTCGACAATCAGTAACTGTACCCTAATATTCCAGGCAAAGCTAGGTGGTAGCCAAAATCAGATTCATATGCAAGGAAGTTGCATAGAAATATCCAAAACTATTAACTAGTTGAACATGAAGCAACTGAGAGAACCCTATTGCTTGTAACAGGTTTATTTGATTTGGATCAGGGTTTCATAGTGAAAAGCAGATTAACAGGATTCCAAGTAGAAAGTTAGAGTCCTGAATAACAGGATGATTGACAGGCTTCTGTGTACACACATGGACACAAGGAGAGCCATCTATCAGTCAGTGTGGACGGAGTAAGCTATCTCCCCTGACTTCTTTATAAATATGGACATTCGTAGAAGCTGAGCCAAGGCGAGATGAGGATAAGCCACTAGCCTTCCCTCAAAAAAAAGCTGCATTAAAATTTGCAGTAATAATATCCCCCACCCAAACAAAAAAAAAAGCTGTACGTGAAACCACTCTAAATGTGATATGTATTATTTATTTAGTATTATAAATGCCAAATATTATTTCGTGAGTAACAATTTTATAACAAGAAATATTGCATCACATTCTCAGCTATAAAATCACCCTAAAAATTTGTTTAAAATGTTGACAACGGGTCTAGACAAATACGTTGCGATCATGTGATCCTAGAATGCACCAGGGAGTGATGTGCTGCTAATATACAGTACAACAGCCCTAAACATCTGAGCACACAGTAATTCCTGTGAAGAACATCGAGGTCAATATATGACATCTAATTTGCTGCATGAGGCGGTGGATGGTGCAGAGTGGTGGTAAGCTGAATTTTGTCAAGGAGATCCCCCCCAGGGACTGAGATATATAACATCATGAATATATTTGAGACAAAGGAAGATTTTATGAATCCAGCCAACAGTAATACGCATTACAATTCAGCTTCTGAATACCCAGTATGATGTAGATGCAGAAGAAAATGAAGATTTTTCATATAAAACCCAGTCGATGAGCATTTAAGCAGTTTCCATGGCAACTCAGCTTCAGGTCTGTCATCTGAAAATATAGTGAGTGCCTCAGCACAGGAACCATTTACGTATAGGCCCTGGGGGACTTTAAATTCATGACGTGTATGTACTAGTGCTCATTGCCTGATTCTTGCAGTGCTGCACCTCACCTAAGGTTGCGCCATGGTCAGACATTGCTTAACCCTTATCACAAAGCAGCATGCTGAAAAGTCATTATAAATTATTGCAAACAAGCAAACAACTGATCAAATAATGAAGGAAAAATGTAAAACTATTTATATATTTAGGTGGTAAGAAACTGTTTCAGGATAGGTCATCAATATTATATTGGTGGGGGCCGACTCCCGACACCCCCACTGGCTAGCTGTATTAAAGGACAAGCGATGTAGCCTCCTCACAGTTAACCTAGCACAGCGACGTACATTGTATAGTGGTTGTGTTTGGTGCTGCAGCCCAGGCCTATTTACTTGAACAGGAATGAGCTGCACATAGACAGTGTGACCAGTGTGAACATAAAGCCACTGGATTAGGAAGCACAGCACTCATTGGAAGACCATGGCCTCTTCAAACAGCTGATTGGCAGGGTTACAGGGAGTCTGACCCCCATCCTGAAGATAGGCTCCTCCTGGTGACCAAATGCCACCCTCTGCCACAATATGGTCACATGAGCTATTCAGTTGTGATGGCAGCCAGGAGGCTTCTACGGCAGGCCTGTGGCAGGACTTACCAATTTTACCATAGACTGCAATAGTAAATGATTGCAGTCTATTGTAAGCAACTATTGATTGCATGTTTAAGTCTCCTGATGGACTACAAATAAAGGTTAAAAAGGTTAAGAAAATATGTTAAAACAAAAAACAAAAAATAAAAAATTAAGTAACCCCGTTTCCTAATTTTACAAATACAAATAAATAAGCAATATAAAAACATAATTGGTATTACCACATCTGAACATGCCCAAACTATTAAAATATAATAGCCTGAAGAAGCGCGTAGGCGCGAAGCGGCTGTTGCCGTATATCCTAACACTGCATCATATGTTTGTCCGCCCTGAGCCATTTATGTATTCAGCTTTTATGTACCCAGCTTCGATGTATTCAGCTCTGGAGGAAATAAAGGAAGATTGCACCGAATGGTGAGTGCCGCCTGTATATTCTTATCATTTGATCTATTAAAATATAAAAGTATTGATCTCATACAGCGACTGCCATAATGGAAAAAAAATAAAAATGACTGTCAGCCTCTCAGACTAATTTGAATAAAAAGTGATCAAAAGTCATACAAAAAAGCTCATACCCAGCTCCATAGGTAGAAATATAAAAAGTTATGGGCATCAGAATATGGTGATGCAAAAGTTTGTTTTCATTTTTTAAATAGCATTAAAAGCATTTTTCCAGCTTTCCAATACATTGCATGGTGTATTAAATGGTGTAATTAAAAAATACAACTTGTCCAACTAAAAATAAGTACTCATACAGCTATACAAAAGGAAAAGTAAAAAAAAAAGATATGGCCCTTGGAAGGCAGGGAGGAAAAACAAAAATGTGTCCATGCAGCATGCCTAGAGAAGAAGAAAGGAGCCAAGAATGATGGTTGTATTAGTTAGTCATTCTCATGCTCTCCTGGGCAGTGCAGTGATGGGAAGGGACCACTGTTTTCCCTTCAAGACACACCCTGGTCTTTGGGGTTCTTCAACCTGATGGTGGTTTGGGGTGCCCTGGAAAGGGATGGTCAATCATGGTGAATAGTGAGGTGCAAGGCACATTCCCTTTGCAGCAGCACATGACGGTGCAGTATAGTGGTGCAGGAAATAATGAAGCAAAAAGTCCTTTAATGAAGAACCAAATTTGCATAAGCATCCAGGAATAAGGGTGCAACACTTGTCACTTTCTTTATGCAATGCAACCATAGGGCAGCTCTCAGTGTCAGACTAAGGCCTCTTGCACACGAAAGGTTTTTTTCCCGTATACTTTCCGTTTTTTGCGTTTCGTATATATGGACCGTATACGGAACCATTCATTGCAACGGATCCGCAAAAAAAAAAAAACTGAAGATACTCCGTATGCCTTGCATTTCCGTATTTACATTTTTTCTGTTCCGTTCAAAGATAGAACATGTCCTATTATTGTCCGCATAACGGACAAGGATAGTACTGTTCTATCAGGGGCCAGCTGTTCCGTTCCGCAAAAAACGGAATACACACGGACGTCATCCGTATTTTTTGCGGATCTGTTTTTTGGTGACCGCAAAACACTGAAAAACCCATGCGGTCGTGTGCAAGGGACCTTTTGCACCTTTTTACTGGTTGAAGGTATGTGCAGGATGAGAAGATTTTACCTTTATGCAAGGGACCAGTCTGCTCCTAAAGTGTGTCTAGGCACTCTTTATAACTTATACTTTCAGGCACGTGGCTATGAAGACTCAAATGTCCTATTTAGACAGTTTCTCTCCACAGGACTTACTGCTTACACCTCCTCTTTTGCCTCTGGTGTGTTCCTCAAATGTATCTTTTGCTTTTTTTCTCTCCACTTTTCTCTAGGTTTTGCTTCTCTCTGGCTGGCTTAATTCAGAGCTGGTTTTAGCTACATTTGCCCTCATAAATGTCTTGACTCCATCAGTTTCTAGGCTGTTGTAACTCCTTCTTCCTATGGGAGGGAATACAGCACCACCTGGGGGCAGGGCCGATTCTAGCTCTTATGCTGCCTGAAGCAAAAATGTAAATGGCGCCCACCTCCCATTAAAAAAATTGTATGAAAGCCAAGTAGCCACCGAACTCCGAGACTGTCCTGCCAGATCTGGGGCGGTACAAGTACAGATAATGTTGCTGATATCACCTTCAGTCCTATTAACACTACAGTTAACACAGTGATAAATCTCTGAGTACAGATACCATAGTAGATTATACATGCAGTCCTATGTAACAGCACAGATAACACTAGTGCTGATAATGTGGTCGTGTTACCTACAGTCCTATGTAAAACCACAGATAACACTACTGCTGATAATGTGGTAGTGTTACCTTCAGTACTATGTAAAACCACAGATAACACTAGTGTAGATCATGTAGTATTGTTCCCTATGTCCTTAGTGTCTCTCCCATGGGACTCCATGCTGGCGGTGCTGCCTCCTCTTCCTTCTTCTTCTTTCCCAGTACAGAATGTCCTGATGCAGCTGCGTCAAGATATAGGAACACTGTGGGCATGGTGATGTGACACAGGCACACACAGGGACAGACACACACACAAGGAGAGGCACACACACAGGTACAGACACATCTATGCTCCCTTCACAGTGGTAATACCCTCTTTGTGCCCCCTTCACATTATTAATGCAATATGTGCCCCATTCACAGTAGTTATGCCCATTGTGCACCTTCACAGTAGTTATGCCCATTGTGCCTCCTTCACAATAGTAATGCCCATTGTGCCCCTTCACAGTAGTAATGCCCTCTGTGCCCCTTCACAATAGTAATGCCCATTGTGCCTCCTTCACAATAGTAATGCCTATTGTGCCCCTTCACAGTAGTAATGCCCATTGTGTCCTCATCATAGTGATAATGCTTATTGTGCCGCCTTCACAGTAGTAATGCCCTCTGTGCCCCCTTTATAGTAGTAATGCCTCTGTGCGCTTTTATAGTAGTAATGCTCTCTGTGCCCCCTTTATAGTAGCAATGCCCTCTGTGCTCTTTTATAGTAGCAATGCCCTTGGTGCCCTTTATAGTAGTAATGACCTCTGTGCCCCTTTTTATAGTAGCAATGCCCTCTGTGCCTTTTTATAGTAGTAATGCCCTCTGTACCCCTTTATAGTAGTAATGCCCTCTGTACCCCTTTATAGTGGCAATGCCCTTTGTGCATCTTTAAAGTAGAAAAGCCCTCTGTGCCACCTTTATAGTAGTAATGCTCTCTTGCCCCTTTATGGTATTAATGCCCCCTTTGTAGTGGTAATTACCTCTGTGCCCCATTTGTAGTAGTAATGCCCTCTGAGCCCCCCTTATGGTAGTAATGCCAACTGTGCCACCTTTGTAGTAGTAATTCCCTCTGTGCCCCCTTTGTAGTAGTAATGCCCTCTGTGCCCCCCTTATGGTAGTAATGCCAACTGTGCCACCTTTGTAGTAGTAATTTCCTCTGTGCCCCTTTGTAGCAGTAATGCCCTCTGTGCCCCCTTTGTAGAAGTAATGCCCTCTGTGCCCCCTTATGGTAATAATGCCAACTGTGCCACCTTTGTAGTAGTAATTCCCTCTGTGCCCCTTTGTAGCAGTAATGCCCTCTGTGCCCCCTTTGTAGAAGTAATGCCCTCTGTGCCCCCCTTATGGTAGTAATGCCAACTGTGCCACCTTTGTAGTAGTAATTCCCTCTGTGCCCACTTTGTAGTAGTAATGCCCTCTGTGCCCCCTTTAGGTAGTAATGCCCTCTGTGCCCCCTTTGTAGTAGTAATGCCAACTATGCTGCCTTTGTAGTAGTAATGCCCTCTCTTCTGTGCCCTCTTTGTAGTAGTAATGCCCTCTGCTCTGTGCCCCCTTTGCAGTAGTAATGCCCTTTCCTTTGTGCCCCCTTTGTAATAGTAATGCCCTCTGTGGACCCCTTATGTTAAAAAGAAAAACACAATAAAAAAAACTCAGTACCTACTCACCTTGTCCCATTCCTGAAGCTCATATCCTGCTCTCCCCTGCAGACACAGATTGCTCTAAAGCCCTATGTGGGAGGAGCTTATGCAGATTCCTGGGCTGCAGGCTCCTCCCACACAGGCCGACAGCGCGACTTGTGCCTGGAGGCTAAATAGTGGAGTAAGGAGAAGTCTCCCTGCTTCACCATTCTGTGCGCTGCCAGCATGAAGAAGGGGAGGAGCGTGGGGAGCTGAGCGGTCGGTGAGTGAGAGGATCGCAGCTCCCTGCGCTCCAGGAGGGGGAGTGGGGGTGCAGCTTAAAGGGAACAATGGCGGCATCCACCAGCAGTGTTTAACAGCTGTGTGGATGCCGCCCCCTCAAAATAGTGAGAACTGCCGCCTGTGCCGAGATTCTCATCTCGCCTCATGGCAGAAACAGCCCTGCCTGGGGGTGACAATAAAGATCTGTTAACTGCTGCCTATTATACAGGAAAATGCATAAATACACAGTAAAGCACATTTTTGACCTTCTAGTAGCAAATATACAGGAAATGCACATCAAAAACTCTTCTGCAGTAGAACACTGCCATAGTAAAGGGGTTGTCTCTCTTCAGCAAATGGCAATTATCATTTAGATAAAGTTAATACCAGGCACTTACTAATGTATTGTGATTGTCCATATTGCCTCCTTTGCTGGCTTGATTCATTTATCCATCACATTGTACACGGCTCATTTCCAGGGGTTATGATCTCCACTGCAGCACAGATACGAGGTGTCCGGGTCAGGAGTTGCTGTGCATGCATGCCTATGGGCGTTCCAATGGTCCCGGCCACCAGAGAGGTCTGCACTTTTTCCTATAGTGTGCAAACACGACCACCACTGCTGGATTATTATGGTGCCGGGCAATATTCATAATTCTACAGTCTTCAAAGCTGAAATCCTTACACACATAATACCTCTATGCACTCTATGCAGTGTGCATGTGCAGAGATATACGTCACACCTCAAATTAACTTAATTTCACTTGTGGACTAGGCATAATAAAATATAACTTTTACTAATGTATCACTAAAAGCATAGGTGGTTGCAGTGGGACGAAACAAAAACATACATACATATATACACATATATTGCCACCATCTAGGGCCGCGGTAAGGATAATTATGGGTGGATCTTACCCCGTCCTGTAGACACACGACCAGCAAGCAGTGGGTGGCGGCAGTGCCCTGGTATGACAATAGGACACTGGTGACCAGTGCTTCTGTGGGTATGGCGGTATGGACACTCCTATTGTGCCCTGATCTAAAGCCCTCCCTGTGTAGGTGATTTAGGGGCTATCATCATTTACCTGCCTAACCAACACAGAGCACCCGCCCCGACAGGGGCGACCCATACGGAACCTGTCCCTATAATGGGGCCTAGTCCCTGTAAAGCCCTTACTAAATAGCCCTACATGCCATGTTTCATTCCATAGAGTCGGAACTCATCAGGGGCTTACTGAAGTCAAAGGGTTTCTACAAAAAACAGAAAAGGACACGCAATCCTCCAGCATTTCATGTGGCTCACGCGACACTGTGCATCTGATGTAGGAAATGCTAGTTGTTCCATTGCATTGTTAGAAATGGGAAAAACGGTTAGAGAAGTTTCCTATGAGAAGCTTACTGACAAGTTACACTGATAACCAGCAGATCTGTGAAAGTATCTCTGGACTACAAAATAATCTGTAACTCAAGATAAAGTAATTACGTTAAATGTGCAGCTATTAGTTAAGGCAACAGTACAGATCGTATCAGGTGAATACTGCATGTCCAAATAGATTTTAATTACTCCCTTTTCCACAAATAGAAATGAATCCAGTATCTACTACAAAAAGAATTTCAATTTAAGGGTGTGTTACTTTAGAAAATCAATGGGTATTCTAAAGAGCCCTTTACACTGCCTGATGCTCATGTAGATTACTGCTAATGAATATTCATATGCGCGTTCATCGAGTAATTGTTTGGGCAGACACCTGAATCACCGTTTGCCGGCAGCAGGCATGCAGTCTAAACAGCCTCTGCAGCCTCTGCTGCCGGCAAACGATGATTCTGTATGGGGACGAGCCATGGCATTAGCGATCACTCCTCCTATTCTTTCCTTTTCCACTGCGCTACGAATTTGACCGCGCAGCCGCAGTGGAAAAGGAGAGAGGAGGAGAGTAAACGGGCGGGCAGAGGTACACGGAGGGCGGGGTTATGGGCCGTTGAGGAGGTGCTGCCTGGGGCTCGGACGATTGAGACGCCGCCCTGGGCACTTGAGAGGGCGCATTTACAGAATATTAAAAGTTCATTTTTGGCTGAAAGAAAACTCCATTAGATACAACAAAGGTACCGTTTTTAAGTTCTGGGTGGTACATATAATGCTATTTGATCAGTCTAATATGCTCAAATGTGGTGACAGACTCCCTTTAAAGCTATATGGAGCTAGAACGTTCCAACAAAGGGCAACTCTGGCTCTGAAAGGTCATGACCAGTTAATATATTCTACGGGTAGCACATTTGAATGCATGCTGTGTAATGCTTGGACCTGTCACCACACTTGTTACCAGTTCACCATTTAGCATTTGTTTTTAGGTCTACAATTCTATGTTGAATCATTTCTTACTACACTGGCATAACTCTTGGCACTCAGCTTTACTGGCACAGAGCTCCAAATTCCCTGTATAATTAAAGGTAGCGTCCCACTAATTAGAACAGAACTTTCAAGGGGTTTACAGCTTTAAAGGCGTTGTACACCCCCGGGGACCTTTTCTGCCGGCTCTGCAGGGTCTCCCTGCGTCAACATCCTGTTTGACAGAGGTCACAGGGCCGCCGCAGTAAATGACAGGTTAATTAACCATGCATCATGTCACAGGGTCAGTTGTTGCATGGGTGACAAGTCACTGCTACAGCCAGTCATTGGCTACAGCGACCCTGTAACCCCCTTAAAAGCGGATGTTGATGCAGGAAGACCCTGCAGAGTCGGGGAACAACCCCTTTAAGGTCCATCAACTGTAGTCATGACAGTGCTGCACCTAATGGAAAAAAAAACAGGCTCACCTTCTCCCCGCTGCTCCATTCTTGCACCGAGGTCCCATTCAGTGCCAATTAGAAAGTGCAAGTTGACTTGCAAAAAATAAGCCTTTATATGTGAATGGGAAAAATAAAAGTCATGGCTTTTGGAAAGTAGAGAGTAAAAAACTGAATTGCAAAAATGGAAAATGACAGGAAGAGCCTGTAAATGTAAACATGAATAGCATATAAATAATATGATGATCTGCCATCCAAGTGTAATGTGTCATGATCCAGCCACACGAACATCAACCATTTCTGAGAACAAAGTGCTGTGGTTAGATTACAGTATGGATTGTATTTATTCTTTTTTCTTTTAATCTCCATGACTTGTCACATTAGTATCTGTCCATCAGTGTCTGAGATTTCTAGATGGCTTGATGTGTTGAAAACCATATTTTGCATGTACAAGGAGCACAATCAGGTTTGTATTCCTCATGTATCTTGCCAGGCAAGAAGAAGCCCCAGCATGCCTATAGACTGAATAGAGCACTATAGTGAATGGTCAAAAGATGGAATTGTGGCTTGTTCCTATAACAGCCTTAATTGCTCCCATTATTGTGTTACAAGAGACGCAGAAGAGAAAACATAACATTTATTCCGCCATAACAATAAACCTACGTCATAATGTGGCAATGCTGCAGCTCTGTACACGGGCAATGTAATGATCCTGTGTAAGCAAAGCCATGTTTTTCATTACCCATAAAACAATTCTCACTGAACAAAGGCACTAAACATCTGAATATTACGACATGGGAAAACACCAGCTGGAAAAATTAAAACCGTTTAGAATAAATCATACTTGAATAAATAAAAAATAAGGAAAGGAAAAAAAAAATCCAATCTTTCTAAATTTCTTTATTGCCTCAATGTAGAATATAACATATCATGTAATCAGGAATACACATTTATGTGCTATAAATTGATTATAGAGCAGAATAATATTTTCAGCTTCTCTTGGTTCATGATCCAGTTTCCTGCTTTTGTACACATTCAAATAAACTTCATTAACATATCCCATTTTAATGTAAAAGTAACAGACAATATTGACGGACGTGTGAATGTGTTTTTCACATGTCTGTTGACTGGAGACTGGTGGATCTTTGTGTTTGTCTCATCATTTGCATCTCAAGAACAAGACACAGGTTGAATGTGCATCCCGTCAGTTTTTTAACCGTACACATTGCCAAAGTTAAAGGGGTTCCCCGGTATTAATGATCTTTTTTGCAAGTGCCCCCAGCCCAGCGATGGACTGGCCATCGGGAGTACCGGGAGAATCCCGGTGGGCCGATCGAATTATGGGCCGGCCAGGGCCGCCATCAGGGGGCCCTGGCCGCACGACCCCCCTGCACGCACAGTACACTCAGCGGCGGCATCACTACCAGACGGGGGCGGGGCGGTTATCAGCGAGGCCCTGATAGACTGAAGAGAGATGTTAGCCCCGCCCCCGGCTCAGCTGAATAGATGGATGTGAGCCCCGCCTCCTGCTTCGCCCTCCAGCGCAGCTGAATGAATGTGAGCCCCTCCCCTACTGCTGCTCCGCCCCCCGTTTAGCAGAATGGATGGCTGTGAGCACCGCCACCACCCCTCCTGCCGCTCCGCCCCCGGCTCTGCTGAATGGATGGATGTGAGCCACGCCTCTCTTGTTTCCCCGCCCCTCTATTTGCTCCGCCCCCGGCTCTGCTGAATGGATGTATGTGAGCCCCGCCCCTTTATTTGCTCCGCCCCCGGTGGGCCGGTCAGTGGGCCGGTCTGGCTGAAGTCCAGGGCCACTTTATTGTCCCAGTCCATCCCTGCCCCAGCCTGCCTCCATAAACTGAAATTTCATGATTACCTTCTCGCTACCGCTCCAGTCCTCCATGCTTACTCCTGCATATCCATGTTCCGGTCCCCACGCTGTGTTTACATCTGCCGCAGCATGGGAATGGTCACATGCTCCACTGCAGCCATACACTCTTTTCAGCGGTGACAATATTACCTAATTCTTTGTGTGCATCTAGAAGAAAATATGGTGATAAACAGTGACAGAATTTCACCATAAGAACCTGGGACCATCCTGGCTAAACATCATCAGGCCCTTGGCAGAGAATACACAATGAATTATTTCTTGTCCTAGATCAGATGATGCTTGAGGACAATTTGACATCACAGTTCAGATCATGAAAGCTCAGCTGAAAGTGAACCTTAGGCCCATTCACACGAGCGAGTTTTCCGCGAAGGTGCAATGCGTGAACGCATAGCACCCGCACTGAATCCTGACCCATTCATTTCAATGGGTCTGTGTACATGTTTTTTTTTCACGCATCAGTTCTGCGTTGCGTTAAAAACGTAGCATGTTCTATATTCTGCGTTTTTTCACGCAACCCTGGCCCCATAGACGTGAATGGGGCTTCAGTGAAAAACGCATTGCATCTGGAAGCAAGTGCGGATGCAATGCGTTTTTTACGGATGCTTGCTAAGATATGTTGTTTGTAAACCTTCAGTTTTTTAATCACGCACGTGAAAAAACGCAGACAAAACTGACTGAACTTGCTTGCAAAATGTTGTGAGTTTCACTGAATGCACCCTGAACACATCCGGAGCAAATCCAGGACGCCCATGTGAAAGAGGCCCTACAGAATGACACTGACGATGTACTGTACAATGATCCTAAACGTATCAGTAAATCCACAAAAGAATTTTGGAAAGGCTAAGTCAAAGTCCAGAACTAAATCCTATCGAAGATGCTATGATGCTATGGGGATATTCAAAATTTTCTGTGCATGCAAGAAGCCCTCAAACATTATACAGTGGTCCCTCAAGATACAATATTAATTGGTTCCAGGAGGACCATTGTATGTTGAAACCATTGTAAGTTGAGTAATCGGTTCCAAAGCCCCAAAATGTCATCCACTTCAAGAGAAAATGAATATTTAAGAAAATTAAGCCGATAACTGAGACAGATACAAGTCCTTACATATAACAGCCAGGAATAGCTGCTAACTAGCAACTAATCCAGCTAATTTACCAGAGAAGTGACCTTAATTGGTTGGATCGGAGTCTGAGACATTGTATGTTGAGTCTAGTTTCAACTTACGATGGGTCAGAAAAGACCCTTGTATGTTGAACATATTGTATCCTGAGGCCATTGTACAGTCCTGATCAAAAATTTAAGACCACTTGAAAAATGGCAAAAAATCATATTTTACATTGTTGGATCTTAACAAGGTTCCAAGTAGAGCTTCAACATGCAACAAGAAGAAATGAGAGTGAGACAAAAAATTTGGAGCATTCAATTAATTGAAAATAACGATTAAACTGAAACAGGCTGTTTTTCAGCTGATCCAAATTTTAGGACCACATGCCTTTAAAAGGCCAAATCTGTGCAAAGATGTGGATTCATTGTCATTTTCTGTCAGGTAGTCACACGTTGTGATGGCAAAGGCAAAAAAACTCTCCCTTTTTTAACGTGGTCGGGTTGTTGAACTGCATAAGCAGGGTCTCTCACAGCGCGCCATCGCTGCTGAGGTGGGACGCAGTAAGACAGTCATTTGGAATTTCTTAAATAATCCTGAGGGTTATGGAACAAAAAAGTCAAGTGGAAGACCCATCAGCACTGAGCCGGAGGATCCAATTGGCTGTCCGTCAAGACACTGGACGATCCTCGACCCAAATTAAGGCCCTTACTGGTGCTGACTGCAGCCCCATAACCATCAGACGGCATCTGAGACTGAAGAGCTTCAAAAACAAAAAACATCTTCAAAGACCTCATCTCCTTGAACGCCACAGAACTGCTCATTTGGACTTTGCAAGAGAGCACCAAACATGGGACATTCAAAGGTGGAAGAAAGTTTTATTCTCTGATGAGAAAAAATTTAACCTTGATGGTCCTGATGGTTTCCAACGTTACTGGCATGAAAAGCAGATCCCACCTGAGATGTTTTCTACCCGCCACAGTGGAGGGGGCGCCATAATGGTCTGGGGTGCTTTTTCCTTCAGTGGAACAATGCAGCTTCAGGAAGTGCAGGGGCATCAAACGGCCGCTGGCTATGTCCAGATTTTGCAGAGAGCATTCCTCATGACTGAGGGCCCTCGTCTGTGTGGTAACGACTGGGTTTTTCAACAGGACAACGCTACACAACACAATGCCCGCAGGACAAGCAACTTCTTTCAGGAGAATAACATCACTCTTTTGGCCAATCCTGCTTGTTCCCCTGATCTAAATCCAATTGAGAACCTTTGGGGATGGATGGCAAGGGAAGTTTACAAAAATGGGCAACAGTTCCAGACACTCACCTCATGGAAATGCTTGCATCAAGCATGCCGAAACGATTTTTTTGAAGTGATAAACAATAACGGCGGAGCTACTCATTACTGAGTTTATGTTTGGAAGTTGGATTTCTGTTTTGGAGGGGTTTAGTTTTTTTTGGGAGGTGTGGTCCTAAACTTTTGATCAGCTGAAAAACAGCCTGTTTCAGTTTATTCATTGTTTTCATTAAATTGAATGCTCAAAAAATGTTTTGTCTCACTCTCATTTCTTCTTGTTGCATGTTGAAGCTCTACTTGGAACCTTGTTAAGATTTAGCCATGCTAAATATGATTTTTTGCCATTTTTCAAGTGGTCTTAAACTTTTGATCAGGACTGTATCTTGAGGGACCACTGTATTACTAAAACATTTCTCCAAGTCGAGACTAGTAGGCATTTATATGGATACCTGCTAAAGGTTGTTTCTGCCAAAGGGACAATTCCAGGTATAAGAGACAAGGGGTAACTTACTTTTTCTACAGAATAAAAAGTTGCATCTGTGCATTTTCTGATTAATACATTATTTCAAAGCCAATTAGTTAGTGCTTTTTTCAGTTACATTACCTTGATCTTTTATATAGGTACTCGTATATTGATAGGTCTAGATACTGTATATTCATGAGGTGTTCTTACTTTTTCACATAACTGCAATGATAGAGATACACATTCTCAGTGTGCATTTTATAGTAGATATGTATGTACTGGGCTCTATATTACCCAGCGGTATATACAGTCAGGTCCATAAATATTGGGACATCGACACAATTCTAACATTTTTGGCTCTATATACCACCACAATGGATTTGAAATGAAACAAACAAGATGTGCTTTAACTGCAGACTGTCAACTTTAATTTGAGGGTATTTACATCCAAATCATGTGAACAGTGTAGGAATTACAACATTTTGCATATGCGCCTCCCACTTGTTAAGGGACCAAAAGTAATGGGACATAATAATAATCATAAATCTAACTTTCACTTTTTAATACTTGGTTGCAAATCCTTTGCAGTCAATTACAGCCTGAAGTCTGGAACGCATAGACATCACCAGACACTGGGTTTCATCCCTGGTGATGCTCTGCCAGGCCACTACTGCAACTGTCTTCAGTTCCTGCTTGTTCTTGGGGCATTTTCCCTTCAGTTTTGTCTTCAGCAAGTGAAATGCAGGTCAGGTGACTGACTTGGCCATTGCATAACATTCCACTTCTTTCCCTTAAAAAACTCTTTGGTTGCTTTTGCAGTATGCTTTGGGTCATTGTCCATCTCCACTGTGAAGCGTCATCCAATGAGTTCTGAAGCATTTGGCTGAATGAGAGCAGATAATATTGCCTGAAACACTTCAGAATTCATACTGTTGCTTTTGTCAGCAGTCAAATCATCAATAAATACAAGAGAACCAGTTCCATTGGCAGCCATACATCCCCACGCCATGACACTACCACCACCATGCTTCACTGATGAGTTGGTATGCTTAGGATCATGAGCAGTTCCTTTCCTTCTCCATACTCTTCTCTTAAGATCACTCTGGTACAAGTTGATCTTGGTCTCATCTGTCCATAGGATGTTGTTCCAGAACTGTGAAGGCTTTTTTAGATGTCGTTTGGCAAACTCTAATCTGGCCCTCCTGTTTTTGAGGCTCACCAATGGTTTACATCTTGTGGTGAACCCTCTGTATTCACTCTGGTGAAGTCTTCTCTTGATTGTTGACTTTGACACACTTACACCTACCTCCTGGAGAGTGTTCTTGATCTGGCCAACTGTTGTAAAGGGTGTTTTCTTCACCAGGGAAAGAATTCTTTGTTCATCCACCACAGTTGTTTTCTGTAGTCTTCCGGGTCATTTGGTGTTTCTGAGCTCACCGGTGCGTTCCTTCTTTTTAAGAATGTTCCAAACAGTTGTTTTGGCCATGCCTAATGTTTTTGCTATCTCTCTGATGGGTTTGTTTTGTTTTTTCAGCCTAATGATGGCTTGCTTCACTGATAGTGACAGCTCTTTGGATATCATCTTGAGAGTTGACAGCAACAGATTCCAAATGCAAATAGCACACTTGAAATTAACTTTGGACCTTTTATCTGCTCATTGGAATTGGAATAATGAGGGAATAACACACACCTGGCCATGGAACAGCTGAGAATTCAATTGTCCCATTACTTTTGGTCCCTTTACAAGTGGGAGGCACATATGCAAACTGTTGTAATTCCTACACCTTTCACCTAAATTGGATGTAAATACCCTCAAATTAAGGCTGACAGTCTGCAGTTAAAGCCCATCTTGTTCGTTTCATTTCAAATCCATTGTGGTGGTGTATAGAGCCACAAATGTTAGAATTGTGTGGATGTCCCAATATTTATGGACCCGACTGTACTCATAGAGTAGTAACAATGGGCCAGCAGGTGTACCCTACATTAATAATGAATTTCTGTGTGGAAGATGCAAGGTTTTATTACTACAGTTAAATTCCACTAATGTGTGTAATTGTACCAGTTTTATGCAGCCATTATGAGTTTGCTTTTGTCACTGATGCAATATTATATGTATAGAGTAAAACATGTGAATACTATAGTACAACTATTACAGATCCAACTTAGCGTAGTCATTTTCCCCAAGTGAGCTAACGTCTAACGTAACTAAAGGCTTTCGTTACTGAGAATACATAGCGCATATCTTTCCATCTTTACAGGAAGGGCTCTTTTGGGCATGCTTTTAGCTGCAGGACATGCTGTTTTTGTATGTTTGACAGTAATGAGAAGTTATATGCTATAGTAAGAATAAGTCTAGGCTTATAACAACAGCAGATTAGAGATAAGCAAATCAGTTCTAAACAAATCGGATTTGTCACGAATTTCACAAAAATTCTTCTTCTAAATAAATCTGAAGTTTTTGTGATTTACTTCAGACAAATCGCAAAACGGCACTGGCCATCCTACATTCAGTACAATACCACCCCTTTGCCTGGACCTGACGACACTTTCTGGTTTGACTTCTTGGCATGGTATGTTTCTGCATTCTGGTTTCTGATTTGGCTTTAGATTTGATTCTTCGGGTATTGATGTCACGGCTGAGGATGGGGGAAATCCTCAGCCGTGCGGTGATGGGAAGATGTCCAGTCGCTACTCGCCAGGAACACAGAATCACAAGACATCAACAACACATCACGGTATTAGAACTTATGACCGGAAGGGTGGCCCTTACAAGAAGATGGAAATCACAGGAGGCTGCAACAGCAAAGCATGACTGAAGGAACCTACTGAGCCATGCCAAAGAGAGAGGCTTTATAGGCCTAAGAGGCCACACCCAACGGTCAGACACACCCAGTGACATCACACACACTGGGAAGGGAGTTAACCCTTCCAGCACCACAGGAAAGGGAAAACACCAACTTAAAGGGAAAGTGTCCAACACAACAAACACACTGTGGTTGTTGCCGCAGGCAACGACATGGGTGGCAACCGTGTCCTGGGAGTCAGCCCAAAGCCGGGACACTGCCACCACATGTACACAACGACAAACATTGCCACGGGCAACCACAGTGCAGGAAAGGTGTCCGTGCACACCACACACTACACAGAGTGCACACAGACAAACGACAGTGCATACATACACACACACAAACTCCAAAGGGACCGCACACATACCTGTTGTCCGCGGAAACTGCACTTGAGGCAAACAACATCAAGCCTCAAGCTGCGGTTGAAACAACAACCCAAACCGCGGGCAACTGTATGTGGCTCCCAAGGAGTCATGGCCAAAACCGTGGCCGTGACACTCCCACCCCTCAAAGCCCCCCCCACCAAAAAAAAACACGTGAGGGACTCACACAAGGGGATGGGAGAAGGGGACGTCCACTCTCAGACACGGTTCCCAAAAAGTCGCTGTCAGCTGCATCCTCTCCCAGCACACAACTCAGCCAGTCCGACGAGGCCTGCAGCCCGCACCAGCGACACAGGGGGGAGAACCACAGAGAGATGAACGAGGGGACTCTCCACACACGTCCCCACTCCAGTCGCTGCCAGCAGACACTCCTAACCAGCACGCAGCCGGACCACTTACGGAGTGCTGCCAGCAAATGACCAGAGATGGGAACATGGAGAGGGACGAGGGATCACCAACACGGACACGGAAGGTAAGGTGGCGGGGAATAAGCCACCAACCGTGCCGTTAACAGTGATCCCCCGGAACGCTATCCCTCCGGAGAACGCGCACGCAGACCACAAGAGGATGGCACTGCATGCTGCACCCTCTTTCGAAGGTGTGCACCCGCACACCAAACAAACACACCGGTGCCATAAAATCAGGGGGAAGCCAAACGAGGCAACGGTGAAGGGATGGCGGGGAAACGCCACTCACCGCGCCGTCAGAGGCGAAACCCCCAGAACGCTCTCCCTCCGAAGAGCGCGCATGTACCCCTTCCGCAGACGGCGGTACATGCTTCACCCTCTTTCGAGGGAAGGATACTCCCACCCCTCAAAGCCCCTCCCAACAACAAAAGGGGAAGGTTGGTGAGGCACAAAAAACAATGGGAGGGGGGGGGGGAATGACAAACAAGGAGACACCAACACGGACACGGTGAGAAAGGAATGGCGGGGAAAGCCTCTTACCGCTCCGTAACCGGTGATACCCCTATAACGCTCTCCCTCCGGAGAACGCGCCTGCACCCCATCCATAGATGGCGGTACATGCTGCCCCCTCTTTCGAGGGAACCTCCAAGCAAGGAGCCTTTCCAGTCATACTGTCACGGCTGAGGATGGGGGAAATCCTCAGCCGTGCGGTGATGGGAAGATGTCCAGTCGCTACTCGCCAGGAACACAGAATCACAAGACATCAACAACACATCACGGTATTAGAACTTATGACCGGAAGGGTGGCCCTTACAAGAAGATGGAAATCACAGGAGGCCGCAACAGCAAAGCATGACTGAAGCAACCTACTGAGCCATGCCAAAGAGAGAGGCTTTATAGGCCTAAGAGGCCACACCCAACGGTCAGACACACCCAGTGACATCACACACACTGGGAAGGGAGTTAACCCTTCCAGCACCACAGGAAAGGGAAAACACCAACTTAACCACCTCAGCCCCTATAGCTTAAACACCCTTAAAGACCAGGCCACTTTTTACACTTCTGACCTACCCTACTTTCACTGTTTATTGCTCGGTCATGCAACTTACCACCCAAATGAATTTTACCTCCTTTTCTTCTCACTAATAGAGCTTTCATTTGGTGGTATTTCATTGCTGCTGACATTTTTACTTTTTTTGTTATTAATCGAAATGTAACGATTTTTTTGCAAAAAAATGAAATTTTTCACTTTCAGTTGTAAAATTTTGCAAAAAAAACGACATCCATATATACATTTTTCTCAAAATGTATTGTTCTACATGTCTTTGATAAAAAAAAATGTTTGGGTAAAAAAAAAATGGTTTGGGTAAAAGTTATAGCGTTTACAAACTATGGTACAAAAATGTGAATTTCCGCTTTTTGAAGCAGCTCTGACTTTCTGAGCACCTGTCATGTTTCCTGAGGTTCTACAATGGCCAGACAGTACAAACACCTCACAAATGACCCCATTTCGGAAAGTAGACACCCTAAGGTATTCGCTGATGGGCATAGTGAGTTCATAGAACTTTTTATTTTTTGTCACAAGTTAGTGGAAAATGATGATTTTATTTTTTTCTTTTTTTTTCTTACAAAGTCTCATATTCCACTAACTTGTGACAAAAAATAAAAACTTCTATGAACTCACTATGCCCATCAGCGAATACCTTGGGGTGTCTTCTTTCCAAAATGGGGTCACTTGTGGGGTGGTTATACTGCCCTGGCATTCTAGGGGCCCAAATGTGTGGTAAGTAGTTTGAAATCAAAATGTGTAAAAAATGACCGGTGAAATCCGAAAGGTGCTCTTTGGAATGTGGGCCCCTTTGCCCACCTAGGCTGCAAAAAAGTGCCACACATGTGGTATCGCCGTACTCAGGAGAAGTTGGGGAATGTGTTTTGGGGTGTCATTTTACATATACCCATGCTGGGTGAGATAAATATCTTGGTCAAATGCCAACTTTGTATAAAAAAATTAGAAAAGTTGTCTTTTGCCAAGATATTTGGAAAGAAGACACCCCAAGGTATTTCGTGATGGGCATAGTGAGTTCATGGAAGTTTTTATTTTTTGTCACAAGTTAGTGGAATATGAGACTTTGTAAGAAAAAAAAAAATAATCATCATTTTCCGCTAACTTGTGACAAAAAATATAAAATTCTAGGAACTCGCCATGCCCCTCACGGAATACCTTGGGGTGTCTTCTTTCCAAAATGGGGTCACTTGTGGGGTAGTTATACTGCCCTGGCATTTTCCAGGGGCCCTAATGTGTGGTAAATAGGTAAATGACCTGTGAAATACTAAAGGTGCTCTTTGGAATGTGGGCCCCTTTGCCCACCTAGGCTGCAAAAAAGTGTCACACATGTGGTATCGCCGTATTCAGGAGAAGTTGGGCAATGTGTTTTGGGGTGTCTTTTTACATATACTCATGCTGGGTGAGAGAAATATCTCGGCAAAAGACAACTTTTCCCATTTTTTATACAAAGTTGGCATTTGACCAAGATATTTATCTCACCCAGCATGGGTATATGTAAAATGACACCCCAAAACACATTGCCCAACTTCTCCTGAGTACGGCGATACCACATGTGTGACACTTTTTTGCAGCCTAGATGCGCAAAGGGGCCCACATTCATTTTATGAGGGCATTTTTAGACATTTGGATCCCAGACTTCTTCTCACGCTTTAGGGCCCCTAGAATGCCAGGGCAGTATAAACACCCCACATTTTGGAAAGAAGACAGCCCAAGGTATTCAATGAGGGGCATGGCGAGTTCATAGAATTTTTTTTTTTTGGCACAAGTTAGCGGAAATTGATATATTTTTTTTTTCTCACAAAGTCTCCCTTTCCGCTAACTTGGGACAAAAGTTTCAATCTTTCATGGACTCAATATGCCCCTCACGGAATACCTTGGGGTGTCTTCTCTCCGAAATGGGGTCACATGTGGGGTATTTATACTGCCCTGGCATTCTAGGGGCCCTAAAGCGTGAGAAGAAGTCTGGAATATAAATGTCTAAAAAATTTTACGCATTTGGATTCCATGAGGGGTATGGTGAGTTCATGTGAGATTTTATTTTTTGACACAAGTTAGTGGAATATGAGACTTTGTAAGAAAAAAATTAATAATTCCGCTAACTTGGGCCAAAAAAATGTCTGAATGGAGCCTTACAGGGGGTTGATCAATGACAGGGGGGTGATCAATGACAGGAGGGTGATCAATGACAGGGGGGTGATCAGGGAGTCTATATGGGGTGATCACCCCCCTGTCATTGATCACCCCCCTATAAGGCTCCATTCAGATGTCCGTATGTGTTTTGCGGATCCGATCCATGTATCAGTGGATCCGTAAAAATCATACGGACATCTGAATGCAGCCTGACAGGGGGGTGATCAATGACAGGGGGGTGATCAATGACAGGGGGGTGATCAGGGAGTCTATATGGGGTGATCACCCCCCTGTCATTGATCACCCCCCTATAAAGCTCCATTCAGATGTCCGTATGTGTTTTGCGGATCCGATCCATGTATCAGTGGATCCGTAAAAATCATACGGACATCTGAATGCAGCCTTACAGGGGGTGATCAATGACAGGGGGGTGATCAGGGAGTCTATATGGGGTGATCACCCCCCTGTAAGGCTCCATTCAGATGTCCGTATGTGTTTTGCGGATCCGATCTATGTATCAGTGGATCCGTAAAAATCATACGGACATCTGAATGCAGCCTTACAGGGGGGTGATCAATGACAGGGGGGTGATCAATGACAGGGGGGTGATCAGGGAGTCTATATGGGGTGATCACCTCCGTCATTGATCACTCCTCTGTAAGGCTCCATTCAGACGTCCGTATGTGTTTTGCGGATCCGATCCATCTATCAGTGGATCCATAAAATTCATACGGACGTCTGAATGCAGCCTTACAGGGGGGTGATCAGGGAGTCTATATGGGGTGATCACCTCCGTCATTGATCACTCCTTTGTAAGGCTCCATTCAGACGTCCGTATGTGTTTTGCGGATCCGATCCATCTATCAGTGGATCCGTAAAATTCATACGGACGTCTGAATGCAGCCTTACAGGGGGGTGATCAATGACAGGGGGGTGATCAATGACAGGGGGGTGATCAGGGAGTCTACATGGGGTGATCACCTCTGCCATTGATCACTCCCCTGTAATGCTCCATTCAGACGTACGTATGTGTTTTGCGGATCCGATCCATCTATCAGTGGATTCGTAAAATTCATACGGACCTATGAATGGAGCCTTATAGGGGGTTATCAATGACAGGGGGGGTGATCAATGACAGGGGGGTGATCAGGGAGTCTATATGGGGTGATCTGGGGTGATCAGGGGTGAATAAGGGGTTAATAAGTGACGGGGGGGGTGTAGTGTAGTGTAGTGGTGGTTGGTGCTACTTTACTGAGCTACCTGTGTCCTCTGGTGGTCGATCCAAACAAAAGGGACCACCAGAGGACCAGGTAGCAGGTATATTAGACGCTGTTATCATAACAGCGTCTAATATACCTGTTAGGGGTTAAAAAAAATCACATCTCCAGCCTGCCAGCGAATGATCGCCGCTAGCAGGCTGGAGATCCACTCTCTTACCTTCCGTTCCTGTGAGCGCGCGCGCCTGTGTGCGCGCGTTCACAGGAAATCTCGCGTCTCACGAGATGACGCACGGATGCGTCCAGGAGGAATGAATCAACCACCTTCCAGACGCATCCGTGCGTTAGGCGGTCAGGAGGTGGTTAAAGGTAAAGTGTCCAACACAACAAACACACTGTGGTTGTTGCCGCATGCGACGACATGGGTGGCAACCGTGTCCTGGGAGTCAGCCCAAAGCCGGGACACTGCCACCACATGTACACAACGACAAACGTTGCCACGGGCAACCCCAGTGCAGGAAAGGTGTCCGTGCACACCACACACTACACAGAGTGCACACAGACAAACGACAGTGCATACATACACACACACAAACTCCAAAGGGACCGCACACATACCTGTTGTCCGCGGCAACCGCACCTGAGGCAAACAACATCAAGCCTCAAGCTGCGGTTGAAACAACAACCCAAACCGCGGGCAACTGTATGCGGCTCCCAAGGAGTCACGGCCAAAACCGTGGCTGTGACAATTGACTTCAGTTTGTATGACTCTGCTCTTATATGTTTAGCTCAATTTTAAATATGACTCATTCTGTCACTATCTGCTTTATGTACCTGTCACTATGTTTGTTATGTTATCCCTGCTTTGTTTGATGTAGGCTCATGCACTTGGTTAGGAAGGGACCATCGTCCAGTTGCGGGCCATGATTTAGGGCAGATCGTGCAAGCAGGTTGGTACAGTGGTGTGGGTGAAGTTCAGGGTCTCACTGATTCATAACGTGACAATAGGTGATTAATATCTGATTGCCAGTGGTCCGACACTCTGCACCCCATTACACAATTGATAGAGCTGTGTAGTTCTGGGGCAAGAACTACTGCAGAACAGTTGATCAGTGAGGGTGTGGTGTGTCAGACCCCTGCCAGTCAGATATTGATGGCTTATGTTTAGGATAGTCCATCAATATAAAAGTAATAGAAAACCCCTTTAAGATCAAACAGTTTAGTCAGGGCACTACTACAGCATATAATATACACAACAAATGACTGACAATACAAATACAAGGGGAAAGCATGCTAGTTCCATTCAAATACATTGATATAAACTACACTGAATATTTTGTATTGTCACTTTAATAAATTATGCTTGCAGCGTTATTCTATCTGCGATGGGGACACAGCCAAACAGAACGGAATTCATTCTGAATGTATTTTGAATGCATTGAATGCAATATATTTCCTGTGCTGATACTATTCCTAGTGAATAATGACTTAAGGAAGATCAACTCTTATCTGTAATTTCAATCAACCACGAACACATACAGAACACCTTCTCATTCAAAGAGTTTTCTTTATTTTCATGACTATGAAGGCATCAAAACTATGAATTAACACATGTGGAATTATATACATAAACAAGTGTGAAACAACTGGAAATATGTCATATTCTAGGTTCTTTAAAGTAGCCAACTTTTGCTTTGATTACTGCTTTGCACACTCTTGGCATTCTCTCGATGAGCTTCAAGAGGTAGTCCACTGAAATGATCTTACAACAGTCTTGAAGGAGTTCCCAGAGATGCTTAGCACTTGTTGGCCCTTTTGCCTTCACTCTGCGGTCCAGCTCACCCCAAACCATCTCGATTGGGTTCAGGTCCGGTGACTGTGGAGGCCAGGTCATCTGGCGCAGCACCCCATCACTCTCCTTAATGGTCAAATAGCCCTTACTTTCAAAGTTTTCCCAATTTTTCGGCTGACTGACTGACCTTCATTTCTTAAAGTAATGATGGCCACTCGTTTTTCTTTACTTAGCTGCTATTTTCTTGCCATAATACAAATTCTAACAGTCTATTCAGTAGGACTATCAGCTGTGTATCCACCTGACTTCTCCTCAACGCAACTGATGGTCCCAACCCCATTTATAAGGCAAGAAATCCCACTTATTAAACCTGACAGGGCACACCTGTGAAGTGAAAACCATTTCAGGGGACTACCTCTTGAAGCTCATCAAGAGAATGCCAAGAGTGTGCAAAGCAGTAATCAAAGCAAAAGGTGGCTACTTTGAAGAACCTAGAATATGACATATTTTCAGTTGTTTCACACTTGTTTGTTATGTATATAATTCCACATGTGTTAATTCATAGTTTTGATGCCTTCAGTGTGAATCTACAATTTTCATAGTCATGAAAATAAAGAAAACTCTTTGAATGAGAAGGTGTGTCCAAACTTTTGGTCTGTACTGTATATGTAGTTTAACAGGTTGTCCAAATAACAACTTGTGCATGGTTCACATATAGACATCTCTGCAGGGCCAAAATCTACTGCTCTGTTTCAGGACTTTGTTCCAAAATTTTAGCCAACATTGCAGCATTGTAAGCCATACCCCATTCCCACTAAGTTATACCCCTTTCCACTAAGCTTTCTTTTTGTCGCATTTGAATCATAAGTAAATCTTAAACCAAACTTTGGTTCATTTTAAGCCAAACTCTAGGTATGCAATTAACAAATATAATCGATATGGAGGTAGACATTTCTACAATTACTAAACAACTCGCCTGATTGGGACATTAAAATAAAAAACACAAAAAACATTAATAACTGATAGCCTAAAATCACGCCAAATTGCAGGCTGGGGTATACAGCATACACCTGGCATACCCAGGCAAGTGCCGGAGCCCATTGCTCCAGGTGGGCCCACTGTTCAGTGCCAAGGAGGAGCAGGGGGGCCATCTGCCCCAGATGCCAGCACTTGGGGGGGGAGGGCGGTTGCTCATCTCCCTGCGCTCTCTCTTCTCCAGCGGTTACATCAGGATGTTTGTCTCACTGCTGCACCGGGCCGGAGGAAAGAAAGGAGCGCAGGGAGATGAGCTACAGTTAGTGAATGAAACGACTGCTGGCTCCCCTGCCCTCCAGCAATGATAGAATGATAGATATGTGAGGGGGCCACTGGGTGGTCATTATAATGTGTGGGGCACCACTGAGAGGTCATTATTAGAGTTGAGCGAACACCTGGATGTTCGGGTTCGAGAAGTTCGGCCGAACTTCCCGTAAATGTTCGGGTTCGGGATCCGAACCCGATCCGAACTTCGTCCCGAACCCGAACCCCATTGAAGTCAATGGGGACCCGAACTTTTGGGCACTAAAAAGGCTGTAAAACAGCCCAGGAAAGAGCTAGAGGGCTGCAATAGGCAGCAACATGTAGGTAAATCCCCTGCAAACAAATGTGGATAGGGAAATGAATTAAAATTAAAATTAAAAAAATAAAAATGAACCAATATCAATTGGACAGAGGTCCCATAGCAGAGAATCTGGCTTCACGTCAGCAGAGAATCAGTCTCTTCATGCCATAGCAAAGAATCTGGCTTCATGTCAGCAGAGAATCAGTCTCTTCATGCCATAGCAGAGAATCTGGCTTCATGTAAGCGCAGAATCAGTCTTCATGTCATAGCAGAGAATCAGGCTTCACGTCACCCACCACTGGAACAGGCCACTGTCACACATTTAGGCCCAGGCACCCAGGCAGAGGAGAGGTCCCGTAACAGAGAATATGGCCTTATGTCAGCGCAGAATCTGTCTTCATGTCATAGCAGAGAATCAGGCTTCACGTCACCCACCACTGGAACAGGCCACTGTCACACATTTAGGCCCCGGCACCCAGACAGAGGAGAGCGGTCCCGTAACAGAGAATCTGGCCTTATGTCAGCGCAGAATCAGTCTTCATGTCATAGCAGAGAATCAGGCTTCACGTCACCCACCACTGGAACAGGCCACTGTCACACATTTAGGCCCAGGCACCCAGGCAGAGGAGAGGTCCCGTAACAGAGAATCTGGCCTTATGTCAGCGCAGAATCTGTCTTCATGTCATAGCAGAGAATCAGGCTTCCCGTCACCCACCACTGGAACAGGCCACTGTCACACATTTAGGCCCAGGCACCCAGGCAGAGGAGAGAGGTCCCGTAACAGAGAATCTGGCCTTATGTCAGCGCAGAATCTGTCTTCATGTCATAGCAGAGAATCAGGCTTCACGTCACCCACCACTGGAACAGGCCACTGTCACACATTTAGGCCCCGGCACCCAGACAGAGGAGAGCGGTCCCGTAACAGAGAATCTGGCCTTATGTCAGCGCAGAATCTGTCTTCATGTCATAGCAGAGAATCAGGCTTCACGTCACCCACCACTGGAACAGGCCACTGTCACACATTTAGGCCCCGGCACCCAGGCAGAGGAGAGAGGTCCCGTAACAGAGAATCTGGCCTTATGTCAGCGCAGAATCTGTATTCATGTCATAGCAGAGAATCAGGCTTCACGTCACCCACCACTGGAACAGGCCACTGTCACACATTTAGGCCCAGGCACCCAGGCAGAGGAGAGAGGTCCCGTAACAGAGAATCTGGCCTTATGTCAGCGCAGAATCTGTATTCATGTCATAGCAGAGAATCAGGCTTCACGTCACCCACCACTGGAACAGGCCACTGTCACACATTTAGGCCCAGGCACCCAGGCAGAGGAGAGAGGTCCCGTAACAGAGAATCTGGCCTTATGTCAGCGCAGAATCTGTATTCATGTCATAGCAGAGAATCAGGCTTCACGTCACCCACCACTGGAACAGGCCACTGTCACATATTTAGGCCCAGGCACCCAGGCAGAGGAGAGAGGTCGCGTAACAGAGAATCTGGCTTCATGTCAGCACAGAATAAGTCTTCATGTCATAGCAGAGAATCAGGCTTCACGTCACCCACCACTGGAACAGGCCACTGTCACACATTTAGGCCCCGGCACCCAGACAGAGGAGAGGTTCATTCAACTTTGGGTTGCCCCGCAATATAATGGTAAAATGAAATTAAAAATAGTATTGAATGAGGAAGTGCCCTGGAGAAGAATAATATATTGTTAAGGGGAGGTAGTTAATATCTAATCTGCACAAGGGATGGACAGGTCCTGTGGGATCCATGCCTGGTTCATTTTTATGAACGTCAGCTTGTCCACATTGGCTGTAGACAGGCGGCTGCGTTTGTCTGTAATGACGCCCCCTGCCGTGCTGAATACACGTTCAGACAAAACGCTGGCCGCCGGGCAGGCCAGCACCTCCAAGGCATAAAAGGCTAGCTCTGGCCACGTGGACAATTTGGAGACCCAGAAGTTGAATGGGGCCGAACCATCAGTCAGTACGTGGAGGGGTGTGCACAGGTACTGTTCCACCATGTTAGTGAAATGTTGCCTCCTGCTAACACGTTCCGTATCAGGTGGTGGTGCACTTAGCTGTGGCGTGTTGACAAAACTTTTCCACATCTCTGCCATGCTAACCCTGCCCTCAGAGGAGCTGGGCGTGACACAGCTGCGTTGGCGACCTCTTGCTCCTCCTCTGCCTTCGCCTTGGGCTTCCACTGGTTCCCCTGTGACATTTGGGAATGCTCTCAGTAGCGCGTCTACCAACGTGCGCTTGTACTCGCGCATCTTCCTATCACGCTCCAGTGTAGGAAGTAAGGTGGGCACATTGTCTTTGTACCGGGGATCCAGCAGGGTGGCAAGCCAGTAGTCCGCACACGTTAAAATGTGGGCAACTCTGCTGTCGTTACGCAGGCACTGCAGCATGTAGTCGCTCATGTGTGCCAGGCTGCCCAGAGGTAAGGACAAGCTGTCCTCTGTGGGAGGCGTATCGTCATCGTCCTGTGTTTCCCCCCAGCCACGCACCAGTGATGGGCCCGAGATGCTTTGGGTGCCACCCCGCTGTGAACATGCTTCATCCTCATCCTCCTCCACCTCCTCCTCATCCTCGTCCTCCTCGTCCTCCAGTAGTGGGCCCTGTCTGGCCACATTTGTACCTGGCCTCTGGTGTTGCAAAAAACCTCCCTCTGAGTCACTTCGAAGACACTGGCCTGAAAGTGCTAAAAATGACCCCTCTTCCTCCTCTTCCTCCTGGGCCACCTCCTCTTCCATCATCGCCGTAAGTGTTTTCTCAAGGAGACATAGAAGTGGTATTGTAACGCTGATAACGGCGTCATCGCCACTGGCCATGTTGGTGGAGTACTCGAAACAGCGCAACAGGGCACACAGGTCTCGCATGGAGGCCCAGTCATTGGTGGTGAAGTGGGTCTGATCCACAGTGCGACTGACCCGTGCATGCTGCAGCTGAAACTCCACTATGGCCTGCTGCTGCTCGCACAGTCTGTCCAGCATATGCAAGGTGGAGTTCCACCTGGTGGGCACGTCGCATATGAGGCGGTGAGCGGGAAGGCCGAAGTTACGCTGTAGCGCAGACAGGTGAGCAGCGGGAGGGGGTGAACGCCGGAAGCGCGAACAGACGGCCCGCACTTTATGCAGCAGCTCTGACATGTCGGGGTAGTTGCGAATGAACTTCTGCACCACCAAATTCAGCACATGCGCCAGGCAAGGGATCTGCGTCAAACCGGCTAGTCCCAGAGCTGCAACGAGATTTCGCCCATTATCGCACACCACCAGGCTTGAGGCTCACCGGCAGCAACCACTCGTCGGTCTGTTGTTCTATACCCTGCCACAACTCCTGTGCGGTGTGGGGCCTGTCCCCCAAACATATGAGTTTCAGAATGGCCTGCTGACGTTTACCCCGTGCTGTGCTGAAGTTGGTGGTGAAGGTGTGTGGCTGACTGGATGAGCAGGTGGAAGAAGAGGAGGAGGAAGCTGAGTAGGAGGAGGAGGAGACAGGAGGCAAAGAATGTTGCCCTGCGATCCTTGGCGGCGGAAGGACGTGCGCCAAACAGCTCTCCGCCTGGGGCCCAGCCGCCACTACATTTACCCAGTGTGCAGTTAGGGAGATATAGCGTCCCTGGCCGTGCTTACTGGTCCACGTATCTGTGGTTAGGTGGACCTTGCCACAGATGGCGTTGCGCAGTGCACACTTGATTTTATCGGACACTTGTTTGTGCAGGGAAGGCACGGCTCTCTTGGAGAAGTAGTGGCGGCTGGGAACAACATACTGTGGGACAGCAAGTGACATGAGCTGTTTGAAGCTGTGTGTGTCCACCAGCCTAAATGACAGCATTTCATAGGCCAGTAGTTTAGAAATGCTGGCATTCAGGGCCAGGGATCGAGGGTGGCTAGGTGGGAATTTACGCTTTCTCTCAAATGTTTGTGAGATGGAGAGCTGAACGCTGCCGTGTGACATGGTTGAGATGCTTGGTGACGCAGGTGGTGGTGTTGGTGGTACATCCCATGTTTGCTGGGCGGCAGGTGCCAACGTTCCTCCAGAGGCGGAGGAAGAGGCCGAGGCGGCGGCAGCAGCAGCAGAAGAGGCCGAGGCGGCGGCAGCAGCAGAAGAGGTAGCAGGGGGAGCCTGAGTGACTTCCTTGTTTTTAAGGTGTTTACTCCACTGCAGTTCATGCTTTGCATGCAGGTGCCTGGTCATGCAGGTTGTGCTAAGGTTCAGAACGTTAATGCCTCGCTTCAGGCTCTGATGGCACAGCGTGCAAACCACTTGGGTCTTGTCGTCAGCACATTGTTTGAAGAAGTGCCATGCCAGGGAACTCCTTGAAGCTGCCTTTGGGGTGCTCGGTCCCAGATGGCGGCGGTCAGTAGCAGGCGGAGTCTCTTGGCGGCGGGTGTTCTGATTTTGCCCACTGCTCCCTCTTTTGCTACGCTGTTGGCTCGGTCTCACCACTGCCTCTTCCTCCGAACTGTGAAAGTCAGTGGCACGACCTTCATTCCATGTGGGGTCTAGGACCTCATCGTCCCCTGCATGGTCTTCCACCCAGTCTTGATCCCTGACCTCCTGTTCAGTCTGCACACTGCAGAAAGACGCAGCAGTTGGCACCTGTGTTTCGTCATCATCAGAGACGTGCTGAGGTGGTATTCCCATGTCCTCATCATCAGGAAAAATAAGTGGTTGTGCGTTAGTGCATTCTATCTCTTCCACCCCTGGGGAAGGGCTAGGTGGATGCCCTTGGGAAACCCTGGCAGCAGAGTCTTCAAACAGCATAAGAGACTGCTGCATAACTTGAGGCTCAGACAGTTTCCCTGATATGCATGGGGGTGATGAGACAGACCGATGGGCTTGGTTTTCATGCGCCATCTGTGCGCTTTCTGCAGAAGACTGGGTGGGAGATAATGTGAACGTGCTGGATCCACTGTCGGCCACCCAATTGACTAATGCCTGTACCTGCTCAGGCCTTACAATCCTTAGAACGGCATTGGGCCCCACCAAATATCGCTGTAAATTCTGCTGGCTACTGGGACCTGAGGTAGTTGGTTCACTAAGACGTGTGGCTGTGGCAGAATGGCCACGTCCTCTCCCAGCACCAGAGGGTCCACTAACACCACCACGACCTTGTCCACGTCCACGTCCGCGTCCCTTATTAGATGTTTTCCTCATTGTTCCTGTTCACCACAATTTTGAGAATGGCAAATTTGGGAATGCTTTTTCAACCCAGAACAAAAAGTCTGCTTTTACGGTCACTACAAATAACTTGACCAGCTACAACAGTGCAGATTTGGTTGAATAGAGATGTGAGACCTGTTTTTTTTTGCGCTGTGTGACAGGTATAGGTTTAATCACAGAATCACACTTCTATCAGCACGCTAGCGTGTGTCTTAGGTTTTTCTGAATGACACTATCAATACCTTCAATGTAAGATTTTCTTTTTGGGATAGATTTCAAGTAGGCCTCAAATACCACAAACTATTTATTTTGAGAATGGCAAATTTGGGAATGCTTTTTCAACCCAGAACAAAAAGTCTGCTTTTACGGTCACTACAAATAACTTGACCAGCTACAACAGTGCAGATTTGGTTGAATAGAGATGTGAGACCTGTTTTTTTTTTGCGCTGTGTGACAGGTATAGGTTTAATCACAGAATCACACTTCTATCAGCACGCTAGCGTGTGTCTTAGGTTTTTCTGAATGACACTATCAATACCTTCAATGTAAGATTTTCTTTTTGGGATAGATTTCAAGTAGGCCTCAAATACCAGAAACTAGTTATTTTGAGAATGGCAAATTTGGGAATGCTTTTTCAACCCAGAACAAAAAGTCTGCTTTTACGGTCACTACAAATAACTTGACCAGCTACAACAGTGCAGATTTGGTTGAATAGAGATGTGAGACCTGTTTTTTTTTGCGCTGTGTGACAGGTATAGGTTTAATCACAGAATCACACTTCTATCAGCACGCTAGCGTGTGTCTTAGGTTTTTCTGAATGACACTATCAATACCTTCAATGTAAGATTTTCTGTTTGGGATAGATTTCAAGTAGGCCTCAAATACCAGAAACTAGTTATTTTGAGAATGGCAAATTTGGGAATGCTTTTTCAACCCAGAAAAAAAAGTGTGCTTTTACGGTCAATACAAATAACTTGACCAGCTAAAACAGTACAGATTTGGTTGAATAGAAATGTCAGGTCTATTTTTTAGGCGCTGGGTGACAGGCACAACTTGCCCCTGATGTAATATATGGCCAAAAAATAACCAGACTGTTGATGGTTAAATGCACTTGGGTGACACAGGCTCAGTCTGCACCAGATGTAGTATATGGCCAAAAAATAATCAGACTGTTTATGGTTAAATGCACTTGGGTGACACAGGCTCAGCCTGCACCAGATGTAGTATATGGCCAAAAAATAATCAGACTGTTGATGGTTAAATGCACTTGGGTGACACAGGCTCAGCCTGCAGCTGATGTAGGATATAGCACAAAATAACCACACTATCGATGGTTAAATACACTTGGGTGACACAGGCTCAGCCTGCAGCTGATGTAGTATATGGCCAAAAAATAATCAGACTGTTGATGGTTAAATGCACTTGGGTGACACAGGCTCAGCCTGCAGCTGATGTAGTATATGGCCAAAAAATAACCAGACTGTTGATGGTTAAATGCACTTCGGTGACACAGGCTCAGCCTGCAGCTGATGTAGGATATAGCACAAAATAACCACACTATCGATGGTTAAATACACTTGGTGATAGCTCGTGCTGGCGCACCACAAGTCACAAAATGGCCGCCGATCACCCCAGAAAAAAAGTGATCTAAAAACGCTCTGGGCAGCCTCAAAAAAGTGAGCAAGTCAATAATAGCACTTCAATGATCCACAGCTGCAGATCGATCACAGAATGAAGTCTTTTGGAGGAGTTAATCTGCCTAATCTCGCCCTAACGTCGCAGCTGCAACCTCTCCCTATACTGATCATAGCAGAGTGACGTGCGGCGCTACGTGACTCCAGCTTAAATAGAGGCTGGGTCACATGGTGCACTGGCCAATCACAGCCATGCCAATAGTAGGCATGGCTGTGATGGCCTCTTGGGCCAAGTAGTATGACGCTTGTTGATTGGCTGCTTTGCAGCCTTTCAAAAAGCGCCAAGAAAGCGCCGAACACCGAACCCGAACCCGGACTTTTACGGGTTCGCTCATCCCTAGTCATTATCCTATGTGGGGGGCCACTGGAAGGTCACTATATTGTGTGGGGGCCACTGGGGGATCATTATACTGTGTGGGAGGCCACTGGGAGGGTCATTATACGGTGTGGGGGGCACTGAGGGTCGTCATACTGTATGGGAGGCACTGGGGGTCATTATACTGTATGTGAGGCACTGGGGGTCATTATACTGTATGTTGGTCATTGGGGGTCATTATAGTGTAATGGGGGGAACTGCGGGTCATTATACTGTGTGGGAGCCACAGGGGGACATGTAAATGTAAAACTTATTTTTTTTTGTATTGGGGGGGGGGGCCAAAGAAAGGATCTTCCCCAGGTGCCAAATACCTTAGGAATGCCACTGTCACTGTGTCTCCTCACTCCAAAATTCAAAGCTTCTCACCCCGTCCCCAACGCAACAGAAACTGTCCGACAGCTACCCGGCCGAACTATCGGCAGCCCAGGGCACTTTAAACTATTCGCACAGTCTGTGCAGAGAGCAGCACATACAGCAGGGGTGCACAACGTTTTCTTATTGTGGACACATTGCAAGACTGAACCAATGATGAAGGCCGAAAATAACATTAAAAGGGATATTAAAAACTGAAATACTAGTTACAGTTTCAGGGCTCCCATCTAATGAAAGAAATACATGAAAAATACACTGGTGATGTCTCGAAAGCTCGCTATGTAACATCATTACTTCTATTTTTGTTAACCATTAAAAGATATCAAACCTGCAATACTCTTATTTTGGTTCTCTTAACCA
Organism: Bufo bufo; assembly: GCF_905171765.1. Lineage (NCBI taxonomy): Eukaryota > Metazoa > Chordata > Amphibia > Anura > Bufonidae > Bufo > Bufo bufo. Next base: position 585,574,403 of record NC_053391.1, read on the forward strand.
CCTCCGGACCGCTGTACGCACAGACGCGTCCTGGAGGTGGTTGATTGATTCCGAGTGGACGCGCCGGCGCGTCCTCTCGCGAGACGCGAGATTTCCTGTGAACGCGCGCACACAGGCGCGCGCGCTCACAGGAACGGAAGGTAAGAGAGTGGATCTCCAGCCTGCCAGCGGCGATCGTTCGCTGGCAGGCTGGAGATGTGATTTTTTTTAACCCCTAACAGGTATATTAGACGCTGTTTTGATAACAGCGTCTAATATACCTGCTACCTGGTCCTCTGGTGGTCCCCTTTGTTTGGATCGACCACCAGAGGACACAGGTAGCTCAGTAATATGTTGCACCAAGCACCACACTACACTACACCCCCCCCCCCCCGTCACTTATTAACCCCTTATTCACCCTTGATCACCCCTGATCACCAAATATAGACTCCCTGATTACCCCCCTGTCATTGATTACCCCCCTGTCATTGATCAACCCCCTGTAAAGCTCCATTCAGACGTCCGCATGATTTTTACGGATCCACTGATAGATGGATCGGATCCGCAAAACGCACACGGACGTCTGAATAGAGCCTTACAGGGGCATGATCAATGACTGTGGTGATCACCCCATATAGACTCCCTGATCACCCCCCTGTCATTGATTACCCCCCTGTCATTGATCAACCCCCTGTAAAGCTCCATTCAGACGTCCGCATGATTTTTACGGATCCACTGATAGATGGATCGGATCCGTAAAACGCACACGGACGTCTGAATGGAGCCTTACAGGGGCATGATCAATGACTGTGGTGATCACCCCATATAGACTCCCTGATCACCCCCCTGTCATTGATTACCCCCCTGTCATTGATCACACCCCTGTAAAGCTCCATTCAGACGTCCGCATGATTTTTACGGATCCACTGATAGATGGATCGGATCCGCAAAACGCACACGGACGTCTGAATGGAGCCTTACAGGGGCATGATCAATGACTGTGGTGATCACCCCATATAGACTCCCTGATCACCCCCCTGTCATTGATTACCCCCCTGTCATTGATCACACCCCTGTAAAGCTCCATTCAGACGTCCGCATGATTTTTACGGATCCACTGATAGATGGATCGGATCTGCAAAACGCACACGGACGTCTGAATGGAGCCTTACAGGGGCATGATCAATGACTGTGGTGATCACCCCATATAGACTCCCTGATCACCCCCCTGTCATTGATTACCCCCCTGTCATTGATCACACCCCTGTAAAGCTCCATTCAGACGTCCGCATGATTTTTACGGATCCACTGATAGATGGATCGGATCCGCAAAACGCATACGGACGTCTGAATGGAGCCTTACAGGGGCGTGATCAATGACTGTGGTGATCACCCCATATAGACTCCCTGATCACCCCCCTGTCATTGATCACCCCCCTGTCATTGATCACCCCTCTGTAAGGCTCCATTCAGACATTTTTTTGGCCCAAGTTAGCGGAAATTTTTTTTTTTTTCTTACAAAGTCTCATATTCCACTAACTTGTGTCAAAAAATTAAATCTCACATGAACTCACCATACCCCTCACGGAATCCAAATGCGTAAAATTTTTTAGACATTTATATTCCAGACTTCTTCTCACGCTTTAGGGCCCCTAGAATGCCAGGGCAGTATAAATACCCACATGTGACCCCATTTCGGAAAGAAGACACCCCCAGGTATTCCGTGAGGGGAATATTGAGTCCATGAAAGATTGAAATTTTTGTCCCAAGTTAGCGGAAAGGGAGACTTTGTGAGAAAAAAATAAATAAAATCAATTTCCGCTAACTTGTGGCAAAAAAATAAAAAATTTCTATGAACTCGCCATGCCCCTCATTGAATACCTTGGGGTGTCTTCTTTCCAAAATGGGGTCACATGTGGGGTATTTATACTGCCCTGGCATTCTAGGGGCCCTAAAGCGTGAGAAGAAGTCTGGGATCCAAATGTCTAAAAATGCCCTCATAAAAGGAATGTGGGCCCCTTTGCGCATTTAGGCTGCAAAAAAGTGTCACACATGTGGTATCGCCGTACTCAGGAGAAGTTGGGGAATGTGTTTTGGGGTGTCAATTTACATATACCCATGCTGGGTGAGAGAAATATCTTGGCAAAAGACAACTTTTCCCATTTTTTTTATACAAAGTTGGCATTTGACCAAGATATTTATCTCACCCAGCATGGGTATATGTAAAATGACACCCCAAAACACATTCCCCAACTTCTCCCGAGTACGGCGATACCACATGTGTGGCACTTTTTTGCAGCCTAGGTGGGCAAAGGGGCCCACATTCCAAAGAGCACCTTTCGGATTTCACAGGTCATTTACCTACTTACCACACATTTGGGCCCCTGGAAAATGCCAGGGCAGTATAACTACCCCACAAGTGACCCCATTTTGGAAAGAAGACACCCCAAGGTATTCCGTGAGGGGCATGGCGAGTTCCTAGAATTTTTTATTTTTTGTCACAAGTTAGTGGAAAATTATGTTTTTTGTTTTTTGTTTTTTTTCCTTACAAAGTCTCATATTCCACTAAATTGTGACAAAAAAATAAAAACTTCCATGAACTCACTATGCCCATCAGCGAATACCTTGGGGTGTCTTCTTTCCAAAATGGGGTCACTTGTGGGGTAGTTATACTGCCCTGGCATTCTAGGGGCCCAAATGTGTGGTAAGGAGTTTGAAATCAAATTCTGTAAAAAATGACCAGTGAAATCCGAAAGGTAGCTCTTTGGAATGTGGGCCCCTTTGCCCACCTTGGCTGCAAAAAAGTGTCACACATCTGGTATCTCCGTATTCAGGAGAAGTTGGGGAATGTGTTTTGGGGTGTCATTTTACATATACCCATGCTGGGTGAGAGAAATATCTTGGCAAAAGACAACTTTTCCCATTTTTTTATACAAAGTTGGCATTTGGCCAAGATATTTCTCTCACCCAGCATGGGTATATGTAAAATGACACCCCAAAACACATTCCCCAACTTCTCCTGAATACGGAGATACCAGATGTGTGGCACTTTTTTGCAGCCTAGGTGGGCAAAGGGGCCCATATTCCAAAGAGCACCTTTCGGATTTCACTGGTCATTTTTTACAGAATTTGATTTCAAACTCCTTACCACACATTTGGGCCCCTAGAATGCCAGGGCAGTATAACTACCCCACAAGTGACCCCATTTTGGAAAGAAGACACCCCAAGGTATTCCGTGAGGGGCATGGCGAGTTCCTAGAATTTTTTATTTTTTGTCACAAGTTAGTGGAAAATGATGATTTTATTTTTTTTTCTTACAAAGTCTCATATTCCACTAACTTGTGACAAAAAATAAAAACTTCTATGAACTCACTATGGCCATCAGCGAATAACTTGGGGTGTCTTCTTTCCAAAATGGGGTCACTTGTGGGGTAGTTATACTGCCCTGGCATTCTAGGGGCCCAAATGTGTGGTAAGGAGTTTGAAATCAAATTCTGTAAAAAATGACCATTGAAATCCGAAAGGTGCTCTTTGGAATATGGGCCCCTTTGCCCACCTAGGCTGCAAAAAAGTGTCACACATCTGGTATCTCCGTACTCAGGAGAAGTTGGGGAATGTGTTTTGGGGTGTCATTTTACATATACCCATGCTGGGTGAGAGAAATATCTTGGCAAAAGACAACTTTTCCCATTTTTTTTATACAAAGTTGGCATTTGACCAAGATATTTATCTCACCCAGCATGGGTATATGTAAAAAGACACCCCAAAACACATTCCTCAACTTCTCCTGAATACAGAGATACCACATGTGTGACACTTTTTTGCAGCCTAGGTGGGCAAAGGGGCCCATATTCCAAAGAGCACCTTTCGGATTTCACTGGTCATTTTTTACAGAATTTGATTTCAAACTCCTTACCACACATTTGGGCCCCTAGAATGCCAGGGCAGTATAACTACCCCACAAGTGACCCCATTTTGGAAAGAAGAGACCCCAAGGTATTTCGTGATGGGCATAGTGAGTTCATAGAACTTTTTATTTTTTGTCACAAGTTAGTGGAACATGAGACTTTGTAAGAAAAAAAAAAATCATCATTTTCCGCTAACTTGTGACAAAAAATAAAAAGTTCTATGAACTCACTATGCCCATCAGCGAATACCTTAGGGTGTCTACTTTCCGAAATGGGGTCATTTGTGGGGTGTTTGTACTGTCTGGTCATTGTAGAACCTCAGGAAACATGACAGGTGCTCAGAAAGTTAGAGCTGCTTCAAAAAGCGGAAATTCACATTTTTGTACCATAGTTTGTAAACGCTATAACTTTTACCCAAACCATTTTATTTTTAGCCAAACATTTTTTTTTTATCAAAGACATGTAGAACAATAAATTTAGAGCAAAATTTATATATGGATCTCGTTTTTTTTGCAAAATTTTACAACTGAAAGTGAAAAATGTCATTTTTTTGCAAAAAAATCGTTAAATTTCAATTAATAACAAAAAAAGTAAAAATGTCAGCAGCAATGAAATACCACCAAATGAAAGCTCTATTAGTGAGAAGAAAAGGAGGTAAAATTTATTTGGGTGGTAAGTTGCATGACCGAGCAATAAACCGTGAAAGTAGTGTAGGTCAGAAGTGTAAAAAGTGGCCTGGTCTTTCAGGGTGTTTAAGCACTGGGGGCTGAGGTGGTTAATGAGAGCACTCAACTAGTTTTCTATTGGCTAATACGGTACAAGACTTTTTCCTTTAGTTTTTCATTGTACTGCTCTAACATGGGAGTAGAACAACGAAAATACCAAATAGCTGACACCCTGGCCCAAAAGAACCCGTACAGTGCCAGATGGGACCTATTAACTCAAATGGGCCCTGTTGGGTGTCATTTTGGTATCACTGTATCATATGGCGTCACAAGTGAAAGCCGTATGGGCAAAAAATTGCCGAATGCCAAATTTCATTTTTGTTCAAAATTGAATAAAAAGTGATCAAAAAAGAGTATGTGTGCAAAAATGGTAAAAACTGTGAGTAGACCCGAAGGACTGAAACACTGGGTAGGTAAAAAAAAAAGTAGGCACATGAGGACTGATTCACATATATCCACTCTATATCCAACTATAATACATGCAGTTTCATTGCTGAGTGCGTCGTGCAAAATGCCACAAGGGGGCCCAGTCAGAATTTATTGCCCAAGGGCCCACATGAACCTGAATCCAGCCCTGGGGGTATAGTAGCATATAATAGTAACATAGTAACATAGTACATAAGGCCGAAAAAAGACATTTGTCCATCCAGTTCGGCCTGTTATCCTGCAAGTTGATCCAGAGGAAGGCAAAAAAACCCTGTAAGGTAGAAGCCAATTTTCCTCACTTTAGGGGAATAAAAAATTCCTTCCCGACTCCAATCAGGCAATCAGAATAACTCCCTGGATCAACGACTGGATAATAACCCCTGAAAAGACTGCATTGTTGGTATGAGTAGGTGCAGATAGAGATGACAGATAGCCGTAAATACAGGTATCCTCACAGTAATAATAATAATAATAATATTTATTTATATAGTGCCACCATATTCCGCAGCACTTTACAAATTCATAGGGTTCATGTACAAATCAAAAGACATCACAACGTAACTGGCTAATATACAAACTGAAACACTAGAAGTGAGGGCTCTGCTCGCAAGAGCTTACAGTCTATGAACAGTAATATGAAATTGCTCATTTCATGCACCTAAACATCTGTTTTCACCCTCAATGAGTTAAACCTCAATGGTAAGGCCTCTTGCACACGACTATATGGCTTTTTCAGTGTTTTGCGGTCAGCAAAAAACGGATCCGCAAAAAATACGGATGACGTCCGTGTGCATTCCATTTTTTGCGGAACGGAACAGCTGGCCCCTGATAGAACAGTACTATCCTTGTCCGTTATGCGGACAATAATAGGACATGTTCTATCTTTGAACGGTACGGAAAAACGGAGATACGGAAACGGAAGGCATACGGAGTACCTTCCATTTTTTTGCGGATCCATTGAAATTTATGGTTTCGTATATGGTCCACATATGGAACGCAAAAAAAAACAGAACAGGAGACAGTGGCATGCTAAGATGGGGGTGGTCCGCCCCGGGTGTCGGCTCTCAGCAGGGTGCCAGAAGCAATGAGCGCTTCCATCAATACATATGGAAGTGTTCATTCCTGGGGAGCGGGAGCTGATGACTTCTCCTGCTCCACCATTCAGCCTGCAGGCACAGATCGCACTGCCGGCCTGTGTGGGTGGAGCCTGCAACCCAGTAATCTGCATAAGCTCCACCCACACAGTGTTGCACAGCGATCTGTGCCTGCAGGGAAGAGAGGTATGTGAGCTTCAGGAACGGGACAAGGTGAGTAGTTACTGTGTTTTTTTTTTAAATACAGATGGGGCACAGAGCACTTTATTACTATGGAGGGGGCACAGAGGGTTTTATTACTATGGAGGGGGCACAGAGGGCTTTATTATTATGGAGAGGGCACAGAGGACTTTATTACTATAGAGGGGGCACAGAGGGCATTTCTACTATGGAGGTGGCACAGAGGGCATTACTAATGTGAAGGGGGCACAGAGCCAGAGGGCATTACTACAATGAAGGGGACACAGAGGGCATTATTACTGTGAAGGGGGCACAGTGGGCATTGTTACTGTGAAGGGGGCACAGTGAGCATTACTAGCACAGTGGGCATTACTCCTATTAAGGGGGCACACTGGGCATTATTACTGTGAAGGGGGCACAATGGGCAGTATTACTATGAAGGGGGCACAGTGGTTATTATTACTATTAAGGGGGCACAATGGGGATTATTACTATGAAGGGGACACTATGGGGATTATTACTATGAAGGGGACACAATGACGATTATTACTGTGAAGGGGGCACAATGGGGTTTATTACTATGAAGGGGGCACAAAGAGAGCATTACAACTGTGAAGGGCACAGACAGGACATAACTACTGTGAGGGGGCACAATGTGGGCATAACTACTGTGAGGGGGCACAAATCTGTACAAAACTACTGTGTAAGGTTGTACAATGAGAGCAATACAACTGTAAGGGGGTACAATTTTTTTAAGTATTGGTGGTGGTGGTGGTGGGGGGGGTGCTAGAGAAAGGACCCGCCCCGGGTGCCAAACACCCTAGGCATGCCACTGACAGGAGATATCTAGCTTTTCTCCTGTTAGTCTACGGCAGGGATGCCCAACCTGTGGCCCCCCAGCTGTTGCAAAACTACAACTCCCAGTATACTTGGACAACCTACAGCTATCAGGGCATGCTGGGAGTTGTAGTTCCACAACAGCTGGAGGGGTGTAGGTTGAACATTCCTGGTATACGGTGTTACCATTGAGCTTTATCTCGCTGAGGGTGATAACAGATGTTTAGGTGCTCACACTGCCATCTTCCGGTCCCCGCACTGTTTTCTTCTGGCAGTGCTTGGGCATGGTCACATGACTGACCAATGACTGGCTTCAACGGTGACGTGCATCTTGTGGCAACATCATGGCTGAAGCCATTCACTGGCTGGAATAGTGCATGTGACCATGTCCATGCACTATTCGATGAAACAATGTGGGGAACAGAAGATGGAGAAAGTGGAGGCAACACAAAGGACCAAGCATGTAAGGAACCTTCTGTATCAGGGTGCCGGCTGCAGGCGCTTGCTAAAAAATTATTATTACCAGAAAATCCCTATGAATGCTAAAAAAAAATTGTTCTGTGGTCGTAGTACTAGTGATGAGCCCAACGAAGTAGGGGATAGGTAAATTGCACTGGTGGGAAAACCCAATGTATGCATTGTAATGAAATTTGTCAGTGTAATTTGTCATTGTTGTGCTGCCATACGTTTTTGTTTGCTTCCTGCATGCTAGCTTTTTGGATGTGCACCTGCGACTATGAATGTGCTAGTCTAAATTTACTTGCAGTATGTATTGAGGGTAGCTGCTTCTTTTAGATTGAGCATTCCCCGCCCATCTGCCTGGGGCTTCTGAGCAGAGTATAAATGTAACTGGTTCCTACACCGCAATAAACATTGTAGGCTTAGGTCAAGCCGAGGAGAGGCAGTTTGTTAGTGTTAGGGACCCATCTGCAGAAGCCAACTTGATGCCTGGTAGATGGGCCCGACACACGTTTGATCAAAAATGTGCACAAAGAGCTTCTATTTTTTTCATGTATAGTAGGTATAATACCACTTTAATACAGAATAATTCCTATTTCCCAGTTGTATTGTTTGTATGTGTAATGTTGTGCTGCCATACGTTTTTTTGTTTGCTTTCTGCATGCTAGCTTTATGGATGTGCACCAGCGACTATGAATGTGCTAGTCTAAATTTTCTTGTAGTAGTTTGTCATTGAGAATGTTCAGCTTATTTCTTTATATAATCATCTGTCTAAATGTCCAAACTACAGGGAGAAATGATGGGATCACTGTCAATAATTCTCCCCTCTATATGAAAAGTGGGGAGAATTGCACATATTCACTTGTAGCCTAGTAGACAATAGTCTTCAATTAGGTGACTCATGCTCAGGTAGGTGGCGGAATCGTAGCTATTAGCTGGCTTTCCAGAGTATAATTAACACAGCCAGCTAAGAAAAGGCAGAGCAGGGTGGGTCCCTGGCGTGTCTCTGCTTTGTCACGGAACAAAGGCTGTTTTCTTAATCTCTAGCTTAAGCTCTGAAGAAAACCATAAAGGAGCAAGACGATGGCGCTGGGGATACCTGTATATGCCATCACATAACTGGTGATATGACTTATTAACCCCTTAAGATTTATGGAAATTAAATTACTGCCACAAAAGACAGTGGATGTGGATTCACTGTGCCAACCTACCAGTTTGACTTTGGTCTAGACCTAAAGGCATTACCTCGGTGGTCCAATGGTATTCACCCTTTACAAGGATCTAGTCTTCGCTGCAGGGGAGCCACCATGCCACTTCCTCTTGGAATCCTCCCAGTGTGATTGACTGCTGACATACATGGATCAGAGAGACCAGTATGTTGCATAGAAGGAACAGGCAATACCTGTAGACAAAACAGGCAGAAGTCAGGGCAGGCGAGTGCAACACTGTGGAAGAATCCAAAGGTCAGGGCAGGCGGCACAAGATCGGTACGATGAACAGGCAGGCACATGCCACGCCAGACAGCAAAGTGTCAGAATCCCAGACTGAAATTGGTACACAGGCAGACAAACAAATTATAAAACAAATTATAGCTTTTTACTAGCTTCAGTAAGCCAGACAGACCGAACAAGCTCTATAGAGAACAATTCCACAGGCAAGGAAGTGAGGTCATTAGTCAAACAGCTGAGCACAAGATCAGAAAGGGCATTAACCCCTGCAGTCTCTTTAAGGCCTCATGCACACAACCGTTTTTTTTTTGCGGTCTGCAAAAACGGGTTCCGTTTTTCCGTGATCCGTGACCGTTTTTTCGTCCGTGGGTCCTCCTTGATTTTTGGAGGATCCACGGACATGAAAAAAAAAGTCGTTTTGGTGTCCGCCTGGCCGTGCGGAGCCAAACGGATCTGTCCTGACTTACAATGCAAGTCAATGTGGACGGATCCGTTTGACGTTGACACAATATGGTGCAATTACAAACGGATCCGTCCCCCATTGACTTTCAATGTAAAGTCAGGAGTTAATATACCATAGGATCTGAGTTTTCTCCAATCCGATGGTATATTTTAACTTGAAGCGTCCCCATCACCATGGGAACGCCTCTATGTTAGAATATACCATCGGATTTGAGTTACATCGTGAAACTCAGATCCGACAGTATATTCTAACACAGAGGCGTTCCCATAGTGATGGGGACGCTTCTAGTTAGAATATACTACGAACTGAGTACATGACTGCCCCCTGCTGCCTGGCAGCACCCGATCTCTTACAGGGGGCTGTGATCAGCACAATTAACCCTTCAGGTGCCGCACCTGAAGGGGTTAATTGTGCGTATCATAGCCCCCTGTAAGAGATCAGGGGCTGCCAGGCAGCAGGGGGCAGACCCCCCCTACCTACCCAGTTTGAATATCATTGGTGGCCAGTGCGGCCCCCCCCCCTATTGTAATATCATTGGTGGCCAGTGTGCGGCCTCCATCGCCCCCCCCTCCCTCCCTTTATTGTAATATCATTGGTGGCCAGTGTGCGGCCCTCCTCCCTCTATTGTATTATCATTGGTGGCCAGTGTGCGCCCCCCCGGCCCCCCCTCTATTGGATTAATATAATTGGTGGCCAGTGTGCGGCCTCCCCTCTCCCCCGATCATTGGTGGCAGCGGAGATTCCGATCGGAGTCCCAGTTTAATCGCTCTGGGGCTCCGATCGGTAACCATGGCAACCAGGACGCTACTGCAGGCCTGGTTGCCATGGTTACTTAGCAATATTACAATATTAGAAGCATCATACTTACCTGCTGCGCTGTCTGTGACCGGCCGGGAGCTCCTCCTACTGGTAAGTGACAGGTCTGTGCGGCGCATTGCTTAATGATCTGTCACTTACCAGTAGGAGGAGCTCCCGGCCGGTCACAGACAGCGCAGCAGGTAAATATGATGCTTCTAATATTGTAATATTGCTAAGTAACCATGGCAACCAGGCCTGCAGTAGCGTCCTGGCTGCCATGGTTACCGATCGGAGACCCAGAGCGATTAAACTGGGACTCCGATCGGAATCTCCGCTGCCACCAATGATCGGGGGGGGGGGGAGAGGGGGAGGCCGCACACTGGCCACCAATGATATTAATCCAATAGAGGGGGGGCCGGGGGAACCCGCACACTGGCCACCAATGATAATACAATAGAGGGAGGGGGGGGCCGCACACTGGCCACCAATGATAATACAATAAAGGGAGGGAGGGGGGCCGGGGGAGGCCGCACACTGGCCACCAATGATATTACAATAGAGGGAGGGGGGGCTGGGGGGGGGCCGCACTGGCCACCAATGAAATTAAAACTGGGGAGGGAGGGAGGGAGGGGGGTCTGCCCCCTGCTGCCTGGCAGCCCCTGACCTCTTATAGGGGGCTATGATATGCACAATTAACCCCTCAGGTGCAGCACCTGAGGGGTTAATTGTGCGGATCACAGCCCCCTGTAAGAGATCGGGTGCTGCCAGGCAGCAGGGGGCAGTCATGTACACAGTTCGTAGTATATTCTAACTAGAAGCGTCCCCATCACTATGGGAACGCCTCTGTGTTAGAATATACTGTCGAATATGAGTTTTCTCTGAAAAAGCTTTTATGCAGACGGATCTTCGGATCCGTCTGTATGAAAGTAACCTACGGCCACGGATCATGGACGCGGATGCCAATCTTGTGTGCATCCGTGTTCTTTCACAGACCCATTGACTTGAATGGGTCCGTGAACCGTTGTCTATTTTTTTTTTTCCAAAAAATAGGACCTGTCCTATTTTTTTGACGGACAGGAAACACGTATCACGGATGCGGCTGCAAAACGGTGCATTTTCCGATTTTTCCACGGACCCATTGAAAGTCAATGGGTCCGCGAAAAATAAATGGAAAACGGCACAACGGCCACGGATGCACACAACGGTCGTGTGCATGAGGCCTTATACACACACAGGAGGAGGCCTTGGAGCATGGGACACAGGAGTCTAGCAGCCAGGCAGAAGCTAGGTGAGTGATGGGCCCGCCCTAGTCCACCATGGAGAGCAGAATGGTGGCAACCACAGTGTATCACCATAACAGTCAAGTTTATTAAATTATTATCCCACAGATTTAAAACTTTATTACTCATTTATGTGGAGGACTTTCTTCCCTTTCTAAGGGTGGGCAGTAGCAGGATGCTAGTTCTTGTTAATACCTTCCTACCCTGTATAAAAAAAAATAGACCCTGACATACAGTTGCAAGAAAAAGTATGTGAACCCTTTGGAATGATACGGATTTCTGTACAAATTGGTCATAAAATGTGATCTGATCTTCATCTAAGTAACAACAATAGACAATCACAGTCTGCTTAAACTAATAACACACAAAGAATTAAATGTTACCATGTTTTTATTGAACACACCATGTAAACATTCACAGTGCAGATGAAAAAGTATGTGAACCCTTGGATTTAATAACTGGTTCAACCTCCTTTGGCAGCAATAACTTCAACCAAATGTTTCCTGTAGTTGCAGATCAGACGTGCACAACGGTCAGGAGTAATTCTTGACCATTCCTCTTTACAGAACTGTTTCAGTTCAGCAATATTCTTGGGATGTCTGGTGTGAATCGCTTTCTTGGAGTCATGCCACAGCATCTCAATCGGGTTGAGGTCAGGACTCTGACTGGGGCACTCCAGAAGGCGTATTTTCTTCTGTTTAAGCCATTCTGTGGTTGATTTACTTCTATGCTTTGGGTTGTTGTCCTGTTGCAACACCTATCTTCTGTTGAGCTTCAGCTGGTGGACAGATGGCCTTAAGTTCTCCTGCAAAATGTCTTGATAAACTTGGGAATTCATTTTTCCTTCGATGATAGCAATCTGTCCAGGCCCTGACGCAGCAAAGCAGCCCCAAACCATGATGCCCCCACCACCATACTTCACAGTTGGGATGAGGTTTTGATGTTGGTGTGCTGTGCCTCTTTTTCCCCACACATAGTGTTGTGTGTTTCTTCCAAACAACTCAACTTTGGTTTCATCTGTCCACAGAATATTTTGCCAGTACTGCTGTGGAACATCCAGGTGCTCTTGTGCAAACTGTAAACGTGCAGCAATGTTTTTTTGGACAGCAGTGGCTTCCTCTGTGGTATCCTCCCATGAAATCCATTCTTGTTTAGTGTTTTACGTATCGTAGATTCGCTAACAGGGATGTTAGCATATGCCAGAGACTTTTGTAAGTCTTTAGCTGACACTCTAGGATTCTTCTTCACCTCATTGAGCAGTCTGCGCTGTGCTCTTGCAGTCATCTTTACAGGATGGCCACTCCTAGGGAGAGTAGCAGCACTGCTGAACTTTCTCCATTTATAGACAATTTGTCTTACCATGGACTGATGAACAGCAAGGCTTTTGGAGATACTTTTATAACCCTTTCCAGCTTTATGCAAGTCAACAATTCTTAATCGTAGGTCTTCTAAGAGCTCTTTTGTGCAAGGCATCATTCACATCAGGCAATGCTTCTTGTGAAAAGCAAACCTAGAACTGGTGTGTGTTTTTTATAGGGCAGGGCAACTGTAATCAACACCTCCAATCTCATCTCATTGATTGGACTCCAGTTGGCTGACACATCACTCCAATTAGCTCTTGGAGATTTTATTAGTCTAGGGATTTACATACTTTTTCCACCTGCACTGTGAATGTTTACATGGTGTGTTAAATAAAAACATGGTAACATTTAATTCTTTGTGTGCTATTAGTTTAAGCAGACTGTGATTGACTATCGTTGTGACTTAGATGAAGATCCGATCACATTTTATGACCAATTTGTGCAGAAATCCATATCATTCCAAAGGGTTCACATACTTTTTATTGCAACTGTATATCCCCAGAGATACATATGGTGTGTAAAGCCCCCACAATTTCCTTCTCCACTATATAACTATATTTTTCTATTAATTTAGGAGTATGAATAAATGTATGAGGTTCCTATACACTTCTGTGGGTACAACATTATGGCTGCATACAACTCAGAACTGGTAAGCCAAACTAACGACAGTCATCTGATTATACTTAATAAACAATCCTAGGAAATGGCCCATTCAAACAAGGCAGCTACCATTTAAATTAAATTGAATAAAAGCATTAAAGATGAAAATTGACCCACATAAATGAGCTTTATATTTACAGCCTGTCAGAGACCCAGTAAAATCGTATTCACATATCTACAGTACAGACCAAAAGTTTGGACACACCTTTCATTCAAAGAGTTTTCTTTATTTTCATGACTATGAAAATTGTAGATTCACACTGAAGGCATCAAAACTATGGCATCCACACATGTGGAATTATATACATAACAAACAAGTGTGAAACAACTGAAAATATGTCATATTCTAGGCTCTTCAAAGTAGCCACCTTTTGCTTTGATTACTGCTTTGCACACTCTTGGCATTCTCTTGATGAGCTTCAAGAGGTAGTCCCCTGAAATGGTTTTCACTTCACAGGTGTGCCCTGTCAGGTTTAATAAGTGGGATTTCTTGCCTTATAAATGGGGTTGGGACCATCAGTTGCGTTGAGGAGAAGTCAGGTGGATACACAGCTGATAATCCTACTGAATAGACTGTTAGAATTTGTATTATGGCAAGAAAAAAGCAGCGAGTAAAGAAAACGAGTGGCCATCATTACTTTAAGAAATGAAGGTCAGTCAGTCAGCCGAAAAATTGGGAAAACGTTGAAAGTAAGGGCTATTTGACCATGAAGGAGAGTGATGGGGTGCTGCGCCAGATGACCTGGCCTCCACAGTCACCGGACCTGAGCCCAATCGAGATGGTTTGGGGTGAGCTGGACCGCAGAGTGAAGGCAAAAGGGCCAACAAGTGCTAAGCATCTCTGGAAACTCCTTCAAGACTGTTGGAAGACCATTTCAGGGGACTACCTCTTGAAGCTCATCAAGAGAATGCCAAGAGTGTGCAAAGCAGTAATCAAAGCAAAAAGTGGCTACTTTGAAGAACCTAGAATATGACATATTTTCAGTTGTTTCACACTTGTTTGTTATGTATATAATTCCATATGTGTTAATTCATAGTTTTGATGCCTTCATAGTCATGAAAATAAAGAAAACTCTTTGAATGAGAAGGTGTGTCCAAACTTTTGGTCTGTACTGTATGTCAATGTTCATTTTTCAGGACGTGTGAAAAAACTGAAGGTGAACCATTGGCATTTCCTAGGAATGGTCTGTGAAAAATAGATCTAACATTGATTGCATCTGTGAGCTGCCTGTGGTATTCACAGACTCATAGACTTGAATGGTTGTGTTTGGTCTATAAAACAGATCAAAACAGACATTAGCGAACCTAGCAAAATTCGCTTCTTTGGAGGTTCACCAAATTTTTCTAAAAAGTTGGTTCAGGTATGATTAGATTTGGCCCGAACAAGAGAGGCCCATTTTGCTATACTGATGATTAGTGTTGAGTAGGGATGAGCGAACCCGAACATTTTCGTAAAAGTCTGGGTTCGGGTTCGGTGTTCGGCGCTTTCTTGGCGCTTTTTGAAAGGCTGCAAAGCAGCCAATCAACAAGCGTCATACTACTTGGCCCAATAGGCCATCACAGCCATGCCTACTATTGGCATGGCTGTGATTGGCAAGTGCACCATGTGACCCAGCCTCTATTTAAGCTGGAGTCACGTAGCGCCGCACTTCACTCTGCTATGATCAGTATAGGGAGAGGTTGCAGCTGCGACGTTAGGGCGAGATTAGGCAGATTAACTCCTCCAAAAGACTTCATTCTGTGATCGATCTGCAGCTGTGGATCATTGAAGTGCTATTATTGACATGCTCACTTTTTTGAGGCTGCCCAGAGCGTTTTTAGATCACTTTTTTTCTGGGGTGATCGGCGGCCATTTTGTGACTTGTGGTGCGCCAGCACGAGCTATCACCAAGTGTATTTAACCATCGATAGTGTGGTTATTTTGTGCTATATCCTACATCAGCTGCAGGCTGAGCCTGTGTCACCGAAGTGCATTTAACCATCAACAGTCTGGTTATTTTTTGGCCATATACTACATCAGCTGCAGGCTGAGCCTGTGTCACCCAAGTGCATTTAACCATCAATAGTCTGATTATTTTTTGGCCATATACTACATCAGCTGCAGGCTGAGCCTGTGTCACCCAAGTGCATTAAACCATCAACAGTGTGGTTATTTTTTGGCCATATATTACATCAGGGGCAAGTTGAGCCTGTCACCCAGCGCCTAAAAAATAGACCTGACATTTCTATTCAACCAAATCTGCACAGTTTTAGCTGGTCAAGTTATTTGTAGTGACCGTAAAAGCAGACTTTTTGTTCTGGGTTGAAAAAGCATTCCCAAATTTGCCATTCTCAAAATAACTAGTTTGTGTTATTTGAGGCCTACTTGAAATCTATCCCAAAAAGAAAATCTTACATTGAAGGTATTGATAGTGTCATTCAGAAAAACCTAAGACACACGCTAGCGTGCTGATAGAAGTGTCATTCTGTGATTAAACCTATAACTGTCACACAGCGCAAAAAAAAACAGGTCTCACATCTCTATTCAACCAAATCTGCACAGTTTTAGCTGGTCAAGTTATTTGTAGTGACCGTAAAAGCAGACTTTTTGTTCTGGGTTGAAAAAGCATTCCCAAATTTGCCATTCTCAAAATAACTAGTTTGTGTTATTTGAGGCCTACTTGAAATCTATCCCAAAAAGAAAATCTTACATTGAAGGTATTCATAGTGTCATTCAGAAAAACCTAAGACACACGCTAGCGTGCTGATAGAAGTGTCATTCTGTGATTAAACCTATAACTGTCACACAGCGCAAAAAAAAACAGGTCTCACATCTCTATTCAACCAAATCTGCACAGTTTTAGCTGGTCAAGTTATTTGTAGTGACCGTAAAAGCAGACTTTTTGTTCTGGGTTGAAAAAGCATTCCCAAATTTGCCATTCTGAAAATAACTAGTTTGTGGTATTTGAGGCCTACTTGAAATCTATCCCAAAAAGAAAATCTTACATTGAAGGTATTGATAGTATCATTCAGAAAAACCTAAGACACACGCTAGCGTGCTGATAGAAGTGTCATTCTGTGATTAAACCTATAACTGTCACACAGCGCAAAAAAAAAACAGGTCTCACATCTCTATTCAACCAAATCTGCACAGTTTTAGCTGGTCAAGTTATTTGTAGTGACCGTAAAAGCAGACTTTTTGTTCTGGGTTGAAAAAGCATTCCCAAATTTGCCATTCTCAAAATAACTAGTTTGTGGTATTTGAGGCCTACTTGAAATCTATCCCAAAAAGAAAATCTTACATTGAAGGTATTGATAGTGTCATTCAGAAAAACCTAAGACACACGCTAGCGTGCTGATAGAAGTGTCATTCTGTGATTAAACCTATAACTGTCACACAGCGCAAAAAAAAAACAGGTCTCACATCTCTATTCAACCAAATCTGCACAGTTTTAGCTGGTCAAGTTATTTGTAGTGACCGTAAAAGCAGACTTTTTGTTCTGGGTTGAAAAAGCATTCCCAAATTTGCCATTCTCAAAATTGTGGTGAACGGGAACAATGAGGAAAACATCTAATAAGGGACGCGGACGCGGACGTGGACATGGTCGTGGTGGTGTTAGTGGACCCTCTGGTGCTGGGAGAGGACGTGGCCTTTCTGCCACAGCCACACGTCCTAGTGAACCAACTACCTCAGGTCCCATTAGCCAGCAGAATTTACAGCGATATTTGGTGGGGCCCAATGCCGTTCTAAGGATGGTAAGGCCTGAGCAGGTACAGGCATTAGTCAATTGGGTGTCCGACAGTGGATCCAGCACGTTCACATTATCTCCCACCCAGTCTTCTGCAGAAAGCGCACAGATGGCGCATGAAAACCAAGCCCATCGGTCTGTCACATCACCCCCATGCATATCAGGGAAACTGTCTGAGCCTCAAGTTATGCAGCAGTCTCTTATGCTGTTTGAAGACTCTGCTGCCAGGGTTTCCCAAGGGCATCCACCTAGCCCTTCCCCAGGGGTGGAAGAGATAGAATGCACTAACGCACAACCACTTATTTTTCCTGATGATGAGGACATGGGAATACCACCTCAGCACGTCTCTGATGATGACGAAACACAGGTGCCAACTGCTGCGTCTTTCTGCAGTGTGCAGACTGAACAGGAGGTCAGGGATCAAGACTGGGTGGAAGACGATGCAGGGGACGATGAGGTCCTAGACCCCACATGGAATGAAGGTCGTGCCACTGACTTTCACAGTTCGGAGGAAGAGGCAGTGGTGAGACCGAGAAAACAGCGTAGCAAAAGAGGGAGCAATGGGCAAAATCAGAACACCCGCCGCCAAGAGACTCCGCCTGCTACTGACCGCCGCCATCTGGGACCGAGCACCCCAAAGGCAGCTTCAAGGAGTTCCCTGGCATGGCACTTCTTCAAACAATGTGCTGACGACAAGACCCGAGTGGTTTGCACGCTGTGCCATCAGAGCCTGAAGCGAGGCATTAACGTTCTGAATCTTAGCACAACCTGCATGACCAGGCACCTGCATGCAAAGCATGAACTGCAGTGGAGTAAACACCTTAAAAACAAGGAAGTCACTCAGGCTCCCCCTGCTACCTCTTCTGCTGCTGCCGCCTCGGCCTCTTCTGCTGCTGCTGCCGCCGCCTCGGCCTCTTCCTCCGCCTCTGGAGGAACGTTG